>NW_027273854.1:21652500-22852500 GCF_046630095.1 Trachinotus anak | reverse complement strand
CTATATATTGTTTTCAAGTCCAGGCAGCTTGATCTTGTGAGACAGCTGAGCTCCTTCACTTGGGACAGTAACTCGTTTCCAAACCGAAGGGGAAATCAACCGTTTGCGGAACCATGACCTCAGACCCGAAGGTGCTGACTCTGAACCGTTTCACGCTTGACTGCAAACTGCCCCGTGTGTGGAGGTGGTCACGGTTCCATGAAGCCTGCAGAACTACCTCATCAGCAAAAAAAAAAAACAACAACAAAAAAACACACACTTCAAACTATGTGAATTAACCAACAATATCAACAACATTGCAGTCAGGTTGATCGTTGTATATAAACTAAATTCTCAGGGCTGATACGACTAGGACCATTGCAGCATATTTCCACCGTGTATCCGTGTAGATGTCATGAGACTGCATTAAGATGGAAGTCAAACACATCCTTACCATATCCTGTGTGAACATGAAGCAAAGCCTTTAGCTTCTTTTGCCAGTAGATGGTTGAATGCCAGACACTGTGAGGAAGTCAAGGTCTTTCCTGTGACAGCAAGCAGACAGGGGTTTATGAAATTAGTTTATAGTAATTTTATCAGGGGATCAGACTGGGTTTGTCAGAGATATTGGTGTTTTAACATACTTCACTATCACCTTTAAATATGACTGCTAGTTTAGGTATAATGTGTCTTTTAGGAGGGTTTTATCAGTAAGAACCACAGCTAACAAGCTCCTGGCAGGGCAACAAAGAGAGAGAGAGAGAGGGAGAGAAGGCTAATGTGTGGAGAAATGGATTAACTGTGTGGAATTTGTCAAAATGGACAGGGAGCACTTAGTGAGGAGTCATCTGTGGAAGACGGCGGGAGACGGACAGAAAACAGATATCAGAGCAATGAGAGGAAGAAAGTGAGAAGGTGGTGGAGGGGGAAAACTTCCCGCCTCAACTCATCTTTTTGATTTAAACCTCACAGTGTAAGACAACAGCAAGCCACTTCAGTTTTTATGAGCGAAAGGTTTACATGGGGCGGTGTCTGAGGTTTAACGTTTGCTCAGGTTTTAATTAGCTGGTAGCAGAGATGCAGAAGATAAACAGAGGGAGACATGGGCGAGTATCGAGCAAATACCAGGCAGAGTAATTTGAGAAGTAGAAGGAGACAGTGAAGTGGAAAAGGTAAATGATGGAGAGAGAAGAGAATGGGGAGAATATAATGGCTAGAGGCAGGTGCAATGGAAAGACGGAAGATGAGAGGAAGGAGGGCCACTGTTGTGTGTTTTTAATACATTTATTTGTACATGAACCACTTACGGCTACTTTTTAAGGCCCAATATTGTAATAGTAATAGTACAATTATAGAAATAATATTATTTGTCAGTGAATAATAATATGTGCATTTATAAAATTTTATATTTTGATTTGCATCTGGATTTATATTACAGAAAGACAATCATTTTGTAGGAGACTGTGAACTTACATTGACACCAAAGTCATCTCTGTTTCCTCATACTTGTACAGTATAATGAGAAGTGGATGAAAGAAGAAAAAATGTTAACTAATGTATCCACGAAGATGCAAAATGTTGATACTGAACATATAAGGAAAGTATTTCATTAGTTTTTTTTTTATAGCATCCACTTTTGCAGTACAACATCTGCTAATGGCAACTAAAGCATGGTGAACCTTTCGGCACTTGCATTTGTAGTTTACAGTGATAACGGGGGCAGATTTAGCAGAAAACAGCAGGCTTCACATTTCTAAGCTGGAGCTGTTGATTTTGTTGGCTGAATTAACAACACTCGTGGTATGTATCTGCTGTAGTAGGCTAGTTAAGCTAACGCTAGCCTCATGAAGAGGTTGAAAACATTGTCTCCAGGTGCACTCGATGGCTTCTTCATCGTGTTAAAAGACTGAGGCTAAAGCTGCTGTTACACAATATTAAATCAATATAGCTGATTCAGATGGTTCGCTTTTAGACCATTTCCTGGCAGTGATTTTTTAGCTGTCCTCCATCGCCCACCATTCTGCCCCAAAAACTTTGTCTCGCCCTCAGAAAGACAGTGACAGGCGGAGAAAGAAAGGGAAAAGAAAAACGATGAGACACTGAATTAATAAAAAGACACAGAAACACTCGCATAAGAAATGAAAGAAAGAGACAGGGAGGAAGTGAGGTAGTTGCTGGGAAGCAGATGGATAGAGTAGACAAATAGAAGTGAAAGTGGAAAAGAGGTAGAGAGTGAAGACAGGGATGAAGGAGATGGTGAGTGATAGAGTTAGAAAGAGGAAAGCATCCAATCCTCCTGTCGTCTCTGGAGGATGCTGCTGAAACCCGACCACGGCCAGGACCTGCCGTCGCTCTGCCTCTCTCTGTCTGTCTAATATTGGCAGGACAAACACATACGTTGTCGTGAAATATTGCACCCGGTGTTTTCCTCAGACTCACTGAAGGACACACATACACACATCTTTCTCACTGACAGTCTCAGCCTTGCCTTTTTTGAGCTACAACCTTTTCTTGTCTCTCCTTTTGAATCACTTGTTACAAAGTAATAATATGCGACTGAGATGTTCAAATAAAAACAGTTAAGAAGCTGAAATCTGGCAAAAATGTACATGTACACCGTAGGCTTTTTTTATGGTCAGCCAGATAATTGATTAGTTCACTTCTAATGTCCTAATATGCATTGTGTGGAAGGAAAAATCATTAACTGTCTCTTATCGCTTAAGGTTGCTTAAATATTGACGATCAGGTCTGTAAAAAAATGTGTTCTTTTCACCCAAAGGCATAAATGTAACTGCGTATTAAGGCAGTATTTGTTTTATATGATACTTAAAGTCATTTTTAATGTGTTTGTTTCATATTTTCAATATGGTCACTCGCTGTAGGATAATTATAAAGCTACAGCCAGCAGCTGGTTAGCTTAGCTTAGCATAAAGACTTGAAACATCTGGATACAGCTAGCCTGACTCTGCCCACAGGTAACAAAATCCAGCATCACCTCTAAAACCCAGTGATAAACATGTGAATTCACTAATTGGGATATGACTTGAAACCACAACCAGCAGTTGGTTAGCTTAGCTTAGCATAAAGACTAGAAAGCTTCAGACAAAGCTAGCCTAGCTATTACCTATTTTTATGCTAAGCTAAGATAACTGGCAGCCAGATAGCTTCATATTTAGTGTTCAAACATAGTAGTGTTCTTCTCATGCAGGTAGATCTTTTCTTTTAACGGACCATATTGAAACTGTATTCTGTGTGGAAGATTATGAAGACTCACAATCAGGGACAGATGTAGAATAAAAGCATATTTATAAGAAAAGCACTTTTGTGTTATTACATTTTTATTTTTACTTGACATTTTTCCAGTTTTCCAACCACAACCCACATAATGGTAAAAATAGAAGTAGAGATTTGGAGAAGAAATTCAAATTAATAATCAAAATGAATACTCATTAGCATCCTGACCATGCGGTGAAGTAGTTGTTGTATTCAGAGCTGCTGTTGCCCCCTCACTCACTAAACTGTCATAAAGAACAATTGCATAATATCAAGTATTATTTAATGTCCCTTAAAAATACCATAGTTGTTTCTGTGTTGAAGCACCTCAGTGAGATCAATTCTGAGTGCAGACTACACAAGCACTCGGCTCGCCCGAATCCTCAAATGACTCACACAGACACGCACACACACAACACACAAGGGGACACAATCAGAAGCACACACACACAAGAGGGGAAGAGTATTATTGAGAGAGCATAGTGGACAGGGAGCGTGGGTGGGGAGTGCGAGAGAGCAGGAGGAGGAAGAGACAAAGAAAAAGACGCAGCGGAAGAGAATGAAGGCAACATTGCTACAGAGAGTTGAATTATTTATTATTTGTATATAGCCTCTCTGATAAAGTCTCTTCTGTTCCTAACATATAAGACACCTGACTGGACATGGCTAAAAATACATTTAACTCCACTAACCCTTCAAAACTAAATGTGTATGTGTGGGCTTTAAAAAATCCTAAATATAATGTGCTTTTAAAGGAATAGTTCAATGTTTTGGAAATTAGGTCTAATTTACTGAACTTTTGAGAGTGAGAGGAGAAGATTGACATCACACCTGTTAGTCGAGTAGCTCGAGTCAGGACATCTTAGCCTAGTGCTGCAATCGGGGGGAAACAGTTAGCCTAGCCCTGAGTAAATAACTTCAAAAATACACTTATCAACATCTTTTAAAGCTCATTAATTTTAACAACACGTTGTATATTGAATCTGTACATGAACAGAAATGTAAAAATGGCAGTAGATGTAGTGATGTGTCAGATTTGTTGAGTAAACCTCATATTTCTGTGGAGTATTATTGGCTGTAGCAGCCTTTGCTAGCTAAATCTTTTGTTTGGACACAAAGCACCAAAAAGTTCCAGCAAGTAACAGCACTTTAAAATCACGTTGTTGTTTTTTTTCAGTTCTGTCAGCTTCAACAAACAAGACACATCGTGAGCATCAGAGTGGCTGTTAGTTGTATTATTTCATTTTAGACAAAGTCCCGCTAGCTGTTTCCTCCTGTCTCCAGTCTTGATGGTAGGTTAGCGCGCCACGTCTGGACTCCAGCTCCGTACGGAACTCAGACATTTGAGTGGTTGGAAAGAAAGAAAGAAAGAAAGAAAGAAAGAAAGAAAGCTCTCAGTTTAATGCAGCAATGAGCTTTGTAGATACTAAAAGGATGTTGGCTCAGTTAACCTGGATAGCGCAGTGCATCTACACAGGAGTGCAGCCCTGCAGTTTGCTGTAGCTATGACTTTGACCTGGTTCCATGTGTCTGCCTCTCACACAAGGCTGTAGTGTACTGGAAGGCTGCACTGATAACCTCATATAACTGCACCTGCAGAAACGTTATTTAGCACAAACTTAACAAGTAACAAGTAAAAGCACTAAAACATTTCAATGTTATTGCCACAGACACATGTTAGTGTTTACTTTCTCATCAACTATACAGATACTATTCAGAATATGATTGTGAATTGTATGACATGAAACAGTTACGGTACATTTTGTCAAGCAGTACTCAATATTCAACTTTGATTACAGCTAATAAAGTGTGACGTGATAAAAAGCACCATTTTGTCTCCACAGGATGGATTTTGTCTTTAGCTAACCGCATTTCCTCCTACTGAGTTGCAGTGTAAACAAAATGGATATGACCTGTTAAAGTGCATATTACTGATGCTTTAATCTCTGCAGGTTGTGTAAAGGGAGAACTGATCGTATTATGCTGGGTGGGTGGCTCAGATTTTGCAGCTGCATACAGTTTTAGAAACTATGTGCAAGATTTGTGGGGAAAATCTAATCATCAGAAATCTGAGAAGCGCTGGTGTCATATACAGAAACTGTGCTGAAGAAAAGAGGAGCGTATTTCCTACACAGGATACAAGATATATAACAGTTTAAAGGTCACTTATCGAGTATAATACTAATAATATCTTTTTGCAGAGGTGTAAATATACAAGCCTGCGTCCTCTCCCTTCTTTTAACAGTCTTCCTATCAGCACTAGATGGGATTTGTTCAAGTGTCTACTTTATCCCTCACCTCACAGAGGCCATTAAAGGACAAGGGCCTGTTATGTGGTGAGCATACAAACAGCCTACATATCTAAACTGCATTGCTCACTTACGAGCCTCCAAAAAATGGCCGGCCAAAACAGGATGATTAAGGTTGTCAGGCCCTGGCATCTTGGTGAAATTATAAATGGGCTTCACTGATTTATCTCGATGCCAGCCAAGGTGTTCAGTGGTGCCTCACATTAGAGTTGTGCTGCTACTCACCAGACCTTTCTACCAGTATCAGACAAATGGAGAGCTGATTAAAAGAGGTGGCTCTTGTGATCTATGGTTAAATAGAGCATTAGAGTAGAAACAACATGTAAACAAATGACAAACGTGTGGGGCCTTTTTCCCACACCCTTTTTTGTCTGATGTGCCCTGACAGCTTCAGATGAACTCAAGTAACCCCTCACTGACACACGTGCAGTTGAACTGATTTTAAACGAGATGTTATTTAACACTTCTGACTGACTAAACACTAATAATACACTATCAAATATATAAAAGTTAATACTGTTGTTATAATAAATGTATCCATTACTTTTAGATACTAGAAACTGTTTATTCATTAACCTACTTTTACCTATTTAACCACTTATCCAATAGTTTTAGTTTTGCCATTCATCCAATACTTTTAGATAATACTTTTAAATATCCATTTCTTTTAGCTAATTGAACTATTTATCCACAACCTTTAGTTACATCTATTTATTCATTACTTTCAGCTTTTTCACCATTTATCCAATACATTTAGGTAACTAACTTAACCATGTGTCCATTGCTAACTGCTAACTATTTAGACAACTGCTTGCTCACTATAGTTGACTTTTGTCTGGAGTTGTAGATAAATAATTTTCAAATGTAATAATTTCAAATATGTTTTATATATATTTATATTTCATGTAAGTTAGTTCACAAGTCCTTCATGTATTACCTGGACACTACAGAGGTACGTCCTGGGGTACGAGCAGCCCTGGTTGTAATAAACAATCTCACAGTTTCAAGCTGCACGGCTGCCTTTCACTGTTCTTTTTATTTTTTCTCCATCCAGTCCTCGCTGAAGTGGGGGATATGGAGGGGGTTAGGGGGGTAGCTAAACACTTATCTCACAGAGTGTAGTTTTGTGTTGGGTCACCACTACATTTCAGAAGCACACGCAATAGGATCAGGGACAGGGAGGGAAGAGGGTGATAAGAAGAAATGGGACATAGCACAAGTACATGTGGTCCTTTCTCCTCTCTTTGGGTATAGAAGCAAAACATTCTCTGCTTTCCCTCCCATCAGGTATTGAATATCAACTCCACTCTAACCTGCCATCATTAATCTGTGTATAAAATTGCCAAACTAAAGGTGGCACTATATAAGAAATGAAGCAAGCTTTGCATGAAATTGATGTCATATTGGTTTACAAACGTTAATTATACGTGGCATATTCAACAACATTCGAAACATGCAGCCCAAAGGACAAAAAAGAAGGCAACTGAATATATCCTGTGGTGTCAAGAGGGTCTTCCAGTTTTGGCAGTACTTGGTTGTACTCTGTGAATTTAACAGCCTCTATTCTCCCTTTCTGTAGGTGGGATCTCTAAGCAGCAGTTATAAATCAGATGTACTTCGTGGTGTTCTTGCTGCAGGGCAGAGTTGTATTGAGTGTGTCTGCCTACTATTTAACAGTATAAATATAACTCTACCCTCCTCTTGCTGTGCACAGGTAGAGAAGCTCTACATCAAGCTGCAGCCATGGATGAGATGGACCTGCCCCAGATGAAGAAGGAGGTGGAGAGCCTCAAGTACCAGCTGGCGTTCAAACGAGAGAAGTCCTCCAAAACAGTGACTGAGTGAGTAGTTACTCCACAATAGCTCTACAAACTTCTGTATAGTTAAAGCCCCTCAAACAACTTTTCACAGAACAAGTACTGATGTCAGAAATAAAATATCTTTGTTTTTGCTGCATCAAAACTAGTTACAGTATTTTTTTTTAGTAGTTGACAAAATCTCAACTTACTCACTTGCTGTGGATCTTTCAGTGGTTTATTCAGTTATGTGCCATAAAAAATAAAAGATAAGAAATATGAGATGTTGTTCATTGTAATAAATAGAATGATTTAATAAGTGTAATGATTTTGGTGATGACAGCATTAGACATTCCAGCACAGTGGTAAAATAGCAATATGACTTTATTAACTGTAACCGCCTTGAAGGCTATTGTCAAAGCCACAGGCAGATGTGAGCATTAAGCAAAGCTGCAGCCATCATTAGGTTCTGTACAGCACTCTCTGTCTGTCTCACACTCTCACAGCGGTGCCAGTAGATTAAGGGCCAATCAAGGAAACTCTGAAAAAACCCTTCATCTGAGGCTTCATCAGCACCGCTAGAGCGGACTGTCTTTTGACTAATGCCGGTTTTCATGTAGAGTGCCAGAGTATTCAGGGCCAGTGTTTTGAAACCCTGCTTGGAAGACTTGAGAATGTAAAAAAATAACTAATGAAAAATAAGAAGAAGCACTGATGGAAATAGTGCATTGTCTTACTCAAGTAGAAGGATTTTATGGATATTAAACTGAATTTTAAGTGAGAAAATGCAACATTGGGGAGAAGAAATTGCATATCCTTCATCTTACAGATGGAAATTAAATTCCTCACCAATAAAACATGGTTTTGCTAATTTCAGTGTGAAAATCTGCTACTTGATCTGGCATGACCAGCCTGTGGTGGCTCATGTTAGGTAATGTTAGCAAAGGTTAGTCAGCTGTTGTTGTTAGTTGTTGTTGTTGTTGGTGTCAGTAGTCAGTATACTGTAATCTTTCTTTACATGTGCTACTGACACGCTGTGCAATATAATGTTAATGATTTTATCATAAAAGTAAAACTAGAAGTAAACGCATTAGCGCAAGCTAGATATTAGCTATTGTTTTGTAACTGATGCTGAATTAATTCATAGATTGTATTTTGCTTGTCACAGTAGATTTTAGCATGTCAATGATTAACATCTCAGTAAATGCCATGTGTTTACTTCTAGTTTTACCTTAATGGTGAAATCACTTACATTACACAGCTTACATTTCCTAACATTAGCCACCTGAAGCAACTGGTCAAAATTACAAAACAGTAGCTAACTAAAGTTAGAAAACATTAGCTAACATTGTCCATCATAAGCTACTGGTCATACCAGACCAAGTACGGCCGTAGAAGAAAAATCTCTAAGTGCAGTGAAGTGAACAATGGTGCGTTTTGTTGTTTAAAAGTTCAACTTTACCTTTGTAAGAAGAAGAAGGTGTATTTTTTTCTTTTGAAAGTCACTTTTAAAGAATAGTTTGATATTTTGATAAAAAGGCTTACTTGCTTTCTGGGTGAGAGTTTGATGAGGATATCGTTAGCAGGTTGGCTTAGCTTATCTTAGCATAAAGACCGCAATCAGGAATCACCAGCTAATCTGGCTCTACCCATCAAATTCACCACATCAGAAACTCATTAGTGTGTCTTGTTTTGGGTTTTTTTTTTTTATTTGTACAAAAACCAAAGTGTGAAAGGAGTGTTGTGTGCCAGACTATTTCTTGGCCAGGGTTTCACCTTTGTCCTTCAGACATAAGAATGGTTTTGATCTTCTCATCCAACTCTTGCCAAGAAAGTGAATAAGCTTTATCTCCCTGAATATCAAGCAATGCTTTCATGCAAGTGGAAAAACTGATGTAGATTGTGAATTGCAACTTACCAGTGTTAAAGTTTATGAAGAGCCAGGAATGTTTGTTGTTTTTAATGGATGTGATTTCACCTGCAGTAAAGTACACAAGGACTTAATTAAGATAATAAATGTCCAAAAAAGTAAAAGTACCCAAAAAGCTGCAGAAGTAATGTGATTAGTTATGTCTGGTTGCTCTTTCTTGCCTTGTATGGAAAAGAGGAAATGGATAGAGGATGGGTTGTGGTAATAAACTCCCTCTGGAATTTAAAAAATGTCTCTCTCTGTCTCTCCTCAAAGTTTGGTAAAGTGGATAGAGGATGGCGTCCCAGAGGATCCCTTTTTGAACCCTGAGCTGATGAAGAACAACCCATGGGTGGAGAAAGGAAAATGCATCCTTCTCTAGAAGAAACTACCCAACCTGCTATGACCTTTCAACTTCAACCACGCTGACCAACATACACCCACAGATGACCCCTGAACCTGACCCTCCCTGGCCTGCAAAGGCCGCGGCAGGACAGCGCCTCCCAACCTTTTACCGTGAATGTACAACAGCAGATATCCCCCAACCCCTCCCAAAAAACACACCCCAGCAAGGGCACAGAAACACACACACTCTCACACACTTTCACATTTCAAACTTTTGGGGTTTTTCCCTGACTGCCACACATTCACTGCAAGTTTGTTCCTGCCACGGCAATGCATCGTTACTATGATATTATGACAATGATCAATACTCCTACTACATGTCTCTATATGGATACATAAAGATTTATTTATGCAGCTGCCAGTCACAAGCTTTCTCTATTCTTAGTCGTCATTCTGAGCATAGCAGTTTTTATTTCTTCCATTTATAATGCATTGATGAAGTATAATAAACTGTAGAGTCAGATTCACACTACCAAACGGACTGTAGGTCTGCTGGGGGATTTTGTGTTCAGTGAGATATAAACCATTTGCTCTTACGTGATAAAAAACAGAATTGTGGTTCTTTTTAGCTTGAAAGTTAATAGATTGCTCAAGTCTGTGGCTGAAAATGTAGTTACAGTTAATATGTTAACACCTTATTAGAAAAAATATAACCTTGCCATGAGAACCTATAATGATTCATAATTAAATGAGGATCATTTTTAGTTCATACAGTAAACTAAACACCAAGAATCTACTTATGTTGGTCTACAGACTATGGTTTTAATGTTTTATTAAGTCAGAAATCAAGTTAGAAATCGGCCCTGTAAGACATGTAAGGGCCGCACATAAAGGACATTTAAGACTCGTAGTATATGCTGATAATGTCTTCATATGTATTTGCTTGCCTTTACCAAAAGAAGATGCTTGTTCTTCATCATAATGTTTTTTAAACCATTTTGGCCCCATTTACATTAACCAGCTCATGAATCTGACTGCAGTCTGCCTTGGTTTTCCGGGGCTACGTGCTTCAGATCAATACACCTGCAGTTGAATCGTATTTATGGATTAGGTTCTAAGGTGGTTTCAGTCCATCTTGAAGGCTCCTTGGATGCATTTCCACTTAGCTTTGTTGATGTTTTCTATCCATCCACGATGCATGAAATGAGTGTAAACAGTCTTTTTTCAAGCCATTCTCCATTCAGCTTGAGGGCAGTTTCAATACATTATATCCCTATGCTGTAAACCAGTGTAACAGTATGAATTATCCCTGCTACTAATTTTAAGTCTTTATAGGTTCTTATGGTGCATTCACTAATTATAAACATGTTAATTATTGACTAATTACACTACACTTGCAAATGCGACTGTTACAGATCAGATTTTTTTAAAGATGTATTCCAAGGTTTTGTCACATGGAAACAAGTTTATTTTCTATAGATGTCAGTATGCTTGAAACTAGCTCGTGTGTTGTGTCATGTGATCAAATCAGAAGACAAACTTGTTTGTAGCCGTTCCGGCCACACAGGGTGAAGCGCCTGCTATTAGAGAGGGGCAAGAAACAATGGTTTCAAATGAGGATAATGGTGCAAACTTTCAGATAATATTTCCTCTGAGACATTCACGGTGTTGAATTTGGTTGCACACATCAGAAGTGATGGAAACAACATAATACTGAAAACAAGATCTTGAGAGAAAACCTGCTTAGATTCTGTAAGAAGTGGGCGTACATGTAGGCTTTGGAAAGTTACAAAACTTATTGGACACACCCTACTCCCACAGCGCTTCTTTGAATCATACTGACATCTTAAGAGAACGTCTGACACACACACAGAATATCTCACAGAGTTACTGCCAATGATCTCGACCAAACGACCGAAGCCTGAACATGCATGAACCCAAGAGGAGTTCACCACGACAGCAACATGAGTCGTGCTTTCAGCTTTCTACTCATAATGCATGGTTATCAGATTTACTGGAGAGAGAGATCTGGACCCAGTGTTGTTTTGCTTCAGTGTCATTAGGTCAGACAGAGTCATAGCAGCTCTGTTTGTGTTGTGAGAGCAGAGTGCAGCTCTGGGTCTCTGGAGGGGGTTCCAGTTTGCTGTTCCCTCTCCTCCTTAGAAACAGACCCTAGGGCAACACACAAACACACATACACACATGCAACGTGCAAGCAAACCACACGCACACTATCTCTCTCCACACATGTACAGATCGACCCCTTTAACTTATTAACTTATTGATCAAGACTTGGTTTATTTATTTATTTATTTATTGACGAGACCTTTCTCTCACCTATAGTTTTTGTTTCCTACGCCTGCACTCCCTCTTCCTCAACTTGAAAAAAAAACAAAGACCAAAAAAAAAAAAGAAAACAAAAAAAAAGACTACACCTTGCCAGATCACATCTACTACTGCCTTGTACACAGTTTCCTTAATATAAGAATGTAAATATATGGCATGAGGTTCGAACATCACCACTGACCTCTGTGCTGGTCTGTGTGTGCGCGTGTGTGTGGCTGTGTCACTTGCGTGTTTGTGTGTGCATATTTTCAAACAAAGTGCTTCAATTTGGACATCAGGCTCCCATGTGGATTATGATGCGCACACACATAAACACATGCAGCTGCGTCTCACACACACACAGGCAGGCCTGAGGCCGTGCAGATCAACAAAACACACACACACACACACTTCTGAGTGAGAATGTGTATGAGGGGAGGAGTGGCAAGGGTGTGGGATTCTCTAAAAGACTCGGGGACAGCGGAGCCTCACATCATCTCAGTACTGTAATGAGACTCATGTACATTTTCCTCTAGATGACCCAGTTCCCTAAAGGCTACTCAGTGCTGGGACAACTTTGTATGTGTAACAGCAAATATTCAATTTCCTCTTTTTTTAAAACAATGAAATGGTCCATGATGTGCTGGTAAATGATTTATCTTAATTATTGCTTGCATGTAACTTTTAAAACATGTCTGAGATGCTTTGATTGCATCCAATCAGACTGACATGTTTCATATTTCTTAAAATACTTTTGGGAACAAAATAAAAACCTCGAATGTAAAACTCTGTCACTGAGCCTGAAGTGAGGCCTGTGTATTTATGATGTCCAGTACAACTCTGAGCAGAAACCGTTTGCAACATGAACTCCAAATGGAGCCGTTTTAGAAGTCCCATGGTTCAATTATTTTATTTTATATTTTATTTAACAGTTAAGGTGTAGGAAAGTTTACTGTATGATAAGTAGTTGATAAAACTATAGCTTTGTTTTTAAAACATAGTTAGTTTCATGATTAATGTGACAGGGGACTTTTAAAATGGCTTTGATGGGGGAAAGTTCACAATACACATTTTTTGCTTTTCCAGTGTTCGGCTTAAGTTTATTCCCTCTTTCAACATGATTTTTGGGTTTTAAGATTCAAAGCTTTCTTTAAGTTCTTGCACCAACACCACTGGGAAAGCAAAAGATGCTGTGTCACAACGGCCTAAAACAAAGAAGTACATGAGAGGATTTCTGATTCTGCCTGTCCCTGGTCTGTTTTTTTTTCTGTCTTGCTACTGTAACTTTACTTGTTTGGTTTGTTTTTATATAATCAGAACGTGCGTATGTATGTATGTTATTACTATTATAATGACAGCATAAAACCTTGTCTAAATATCTAGCAACATATTCCTTGTGAGAGTGCTTTGGAAAAATTATTATGCATCAGATCAAGTCCTAGCGTAAAGATGACAATGAGCAATAAATTAAAAATCATTTTTTATTGAATGTTTTACAAAAACATTTATCTTATTGAATAAAGTAGAAGATTTTTAGACAGCCTGTTGTCTCTTTTGTTTTGTTTTGTATGCACCTCTAAGTCCCACAAATATATACTCATCAGGCACTTCATTAGGAACACCTGAACACCTGCTTATTCATGCATTCATCCAGTCAGCCAATCATGTTGCAGCAGTGCGGTGCAGAAAATCCTGCAGATACAGGTCAGGAGCTCCAGCCAATGTTCACATCAAACATCAAAATGTGATCTCAGTGACTTGGACCGAGGCATTATCGTTGGTGTCACATGGGATTAAACTGCTGCTCTCCTGGGATTTTCACACACAACAGTCTCTTGAGTTTTCACTCAGAATTGAGCCAAAAATAAAAAGCATTCAAGTGATGATGATGATGATGAGAGAGGTCATCAAGATGGGTTGGAGCTGACAGACAGGCTACAGTCACTCAGATAACCACTCTTTAGAAGTGTGGTGGGCAGGAACGCTTCTCAGAGTGAACATGTTGAACCTTGACACTACAACAGTGGGAGAACAGAAATCTGAGGCTGCAGTGGACACAGGCTCAAAGAAGGTGGACAGCTGAAGACTGGAAAAATGTAGCCTGGTCTGAAGAATCAGGATTTATGTTGAGACAGCAGATGGTAGGGTCAGAATCTGTTATAATCTGTCATAAGCATGAACCCAGCCCAACCTGCCCTGTGGCAACAGTCCAGGCTGCTGCTGGTGGTGTAATGGTTTGGGGAATGTCTTCTTGGTACAGTTTGGGCTCTTAATACCAATCGGTCATGGTTTGACTGCCACAGTCTGTCTGAATGTTGTTGCTCACCCTGTTCTTCCCTTTACGGTCACAGTTTACTATTTTCTAATGGCTCCTTCCAGCAGGATAATGCGCCATAATGCACAAAGCAAAAGTCGTCTCAAACTGGTCTCAAGAACATGAGTTCAGTGAACTTCAGTGGCCTCCCCAGTCTCCAGACCTGAATCCAGTAGAACATCTTTGGGATGTGGTAGAACAGGAGATTGACAGCTTCAATGTGCAGCTGACAAATCTGCAGAAATGATGTGAAGCAGTCATGTCAACATGGAGCAAAAGGTCAAATGAAAATTTCCAACAACAAATCAATGACAGGCCCCTGGCCCCTAACCAGCATTAGTATGGTGTTCCTAATAAAGTGATTAGAGTGTGTATTTTTGACTGCAAATCCATAATAAGAGCGGTTTGGCTCTAAACCTCTGATTCAATTTCATCAATAATTTGAATACTGTGGGTCTGGTGTTGTGCTCACGGAGGCATTAAGCACTGGAATGTCACCTTCTAGTGTTAGGGCCAAAAAAATAGCATTATTTATACATTAATCTAAAATAGTGACAGAAAAAAATCCCACAAAAATGACAACAACTGCAGCTGTGATCAACACGACAGTATGGATGCTTGAGAAAATAACAAATCTTAAATTGACATATTTCTTCAATCATACTCAACATATTAGTGGTCTTGGTCTTGGAAAGCCTGCTAACTTACTGGCTATCTATCACGTGTCAAACCAGAAATAGTCATCTTTTCCAGATTGAAGTAAGAATGCTAGCCTTCAAAATTTGTAGCATATCGTTCTGCCACTTTCATTTTTGCTGGGTTTTTGTCTGATGCTCCACGGCTCCAGAAACTAGAGTGAAGTAGTTAAAAAGTTTAGCCTCTTGGAGCGGCTCTGCTTTCTGGATTTGTTCGTGAAATGACTAAATTCTCACCTTGCAAAGAGGCTTGTTGAAGACAGCAGTGCCCAGCTAAATACAGCCTCAGAAATTCTTCATGAAACGTCAAAGAAATACATTTTAGTTAAAATATCAGTGTTAGGGATATTCATGACCATATTAACATTCATGATCATGGAAAGTCAGGTGGCTGTCTAGCTCACTAGTTAATTAGCTATCATGGCAGGCAGTCGTGAAATAGTTATTTTTAGCTAGTAGCTAGCCTTCAGATTCTTAGCATCTTGTCCTGCTTCTGTCTTTTATTCAGTCCTTCCTCAACTTTAATGTGATTACCTCAAGTTTTTTTCGCCTCTGATACAAAACTTTAAAGTTAAAATCTGCAAGAGAAGACAGAGACAGATAAATGAATGATAGAAGCACAGACCTGTAGAGGAAGTGGAGGAGATTAAAAGAAAGGAGGCAAAGACAGAGGGGGCAGATGCATTCAAGGCAAAGACAGAAAGCTACAATCTCTTCTCCTCCTTCCCCTCCACTGCTTCTTGTAACTCATGAATAATAGAAAACGGGAGATATATGAGGGCTCTCACTTTTTTCATCCTGTCAATGTCTCGCTTTCTCTTTCCCTCTCTGTCTTTCTCGGGCTTTTCTCCTTTTATCCATCTCATCCCTGTCACTTCCCTCCAGTATTAATCCACAGTGTGCTGTAAGGAAAATTCAGACAGCAACATAAAGTAGTGTGTACAACGAAAACATATGAGCAGCTGGGGATTATAGCACCACTGTTTCGGATGTTGCTCACTCTGAAAATTACGTGAAGAAATAACATCTTTCCTCTTTCAAATAAAAAGTTTAGTTCACGTGGGAAAAACACCCCTTTACTGAATTCAGTGAGCACAGTGATTTTCTGTCCCTACAGCATTACTTGGTCTGGTATGACCATTAGCTAATTATGCTAATGTTGATTAACGATAGAAAACTTTACATACATGTTCTACAACTGCCATTACTTTATGACTTGCTATTCTTCATTGTGCTTTTTTATTGTGTAACCTGCCGAAGTTTTCTTTTACAAATGAACTCCCTTTAAATGTATAGTTTAATATTTCAGAAACTCATCAGCTGGAGAATAAAAATCTAGTAGCTGGTAGAATTCATCCTATAAAGAAAACAAACAACTTGCTGTCTCTCAATAACTGAAGCACAAGAAGGAACTTTAAAATAAAAGCCTTTGCACAGTGAAGGTTCTGTAAGTGTTATCACATGATAGGGAAATATATAATATATACATAATATAATATATAACATATTTGACTCTAGGTGGATGAGTTGACTTGTGGGTAATGTAGTAGTGACAGGTTTTGACGAATGCATAGAATAAAACTATGATATTATTAGTTCTGCTGCATCAGTTTTGATCCACACACGACTGTCAAACCAGAACCTAAACATAACCATAAAAACAGTTTAGCCAGTGTAGTCACAACACGAGAATATTGCACGGCATTTGTAACTTGCAACACATAAATGAACATTTCCTTTTTACATTAATAGAAAACATGATGCAGTCCCAATTACATTTCCTTCAAAATGCATTTGAGCAATGGAAAATGTGTTGCATATAACAGTCATTTCTAGGAGACAGTGTTGACAATTGCTTTGATTTATTGCACAAATATTATTTCATTTTCAGCACTGGTGTATTAATTCTGTGTTAAAATGCTTTTTTAAGTACCTTTTGAATAATAGGGAGGAGGGATGATGGCGCGGCTGACTCTTGCTCAGGGTGTGTCTGTCTGCTTTTTATGGGTCAACTCCCCTCAATCCCTTCGACACACACTGACACACACATGTACTCACTAATGCACTCAATCCCCCTCACCCTCACTGCTAAATCCTCACCCCATTGTCCCTTTCCCCCTGAAATCCTCAAACCATCAGCTCTCCTCCGTGCACACACACACACACACACACACACACACACACACACACACAAACACAAACACAAACACAAACACACACACACACACACACACACACACACACACAAACACAAACACAAACACAAACACAAACACACACACACACACACACACACACACACACACTACCCCTCTCCTCACTCCGTTTCCTCGGTCCGTCTGCAGTCAGGGCTAATGCTCTGGTTAATGGCCCTCTAACCCGCCACTCACTCTCAGATTACACTCTCATACACACAGGCATACCAGTGCATCTTCACATGTGTGTGCACATTCACACACAGACTTAAACACACACTGGTAAACAGGAGCATGTATTCATATACTCACATTCAAACACACGCACAAATGCACGTGCACAAACACAAAATAAGGGCTAATGGCCTGCTGGTCCTCAGCATGTATTCACGAGTGGATTAGGATTAACAATCCACCCGCAACACCACTACAAACACACACACACACACACGCACGCACACACACACACACACACACACACACAGTGTATACAAAGAGAACCAGAACCAATCTCTAATGCACATTCTGCTGCTGGTGATAATCTCTCTCTCTCTCTCTCTCTCACACACACACACACACACACACACACACACCCAACACGTACACCAGGCTGACTGCTCTCTGTGCTGCTGAGGTCACCAGATGCCATCTAATCTGAGAGTTTTAATCCACTCTTTTGGGGACCTTCTCTCTCTCCCCCACCCTCTCATGAATGCACTTCTCTGTTGACTGGGCTGAGCTCTATGTGCAGAAACTGAACATAACATCACATATTGTTTCACTCGTTGTTCTCAGACATGTAATACACCCCTTCGTCCAGTGCCATATTGAGTATATAAGCAATCCTTGAAGGTCTGAGACAAAAAGATGAATTACCGGCATTAAAAGAGTTATTTGTAGTTTTTGCTATTCAGGTAACGTTAGCATTTAGAGCTGTTTACTTACCAGTCTAGAAGAAACTTTGTGAGTTCAACATCAAACTTCATTCCTTTACTCACTAAGAGCTGTCTACAGCAGTGGAAAGCAACACCAGTGCTAACACTTGTCTCTATCCCGTCTTTTCCTTGACTAAAGTTAGTATGCTAACCAACTAGCCCCTAGATGTAGCACTGCTCAGCGGGCGTATTATAACCTCTTGTCTTGTAAATGCAGGGATGGTCAAAGCTCTTGTCAAGCGACAATCACCACCGCCTGCTACTAGCAATCACGTTCAGTGTCAGAGAAAGCTTACAAATAACCCCTCTGTACTACCAACAGTAGCCAGTTAGCTTAGCTTAGCTGAAAGACTAAAAACTGGGGGGAAACAGCTAGCTGGGCTCTGTCCAAAGGTAACACAATCTGCATATAAGTACCTCTACATCTCACCACTTAAAGGCTTCAAAAGAACTAGTTTATACAAGTGTTGTCAAAACTGTCTAACACCATTGTAACGACTGGCGAGATGCTATGAACTGTACATTAGACACAACCTGGAAAGTGATGGTGATCAACTCAGGCAGCTGAAGGCTTTTTAGTGCTAGCAAATTTACTTTCACTGTAAGATAGTGTTTGCTCAAAGGGAAGATAATGTGGAAAACTTCACTTGATGGTATTTGTAATAATATGAACAAATACCATCAATATTTCTGTGCACCTCAAGACAGAAACACAGCTTGAATTTGTTTTAATTCTGGATGAAGACACATGAATAAGTCTTGCTGACGTTGACATCCCTAAAACACGTGTTAAAATGTTAACAATGTAGTTAAATGTTGTGTTTTCTTAATTTGTGTGCGCAAATTATTAATGTAAGACACTTCCATAAATTTATGCGTGATGTCCCTGATAAATAAATGAACTAACACTAGCACTCACACATGCAGAGTATTCACACATACATTAGGACCAATATGTGTAACTATCTTTGTACATGGCTGTCTCTTTCACTGATGCATTTCAAATACGTTGTTCAGCTCCAAATTGTTCCTGTCACAAATTTAGGGAGTGCAGTCTCCAATCTCCAATTATAATGGGGATTTATTACTATTTCTTACGATATAAAGTATTTTTTTAAAAAGTCAACATGCTCAAATTATCTTTCATTATAATTGGCTTTCAAGCAATCACACAGTTATGTGCCAGCAGGAGACAGTTCAGCTGGTAAAATGATCCACTGAATTATCTTCTTTTATTTTAATTTGATTTTTTTCATAGCTCACATTATCATCTTTGAAGGCAACCTTGTGTGCAACAGCTCTAAGGAAGCAAGTCGGAGAGATCTGTTTGTTTTCTCTCTCTTCTGCTATTTTGGGCATTCAAGAACATTCTGTCTCTCCTGTGCTGTAACTCCCTAAAACCCAAAATATTAACTGTCTCTCTCTGTCATGGGTTTTTCTCAAAAGATGTGACCTTAAGTGTGTCTCGATCTGCTCGACCCCCTGCGTGGTCCTAGAGATTACTGGGCTGATCGGCTGATCGGGGCAGTGTATGCCCTCGTCTTTAGGGTACCATTGACGCTCATTATCACCGCAAGGGTTAATCCACCAGAGCTGCAGCTTAGACACTCACATAACACTCTGTTAGATCCAGATGGAGCTGTCAAGAAACTCAAATGTTGTTACAAGGCTATGCCAGCTCGGTGCAGCTTTTCGCAGCACACACTACGCGCTGCATTTGATCAGCTCGCAAATGTTTGGCTTATTCTCTCACTTCACCTGTCATCGGGTGAAAAAACTTTAAAGGGTGTTTAAATGGCTTAAGGACAAAAAATGGCAGCCTATCACTAATGAGTGCGGTTTTAATAATTTAGCTTTAAAGCAGCAGTTTTTTATATTTTTATAACAACGATGTATCAGTTGACAAAGTGAAAACAAAAGCTGACGCTGGTGATAAACCCACAGAGAATCATCTCTCAGAAATGCCGCTCCCTTCGTCTTTGCAGAGCTTTATAGTGAGTTTCAGATCATTGTTTAGTTGTTCAGATCACAACTGAATTGTTCTGGTTCTCTCTCATCGCTCTTACAATGAGCGCAGCACTACACTACCTGCTCAGCACCAAACAGCACACTGACAAATGGTGGAAAACCTTTCCATTGCAGCATGTTCCCTTTAGTTTGTCTTGGACAGACTTCTCTGATCACAGACTCTGGAACAATGTTGTTTACGCCTTTTTGACCAATTCGATCTTTTGTCACTTCCGGACATACTGTATTATTGTTGTCGTAGCTTGACTGTGGATGTTGCCGTCGCAGTTACAATCCTCCCAGTTTCAATTAGCTGCAACATATACAAATATGGGTCTAGGCTACGTAATGAAGAAGAATGAATGATGAAGAGGTCCTGTGATTGGAGAACCAAAACAAGACATTATTTACTGTAGCACCGTTTCACAATGGCACCGTTTAGCCCTGTGTTTAGTTGATTTTGAAGGGATAATCCCGCAAACTCTGGGCTAATGCTGCTCTGGAGCAGAGCCAGCAAGCACTAGGCTAAACTTGGGGTTAGCCCACTTTGGAACATGCCAGTATTGTGCCAGTGTGAAAGCTTTCTTAGCCTTAGCCTAGCTCCGTAAGCCCCAAGCTAAGGGAGCTGTTAGCCCCAGCCCGAGTGCAGCGTGAAAAGCACCTATAATCAGCAACCAGCTGGTGAACACAGTGAGCATTAGGAGCTGGTAGAGACCAAGTTGTTTGACTTTGACAAATCAACTTAAACGTGAGGATATGTCAAAATGTTGTTGATAAAGGCCAAAAAACGTATTGCTGGTTTAAATTTTGACACTGTGGAAAATATGTTTATTTTCCTTCTTGCCATGAGTTAAACGAAAAGCTCACACCTCTGTACAGTAAATAGCTACAGCTTTTAGCTGGTTAGCTAAGCTTAACCATTTTACATTTCATTTTTGTAAAGATTCAACAAGTGAGATATAATGTATAAATTAGTGAGCTTTAGAGGCGCTGGTTGGCAGATTTTGTAACCTAGCTGTTTGTAAGTTGGCTGTTTCCCTCTTTTCCAGTTTTTGTGCTAAGCTAAGCTAATCAGCTGCTGGCTTTAGCTTCATGTTTAGCATACAGATGTGAGAGTGGTATCAATCTTTTCACCTAATTCTCAGCAAGAAGGAAGCTGATAAAAAATGTTTTAAGTTATTTGTAGTGAGTATTGTATTTGTAGTATATTTGTATATACTTATACTGAATATCAGTTATTAAATTAGTGCTGTAAATATGTCTAACTCCTCATGGGTTATTTCTACATTTAGAAAATCGTCTCAACATAATTTAACATTTTGTGATGTAACTGAAAAAACATTCAAATTAACCTATATTTTATCACCAAGTAGCTTACAGTTTATAACACCTGCAACAGCTTCTTAACCAAAGACAATGGGCTGATGACAGTACAAAAGGCACAAAATTACAAAAGGGGTTTATTAATATGATAATGTGACTTTCTCACAAACAGATTAAGCTTGCTTACATCTTACAACAAAAACATGCAGTTTTGAATGCAGACACGAAGATAAAATTAAACTTGATATTCTTGTAAATAGAAAGAAGATGATTGCGTGGAAGCCAAGTGTTTTATAAAAGAGTTGGAGCACTTTATTTCTGTTAGTTTACTTAAAAATGATGAAATCAAGAAAAATATCCGGCAGTTCAGATAATCACAGCTTAACAAGGAGCCTGAATATCCAAAAGCCTCTTAGCAAGATGTATAGCTCTATACACGGATGCAGTCTGGTCAAGTTAAACATGATATTCAAAGCTCCACACCCATTAACCCAGCAGTAATCCAAACTCAGTGCAACAAGATCAATAATAACCCAGCACACAACTCACTCACTCAATTCAGATAACCCAGCCAGATCAAATATGAGGTCAGGTCATTGGGGGAGGTGCAACCATAATATATTTTGGTGACTGGGGAGGGGTGTCTGCTGCGTTCAAGTGGTAGTGTCAAGCTCAGAATATCTGTAACTTGAGTGTTGGCTTCTGAACTCCACTACTTTAACACACTGTGTTGTCAGAATATCAAATCAAGGCAGCAGATATTTGAAAACTGAGGTGCCTTTTTAAAGAAAATGTTCATCATTCAGAAGTTAAAGTTTCCCACTGTCCAAGAATGTAACACAAGGCAATCAAACTATTTAAATCATGCAAAAACTCTAATGTTGGCTAAATATCATTATCAGAGAATACAGACCAGTTAAAGTAGAATGTCCATTGCATTAAAGTGGTCAGTTCTGTTGAATGTAAAGGTCGAAGCATATGTGGGTTCCCTGTTTAGGTATTTCTAGAGCATTTTCAGAAAGAAAATATTGCAGCATGAAACCATGAAATGAACTTTACACGTAGCAGCTCCAGTACATTCACCTTACAGAACATAGTTACATGTAAACCATTTCCTGTAGGCATTAGTTTTCACTAAATATATCGGTAACATCCCTTCCATACTGTCGGAATTTTAAACTACCTTCCCTCTTGTTCCTCTTACTTATATTTAGCTGGGTTGGAAAAGTATTATTCCAGTCTTTCCAGTATGTTTCTAGTTTTTGCTCCTTTTTCATCTTTCAGCACAAACACTGTAGACACAACTGTCACCTGCCCAGCACGGTGCTGTTTAACCAGAAACACCACGACTCCACTGCACTCAGGGATGAAAGAGTGAGGTGCAACCCCCAAAATAAGTTTTAACACAATCACTGATTGAAGCGTCTCATATGGAGGAGCCGACACTGACAGGAGCACCTCTGCATGGCAGCTGTACAGCTCAGATGAGAGACCCTCTGTGTCTCTGTGTCAGCTCTGTAACTGCATGTGATGATACTGCTTCTTGTAATTGTGAATGTCCTTAGTCCACACAGAAAAGCAAACTTGGCTGGCAGTGGAAAAGATCCTAATGGGTCTTCTTTTTTTTAAAAATGGAATTACCCACATAAAAAAAAAAAACACTTATACCTGCAAATTTTGTCAAAAGGTTGTACATTTCACTATTGTTACAGAGCCAACTTTAGCATTAACAGCTTGCCACTCTTTCCAAGAGCTTCAGTCATCATTGCCTTTACAGTACAAGAGGTTATGATACGTCCTCTGAGCAGCGCTACTTTTCCAGGCCAGACTGGATGCTACAGTGACTCGGTATCTGAAGGTGATGAGATGGGACTACTGGGCCAAAGCCAACTGGGTAGTGTGCTAACTTCAGTGGGAGAAAAACAGTAATAGAAACAAGCAAAACAAGGAGGTTTCAAGGGGGAGACAGCTCTTGTAGAGTAAAGTCTAGCATGGTAGCAGTAAGCAAAACTCACAAATAGCTTCTTTAAGTTGGTAGAAACAAGTAAAACTAGTGCATTCAACATCTTACAGAAACAGAAGTATTATCAGTGAAACGTACCCAAAGTATAAAAAGCTAAAGTTGTTGTTATGCAGAAAAATGGCCACAGAGAGTGGTAGGTTATCATTATAAGTGATTGTTAATATTTAATGTATGACCTACCTCATATACTGTTGGGTACAATAACATCATGTTTTCTAAGGTACTAATATGTCTGTAAATCTTAATCTGGGTGAGGTAACTAGTAACTATAGCTGATGGATAAATGTTTTGGTGCAAAAGCTGCAATATTTTCCTTTGAACTGTAGTGGAGTAGAAGGATTAAGTTGCACAAAGCAGAAATACTGAAGTAAAGTACAAGAACCCCAAACTACTTAATTAAAACATTTAGTTAAACATACAGTACACCACATGGACACAACAGATGTGACAGGTGTCAAATATATGACCTTTTTCCCACAGGATCAAGGGTTTAGAGTCCAGGTACTTCATAAAAATATTTACATACTACACACTATATTCTAAACAGTATTGGATGTAGTAAAACTGCAGTCAAGCGTACAAGATCAAGCCTTTGTGAAACCAGAAGATGACACTGAGAGATGCCAAACTTAACAAAGAAAAAAAAAAAAACAAAACATCACATGAGTTCTTTGACCCAGGTAAAAAATGTTGTTGCTGAGCCAGGATAATCCCGATAAATTTCCACAGGCATTCCTTATCTGCCTTTGACCAAGTATGATCATCTTTGTGCTGCAGAGAAAAGTCCAGAGGAATCAATGCACCTCATATAATAATAAAGATGGGAAATACAGCACTCTGTGGTGGTGCTAAAAGTAGGCTACACCAGATGGCCACCATGGCACAGGCATTTTTCAGGCTTTTCTTTAAGCAGAAAAAATACCAGGTCAGGAAGCTTCTCTCATGCTTTTGTCTTCACAGGAAAGTCGATACTCTCTGGTGTGACATCTTTCCACTGAAGATGTCAAATCAGACGACCTGGTGTCAAAGCTCTGTAGAGCTACTGTGCAGACATTTCATGATGGTGTTACCAAATCTTTAAAATGCTGATTAGATTTTATTGGATCTATATGTAGGCTGATTCCATGCAAGAAAAAGAAATGTGGATGATATGTATGTTCCCTAGCACTGAGGACAGAAACTGGCTGAAGCTGAAAGATGGTGGGTATTATCCTTATTGACGGTGATGCAGTTCAGACTCGAGGAGAAGTCATTTTATTGACAGAATGTAGAAGAGAAAAATGTTACTCTCTCTCCTTCATCTGTCAGATATTTTATACTTAGAACTGTGGGAGGAAGTTGGAGAAAACCACGGAGGCACAAAGGTAAAGTAGTATTAATACAGTTTTTGCCACTTGGAGGTAGCAGAACAAGCTAAAGACACAGCGGTGTTATATTTAAGTTGATACAACAAAGGGGAATATCTCACTCTTTCACCGCTTTCACCAGTATGCTCACAAGCTAGCTGCTAACCGGCTGTTCAGTGCTGGGCAGTGGGGTTATCAGAGCTGTTTTTTGCTGAAAACAGCAGCCTGCTGTGCCTGGATGGTGAAAGTGAACCAACACAATAAAGCTGTGAGCTGTAAAACCAAAACGCTGAAGCTGAAAGGAGCTAAAATGGTTCAAAAGAGTTGAACTTAATTTCATAATCATTCACGAGAGTGTTTTGGGTGTAACATACAATAAACCAATCAGAGTGCCATCTCCCATTCCCTTTATAAGCCAGGTGAGTTTGCACCTTGGTGGGTTGCTGTTATAAAGGTGCAGAGTTTCACACATAATTAGATTCTATTTGTGGCGAGTCGATCGCATATTGTGACTGACCGGTCCCAGCAGGGACACACAGCAGCTCTGTGAGCCCCGAGGGGTAAGGAGGGGCTGAGTGAATCAGTGCCCTGCGCAAAGCTCTACAAAGAAGTAACGGCACAAATCACAACGTTAGAAATATTATATAATATATGATGAGAAGTGTGAATATTTCTTCGATTCGTTATGAAACTGTGGTGACAAATTTACATGATAGATTGGAAGCACGGTGGTGGATTTACCAGGTAGTAAGAAAGAACACATCTCTGCAGAGCCTGTACATCCCCTCTGAAGATATACATCTTCAAAAACTTGTCACAAACATGTAGTTTCATTTAAGTAATGTCCTAAAACACGTGGGCACTGTAGTTTTACCTAAACAGAGTAAACTGAGCATGAGCTATTTTTAGCTCCAGATTAATCCATGTTTTGTTGCACTCATGAGAATTAATGGCAGCAGAAACTGGTATGTGGCGCTGACTCAAAATAAACACAGTGGCCATGTTTGTTGTAACAAAGAAACAAGTCGCCCACTGCAGCAGTGCAGCTCATTCATGTGTTTGTCTGCCCCGCAGCAATGGAGACAAAAGATAGATGTTAAGATGAGACTGGATTTCTAACATGGCTACAACGCTGCCATTGGAAACCCTGCTGCATCACGTCCATGGCTGTATATGGAGAAGGGATCAGGGATCTGGTTCATTAAGACGTATGCACTGAGCCATGTACCATCTGACTTCTGCAGATGTAGAGCACTGAATTTGGCCTTACAAGGGAAGGTTCAACTCTGACTGGTACAGTCCAGCCATCTCTCATCTCTCCTGCGCCTCTCTCTGCCTTCCTGTCTGTCCACATGTCTCTGTCTCCGTCACTTCATCTCCCTCTGCCCATTTGATGTCTCCTTCATATAAATTAAAATGTATGGTTCCTTCGACTCTTCCTCCCTCTCCTCCTCTCTCTTGCCGCCCTGTGTCGGGAGATATGGGTCACTCAGGGGGCAAACTTCATTTCCGTAAATGAGGACAGAAAAAGAAATCCTGACACACTAGTTAGTTAACGGCACACTGCCCCTCTGTCACCCCGACACGCACACACACACTGAGCAAGCCGAGACCTGTTTGTAGAGCTAATTAGCATTGTGTGCAAGTATGTGTCCGTGAAAGTGAGCGTATGTGTGTTTATGTGCATGAGTGTGTGTGTAGCTGGGATAGGGTTGTGCTCTGTGGCCCAGTTTTGGCTGAATAAGGAGAATACTGTCGGCCCGATGAAGAGTCAGGGGTTAGGAAGGACAAATATAGATAGAAGTGAGAAGATTAGAGGGAGGGAGAAAGAGACAGAGAAGCTGGGGTTGTTAACAACTAAAGCTCCCCAGTCCCCTGTGAATTTTCTGTGTGTGTGTGATCACTCGGGCGTGTGTGTGTGTGTGTGTGTGTGCTTGCGCCCGAATCTGTGTTTTTTCCTCTGTGGTGTCATTACCGGTTGTCCCGCTCTCACGGGAGTCCGTGTTTACCCAGCGTGGTCTCTGAGCTGTCACTGTGGGAGTCACGCATCCGTCATCACCATGGCAACCAACAGACACAGTGAGCCTGTCTGGATGTCACCTTCAAACGCAGCCCGTTCAGCATATCAGACATCAGTCAGCTGATGGACGAATGGAGGCTGAAACTGAGAGGTTGATCACTAACATCAAACCAAAAAGTTCAAATCAGTAACATTTTTAGGGCAGATTCAGCTAGCTGTTAATGCTAATCTTGGCTATGTAGCAACAGCAAAACTTATTAATAGCTCCTTTAAAATCAAAACTAGGGCTGAAGTATTACTGAAACCACAATATGACAAAGTGCAAAATATCCAAATCACAGGAGCTGCAGTTTTTTGATGAAGGTAAAATGTGTCACATCATGCCATAAATAAAGCACTGTGATGCTAGAGATGCCCAAATCATACCAATCATATTCTCCACATGTAAAGGAATGTGCTTGTTTGGTGCATGACCCAACACATCATCATCATTTATGTGTGTGTGTGTGTGTGTGTGTGTGTGTGTGTGTATGCGTGAAAATGAAATGCAAAATAATAATTCCAACTGAAATTGTGATTGTCATATCGCAATCGCAATATCTGTAATATTTTTTTTTTTTTCAGAATCAGAATCAGAATCAGAATCAGAATCAGTTTTATTGCCAAGTATGTTTTCACATACAAGGAATTTTTTCTGGTGATTGGTGCAATTGATCAGCAACAGTGGGGCTCTCTAGCCTTGTTGATGAGGCTAATAGCAGATGGGAAGAAGCTATTTTTGTGGCATTTGTGGTATTTTTTGCATATTGTTGAGCTCTAGTCGAAAGCAACCTGCAGTTTGATGCTGTTTTTCTTATCATATTCCCTCTAAAACAGGATGTGTGGACAGGACATGTCAGTATTGAACCACTGCAAATGTTAAATGTTGTGCAAAGGTAAAACATTTTTAACAGTAAACACTCACAAATGCACTTTTGTGGTGCTCATAGCATGTTGATAGCTGAAAGTTGTGGGTTTCATAACTAACTAACTCTTCTAATGAGACAATGCTGTTATTAGTTGGAGGTTTCATACAAATACAGTATTAAATGCGAACAAAAAATACACCAGAAAAATACAAAAAGAAGATAAACACATTGGAAACACACAATCACTCACAGTCCGTGAATGTGTGTCTGTGTGTGGAGTGTGTTTCTGTGTGTGGAGTATAGGCCTTATGGGTCTCAAAAGTCTCATATCAACAAGAATCCTTGTGGGTTGCATATGTGACTCACTCATTGCACTGGTGACAGCATCACACACACACACACACACACACACACACACACACAGAGACATATCATGGCTGTGCAGATGATACTGTGGGGGTGTTCCTGCAAAAGAATAGAAGGATTTCTCTCAGAGGACAGAGACAACAGAGAGGAGGAGGAGGAATGACACAGTCAGTAGCTCCTCTGCCAGCTACACCCCAATTAAAAATCATTTTAAAGACACACACAATTTTTTTTTTTGAGTGTGTGTTTGTATATGTGTGTCTGTTTTTGTCCATGAAGTGATTTATTATATCTGTGCACTTGGTAGAAGACTTGATGTTAAAAAACAAAAATCTGGCACCATCATGTTTGGTGGAAAATCATCTGTGGGTATAATGTTAAGGTGTGTTTAGGGTGCACAACTAGAGTTATTTTTAAACAGAAACAAATGTAAGATACTCAGAAAATGGCATTTAAAAAGAACAAAAAAATGCCTGCAGTTTGTTCACTTTTTTGTAAGACAAACAGTTGCCTCATTGTTTAAATGCACTTCACTACAAAGTAAGTGAACTGTGCATACCGTTGCAATGTTCAGAGCTGACTTTGTCTTCAGTTCTGCAGTTAACTCTGCTCTATGGCTCTGTTGTATTTTTTTCTTAATGATTAAAAAAGCTCAGAAATGAAATGTTGCAGCACTTGCACAGATTCTGCATCTGCAGTCCTGTTTTCTGAGTTAGGAGAGAACCAGTGGAGCAGCTGCTGCTGCTTTGACAATATGGTGCAGAGCAAGAGAGGGGAGCAGGACACATCTGACTCTGGAGAGCTGGTCAATGGGTGGGAGCTGGGGCCAACCAGTCAGGCATTAAAGAGCCAAAAAATAGCCATACTGCCTTAAAAAGCCTCATCAAGGAGAGAGATTGAGAGAGAGAGAGAGAGAGAGAGAGAGAGAGAGAATACAGACAGCAGGAGAGATGTAAAAGTGTGAAATGTCAGTCATTTATCAGTGACATGTAGAGAACTACTTCTGCAAACAGGATACTTGTTTTGCAGTGGAAGTTTCCTTCAACACTTGATGCAAAATAGCTTCAATGTGTTTTATAGGAGCTATTTGTAAGTTTTGCTATGGCTACACAGCTGGCATTAGCATTAACATCTGTTTTACTTTTCAGTCCAGAGGAAACATTGTGAGTTCAGCATCAAACTTAATACTACCAGTCACCAAGAGCTGTCTCCACTAATGTTAACCCTTATCTCTATGGAGAGATTGCTCCCAGCAAGAAAACACGTTTGGCTACATTTAGCATTCAGTATCTGCATATCCCGATCTTTTCCTAGATAATACAACAACACATTGAATATAACGTGTAGTCAAGTGCTGGCATTAGGGAAGGTCAGCCTAACTGAGACATGACTGCAGCATCGCAGCGCTGCAGTGGAAAGCCATGCCTCCAGTCACGACATGGCCTCTAAGAAAAGATGGTCTTTTTGTTTGGACAAAATAAAAGCCTGAAGAAAACACAACATGCACACAAGACATGCACACACACACACACACACACACACACACACACACATACACGACAAAGACATTTTAAGTAGGTCTGTGTTTGGAGCCATATGCCCACAAATGCAGCTTGTCTCAATAAAACATGGTGGTTCGTTGTTAATCTTTAATAGTTCTGTCCTTGAGAATTAACCCAGATGAACACACATTTAGGGCACCATCCCCTCATGCAGACACACACACACACACACACACACACACACACACTGATTCCTTATCTCTTGTTCTTCTTTCTCAGTCTCTTTTTATTTCCCCACTTCATCCCACTTCCACTTTCTGACAATGTCCCATCAGCATTTCATCCTCACCCACCTCCTCTTTCCCCTCTGTCATCTTACCTCCACTTTCTTCCTGTCTTTTTGCCTTTTTCACACCCACATAGCCCTCTCCTCATTCACCAGATTTTACCCCAGTTTATGAATTGGGATGATCCACTTAAGAAAAGATCATGTCAGGTCAGAACTGGAGGGAACTGAGGATGAAAGAAGAAAATGACTGAATGAGGGTGTGGGGAGGCAGTGTAAAGACACAAATATCTGGAGGAGAAAGGGAGGAGAGGAGGGGAGGAGGAGAAAATAGGATGAGGAGCAACAAGAAGGTGAGAAATGACAGGGAGACCCGAGCAAACTTGGCACTGAGCGATGAATTGGGGGTAATTTGATCAAATATTTATGCCGCAATGTGTGCTGGGAGTTTTGACTGGTGGTCACAGCCAGAGCAATGTATGTGCGTTACTGTGTGTGTAATTTGGTAATATGACTCGGAGGGAGAAAAAAAAAAAAGGCAAAAATAAATCACACAGATAAGCTGTGGATGAAATTAGATTATTCCAACACTCACACACTGAACATACATAGATGTGAGGTTTTGTAAACACTATCGCTGCTGTCCCTTCAATAACAACCTCATATGTTCACCATGTGAGTGGTCAGAGCTAATCTCACGTTTCCTGGCTTTTAACAGGAGCAGTTGCATAAGTTTAAGTGTGTGAACGCATTCATCCATCCATCCAACCATCCATCCATCCAACCAATCCAACCATCCATCCATCCATGATATAATATCCCCATGCAGCCAGTGACAGTGCTCTTCAATTCAGCATCATCCCACAAAAACATTTTGGTTTTCAGCATACAGAAAATTTGTCACATTTTGTTCCAGGCATTTTTTTTTCTCTTCCTCCTTTTCAGTTCTGCTCTGAGCTGAACTCTGCAGTACTGCTTGTCTCTGAGTTGTTAAACTCTGCCCCCTGCTGACTTCATAGGAAAACTGCACAGGTAAAGTTTTCTCGGTAACTCGCACAATGAATCCCAAATTTCAAGAGGATTTTAAAAGGTTTAAACAAGGAACCAAATGTATTTTGTTAATGTTGAAATATTTGGTTGCCATGGTGCCAGCAGTCATAACTCATTCATTTACTCAAGTTCATTTTTATTTTATTGAACTGTATTTTGACTCAATAAAAGGCACATTGTATACAGTAAGGGTGAAGGAACATGATGATAACCCATAAATCTGCAGATGTTTTTAAGTGACCCAACAGTTCTCGCCCCAATGACTTCTCACAGCCACAAGAAGAAATATATGATTAGAGGTATGGTTAGAAAGACAGCAAAACACATATTGATAAAGCGATTACGATTTCATTACACATTTTAATTGGATCTGGATTTATTTTTGAGCAATAGCTCAACATTTTGGCACATAAACCTTGCTGTCTTGTTGGGAGTTATGACAAAATCAATACCACTCTCATGTCTCTATGGTAAACAAGCTAATTGACAGCAAGCAGCCAGTTAGCTTTGCTTAGCGTAACAACTGGAAGTAGGGGGAAACAGCTGGCCTCAAGATGACACCAACGTGACTTCAGGCAAGGGCATAGGTTTGATCTTGACATTGGTTCAGGACATGAAAATGGTCCACAGGGTCGCCTCCTGCAAGCTGAGACCTGTATTTATGATAGATTTCTTACTGTAATTCTATGTTATCTAGAGCCTTCATTTATACATATGGAGCCAACACACTGTATTTATATATTTTATATATAGCATAGTCTTCATTAAAACCACGTATGATTGAGTGCTGAACAGACCACAGTGTAATACAATACAAATTTCTATTTACACACATTGTTAGAAGCCTTGGCCTGACCTATGACCCTGCTGCTCCGCCTTTATAAATTACTTGGCCAACTGCTTCTGTCACCTGATAAAATAACACACTGATTGACTACTTGAGGCTCTTGTTTCAAACACACATTGGTGAACCATTGTTGTACAGTACACCATCAGACTAACATGTATCACAATACTGACTCTCACTACTAACATTTTACCAAGTCATTATTGGCCCTCAGCTGTGACCCTGCCTCTCCACCTGCCTCTCCTCTGTCTGAGCTACTACACAGTCTGGTTGTTTCTGTCACCTGACAAAATAACATGATGATGCCACATGACCAGTGAGGAAAAACATTGATGGCTTTGTTGGTTATTATTAATACCATTATTGTTACACGTCAGCAGCTGAGAAAATATTTTCTTCAAGTAACTTACACTTGAACTTGTTATAAAGTGGCTCCTATTATATGGGCTCATCCCATATTGAAAAATAAAAAGCACCATCCCTTACTGAATGAATATGAGATGTGATTCATCCTGTGTTTTCATGCACAGAAGTGTTGATATAAGGACGGTGTCTTCTTCACGTAGCCTACATGCACATCTAATTGCTTTTGTGCTTCTTACAACCAGACGTAGCAACAGCCTCTCACAAGAAATGGCAAAGTCAATCCTATTAGCAATACTGGGTTAGAGATGCAGGACCTGTTTGTAGAGAACAAGATCTTTTAACCATTTCAGGACCAAATACACCTACCACACACTGATGAACAACAGTGATTATAATTTTTTGATCTAAGTTAGTGACATTTCAATAGTTGCTCGATATTGGTAGGGACATGTCCCTGCCATCGCTACCAAATTCTACACCCTTGTTTTCACAAGCAGAATTAAGGTTTATCAAGCGAGAGCTGCAGAAAATGGAGAATCGATTGCTCAGCACTGTAAGTTTCCCCTTAAATGCCAACTCGGACGCTGTGAATCAGAAGTGAACTTCAGCATTTTAGAGCTAACTGAATGTTACTCTCGTTGTTAAAAAAATTGATGGTAGCTTGTAAAGGCAACACACCGGGGAATAAAGTGCAGGTAAAATTAGTCACAACCTCTTGGTTTGTCCCACTTTTTCGAGCCAATGGAACATGCATTTCACAAAGAAAGTTAATAATTCTGCTCTTAGTTGTGTATCAAGCCATAGTAAATGACATAGCCTAAAACATATAGGAAATTAATCAACTAAACATGTAGACACACATGCATGTATAAAAGCACACACCCAAATAACAATGTAGGACACAGAGGCGTCAACAAGTGTGAGCGGTGTGCACCATGTCTCACACCATGATGATGCAGTAATGATGATTCTCTCTGACCGATCAGCAGTCTGAGGCATTTTCACATTACCTTTTGGCATCGCCTCAGTTCAAGCCAAGTCGAGTCGAGCCAGCAGGCAGTGGAGAAGGGCTATTTCACAAGTATGCTCATAATAATCAGTTTGCCCCTTACTTACTCCCAAAGAAATCAGACTGTGGTTGTACTGAGAGGCTATGTGTGAATGTGAGTCACTGTTTTTGTCCAAAGCCACACTGAGCTATATATTATACTTAACTTCTGTCTACAGCTGACAGAGAGCTCAGCCACTAATTACTTCATACTTCAAAACAGGTTTCTATGAAACCGATTCAAGGAAGAGAAAATTTGATCGATGTGCCCACACATGCAGTTCCCACAAGTACAATTAAACCTTCTTAGGTCACAACATCCTAAATGGTTTGGACACTACACCCACTATACCTTTGTTAGCATTACTGGGTGGGGAGTACATAAATGTGTCTGTTCAGTTGTGGCCCATTTCAAAGGCTATGTAATCACAGTTTCTACAGTGGCAAGTTTACATACATTAGTCAACTATGACACAATCAAATGTTGGACTGACTTCATATCAACATATGTTGAGGATATTATGCAGCAGTCAGCCAAACATCTGGCTAAGGAACATTAGATGACACCATGGATGTAGGAGGTTGTAATCAGTTGTAATTAAGCAATTTGGACGAATGAAAACAAGTAGTTTCTGTTTTGAGTGACTGCATTTATTTTATTGTGCTGAGCAAATGAAGCCACATTGGAAACATCCACTGTGAGGAGAAGTTGCACTGCAGGCAGAGGTCAACCTCATCTAATAGACCGGGCTATGAAAACATAGCTAAGCAAGTTTTCATTTCCGGCAGGAACTGTGGATATAGCACAAGCTATTCAAGTTTAATTATGTGTCTCTGTCCCTCTCTCTCTAGATGAGCTAGCCAACATCTTAGCATAATCCATCTTTACCACCAGACTCTTCATGAAGTCTTAAAAGAATGTGCTGGTGGAGAAGCTCCTGGCTGTGATTTCAATAATGATGTGAAAGCAGCTCTTTTCAGAACTGAATCATTAGAATCAGTTTATTAAAGACTTTAAAAGATTTGCTCACTGAATCATCATCAGTGCTTGGCTGGTGCTCCGACTGGGGTGTGTGTGTGTGTGTGTGTGTGTGTGTGTTGTTTGAGTTATATAGTGTCTTGGTGCTCATTTTGAACCTGCATCTTATCCGTCCACTTCCTGTCTGCCTCTGTGGCCTTTTAATCAGAGGGTGTGCATGCACATACACACACACGCACACAGAATGTCTCCGTCTTTTGTTTCTTTTGCAGTACGCCACTAAGCTTCATACAATAAATGCTGCCTTCACCTGGCTGAATGTGCTAATTAAACACCTCAGACGTGTCTCCTGGTCCCCCATGGCAACTACGTGCAGGCAGTGAGCTGAGAATTTAGTTGGATAAAGGTTAAGTTGAAGGCTCCTACCCCATCATGTACAGTATGTATATTTTCTCAACACTTAATTATTAAATGAAATATTTGTTACTGGGGCTGTCACAATATCAGATTGTCACTACGTGATTGTCATGGCCAAAAGAATTCACAATAACAACATATATTGAAAATAGTATAGTATAGTATAATTAATACTACTATAATAGTATAGTATAATAGTAGTATTATTAATACTACTAATAATTAAAAAAAACAATGCTGTCAGTCAAATTCTTCTTTAATTTTGTTTATTGTGTATATTCGAGTGTAGGTAGATGGAGAGAGAGCGTCTGTGACCATGACAATTACACTTAATGGAAAATGAAAAGACAACGTGATGAACTGATAAACAAAAGATCCACAAGGCCTAACGTGTCATCACAATGGTATCATATGTGTATTATTAACACAATATAAATATTACATTTTTTAAATATCATGGTTATTGTCAATACCGGCACATTGTGACATCCCTATTTGGAACTACTTGAAGACATGAGAGGGAGGGGGGGATGGGCTTGAGTGACTCAGCGACCGTCCATCACTCAGGTCTGTTCACTGTACAAGTCACTGATCATGCAGCGTTTCCTTACAGTAAAAGGATCTGAGACAGTTTCGGGCTCAGCCACCTGTTTTTACATAATGCAGGTTTCACCAGGGCCAAGCAGAGGATGTCAGTGGCAAATTCATAAAAGGCAATTTCTCAGTTTCTACCCCCATATACCCCCAGTTAGAAGCCTACCAGTGTTTCCCACACAAAGACTTTACTCCACTCTTTTCAAACATGGATTATAACAGACTGCAGACGTGATAGTACTGCCACCAACAAACACTGAAACATTCTTTCTATCATGGCAGCTTAAGTTTGACCTTGAGTTTAGTTCTGCTTCTTTGCTGGCGCTACTGCGGATATGAAAGCAGCCACAAAGTCCACAAGTCCAGAAGTTGCGATATTAAAGTGTGATTGGCCATATGTTTGTGTTCACCACTCACATACTGTATTGTTACTATAAATTTAGATATATAATTGGAAAAAGGGTTTGGCTCTGGGCTCAAGCAGCTGCCTGGCGGTCAGGAGTCTGGTCAGGGGCTGCTCCCCGCAACACCCAGAAAACAGGAACAAAGCAGCAGACATTGTCCTCCTCAGCTGGGGAGTGTGGCACACGGCTGTCATATTTCAGATGCGTTGTGAAGGGCCTGATTGTTCTATGGGTTACTCTAAATATTAAAGGTCTAAACCCCTTTTTTTTTTTTACCTTGATGAACTCTTGCAACAAGTTCTAAGATAGATAAGAGACATTTGACTTGACTTGATAGGCAGTGGGGCGTTTGCCTTTGTTCCATACAGCACACAAGCAGTGATTTCTCAGTCCAGTTAAGCTTTAGAGATGCAAGATTGTCAAGACCACGCATTTGTGTTTGTTACACAGGAGCACTCATGGGTCACCCAAAATAAATAAATAAATAAATAAATAAAAAATTAGCACATGAGCACACACACCTTGACATCAGGCCCAGATGGTCTGTAAGCTGCTAGAAACGCCCCTGTAGTAGAAAGAATGTATTTAGACAAGTCAAATTCATTTGTAGATATCAAATTACTGTTTTAATTAGTATTAATAAATTGGAAATAGCTCGTGTTGAATTTAAACGTCTAAAAAAAAGATAAAATAGCTGATGATGTCATATCTGACTCTAGGTTATATTTTGGAGACATCTTGAATTATTGTTCATACCAGTCGGACTGTGGGCAGATATAATGTGACTAATTATTACTGGACACACCTTAATGCAAAGTGCATTAGTAAATATGTAATATACCATAAGTGAGACGTTTCAAGTGTTTGGTCATAGTCCCGTCGTTGACACGAGATCTCGTACCTTCCTCCGGGGCTCTTCTCGCCGCTCCACCAACTTGTCACCAAAGATGGCGATTTGCTGAGTGCTCATGGATACACACATTTGTCGGCTAGTTGCTATCTTACTTGAAACGCCAACTTTAGAAACAAATTAACTGCTTAGCGAGCAACTCTTTCTCCCTTTGAAGCACATCTGACACAACGTCAGCCAGCGCTACCATGCAGATCACGCTTAAAACACTGCAGCAGCAGACTATTCAAATTGAGATAGACCCCGAACAAACGGTGAGTGGCTATTAGCTGACTTGCTAACTTTAGCTAACAGCACTAGCTGCGGGACCTATGTTTTAACTTTACGGGTAGACTCTACAGCTTAACTTGATATCGCCAATTAAAGAGCAAAGTATACAGTGTCTTATTAATTGCTTATTAATTCCACGTTTTACAAATGAACAAACCACATGAAACAGGTCGCTAAACAACGCGAAACCCCACTCACTAGCAAACGTTAGCCAGATAGCTAGCTGAACAGCCTGTTAATAAAGTCATCGCGACTCAGCTGCGAACGAATTTCTCATCTTTTCTCTAGTTTGTGTCGTGGTTACTTTGCTGCTACTGCTCCTCGGTAATATCTTATGTGATCTATTATGTGATGCTGCAACTTCTATAATAAACTCAAGCTGCCCACTACGCTATGATCGCTAATGCTAATGCTAACGCTGATGACAATCACGGTTAGCCTTATAGGTAGCGTACTAAAAAGCTGGCTAAGTTTGTTAGCATGTTCACATCTTTGTCATATAGCTAGCAAGGCCAATATTAGGTGAACGTTGGATTGTGTTTGTCACTCTAATATTGACGTATTACTGTCATTACTCAAAAGTGGATATCATACATGTGATTTTACTTGTATTTATGCTAAGCACTCATGCTGTGTGAGAGCTGAATGAAGCCACTGTATATGCACTGCCCTAACTTATCTAACTTTTGCAACTCAGCTATGATAGTGTGATGTATGATGTCTAGTAATGACATTGTCAGTGGTCTATCTTGACATTTTGTGACAGAATATTGAGACTCGTGGTTTACAGGTGAGGGATCAAGGAGGTGAATGAAAGACTGCCATCTTACACAATGCATGGATATTTGTAGAGAGACCACTAGCATTATGATACCATTAGGATGTGCCTGCAAATCAATGTTTATGAACTATGATTCCTTTCTTTGTCATCAGGTGAAGGCTTTGAAAGAGAAGATAGAAGCAGAAAGAGGCAAAGACAACTTCCCTGTATCTGGGCAGAAGCTGATATATGCTGGGAAAATCCTGCAAGATGACACACCTATTAAGGACTACAAAATTGATGAGAAGAATTTTGTTGTAGTGATGGTGTCCAAGGTGAGATCTTATTGTGAGCCTTACGGGTGATGTATTACATTGGGTTTTATAGTGTTATGGTGTTTGAACTTAAATTTCTGAGCTAATCTGTTGTCAACAATTAGGTGCCATGTACTATAGTACTTGTTTTAGGCAGATTTTAATGTTAAGCAGTTTCACTGTTAAGTCTCTAGTCTAACAGCACCTTCTTTTGAACTGGCTAAAGGCTAAGCCTGCAGCTGCTGCCTCACCCCCAGTCTCAGAAGCACCCAAGCCCCCTGTACAGGACTCTGGCTCCACGTCAACAGCTGTCCCGGCCACAGCCCCAGCCCCAGCCCCAGCCCCAGCCCCAGCCCCAGCAGCTGTCCCCATTCCCCCCGAGGACGCCAAAGAGGAGCCAAGTGCCGCAGCCACAGAACCACCACAACCAGCCAGGTAGACGTGGTCTGTTACATAGCGTGTAACGTGTACAGCTGCAGTGATGAGTCGACCATTTGATAAGTTATAGTAGTAGTAGTAATTTTAATATGTCAACTGGGGCTGTTCAAAAGTCACAGTTTCATTAAATCAATACTGTATATTTATTCTGTATTTGATATTTTCCAGATATAGATAGGGCTTAATCCAGAACACTGTTGTTACAGTGAGCCCTTTAAAACTTAAATGTCCCATCACTGCACCCAACCGTACCCCATAAAATCAAGAACAGAATCAATGCTGCAGGAAATCTTATCAGTTTTTTTTCTCAGTTGTAGTGAATTTCATTTTATAATTAGTCAAACTACAAAATAAAAATGTTGGCTGTTATTTCATAAACATCCATCTCAAGCCAGTGTGGGGATGCCCAACCAAATATGGTTTGTTCAGAGAAGAAATGTACTCTTTGTTTTATATCTTAAAATAGACGAAGTGGATTGTGCCTTTTTCCAAGTGAAAAACACAGAGTGGTCTGTCTGTAGACAAATGATCTAACATTTTCCAGCTATCTTTAGCCTTAACTGTCCAAAATGATTTATCAGCAGTTCATAGAAAACTACAGTCAACACCTTTGAATACAAATAATAATTATTATTGTCATTATTATACAATAATCACGATTTAATAATTGTAGGTTTTCCATTCATCTTACTATTGACTCACTAAAAGTGATACATTTGTTTTTTTCCTAGATGCAAATTAACGTTAACGCTAAAGTTTTTAATAGTGGAATTCCAAGTAAAGTATTGATAAGATTTGTGTCAGTGGCACAGTTATGACCTGTTAAAACACAGGGTAAACTTCGATATCGTTTCTCACCCTGTGTTTTTGTTCATAAGATTTTCAATTCAATTCAATTCAATTTTATTTGTATATACATTATCTCAAGGCACTTTACAGGGTAAGGTCAAGACCTTACTTTGTTACAGAGAAAAACCCAACAGTTCCCACAAAGAGCAAGCGTTTGGCAACAGGGCGGAGGAAAAACTCCCTTTTAACAGGAAGAAACCTCCAACAGAACCGGGCTCAGGGTGGGCGGCCGTCTGCCTCGACCGGTTGGGTTTAGGAGGAGATAAAAAAGGGGGGCAGGAGAGAGGAGAAAAGAGAGAGAGAAAGACAGACCAGGAACAGCTGTGTAGGTAATGGTGTTATCAATAATTTTCCAGTTATAATTATTGGAAGCAATATAAGTTAGAAATCTCATAAAATTTAAGTTAGAAATCTAATAAAATATGTATAATATTAATTCTTATATTGTTTTATTCTTATTTTGTAGAACAGGTGTACATTATTCACTGTAATGCTCATTGTCCCCTCTAATGGAGCAGTGATTCATTATAAATCGGGGTTGTGCAGATTGGCTGGATCCCCCACCCACATGTATTTTAATGGAAAGTGCAACAACAATGGAATGTGCAATTAACCTGTCAAACTATATGTTGAACACAAGAACATGAGTCATTAAGTGGTGATTCAATTATACAAACTTTCTTTCATAACCAAGACAAGTGCTTTGGTTTTAACACAGAAACTGATCTGTAGTGTGACATTATTTATTTAGTTGCATGGAATAGATGTTGATTCCTAAACTCATTTGTCATTAGTGTTTGATGTTTTTGCTCATCACCATGGAATCACAGAAATGTTGAGTGTCTGATTTTTTTTCTACACCTTTTATGTTTTTGTAGCTCCAGTGGCGGGAGCCAGGGCTTGGACGCTTCCTCAGCACTGGGTATGTAATGGATGGGTCGCTGCCAGACTTACATCATACACAAGTAACTGGAGCCTGCGCATCTCTAAGAGTCTCAGTGTGGTAGTTTGGGCACTTCATCACCATTGTTAAATGTAAATTGTACAATTTCAGACAATTGATAGTGTTATTAGAGTGGTAATATCACAGCAGTGCATTTCTGCTGTAAATCATAGGTCATACTTGCTGTGCCAGAAATTGTTCCTGGTGTGAGTCAGGGACTTTACAGGCTGCAGTACAATACATACCGTTCCTATATTTAGGCTGTGTCAAAAGTAAGTCATCTCTTACTGTGGAGCCACAGAGAGTGATGGGGATTCCCATTTGGTCCACTTATAGATGATGTACATACTCAGAAAAAGTAATAGAAGGTCACATGCTGCATTTAAACCCACATTGTTTGCTGTTGTATATTAGATGCTTTAATTTAGATGATGGTGTATTTTTTTATCTTTATCATTGTATCATTTGTTAACAGAAAGATTTATTTCATGTAGTTTCATAGTTATGTAAATGCTAAAAATGACTGGATTAATCTAAAATAAGGATTCGTCCCTGTCACCTAGAATTTTTTGAACAGTAATTACATAGTTATGGGTAAAAACTCTATTGTAATAAACACTACATTACGGGAATGATGAAAAGACAGTGTAATCAAGTGACTATACATGTAATTTACTAAATACATTAACTTTATCTATTAGGTTTGTAATATTTTTTTGTTTTCAAATTAGGTGCTACATTTAAAAAGGCCCTTTTTCTTACTGAGGAGGAATAGTTTGAAAAGCAGTTTCCTGTTGCTACATTCCTGAAGGTGTAACTCTGCAAATATACAAACTGTGTCGAGTTAGTAACTTGATCGTCTGTGTTTGTGTGGTTTTCAGTGACTGGGGCCGAGTATGAGGCGATGCTGACGGAGATCATGTCTATGGGCTACGAAAGAGAGAGAGTGGTGGCTGCACTAAGGGCCAGTTTCAACAACCCCCACAGAGCTGTAGAATACCTTCTCACTGTACGTCACACACACACTCACACAGATGAAAATGATTCTCACCAAATGCAGCTCTGTCCCCTCAGCAGTTCTGTCTGAAATGCACACATAATTTTGGCTACTCAAAAAAATATATAAATGTTTTGTGGTATTTACATGAGCAGCAGTTAATATGTCTGACCTCCTGAGCGCTGAGTCCACAGCCAGAGCTTTTTGATCCTCTGCTCTGTCACTTCTCTTCATTTTACTCTCCCAAAATTTAAAGAGACAATAAAGCTGAACAAAAAACAAAAAGTGCACCTATTGACCATGACCCACTAGCAAACTCCTACAGAGATGTACACAATGATTCCAGAAAAGTAATAGAAAGTAACCTGAACTCTGCTGCACATTTTGGTGTGGTCACTACTTGAACTCAATGTGGGGAGGTCACATTGTGGGAATATGTTTCCTGATAGGGCTGAAAAACATGATGAATGTGATGTTAATTAGTGTTAGCCACTCTGCTTCTTGTTGTAGTTAAGTGTATTTAGTTAGTGTAATTAAAAAGCTTTGCTCCGTGCTCTGTGAGGTTAATGAATGTTACACTGAGAGGTGTTAATATTTGAGCTTACCATCACTGATGAAAATGATGTGGGCTCAATATTACAAACGCCTCTTAAATATAATGCAATACAAATCAACAAGTACAGCCTACAAAGTGACTGTTAAATCAACAGTTCTGTAAAAGAGTGAGACTGAACATTATAACCTTCATAAAGGGCTGTTGTATTTACAGACTTTAGTTTTGGCTGCGTGCATCAGATAAATTGGCAACTGAGTGTGTGTATTTTGAGAATCCTGAAGGATTTACGAGGCAGTTGTCCATTATGATGAACAGTAGCTGGTCTGGTTAAACCAGATTAAATGTGTAAATTGTAAGAGAACATATTAAAAGTACATGGATTCACTTAGAGCTGTCAGTCAGTCAGTGTGTAACCAACTTCTGTGACACCGTTTTGGTGTGTCCATGTTGTTTGGCACCATGCAGGAAGTGTGTGTTTGTATATGTGTGAGATGGATAATTGTGTTGTTGTGTTTCCAGGGTATCCCCAGCAGCCCAGTCCAGGAGAGTAATCCACCAGCGCAGGCCCCTGCGTCTGGACCCACAGAAGCCCCATCTCTAGCAGAGGGTGAGGCACGCAACTCATTTTAGTCCAAGAATACCTGCAGTTCAGCTCTCTATTTACTGGGGAAAAAAATAAACACTAACGCTGGTGGCACGGTAACAAGCCAGTATCCATGAATCAAAATGAGCTCTAGACGGTAACTTACACCACCCGTGAGACTGTAAATTTACATCAGACTGCCGCTGGGCTCAGACGGGGCACTTTCTCAGATAAATACAGTAAATAACTGCCACTGCCTCGCAGGGGGCACTGACTCATTATGTGACTCACTGGGCTATGAATGTTTCTCTACAATGGGCATGAATAATTTGTTAATTGATCTATTAGGTGCCACCAGACCTGCACCTGTGTGAAAGTTTCCGCGCTCTGTGGAGACTTTCCATAAAAGCATTTTGTTTATTAGGAGCAGAGCTGCAACGATTAGTCGACTAATTTTCAGTTAGAAGTAAAAAAAAATTTGATAATAATCAATCGTTCATGTCATTTTTCAAACAAAATGTAAAAATGTGATAATGACACTCTGTGCTCTAGTTCACTGAAGCATTTTCACTGTTTAAATAATGTGTTGTAGACCTAACGATTAATTGATTCAAAGAGAAAATAACTGCTGGTTGCAGCCCTGTTGTGTATACATGTTCACTCAGTTCATCAGCTCAGTCACAACACTAGGGAGAACTCATGGTGTTTAGTACAACAGTCCTGCAATAAATCCTCCTGTAGTTTTCAGATTTAGTTGAAACATATTTAGAGAGGTGTTTACATTAAAGGTAGTTTTTGCTGCTGTTGAACTCTTTGCTCATAAGACAGCATCGTCTTATTTACAGCTAGCTTGCCATCAGTACATTCAACAACCTGCTGGTTTTGCTCAGAGGTGGGAGGGTGTGTGAACCTGCTGCGTGAAGTCGACAGTTTCCTGTTTTCTTGTTTAACTCCAATGTCTCATTATCTGTTTCTGCTGGTGCAAAACAAAGAAGATGATATGTGGATGTTGAGGCCGTAGGATTGCTGGAAGTCTCACCTGGAGGACGTTCTTGGTGTTGCACTCAGTTCACATTTACAGCATCGCAAATAGTTGTGTAACAAGTGGAAAAAAAAGAGGCAGACAGAGAAGTACAATGTCTGGCTCCTCTCTCGCCTCCGCACAGCTGACCAGTCACAGTGGGAAGTGGGTGTGAATGTTAGACGGTCAGTTTTGGAAAGCTACAGTCAACAGTGGACAAAGGATGCAGGTGTGGGGGAGGGGTTTCTGATGTTGTGCAGCAGTTGATATGGCGTGCTGCTCAGACAGAATAGAAATCCCCCTTTGCTCAGGCCATGGATCTCGAGTGAAATGGCAGGAAGAGCTTCTGTGAAATAATGATGAGGGGATATTTAAAAAGCGAATCAAGTTGTACACATGCTACTGTTGTAAACTAAGAATGAAGCAACTGATGTATCCTGAACATTTTGATGTCTTGCTCATGGTAAATAATCTTGTATGTCACCAGGAGACAACCCACTTGCATTCCTGCGGACCCAGCCCCAGTTTCTGCACATGAGACAGGCCATCCAGCAGAACCCTGCTCTGCTACCAGCTCTACTCCAGCAGCTAGGCAGAGAAAACCCTCAACTTCTACAGGTACCAACACTCGCTGACTCACAACACGGAGGTCATTTGGACACACACACGTCAGACAACCTCACACTGAGTTTTCCAGACCAGCGTGGAGTCATGTTGTGCCCCTGCTGTGAAAATACTTATTCAGTGTCTGCCCCAAGCTCCCAACAACTTTTAGGGTAAAAGTTTAAGAGTTGAGGTAATTTAACTGTTGTAAACGCAAAAAAAATTCCTCCCTAATCAAGCACCAGTCCAGCCTCTAAAAATGTCTGCACCAACTGTGAGGATGTTTTTAGACAGATGTACAGTAAATGTGTGTTCATGGTGTACATTAGTCAGTTATACAGATGTCCCTCCAAAGACTGGACTGTGACTGTGTGTACATATTTTATAAATATCATTTCTGTCACTGCTGAGCTTCTCTGTTTGATGCCCTTGTCGTCACCAAGCAAACTGTTGTTTTGATGTCTCAGACTGTCCTGAAATACAGTTTTAACCGTCCTGAGCAAAATGTAAACTGACCCAAAATCAACATGTTGTTTCTATATTTAATATACTTTATTATCATCATCAATAAGTGTAATAAGATACAGTGTTGAGGAAACAAATATATAGCTCCATTCACAGACACAGGTTGACAACAAAACACAAAAGTAATCAGTTAACTGTAAAAAAAAAAAAGAAGGGAGGAGAGGATACAAATGGAACAAATGGTCACTGCTGTCACAGAGTCATAGTGCTGGTGAACAGAGTTGTAGAGGGTAGTTGAGCATCTCGTTGGACAGGTAAGACCTTCAGTCTGACTCCATCCTCTTCCTGCTGGAGAAGCCACACTCACAACAAGAGGAGCTCATAGGGAGGGAGACGCTGATCTCCTGTCCCTGCCAGTGACTCAGCTGCTGCCACAGCCGTGGGGTCGAGGTGTATGTAGTGATGAGCCATGAGAACCTTGAGTTAAGTCTTGTCCAGCTGCCTCCACAGATTCAAACTATTTTCATTTCTCGAGTACTGGACAGAAATGCGCCATGAGGCTCATCAGTGCTAAATGTTGCCAGATTGGTGGTGTCTGCATTGGTGATCATCCTGGTGATCTGGACACCTTGGCATGTTACCCCAACCTCAGCCATGAACTTTTGTAGCTTTGGGGCTTCGGTTTGTCTTCAGTTAAAAAAAAAAGAAAACAGACATTTTAGTAATTTTAATCATCAAAAAACCAATACAACAGGCGGCCCGATGGCGGAGTGGTTAGGGCGCGTACCACATGAGTGGATGCTCTTAGCAGGCGAGTGCCGGTTTGACTCCCGAACTCTGCCCCTTTCTTGTCACTTTCTACTGTCTTGTCAATAAAGTCCTACAGTCAATAAAGTCCTGTCAATAAAGTCCTACTGCAAAAAATGCCCCCCAAAAAAAACAAACAAAAAAACCCCATACAACATTAAAAATGTATATGGGTTATTGACATCCAATGCTTCATCTAAAAACATAATTTCTCACAGCAGTCCATCTGAGACATCTGTAATCTGCAGGCTGAGGTACTGGACAACCAGCATGTGGTGGATGAATAGCAGCATGTTACTGGACTGCTGCACAAACTTTGTCCTGCCCTTCATGGCTGCACGTGCTTCCCTGTTAGGGTCACTGGCATGGTTCTCCACCAGGATGAGCCTGTAGCTCCTCACTGGGGCCACCAGTGCGTGTGATTATTTGCAGCAGTCAGTCAGCGAGTACCTTCAGTGTCGCCTGGCCTCACACTGGGGATCTTCATCACCTTGCTGATCTCCTGAAGCTCCCGTGAGGCCTTTGCAGAGTAGGTGTAGTGCTTGTTGGTTGCATGTAGTGTTTGCTTGATGTTCTGTACCGTTCTGCCAGAATGGCATCCAGAATGCCCCGGCTATGGGCGTGGCCCAGGGCAACAATGTGGATGAGCTGGTTGAGTGGTATGCCATTCTGGAGGTAGAGGTGGTCGATCAGCTCCTGGTCCTTCACTGATCAGCTGTCTGAAGGGTTGGGACAGAACAAAAAAGAACCTGACTGATCGCAGCTTTTCCCAAAGCTCCTCAGTGAAGCACGAACCGGTGGCTGTGAAGAACATGCAGCAGGTCTGGTCCTTACTGTTTGTTTTGAGCAGGATCCAGACTGTTGAGATGATGAGTCACCATCGTGGTGAAGACCGCCTCTTCTCTGGCAGTGAAGTAGGCTATGCTGAAGAGTTTAAACATGTTGCTCCTCTGTCTGGATGAGCTCTTGCTTGCAGGGCTTCTTCAGTTGCTTGGTCTGCAGTCGTGTCTACAGCCTCTTTGATGCTCCTCACTCTGACTTTCTCTCCAGTTACCCCGTGAAACTGGTTGTTCCACGTGGCCTGAGGAGGACAGCTCCTGCATGTTCTGCAGTACATTAGGTTCATAATATTCAATGAATGCACCATGTGAAATCACTTCTCTCTGACTGCTGTGCAGCTCTGATCATGCCTGTGCTCATGACACACAGACCAGAGAGCAGAGCTCCTGCCCTGCTGCTGCAGATCTGAGCAGATCTTTTTTTCAAAGTTCATTAATACTAAATGTGTCGTGTGTTCAAGTTGCACCAAATTATTAACCAACCACACTTCCTGGGGTCCCCGGCGACACACCTGCTGGGGTGAAGTCAATGGGATAAACAGTTCTGAAGAAATGTGACAGATTCTTGCTTCACAGTTGGATCAGATTAGAGGTCGGCTGTGGTCCTGTTTCCGCTCCTGATAACACACATTAACTCATACAGCTACAATCACAACTGTCCATTTACAAGCTTTTCTTGTGTGTGATAATGACAAAAAACTCACAATCATGTATTGAATTTATCTAAATGTATGCTTTAGCTAATATACTCACTCTCAGCCAGTGCAGTGTGTGTATAGTTAGCTAGCAAGCAACATGTTATCTCAGGTTCAGCATAGTCAGTGCAGCACCCTATTGATGGTCACTCTGTGTTTTGTTTAAGCACCACAACCACAAGGTCCTACCAGCAGGCTGTGACTGAGGGGAGAGATGGTGTTATGCTGAATTTTGCTCCAGGACATTTCAGGTCTTGCGTAGTAACAGCATGAGAAGACCTGCTCCATTGTAGTCACTAGTCAAAGCTTGGTTCTGCTTGTTATTTGCAAAGTCTTACTTTGAGATAAATCAATAAAAAAAATTATATCTAAAATCCCTTTCATCCTGGAGGAGGGAGATCTCGTCCTGAACATGTTTTCTATCGTCTCCAAGACAACGAGACGCTGTTAGTCTTGAGCCCTGCCCTAAGTATTGTAATGTTTCAGGTGTTAAACGTAACCTCTTCTCATTTGTGTTTCTTCCTCAGCAAATCAGTCAGCATCAGGAGCTATTCATCCAGATGTTGAACGAGCCGGTGGGGGAGGGTGGAGATGCACCAGAGGTTGGAGAGATGGGGGCAGCAGGGGAGGAGGGCGCCCCTGTCAACTATATCCAGGTTACACCTCAGGAGAAGGAAGCCATCGAAAGGGTGAGTGACCAATAAAGACTAAATATGATACATACAGTGATACATTTCAAATTAAGAGCTGCAGGTCCTTAAACCCTTCTCTCCTGTGTCTCTGCTCTGTGTCGCTCCCGCCTGCTCCGCCCGGACAGTTAAAAGCGCTGGGGTTCCCTGAGGCTCTGGTGATCCAGGCCTACTTTGCCTGTGAGAAGAACGAGAACCTGGCAGCCAACTTTCTCCTCAACCAGGGACTGGAGGATGACTGAACACAGATCACTGCCTTCCTGCTCCCCCCCTCCTACCCTTCCCCTCTTCGGCTCAGCATAAAGACTGCACCTCCCCCTCCCCCAATTTTACTGTACAGCTACCAACCTCAGCTCATCCCAACAGGAGGGGAGGAGAGGGGAGAGCCAGCAGGGGGGTGGGGGTGGGGGTGGGGGAGGGGGTGGGGACGGTAAGATGGGAAGGGGAAAACAGGGTGGTTAGGTTTATGGTGGGGTTAAAGTACACAAAGTGGAGGCTGCGTGCAGGAAGGTCAGACTTGGAATATCAGAGGTCAGGGGTGAAAAAGTGGAAGAATTATAAAATCCACGTGAATTCCAATGGAATGTGTGGGGTTTGTCTAGGGGAGATCTATAATTTGATTTTAGACGCGCTTTGTGAACATCAGGGGGGTGTGGGGTGGGGGGAGGGCAACGGGGGCTAAGAGTTTGCGATGAGAGTGTGTGCTTGTGTCTGTGTCTGTCTCTGTCTGTGTCTCTGTCTGTGTGTGTGTCAGTGTGTGTGTGTGTGTGTGTGTAAGAGTAAGAGTGCGGTGAGAGAGAGCGAGTTACATGTCTGTGTGCCTGTGCTGATGGATGCGATACAGTTAAGCAGAAAAAGTAATCAATTTGCAAGTTTGTTAATGCTGTAGCTGGATTGTATGGAAGCACATGCTCCTCACTGCACTTCGACAACATTATCAGTGTGTGTAACTGCTTGTGTGTACCTCTGTAAGCCTCATGTACGTACGTCCAAGAATGAAACTGGCAGAGACGCACCGGACCGCGCTGCCCTCTGTATGTGTCTGACATGATGTTGCTGCGGGAAAAAAATGGGAACTAAACTGACAAATAAGTATCTGGTTATTCTGTTGACTTTGTACCACCCCTCATCTGTTCTGCCATGGTGGCTGCACTCACCGCAGCCAATCAGAACCCCTGCAAATGCTGTGCCTGTTTAGGTTACTCAAATGTGGAACTATTTCTGTCTATGCTCGTTGCTTCTGGTGCTAATAATAACACTACCCAGAAAAATCTACTGTGCAACTTAAACATCAGACTTTTGGGTTTCAGTTTTAACTATTAATAGATGCAGACTGCAGCTAAAATGGTGGCAGGTTTGTTGTGAGTTCTCCGCATTATACGGAAAATATATTCTTCCCCCAGTTTACCAAAAGGAGGAGCCTTCATTCACAACAGCCCACACTCTTAACTGTGAGGCTGTTGCTGAGTTGACCCACAGTATCTGCCAAGACACATTACTTTACCTACTTTAATGAACTACATAACCAAAATGATTAAAGGCCCACACGTTTAACATCTTAGGTGTTGTATGTATTTCTTTTGCAGGCAAATCTGTGTTTACTGCTTGGTGAGGAGTAAAGCATCTGCATGTGGTTTTAACAGTGTCACGTGATTGACTCATCGGGACCATGCGATGACTTATTCTTTCTCTCTTTTCTTCTAGTCGATTCTGAACAGGTCCTATCATCATACATTGTATTACCGTGTCTAGAACAGCACTTTTCTTGCATTGTGTCATTGCTTTCAGACGTTTGAATAGCTTAAGGGAAAGAACTGGGAACCAAATGCTGGGATAAAGACACTGATCAGCTACAACATTAAAATCAATCACAGATTTGATTGTTGTGGCTGATTGGTGTATACTGTACCTTTCATTTGTCCAACCTGAGACAAATTGTAGACAAAATTAAACCAATTGATTGAATCTGAGCTCTAATTAAACTTGGATGACACAAAATTGACTTACCTGTGATTGTCTAAATGTTGGCACTCCATGTGCATCCAATGGATAATGCTGCCAGTTAGATTCAACTTAGTTTAATTTAAGCAGTGATGGGGCCAGAGTAGTTGTCTGATTAGTTTCAAGGATGGATTACCGAGTAGGCCAACAGGGCACAAGCCCAGGTGCTCCGGACCACAACTTCTGTCTTGTTTGGAAATTAGTCAAATTAGTCACAAAGAAACACAAAAAACTCACACGCAAAACAATAAAAAGAAAAGTTAAATGAGAACCAAGAGGCGCAAAACAACAAGGACACTTGAAACGACCTTAAACAGACAAAACATCTGTAAACAGATGTAACACTACTACAAGGAGACGCACAATCATCACAAATGACATTACAAATTTTAACTCATTTTACAAATGTGCGACTCGTCTTTAAAACTATGCCCCATTCTGACCCCCAACCCGGACTGTCAGACCAGTATTTTGCATATTCAGTCCAAACAGACAACAAATGCAGGGGTAGATAATTGTACGTGGATCAAGGCTACATTATGCATGTTGAGGTTCAACTACACACAAAACGACTAACGAGAGGAGACTGTTCTGTGAGGAGCAGGTCTAATCCGTCGTTACCATCTAACTATGTGCAGGCGGGCTGATTGTCCACTACAGATCACTGTATTATGAAGCTTATTATGGTAATTGCTGGCCTGGTTGTGGCGTGCGAGTTGGGGATGTGTGGTAACTCTTTGTTTTGGCTGCAAAGGTTTTCAGCTCAATGTGGGTCCATGAACAGACGACAACTGTAAAAGAAAAAAACAAACTGTCTCCAGTATGATTCTGTATGTGTGAAGGCAGTTTTTACTGGCAACTGTCCTACAGCATCAACATGATCTTAGACTATGCTGTGCTACATTAAATATCAGCAGTCTTTCGGGCCTCTGTCTCTTTGTGCCTCATTAGCATCATCATCGTACATCTGACTCTGTCTGTACAGACCAGCTTTTCAAAAGGGGCCCATTCAGCGGGTCACTGTTCCAGCCTGCAGTGGACACGAAGCATTGAAAATCAGTGACTGTCACGTTTAAAACGCTTTTACACCTGAGAGAGTTTCCTGTTTACCTGACATGCATGTCTCGACTATTGCAGGGAAAACTGCAGATCCAGTGGAAGGATTAATAAAGCACACTGTTAAGTAAGAACACTTCAGTCACATTTCTGACAGTCAGTCCAACTTCAAGCACACCATTAAATAAATAAATAAATTATATGTAACAATTGGTAAATTACTATCTTGAATGATTTCTATAATCATTATAGAAATAATAATAACCTAATGGGCCACATAAATGAGAACAGCTGGTAAATATGAGAATACATTTATTATTAATAGGTAAATCAAAATGCTAATTTAATACATTTTCTTATGGTTAAATTACTAATATTCAGTTAGTTGCAAGATTAAAGCTATATAGTGCCACAGTGGTGATGTATTATTGTAAGCCAAGCCAGATATTAGTGTCTCTCTAGTTCCCTGAACAAACATCAATGGGATTTTTACATTGGCACTTTGGTTTAGTTACAGCAGAAAACAAGGTGTGTGGCAAACAGAAGCTTGTTCAGCATGATAATCTTCACAAGTGAACATCACTTTTATGATTTTTGAAAGTTTCAATACAATCACCAGATGTTAAAAGCAAATGTTAGGCTTAAAACAAACTACACCACGGTCACATGACTTCAACATCTACAAAAGCCTTTCCTCGTAGGAAGTTGGTGATGGTGAAAGCACGAGTATAAACTCAGTGAGGCTGTAAAGCTGGACTGGTGAGAGGATCGGTTTTCATGTTGAGCATGATGATGTTTAACGTCCCTGACAACCTGTAGTCTCATTCAGCCACTTGTTAGCAACCAGCTGTTTTTAACATGGAAAAGCTACAAGAAATCCCAACTAGGATATTGTTACTGACATATTTTATATCATAGAATAAAATGTGAAAATGTCTTGAGCTTGTGTTGACCACACACCTTATTGCAGCCTTCTAACCAAAAACCCATTCAAAAACCCCGCTGACTTCAGGGCGAGGGAACTGGAGGTGCTACATGCTGACCAATTTCTGGGCTTAGGACTCATTTCTGTGGCTCTCTATTTTCAAGTTCTGCTATTGCTACATAGCCAGTGTTAGCATTAACAGTTGTGTACTTACCAGTCTGGAAGAAACTTTGTGAGTTCAGCATTAACCTTCATTCCTTCACTCACAAAGAGCTGTCTCCAGAGGTGGAGAGCTGCACCACAGTTAACGCTCCATCACGTTTTTTTCTTCTCCTGCAGTTAGCATGCTTATTATAACCTAACGAAGCTCTTGTAAAACAGCAATCCACCACCTGCTCCCGACAAGAAACTGCATTTGGCAATGTTTTGAGAAAACTTCCAAATAGCCTCTTTAAAGATTTATTGATCAATTAGCTATTGAACAGCTATATGCAGGCTGGGGTTAAGTTTGTGTGCTGTTTGGTGCTAGTAGAGCTTTTTTCTTGGCTTATGAGAGCTATGAGACTCAACCGCATCAGTAAAGTCGTGGACTGTGAAATGAAAACAGCTAAAAGTTGCTAAAACACCTCAGAGCTGAGGGGAACTGTAGATTGAATTGCATGATAATTCTCTGTGGGTCCGTCACAGGCAAACTCTTTCACATTACACATGATCATTTGACCCATTGCTCATATAAAAATATTGATTAGTGCAGCTTTAAAAGTAAATTACATTTATTCAAGTACTGTATAATTTGGGGTACCTGTACTTTGCTTGAGTATTTACATTTTATGTTGCTGTATAATCCTACTCCATGACATTTCAGAGGAAAATATTGTAATGCTTAATCTATTTAAAAGCTATAATTGATAGTTACTTTTATAATTTGACACATATTGTGTAATTGTTTGCATTGTTTGTGTGCAGGAGGTTTGTTTTTTCTACCTTTGCTAGGCTGATAATCTCATGACCCCTCAGATTTATTTTGTGACCCTTTGGGCCCCTAGGTTGGAAACCAGTGGACATTACTGAACCTTAAGTATTAACATCTAATAATGTCATATACAGTGATGACTCTGCCACAGGAGCCATTATTTTCTTCAGAAGAATTAGCTTTACTTTTTCCTAATGAAGGGTTTAAATGCATGACTTTTAAATGGTGTATTTTTACGATGTGGTATTGCCACTCTTACCAAAGGGTCTTGCAGAAACGTCTATGGGCCACGGCCACGTATGAGACACAGGTGGCTGCTTGTCTATCACCAAAATGGCACAGTAATAACCACAGCTGACATAGGCAGGATACAGTCAAGAACATCCTTTTATTCAATCAAGTAAAGGTGTTGCTCTTTTCAAACTGTTTTTTATTATTATTATGGAAAAGAAACTGTAATTAACACATGCATTTCACCATGGGCTCTGGGAGGTGTGTCTGAGGGTTGGACGCTGCTCTAAGGGGGGGGAGAGGAGGAAGAGGAGGAGGAGGGGCACTCGTGGTGGGAGGGGTTACAGGTCAGAGACGAGGGGATAGGCCGGCCAGGGGCCTCAGTCTACACATCACTAAACACGGCCCAGCGTCCTACAAAACGTGTTAAAAACAAACAAAGGAAAATTTAAAAAGAAAAAAAGGAAAAAAAAAAAAAAAAAAACGGCGGACGGTTAGGCCACAGGGTCCGACTGGGCTCTTTGAACAGTGCAGGGGCAGGTACTGTAGACACCCTCCCTCAACAAACCACACACACACGCACACACGCGCACACACACTGCTCCATGCAACCTGTTCCTCTCTGATATGGCTTCTCAACTGTGGCGCTTTCACTTGTCAAGGCTAGATTGATAATACTGCTGCTGGCTTCATTTGCTTGATGACGAAAAATAAAAAGTTGCATATATTTAATTATTTTTATTTGTGGTTTTTTTGGAGGACCAAAAAAAAAAAAAAAAAAAAAAAAAATCTGTAATCACTTGATTTTGCTGGTGGAATTTCAAGGTGCTTTCTCCGTAAGTCACCAAAGTCAACTCGCTCTATAGCTTTTGGAACCATATCACTTTGGTCAATGGTGGTGAATCAATACATTTCCAAACAAAGCGTAACATTTCTAGTGATTGTGCTAAATCTGAGCCTCTCAGTCTCCGTGCTGTGGAACCGGTCCGCTTTATAAGGTGCTTCGAGTTATTTTTCTGTTTCATTTTTTTCCTTTTTTTTTTTTTTTTTTTTTTTTTTTTTAAATAGCTGGTCTCATTCAACCACTAGAAAGGTGCATAATTGAAGGTCTCAATGCAGCATCTTCATGCTGCCTAAGATATGCAGTAACAATGACAAAAAGGAATCAAAAAGCAAATCCAAATTCAATTATAAAAAAAATAAATAGATAGAAACAAGGATTACAAACAAACCTGCCTATACTAGCAGTCCTACTGGTCATCTCCCTCGCCAAAGTCCAAAACCGAAGTTCCCATGAGCGCTTGCATCCCTCCACCCGGGTTCATTTCTCATTGGCCGCTCCCAGGGGGGAAAACTGTTTCTCTGCCCTATAACCCAGCCCCTGTCCTCAGCACAGCCCAGAGCCCCGTGGTGTAACTTGTTCACTTACATTAGCTGTTGAATGGAGAAGCTGAAGAAGATGGGTATGGTAATACAATGTGAAGCGTACAGACAAGAATAACATGTGAGCTAACTGCATTCTGCTCAGACAAAAAAATCTTTGCGTATTCTTTTTTTTTTCTTTTTTTTGATTTTTTTTTAAACCCCGCCGTTCAGAGAAAGGGAGAAAGGAGAAAAGGAGGGAGGGGAGGAAGGAGAAGGTTACGCAGCTACAGACTACTCCAGTGTCCAAGATAGACAGAAGACAAGATACAGAGGAAGAGAAGCAAGACAGAAAATATCCTTTTTTTTGTCTTTTTTCAGCTTTTCTTAATTATTCAACAATAAAAAGAGGAACTAAATCACACCAATTTCCTTTAGTACTATGTATACTGCTTTAAAAAGCTTGAAGAAGAGGAAGAGAAAGATATAGAAGTATGAAGGAGGGGACTTTTTTTCTTTTGAGATGGGCACTCAGGATTACAAGATGGAATCTGTGAACAAAAGGCACTTTTTAGGGACAACCTTTAAGATGCTCTGAGTCTATAACACTACATCACCAAACAAATATTTATAATCATTTACAGTGGGAGATGGGGATCCGGAGGAGGGGGAGAGGGGTGGGGGATTGGAGAGGGGGGGTGGGGCTCACATTCTTATTGAACTGATGACAGCATCCCTCTGAGGTCGCTAATTCCCTCTCGCCGAACCAACCAGACATTGACACCAAATTAAAAAAAAAAAAAAATCTCGCCAGACTTCATCACTCGTGATTTTTGTTGTTTTGTTTTTCTTAGAAACGGGAATCCATACTTGTGCATCTCCCAAATTGGGGAAGATCTTGTCTTTGTCCCACATTAGGTTCACTTATGTTGGATACAAGATGGTACAGTCTGGAAAAAGATGTTTTTTTTTTTTTTGTTTTTCCCTACGACTGTTCCTCTGCTGTGGTGTAAAGGTTGGGGGGAAAAATGCCTTTTGTCACAACAACCTTTTCATACAATGAACCCCTCCCCCCTCAGTAAATACAAAAAGAGAAATAGAATAATGCATGTTTTCCTAAAATTTGCTTTTATGATAACACTTAATTTTCGTTTATTATTATTTATGTATAATAGAGATTGAATGTACTTTATTCTTTACGAAAGCACCAGTTTTCATAGTGATATATATTTTATGAGTTGCAAAAATTGTTCCTTCAGCCCTCCCACATTTTGAAAACAAATCATTAGAAATGAAATTTTTCTTAAAAAAGTGATAAAAGGAAAAAAAAAAAAACAAAAAGGAAAATTAAAAACAGTTTCCTCAAACTTACTTACAAAGACTGGGATTTTTTTTCTCGCCGCCCTCGTATTTAGAGTCCTAGAGCATGAGGACTTGAAAAACAAAACAAAAACAAACAAAAGGAAAAAAAAAAACATAGAGGGTTTTCCCTCTTTTCTCGTGACACCCTCAAACAATTGCTAACAAACAAACACAATTCCTCTACCAAGGCATTGCACATGGCTCAATCAACATACATCATTTAGTTTCAAGGACAATACTTCCCATCAAAACAAGAAAGAAAACAACAAAACCTAATCTGTTCTTTTTTTTTTTTAAATCCTCAACTACATTTTCATCACTGTCTATGTATCTATTGTTGTGTTTGCCATGGATTTTCCTTTTCTGTCATTTAATGCGAGTGTGGGTTTAGAGACTGGTACTTTAGCTCAAATCAGCAGTTTTTGAGATGCATCCTATAACTGTGCGATGTACGCCATGCTTCAAAAAATAACTAGACTGCCACAGAGCTTATCTTGCAAATAAAAAAAATGTATATATCTATAAATATATATGTGTATTATATATAAAGATGCTTGCGATTATCTAGTGAGCTGTCACCGTTTTTTTTTTTCCTCTCCTGACATAAATTTTTCACCATTCACTATAGCTTATATGTGAGAAAAAGAACCTGAATTCATGTTTGACAAATTGCATAATGGGAATACAGAGGCACTTCCATAGATTAGAAAAGAAATCACCTTAGCCATCATTAACGTCTTACTCAGCGGAGCTAGTTCTCTCTACGAAGCTGATGAGATGGTCGCCAGTCGTTGGCCAACTATGTTGTGTTTCCCTGCAGTGAAGAACATGGCCAGGCAGTCCAGTTATTTTGTGAGGTTGGATGAATGATTTTAATTCAACTTTTAACAGGAAATAACTGAATCGGTCTGAATGTGTACGGGCTCGTGATATAAAATGATTAAAAGCATAAAGGCCTCCTCAGATTGTCTATATTTAAGACTTCCCTTTGAATTCATTTGGGCACTGGGGATGTGTTTGTGTCAATATTGAATGGACTTTTTAAGTCTGTGTGTTTAAGAAGTGGCGATCTGAACTCTACAGGTGTGTTTCTCTCCCAGTAATACATCCACTGATTTGGAAAACTAAGTGGTGGTCAATCTTTTGTAACTCTTAACGAAAAATAAACTCACAAGGTTGGCTGGCATGATTGTTTTAGTGCAGTTTTGATCATCAGGGGCTCACGGGTTCACAATAGCAAGGGGGAGTGCTGGTGCATGTGTGTGTCTGTGTGTGTGTTGGGGGATTACCATAGCAACCCATATCCTTTTACCTGACCCTGTGCACCTAAAAAAAAGTGGGCACATGTGTGATCCTCCTACTGAAAACCCTCTCTGAAAACAGCCAGATATGTCACATATTCATTTTGCTCCGCAGTGTGGCTCCCTCTGCTCTTGGAGCGGCAGCCCGTCTGGGAGTGTAAACAACAGGGTAAACTTTAGGGAGACAGAAAGAAGAGCTTACTCTCTCTTTTACTCTGGGTCCCATCTTCAGCAACCTTCCCTCCTCGATTCTGGTTTTCTATCACTCACATATGACCATCACCAGTCAGCAGCTGTACCTGGGTGAAATAGTAGATGCAGCTAAGCTTTTTCCTCACCTGTATGGTTCAGCAGGTAGGTTCCCAGAAAATAAGCTTCCTGTGATTGTCAAAACTCTGCATTGTGTGGTCCTGCAGCACAGTATGTGGCAAATGGGTTTATCTGGCACTGAGAACAAACAAACCATGTTAAAGGAAAAGTTTGATATTTTGGAAATTACACACATTCACTTTCTTGCCGAGAGTAAAATGGGAAGATTGATACCACTCTTGTGTCTGTACGGTAAATATGAAGCTACAGCTGGTTGCCAGGTAGCTTAACGTTATGAATGGAAATGGGGAAACAGCTTCAACATCATCTGGAAAGGCGCTGTGATGGCCAATAAAATACATGCAAACACATGGTCCTGTTGGATTTACTTTGTAATGTAAACACTGTATTTGTGCTGTTTGGCTTGTGATCATTGCAGCAAAAGATAAAATAACTGCTGCTGTGATAACTTCCTCTGAGATAAATGCCTCTGAGAAGCCCTCAAATGCACAGGTCTGTTACTCAAACTGGACTTCCTAGATAGCATACACACCACTATGTCACATCGTTTAATCCATATAAAACCTAAAGTGTAAAAACAACAATTTACTGTTTTATAAGGGTTTAGAGACAGAATATTTCTTGGCTGTGAACAGTTGCCAGGGCCCTACCATTACAAAACGACATTTTGTATGGATTAAACAAACAAGAGGTGCTGGTTTTCATATTTTGAACAGAGCAAGGTTAGCTGTTTCCAGTCTTTGTGCTAAGCTACACTAACATTTGCTAGTTGTAGCTACATTTTTACTGAAACAAGAGTTGTATCTTCTCGTTTAACTCTCTGTAACAAGGCGAATAAGTGTATTTCCCAAAATATCGAACCTTTACTTTAAGTCTTTGCAACTACTATTTGATCCGGGTTAGCTAACCACCCTATCTATGCCACTTCAAAATCCCACTTCTTACTGTGTTTCTCTATAAGGTGCTGTCATTCAAATATAAAACAATTATAAAATAGTACAAATCCAAAAGGAATAAATTCAAATAAGAGAACACACAAGAGAACAAAATCATTCATCTACATTACAAGAGGGCAAAAAGGGGAATCAATAGCTGCTGTCTAAAGTTGTGAAAACTGTCAGAAATGATGTACACTGATTTTCAGTGTGTGTGTTGGTTTGGAAATCTAATCAAATAGGTCGAGTTCACTGGGCTTTACTGTATGTGCATATAAAATGAAAATATGATAACACAACACCACCACCTATAAATACTACAATCTAAAAGGTGAGACTGGGCAACTGTGTGTGTGTGTTTCAATTGTACATACATGCTGTGGTCATGGCACAGATTGTAGTGAGTGTGTGTTGTGCGGGGAAATGTGAGAATGAGCAGAGGCCAATGATTTGTCAAACTGAACGCTGGGGGTTGAGGACATGTGAAGGCTTCTTGTACCTTGATCTTTCCTCTTTAAAACTCTTAATAGGCAAGTCTGGTTTACCTCCCATGCCTTGTAGGTAAATAGTGCACATCGTTAAGATTAGTGTTAATTGATTCAGCTTGTAGTGCAACCCTTAATCAAGAAATGTTTTGGCATGGTCTCTCTCTGGTTAGTAGTAGGGTAAAAAGGGGGCTTTATAGAGTCAATGGTCATTCAGAGAGAGAAAAACGTTGGTCAATTTGATTTTGTTTTGGGTGATGACAGACATAACAGGAGCATGGACTGCAGCTTTCATTGGAGACCTAATTGTGTCTTTGCTTTGATTAGGTTGTGGATTCATGGTGGGTATAGCTTTGTAGGTTAAATGTTTCATCTGGAAAATCATATTCTGTTGGACAGTTGATTTTCATTGCCATTCATTACACAATGCGTCCTCACGAAGTAGGAGAAGTTGACCACTTTTTCATCCTCAGGTTCCTCCTGCGTTGCTGCTGTGTTGTGCTGGTTCGTTGGTTTTCCAGGAGAGATGCCTGCTTGGTGCTGTTTGTCCTCTTACTCCTTCACTATCCTGGCATCCTCTTGTCCATCCATTCATCTTTCCATCTATCCATCTTTAAATGGGTCCTCCCTCTGACTGGGTAAATGAGTCCAGAGTTCCTCTAAAAGTGTCATGCTGCTGCAATTTCCTGTGTTGCTAGGTTATATTTTGTATCAGGTGAGAAATACTGTCAGGGTCGGTCGGTGGGTTGGTTGGAGGACAATTATTATCCTGTGGGTTGTTTCTCTGTTTTTCTATTTCCGATTGTAAAGAAAGAATTCTAGTTGCTGGTTTGTACACAGATCTTGTCAGAGGAACCAAGACTGAAAAAGAAAAAGAGGGAAAGGGGTGTGGGGGATGAGATTACATTAATGTCAAAACCAGAAAGATTTGGTGGACAAGATAACAATAACATCTCTGAATATAACTGAAAAGTCTGCAATTTGGTGATTTTAGATACACTGTGACTGGCATTTGGAGTATAAAAACTAACCCATCTTGTCAGAAAATATCTGGTTCTTTGATAAAGAAAAGCCATAGTACAAGCTCTATAACTCTCAAGATTCTCAATCATCCAGGTCATGGTATCTCTTAGAGCTTTACAAAGGCAACTGGGCTTGAGATTTACTTCACATCCGTAAGGCTCCTTCAGAACTGAAGACGAACTGAAGAAGTGTTTCAGATGAGAGGTAAAACATCCTCAAGAACATCAAGCAAGTACATTTGCCTTTGTAAAACTCTAAGAGATACAACTCTCACGGGGGGATTTCTTCAAAAAGAATTTTGTTCCCGACTGCAACAGCATAACTTTTCAAATTTGCAACACCTCAGAGTTGCGCCTCTAGCAGGCTTCTCTTACAGTGGCCATGGCTCTTGGCTATAATAGTATTTTGAGCAAACTGCTCTACCAAACTGATCAGAAACACAAGATTTTCACAAACTAAGTTTAAACAAGCAAACATGAGCCACACGAACAGCTCAGTTGGGCTGTACTTTGGCAAATGCTTCTTTGACCGAAATGCGTGGTAAAACAGAGTTATCAGAACTCATCCCCTCAGGTTCTTAAATATATTTATAAAGCTTTAAATATATCTTTTTTGGCTAAAGGTTGGTGAGCAATCCATCCAGTTTTTGGGGAAATATTTCACGCTGAGCCACAAATGTAAAAGGTCATGGTGGTAGTAGACAAAAGGTCCAGGGATCACAGAAGTGCATGAACATGAATGTCTATACAAAATTTCACAGCAATCTAGAGATATTTCAGTCTGGACCAAAGTGGTGGACTGAACAACTATCATTTTCATTCCTAGAGCAAAGTCACTAATATTCAGAAATCAGTATGACAAATGCAAACTACTGGAACTGTTTAACCTTTAGGTATCTTTGTTAATAACAAGCACGTTTTTTTCTTTTGCCCTTTTACAGTTGTGGTCAAAGTTGGACCTCCTGAATTTCAAACTTTCAAACTTTAGTCTTTCTTCAAGAGTGGTGTCCTCTTTGGCCTTCGCCCATAGACTGAAACCACTACTCCAGATTGTTCCAGGTCAGCCTGAAGCTCTTGCTTACACAATCCACACCAAGCTTCTCAGACTTCTTTCACTGAGAGTCCTCTTAGTGCCACCTCTTGGTAGCATCTTATCAGTTTTATATCTTTGAATCTTCTTCATAACATTATAAACTGTTGAAACAGGGATTTCAAGACCTTTGGAGATTGCTTTGTAGCCTTTCCAAATGTCATATTTTTTGATAATAGCATTTCTGGTGCTCTGGAACAGCTCTCTTATCTTGGTCATTGTGAAAAAGAAACTGGAAATAATTACCCTCTTTTTATGAAGTAAAACCCATCATTCACTGGTTAATTAAGGTAATGTGAACCCAGAAATCGCAGGTAAGTTTATTTTATTATTATTTTTAGTTTAAGGAACTAATTTAAATTCATCAAAAGGGTGCAATAAATGTGTCCAGGGTACACTTTGTGTTTCACTATTATGCAATTTTTGTTTTTTTTTCTTTTGCTTAGTAACCTTGTTCTTTTTATTAAAATATTCTGGTTATACAAAATTGATTCATTTGTATTTATATTTGCAGCTATGCACTTAAAATTGAGCGGCGCTAATAATTTTGACCATAACTGTAGGCCTACAGAAATTCTGCCCATTTCTGGAGTGAAGTACAATATGTCTTGAATTTGGCCAAGCAGTGAATGGCTACTAATGGCCAAGCAGCAGCAGGGGGATGGCAGTCTGATGCTCCCTGCCACTTGTGCCATCTTCACGTTGGGTTTCTCCCACTCAGCATGAGCAGGGAGCAGGAGTGGGTCACCGTCGCTGTTGTTGGCTGCCCCGCTTGGCCTGCAGGATCTGGCACTATGGGCTGGTGCGCCAACATTCTACAAGTCAAGCCTTGGAAACTACTCTGAGCCTCCAGGGAAGCAGCCTTTTGTTTTGTTTGACTCTAACAGGTCGCATGAATACCCCCCTTCTGCCTCCTGCCCTTCTCAGCTACCCTACTCCCCTGGGCACTGTCCCAGCAGGCCTAGAGCATTGTAACTTCTCCCGTCTTAGTTACTCTCTCTCCTTCTGTGTATGCTCTTACAAACACACACACATACACACAATCCATCTATCTCCCGTGAACACTCCCACTAAACCCTTGGCAGCAGACAGTGACCACCCTCTTTTCTTTCCTGCCCCCCCCCCCCCCCCCCCCCCCCCTCCTCCCACCCCAATTCTTGCCCCCTCTCAAGCAACCCCTTCTCAAATTCAACATCAACTGGCTATGACATCATGTCTGGTTGCCCGAGGTAACCAGACGGCCGGGACGTGACTTCTATAAGGCCCGAAACTCTAACGCTCTGTTCCCTCCATTTCTTGTCTCTCTCTGTACTGTTGGTATCTTGTTTCCTTGCTCCTCTGGTTGCAGTGCCTAACATTTACCACTAGAGGGCACATGGAGCCCACTATTGTCAGTGAGAGGTTCTCCAGCCTGCCCTGTACTCACCACATACTCACTTCTGACATGCTCTTTGTTTAGTAATTTATCATTTTTTAGTGGATCGTTAATGTTTTAGTGCCTTATTTTGACAGACATATGCAAACAATTAGTGTTGTGTATTTGGAAGAGTAAAACCACACTTCAGATATTGTGTCCCACTGAATACTGAACATCAATGAGCTTTTTAAGAAAGCGTATCAAGACACGCTACATAGCCAAAAATATGTAGATACCACCGTCCATATGCTTTGGTTTACTTTTGGTGTAGAGTTGTTTTTTACACCACTTAGTTCCACTCAAGGGAAATCTTAATGCTACAGCATACAATATTTTAGATAAGTGTCTGTAACTTTGTGGCAGCTGTTTGGGGAAGATCATTTCCTGTTTCAACATGACAATGCCCCTGTGCAGAAAGCCAGGTCCGTAAAGAAATTACTTTCCCAGTTTGGTGTAGAAGAATCTAAGTGGCTTGCACAGAGCCCTAACCTCAACCCCATCAAGCGCCATTGGGTCGTAGGGAAAGACTGACTGCAAGCCAAGTTTTATCGCCCTAAATCAGTGCCCGACCTCACTATAAAGCTCTTGTGGCTGAATGGGAGAAAATCCCGGCTGCCAGGTTCAGAAATCTGGTGGAAAACCTTCCCATGGAAGTGGAAGCTGTTGTAACAGCAGATTTATGCCCATTGGTTTGGGATGATGTGTTCAACAATTACTTCTGAATGTACTGTCTGGGTGTCCATATACTTTTGAACATGTAGCGTGCGTGAAATAACAGGGGAAACAAAAGAAAGTAAAGTTGCATTGGTAACAAAGAAGGAACAAAAAGAAAAACTGACAGTAGAAAAGGAGATAAAGACCAACGTGAAAAAGGGGAAGGGTAATAAAGAGTGGAGTATAATGATCGCAGGGGCAGGAAAGATCAGGAATGGGGGAAATGGAAAGGGAGGAAAAGTGAAAAATGGAGGGCAGAGAAACAAGGGAGGGGATCAGCAGAGCAGTTTCAGATGGTTTCCATGTGTTGAGGAGCTGAGCTGAGCTGGCTCCAGGCGGGTGTGGTTGGACACTAATGAGAAAAGTACTGGTGGTAATGGAGGAGGCATATGAACGAGGCACAGAGCAGTGAAGGGAAGGAAAGAAGAAGGTGAAAGAGAGAAAATGTACAAGGCAGAGGCAGAGAAAATGAAGAAGAGGGAGGGAAGAGTAGGACAAAGCTAAAAAGACTTAGAAAGTGAAGTGGGAGGTGTGGGGTGGGTTGGCAAGAAGAGAGGAAGGAAAGGTAGCAGGGAGAGGGAGCGAAAAAGGCAGCGAGGGAGAAGGCCTGCTGTCTGAAGGGTAGGCTCCATATGTGCCAAATAAACAGTCGAGCACATATGGTAAACCACACATGTACAGTAAAATACAGATGTACAAATGCACACACTGACGGTGCGCTGTGGGATGGTGTGAGAGGAGAGGTGGAAGAAACCCAGCAGCAGGTTTCAGGGAGTGAGGGAATAAGAAATATTTTGGCGTACATCCACACAGTTAATAAGTTTCCTGAGTTTGAAAGGTAATCGCAGTCGAAACAGATGAGTTTCCCCTTCACTTTTCACACACAGAGACAAACTGTCAGCATATCCCCAAACTCCTACCTGTGTCTGCTGCGGGATGTTCAGAAAGTTGTTGTCCCGTGATCCGATGCCGACAAACCTGTTGGGAGCTGTGGCGCCTGGCGTGGAGTATGCTACGGAAAGAGAAGAAGAACAAAACAGACATCAGTGCACAGAGAGACAATTACAACTGCATCTGCAGCACTTGAATGCACAATGCACTTAAATTCAATTTCTTAATAAGAGTAAGAGAAGAAGACTGATAGCACTCTTGTGGTATCAATGTGAAACTAGTGCAAGCAACCTGCTAGCTTATCACAAAGCTAGGCTAGCGCTGGCCAACAGTAACAAATCCAACCACCAGCACCTCTGAAACTCACTAATTTATATGTTCTATCTTGTTACAAAAACCCAAGTGTAAAAATGACAAGATTCAGAAGTGACAGCATCTGGCCAAGAACTAGTCTGACCCATAATAAAACCTCAACATGTTATTTTCACACGTTTCAGTTTTTGTACAAATTAAACTATGTAATGTTTTAGTTGGTAAGCACTCGAGGGGCAGGTAGGCAGATTTTGTTACCTTTGGACACATCGAGGCTAGCCATTTCCCCCCTGTTTTCATTTCTTATGCTAAGCTAAGCTAAGCTAACTAGCTGCAGGCTGTAGCTTTGTGTTTACTGCACTTGAGAGTGGTATCAATCTTCTCATCAAACTCTTGGCAAGAAAGTGAATTAGTGTATTCCCCAAAATGTCAAACTACTGCTTTCGCGTTTAATGCCGTACAGTAAACCTACCGGATCACTGTAGTCAAAATGTAAATAAATATACATTCATTTCAGTAGAAAGTACAGCTGTATTCAGGTCATCAAAACTCCACAGCGAAGTTTGCCAAAATCTGGTCAGCAAACTTAGATCTCCCTGAATGATTAAGTCCTGTTGAAATACTCAGTTGGAAGTGATTGAGCACACCAGAATCCTGACACTGAGCATCAGTCAGGGACATTTAAAACCCACTTGCATCAAAGTCTGACAAATTTAGGGCAGTTTGAGGCACCCTACGGACTCCATAATTTGAATCTCACTGAGGGATTCAGGATGCAGTGTGCAGACTTGTGCATATGTCAGTCTGTTTGTGTGGAGGAAAGGGAGAAAGGACAAGAAGAGGAGAGAGAGAGAGAGACAGAGAGAAAGAGAAGTTGCAGATTTATGTGAATGGACATATACTGTATACATCCATGTGTTTCTAAGAATTGGAGTAACATACATAAGACATAGAAGACTTTGAGACGCTGACTGGGGGGTAAAACAAAAACACTACACTTGAAGGAAAGCTAAAAACAAAAAAAAGTGCTCCATCCAGTGCCCCTCCTATCACAGGTGAGGAAGACAAACGTATTGTGAGAAAGCCCCACGGGTGGTCTGACATCAAATTTAAATCATCTTAAATACACACCCTATTCTGCTTAGCAAACACCAAACAAAATCCTATCAAGAAGATCAACTGAACCAAAAACAAACAGGAATAAAATTATTCCACCAATGTCCCAATTTGAACTGGAATGTTTTGGAGTCCATATAAATTAACTGCCCTAAATTTGTGCCCTTCCCAAGTAAGAATCAATTAATATTCAAAGTCTTCTTGAGTTTTTCCACAAGATTTGCTGATGAGTCCAGCAGGAGAAGAAAGGAGGATTTAGAGGGAGAAGAGCTGGGGTGGTGATGCACCTTCCATTCCCGACAGAGCAGAATGAGCTCGGTGAGCCGCTCAAACTGATGGGGCCTAACACAGAACCCTGCTGAGCACCACAGAAGTCCTTCATGACAGATATTTCTCACCAAACCTCTGGTGGCCTTGACCTACTCTACTGAGCTCCACAGTGTTTTCTGTGCCGGCTTCCATAGCCTTCCAAGGGGTTAAGGGAGGTGAGATGCTGGATACACAGGAACAATGATGGCACAAAGTTGGAGGAAGAACAATGGCAGGGGTCTTTTCTCTGGAGAGGGTTGGGATTTTCAATTGTTTGTTTTTTTTTTTTTTGAGAACGGTCTCTGCGGGGTCACTTACACGGAGATGCGGGCGAGGAGAGTCCGCCGTCAGGGGGCGTGCTGTTGGGTTTAGAGTCGGGCATAGGGAGGGGCACTGGGCGGGCCACTGGGGGAGGTGGAGGCAGCAAGAAGGAGCCTGGCATTTTGCTCTGGCCGCTCCCGTTTGGCTGCAGACAACACAAATAGGGTCAGGAGGGCGACATGCGACAATCCGCAGACACGGAATGAAAAGAGAGGACGTAGCTCGGGAGGCCGAGTCCAAAAAAATATCCATGACGGGGGGGAGGCGATGGTGGAAGGAGGGAGGGGAGGTGGTGGGGAAACAACAACCAAAGGAATGATGTATGTGGACGGCATCTTTTATGGAGGTGTGAAAAATAATAATCACCACAGGGATTGATAGGAGTGGGAGCTGGAGCTGGAGGTGAGAGGTTCCACAAGAGTGGTCCGTGGTGAGTGGAGGAGGTGTGGAGGAGGGAAGTGAGCAAATTATTGACTGGGTTCGTCCAGAAGATGGCAAGAAATCAAAACCATGGGAAAATACTTGTCTACACAAGCACAACACCACCAACGATACCAGCACCAAACAACCAAACTCCAAACTAAAATCGTTAACAGCTAGAGATGAGGACAGAAACACGATGACACAACACAGGACGGGTATGCTTGACTGAAGTGTGCTGTGACTGATTCACTCTCGTGCTGATGGTTGTAACTTCTGAGGGGTTGGGTGGAGCAAAAGATCAAATAAAAAGGGGAGGAAGGGGAACGGCAGGGTCTGAAACAGCAAACGGCAAAATGACAGACAAGACAATACACAGATTTGTAGACCAGGTGCATAAACTAATGTCTAGTGTGTTCACTTGTGTGTTGCACCTGTAAACCCTGGACACTGGAATTAAAAATATGCTACTTTAATTGTCGACATCACCATTTGAAAAAACCTTCTGGAAATTTCAAAGGAGAATTTACAGCCACATAAAATCCGGTTGATGATTTTCAAAGTAAAATATTCTAGAAATGCAGTTGTACTTAAATTTCAAAATTAAGCTCTCAGTAACAGTTACATGTAACAAACAGGTATAAAGTTCCAAATAAAAAGAATCCAATTATCATGGCCTTTCTTTGCCTCCGTACACACACTTCCCTAATAAAAAACTTTTATTTTTCTACTGTAAGTGGTCTGTTACTGTGCTTTATAGGTACTACATACTTTTATAAGCTTCATACACTGTCACTCAAAGACAAAATCCTACTATTTAATCTAAGTGCAGGTTAATTTCTATATAAATGGCACATTTTTAAGGTAGTAATGTTCGTCCTCCCCCGTGGCGAGGCTTACCTGTCCAGCGGCCTGCCCCGAGCCATCAGCACAGACAAACTGCACAAATTCCTTCAGGGGGTCCTGTCCAGGGTGGTGGTGGTAGCGGATGGTTGGGTGGGTGAAGTAGGGGCTAGACTGCTGGATGATGGAGGGAGATGGGAAGTGCAGGGCCGAGGCTGAAGCACGGGGACTCCCTGTGAACAGAGATGCTTGCATCAGAGGAGCACAAGAAGAGAAAGACGTGGCGAGCGAGAGGAAGTCAGGACACATTGAAATCTTACTCATTTTTACAGATGGAAGAGATGGATGAAGTCATTAATGAATGATAGCAAAAATATCACATCACAACTGGAGACAATAAAAGTTCAAACCTGGTTTTAAAATGTCAAATGTGAAAGAGATGCTGTTTTTCCATGAAAAGCTTGATTTCAAGTTAATAGCTATTATGGGCATTGCTCCTAATGTTTTATGGTCCCTCCAGTAAATCTATACAGCTTTATGAGGAACATTAACGCACACGTTGCATTCATATGTGCACACTCACAAAGACTACATAACAATTTTACACAGCACCATTCACTCTTAAAGACAGGCAAACACTGCACACACCTGAAAGTGCACAAATGCAACAGATGCAAATGCTACATTTTGAAATCAGAGCTTGTAAAAAGACAAAGCACAAAGCGATCATTGAGCACTGTCTTAAATGAGCCGGTCTTAATGCCTGCACGCCTGTGTGCTGCTTTGAGCGTGTGATTCACTGGCGTCTTGGCGTCAGATGGTGAAGCTGTTTTTCATCTGACACAGTTTGTTTCTATGACAGAACTGATCTGTACATGCACATCGTGTGTTGAAGCCGATACTTCTCTGATAAATGGCCTTAGAGCCTCATATCCCCAGGTATATGTGTGTGTTTGTGTGTGTGTGTGTGTGTGTGCACGACAGGTTTGGAGAGACGACCTCACATTAAGTATTTGAACAATTAAAGTTTTTGTGCTCCAGCAATTTGAAATAAAGTAATGGATCCTACATTTCAGTGCCAGGTCTCAGGTTAACTTCAGTAGGTTTACATCAATGTTAAAAGAAGTGTGTGGGAGACATGTCCCTAATATAGAAGCACAAAACCTGACAAACAAAAAATGTGTAACTGTCCAAATACTTATGGTCTCTGTATGTGTGAGGTGTGAGTGGGGAGCAGTTGGTTGAGCCCGACCACCAACACAAAGCCCTCTCTGTCAGACCTATATCCATTACTAAATCTCCTTGATTTGTATTAAAGGCCTGTTCTCCCTTTTAGCTGTGCCAGTTTGACACCCACCCCATCCCATCAAGGCCCCCCAGCTGCCCACGTCGAGCTGCCAACACTCTTTGGTGCTCGCATCTTATACATTGTGTGTGAGTGTACTTCATGAGAGTGCCAAGCCCACTGCATTACCCCCCAGACAGGGGCCTGTGCCTCTGAGCACAGCAACACCTTGCTCCCATGCCAGGCTGCCTGCCTCCCAGTGGAGCTGTCTCCCTGCTCCTATAGTCCCCTGCTAATCCCATTACAGACTGGGTGAAGGCCAAAGGGTATGGGGGCGGGTGGGGGATGGGATGGGGTGAGGTGGGGTGGTGATGGTGGTGGGGAGACAGGATCAGGGGGAATCCTTTCACCCCCCAACAGCTCTGTCAGATGAACTTAAGATCCCCCCCCCCACCAACTGAATGTGGTTATATAAAACTGTTAGAAACCATTTTTATACTAAAAGTTTACACCTTAAAGCTATTTCAACCATTCAGTCTTCACCTTTAGCAATTTTTTATTTATTACTTTTATCTTTCTCACCATTTATCCATTATTTAACTATCACAACTACTTTTCTATTACTTTAGCTTTTTCAACCATTCCTCCTCTACCATTAGCCTTTATGACATTTATCTATTACCTTTATCTAACAATTTCAGCAGTTTCACCCATTTATACTTTACATTTATTTAATTATTTGAACTGTTTATTCATAACTTAGAGGTATCTATTACATTAATTATCCAAAACTCTTAGCTAACTGTTTATATACTGCTTGATTGTAAATTAGCTGTCACACACTTTAAATTGCAACACACATTGTTCAGGTGTTACAGGCTATATACTGTGTGTGTGTGTGTGTGTGTGTGTATGCTCAGTTATGTTTTTACCATCTTAGAACTATTTTTTATCTATTTCTAACTTTTAAAGACACAGACTATTTTACAAGCTTTCATTTCATCACACCTGGATCACTGCAACAGTCTTTTTACCTGCCTGAACCAGAAAATCTATTGATCTTCTCCAGAATGTGCAGAGCTCTGCTGCCAGGCTTTTAACCCGAACCAGGGGACTTGAGCACATCACTCCTGTTTTTGCCTCCTTACACTGGCTCCCAGTACATTTTAGAATAGATTTTAAGAGAGTTTAGTGATTACTTTTAAAGCTCTCTGTGGCCTCTCTCCCAGTTTACATATCTGACATTTTAGTTCCATACTCACCAATACGCACCTTGAGATCCTCGGGCTAAAGTTTTCTGTCTGTTCCAGAGACCCGGCTAAAAGCAAAAGGGGACAGAGCCTTTTCAGTCAGGGCCCCGAGGCCCTGGAGTGATCTGCCCAAGGATATCAGGTCGACTGAGTCCGTAACCTCTTTTAAAACTCTTCTTAAAACATACCTTTATTGGAGAGCTTTTCCTGGTCTTACTTTCCCATGAATTACTTTATTTTTCTTATAATAACTTTGTATTGGTTTTTTATACACATGAGTGTTTTAATTTTTTTATGTGTTTTTCTTCTCTATTTATTTGATTGATTTTATTTTGCTGTTTTTGTCAAGCACTTTGTAACGCAGCTTTTGAAAAGTGCTCTATAAATAAAGATTATTATTATTATTATTATTGTTATTATATGTTGGTGTGTTTCATGTGTCTTTATGTTCACATTAGGGCTAGTCTATAATCTATCCAAGTTCCCCCTGGCAACTGCACAAGTCCTCCTTGGGGCACGAGCACCCCTGGTAGAGAACCACTGCTCTACAGGGAGGACGGCTGAATGTGGCTGAAAGGACAAATTCACCAAAACCGCCTCCTAGCACCGCCACCACTGCGAGCGGCTAGCGCCAGCACGCCTCTTGATCCCACTTCTCCAAACCCTAAATCCCCATGGATCTTGTCTTCCACACAGAACAACAACAACGCTGATGATGTGGTAAGCACTTTCACGCCAGCGTGGGAGCAGCTCCAGCGTGCACGCTGTTACGGTTTGTGTAAAAAGAAACAAATCACAACTGTATAAATCACAACTGCTGGCCACAATAGGGATGGGATACAGTGTGTGTGTGTGTGTGTGTGTGTGTGTGTTAGTGTGAATTTGTATGTATGTGTGCAGATTTGATTTGCTGTAGCTACATCTGAAGAGGCACAGGGTCTTGTCAACAACCACGGAGGAGGGTTTAATGACACAGCGGTCAACCTCATTGCCTCACATCTGCTTGGTGGCTTAAAAAGTCTTTGATGTAGCCTCACTACAGAACTAAAGCACATGGGTAATTATCTCCAGCGAACTCCTTCACTGGATGAATTCACACAAGTGCACTTTCCAAAAAAGAGGGAGGACATCTTGATCTGTGTTGTGGTGATAAAATTAAGAGAGTGGTGATTTATTGTCAGCGCCCCTTTGCTTGTGTTTGATATCTGATGTTATCACGAGCTGCCTGTTTCAGCCTTGTGGAGGATCGGCTGGTTCACATAGCAACTCAGACTCTCAGCCTGATTTATTGCCTCGTCAGTAGGAATAAAGACATGTTCACCCACAAAGGGGTCAAACCGGAGTTCCCACATTGTTAAAAAAAAAACAAAAAACATGTCAATAACACTTTGGAAAGAAGAATTAAAAAAGAAATGGAAAGATGCAGAACAGTGAAAAGCAAAGACACACAGCTGGATCAGCTTGCCTGGGGGTCCTGAGGCAAAAAGAAGTAGCTGGGGGCCTATTAACCCCCCACTGCAATGTGTTGGTGCTGAGAGCTCCTCATGTCTTATATTACTGGTTACATTCATTCACATATTGTAACAAAACACTCAAACTGATGAATACGATCATTTAACAAGTCATCAAATATCAACAGCCCAAACTCACATTTTGTACCAAAAAGATCTGAAACTCACATCAGGGTCATGATTCAGTCAAACCTGAACACACTGACATGAAAACACCATCAGAGAAAAAAGAAGCTCCTCCGTCAGTGATCCAGTGATAGTTGTTGGTACATTGAATGGTAAGGGGTTGAATACAGGGCTTAACTTGAAGCCCACAGTTTAACTCACTGTATCCATGGCAACATATTTCCTGTTTGTTGGAAAAGTTTAGTTTATATCTGTTGTGTTATCCAGAAGAGTTTCTATCACTGTTGCCTACAACATATCTGATGTAAACAACCTGACAGTGTAATGTAACTCATTTGACTGACAGGTGAAAAATAATGATTTGCTCTTGAAGGGTGTGTGTGTGTGTGTGTGTGTGTGTGTGTGTGTGTGTACTTGCTACATAGTAAGGACCAAAAAAAGTATTTTACTAACAGAGTGAGGACATTTTGAGAAAGTGAGGACATTTTGGCCAGTCCTCACTTTTTGAGACACCTTCACATTTTGAGGGTTAAGACTTGGTTTTAGAGTTATGGTTAGAATTAGGTTTAGGTTAAGGTTAGGGTCAGGGTTAGGGTTAGGCACTCAGTTGTGATGGTTAAGGTTAGGGTAAGGGGCTAGGGAATGCATTATGTCAATGAGTGTCCTCACAAAGATAGAAGTACAAGCATGTGTGTGTGTGTATGTGTTTGATTTAGTTGCATCTGGAGCAGATTTACTGAGTGAAGTGTTGCTTAAAGTTTGAACTATGGTTTGTACAGACTGTAGTATCAGAACCTCTGGATGAGCTACTCTGAAACAGGGGGTGAGATACTGGTCGCTCGCGACCCCTGATGCCGATTCATCACAAATTAATTTAGGAATATGCACCGTGTCAGCTCGTTATCAGTATCACCTTAAACTAGATATCAACACAGGGACACTGCTAAAGACTGGGACCCACTTTAAAGGGGCACTCCACTAATTTTACACATGAAGTTGAGCTCAGTCCGTACTACTCATGTGTAGTACTACGTGGGCTCCAGTGTTTTTGGAGCTTCAAAAGTAGTAGGGACTAAAAGTCAGAATATATTGCCATCTCCTCCTTCGATTTTGATTGATTGATTTATATATTTATTTATATATTATATATATTTTTTTTTAATTTTAACTCCCAAATTGCAACATAACAATGAAACACTTCATTACTGGAGGAACCTTTAAGGACTATTTCAGTTGATATTTACTTGAGTGATGGATATTTCTATGTTTTTGGACAATTTCCAAATCACCACAAACTAATTTCCACCTGGAGCTTTTGGGGTCCCAAGAAATGTGGGGTCCTGGGCAGTTTCTAAACAGGCCCTCTAAAGACCCATGTAGGCTTTTAATTGTAGAATAGAATTCATAATTTCATATTTCATAATTTGCTGATGGGCGTGTCTGCAAACTTTTCTGAAAAAAAAAAGCATCTGACAACATGGTAAGACATGCCAGGCGTCACTGAGTAAATGACACTCGACTGAAAACAGTGATGTGGTTTTACAAGTGTAATTTCCACCATAAAGAACAAATGCCAGAGTAAGAGAAGCCTTGCAACAGCCGCCTGATCTGTTGCTCCCCTCTAAGCAGGAATTGTACGACCACCAGCCATCCACCAACACACAGGGCCCAGAAAAGTCACACACCACACCCAGACTCCCTAGAAGCTCCATCACCAGCTTGACCTGCACCCTACAAGGAGGGAGCAGGCGGAGGAGGCAGAGGTCGGTGCACAGAAGCTACCTGCCAGCTTTTGAATTCCCGGCCACTCTCATCTCCCAAAGACAACGCTCCCACTTCTGAACCACGGTGGGGGTGAGGGGGGGGTGGGGGATTGGGGCCTTGAAGAAGTGAGGAGGTTCGGGTAGAAGGAGGTGGTGAGGAGGGGGAGAGGAAAGGGTTGGGGCGATCAGGGGGGAGGGGTCGGGAGCTGGGTTGGTCTCACCTGGTCTCACTCCCGCCAGCATTGGCAGTGGGTGGTGGGTGAACGCCATGCGGGGGGACCTCGTCTGGGAGGACAGGGCGCTGAAATCGAATTTCCCCGGCTTCTTAAGAGAACCAGGCGATGACAGTCCTGGCAAAGAGGGGATCAACAAAATGGCAGAACAGAGACGAGGTTTTAATCAAACATGGCTGCTTTTCTTACTTCGACTCTACTCAAAAAAAAAAAAAAAAAACTTATCAGACTTTTTATTTTGCTTACAAGAATCGAATGATTATGATCGACTGAAATCAATGGATTGATCGATTGATTGATTCATTGATTTGTTTTGATTGGCTTAACATACAGATGGGTTCCTCACAATCTGTCCAATACTTTGTGTTCTTGTACGGTCAGCGGGCTGTACCATGTCCATCAGATTGGGGTGGGGTAGGATGGGGAGTGGGGTGGGGGGTTGCTGAGAACAGGGTCCGTGTTTTGAAGCAGCAAGGGAGGGGAGTCAGAGTGAAGGGAGGTGACGGGAGAAAGGGGGAAGCGGTGGGGGTGGGGGTGGGGTTCGGGAGGCTAGTGTCAGGAGAGAGGAGAGCTGGGGAAATGCAGTGGCGGTCCAGCTACGGTCCGACCACTGGAGTGTACGAGCAACACAGCGATGTCCTACTCACTGCTTTCACCCACAGCACAAACCGCTGAAGTCAATTCAGAGACGTCTCCAAACTATCTGACTAATCCACAGTGATCTCAGAGCCCAGCGTAGCTACACAGAGCTACGAGAGCTCACTCAACAAACACGCCAACCAACCTACTCACTGCACTTGTCAGGCTGCCTCTGCAGAATGAATGGGAGCCTGGACGTCCTCATATCTGGGGCAGACTGTGTTTTTCAAGCCAAAGCCAGCATGAGCTACGCAGCCACATATAACTGCAGAGGAGCATGCCAAAACATACATCAGTAGATCCTCTGATGTAGTGCCCTTCTGCATATCTGACTGTCAGGTATTTTATGTTACTGCCTTGAGGCATACAGTATTTCATGAAGAAGTGATCGCACTCTCGCACACATACACAAGCTGTTGAGGCTGGGTGGCGAGCACCCGGCAAACTGCCAGTGAAGGCTGGCCGGGAGAGCGGCAGGAAGATGGAAGGAGTTAAGCAGGAGAGGATCGGTGACGGCATGGCCGACACACACAGACAAACATATTAAAGTGTCCCCCTCTGTCTATAAATGTCGGCTGAGGCTAGATTACTGCATGAAATATCCCTCAGTTTGGTACAAACGGGCACACTAACTATAGGCTCGGCTCACCAGCGGACCAGAAACATGGCCAAAAGTGTGAGAGCTACAGATAAAAGAGGTTCTCTTCTGTGATCAAGGCCTCGTGTGGTGGACACCGAGGGAATTTATTTTGATGTATGGTAATCCAAAGGCACAATTTTTGACTTTCAGGGTTTGAGGAGCAGGGCCAAATGGTATATTTGACCTCTGGCGGGAACCGCACTGTTGAATATGTGCTGAAATAAACCTCTGGAAGGAGCAATCCATTAAACAGAGAATAATGAGGAAGCAGAAGTATAGAAAAGTACATCAGCCTGCGCACACACAGACCTCATTACTTTTCACTGGAACATACTGAGCTCATGTTTTGTCTGCTTCAGATTTCGTTGAAAGAATACAGTGATAAACAACCTTGGCGAGCGAAAGCCCTATAAACGACTAAACGACACAATATTCACACATATAAAACAAACACACTCAAATAAAGACGTGGGTAATTTCAACATGGCCCAGAGAGATGTGGAAATAGATTTTATGAGCTGAGCATATAAAGTCTAACAGAGCAGATTTCTGAAAAGCTTTCTTTTTAATGCTACATTGGGAAATGTTTTATCACTATTTACCCACAATGCTTATAGGCAGCATGGGCGCAGCTGTGCTTGTGTGGGCACCGGTAAGTATAGAAAAAAAAAAGGTGGGAGGCACGTCATGTGACTCCACATGTAGGTGGGAGGAGCGGACACAGGACGCAGGATGAGATCAACGTTATTCACCGATAGAATTGTGGGGAAAATAAATTATGACGGCTGCACATAAACCAACAAACAACAATCAGACACAGAGTACAGCGACGGGTGTGAAGCCACAAAAGCAGAAGATGCTTTTGAACTTTACAGGGGAGCTGGTAGACAATGTTTTTTATATGTTGTTTGTTGTCGAGTATGTTTGCCTGTAAGTTTTTAATGAGGATGATAACAAGCTACAGCATGTGATACACTGCAGGTTGAGAAGTGATGCAATGACACCAACATCCTCCCGGGGATCAAGAGAAAAGAAAGGAGTAAGAAATGGAGGTAATATGTAGTTTTTATGTTATATAGGTTCATTTCAGGCTAAAGTGTCAGTGACAGAGCCTTGCAGATCACTGGTAAACAAAAAAAGAAAAAGAAAAAAAAGGTGGAGCAGCAGAACAGCTGAGCACTGTAAAACAAAAAAAGCGTTCATAAAAAGTTAAAGGAAAAAAAGTGTAAGAGCATTTGCTAGAGTCAGCAGAACATTAGCAGCGTAGGCTTGTTATCCATCTGGCGCTGATGTTTTACTTCCGACAGTGTGTTTGAAATGTTGCTTGGTAAAATATTACAACCAGCTTCATTTACTGTACAGGTGGTCGACCTGCATTTCATTGCTGCCCTGAGAGGACCATGTATCTCCAGAGTGGCAGATTTTCATGAGCTGGGAGGAACAGTCCTGTCCTCCACTTTTCCTTTGGGTTATGTGCTTCTGTATGGACGGCAACAGTTAGTCAAAGCCCTGCTTTCAAAATTTGACTTAAAAGTACAAAAGTATTCTCAGCAAAATGCAAGTAAAAGTGCTTATTATCTTCACTTTCTGCTTATATTATTATATATTATTCATATTATGTTACTGCTGTTGACACATTACTATGTAAGCTGCATTTAAAACTGACTTTCCACATTACTCTCAGGAGTACTAAGCCTGTGAAAACAGTTTAGTGTCTTCTGTGCTTTACAAAGTTTGAAAAAAATAACCATGATGATGTCATAGTGATGTCATCACGGTTATCTCAGTTTGGACTCAAGACTTGAGAAAGCCATGATTATAAATTGGGAGAGTGGAGTTTGAAAGAATTGGGCATTTAGGAGCTAAAAGGAGGGATGGGTGGATGATGCTGTCTGGTTGCATTGTGGGAAATGTAGGCTCCAGTGCTGATTTTTTAAATCTGTCTCTTGCGAGTTCTCCTGCTTTATGGGCGTACAATATGAAATGGCTGGAGCACCCCTTTAACAGTGTAACTGATTGAAATCAGTGTAATTATTCCTAATGCATATACTGTATTATTATTTGTGTATGTATATATGCTGAACCAAATGTATTATTTATTCAGAAAATGAATGGGTCATCTAATATAGCGCTGAGGAACAGCCTGTTAAACATAGTGCAATGGCTGCTCTACAATCCTACATGAGGTGCTGATAGAGAGTCACAGTAAAATGCATAATTTCAACTGGCACTTGGATTCTTAGCTCACACTGTTAAAAACAGACACACTGAATCCCAGCATGTTGTGGATTCAATGCATCCCCATGATAAAGCCTGTTTGGCTCCAGCTCCTCCTGTGGTACATATAGGGATGAGTGTGTGCCACCACGTCCCAAGTTCAATTATAACCAGCTTATTATGCATAAACAGCCTTAAATTATACATATTGTTTTTAGTCTCTGTGATATTCCCTAATTAGTCGGTATCTTGCTGAAATATCTGGTGCTATGTGGCTTCTTGGTGAGGAGCAGCAAATGAGGCCCAGATGCCCACTGAAAGCTTTGTCTGATAAAGCTAACAGAAGTTACTCTGATCTCTCCCTTATACTGTGTGTGTGTGTGTGTGTGTGTGTGTGTGTGTGTGTGAGTGTGAGTGTGTGCATGTTTGAGTGAATCTACACACACACATATACACATCTAGAGTTGTTTGTTCTACATTATTTCTATGTCCTGCTCCTGGCACACTGTACGAGCAGACTGGCAGCCAATTGCTCCCATGACCCTCTAGTCTTGCCACGCTAACAAGCTGGCGACCACACAAACCCCCTGACTGTCACAGAACTGGTCCACTAGCATGTGCACACGCATACACAACGAAGAGAGGGAGACAAAAAAAGAAAAACAAAAAGGCTCACACACTCGTCATTCAGGTAGGCAAGAAACAATGTGCATTAACAGAGTTGTATCCCTCATTAGCTGCCTACCTCACACATCATTAGCACTCGTAAATGCTATGATAATGTGCTTCAGCAAAGCAAGGACACGTTAACAACAACGCCACCATACACACATCGCAGTTTCATGCCCAGATAATTAGCTGGAATTCTCTGTCAATATAACAAATACTTAGGAAACTCCCCGTCCTTACTGAAAAGTTGATAGCGGGTTTTCCCACCACTGAGCAGCAGGAGCAAGCAGGCAGAGGGAGAGAGCGGAGCAGAGCAGAGCCGGAGACAGCAGACTTAATGATGAATTACATGATCACCTGCTATGCCTCAGAGCTTTTCATTCAGGTAGAGGATCACCTCCAGAGCAGGCAGAGGCGGAGGCCCTCCCCTTCCCTCCTCCTCCTTCCTCCCTCCTCTTGTCCTCCACCCCTCCTCTGCTCTCCTCATCTCTCACTCCCAACACCACCACCACCATCACCAGAACAGATGTCTGCTGTAACCCAGTAGCTCCCTTCGCTGTAGACACATGGAGGTGCCATCTGGACCGGAACGCCGCTCCACTCCAGATTGGGGAAGTGTATATGTGTGTGTGTGTGTGTGTGTGTGTGTGTGTGTGTGTGTGTGTGTGTGTGTGTGTGTGTGTGTGTGTGTGTGTGTGTACATGTTTATGTGTGTGTGAATGTAAATCAGAGAAAGAGTGTGCATAAATTTAGTCCCGTGTGTGTGAGCGTGTGCGTCTGCATGCCATTTGTAAATGTGCGTGTTAGTGAGTAAGCATGTCTCGGAGACAGAAGGTGCCTTGTGCGTTGATGACACACCTGAGTGCCTTTAGTCGTGTTTGTTTGGGTCTTATGTTGTTTTTCCTGCGCCGTCTTCCAGAGACGGTTGAGTCAGGCCTACGGCAGGTGGGACACCACTCAACAGCTCCGTCTAAACAACCGACTGGGTGAAGCGGCTAACGCTGCTACACAACAAAACCTCATTCACCCCCCTCCCCTCCCTCCTCTAGCTGTGTCTTTCATCACTTGCTTTCTCTCTCAGGGCTCGACAACAAAATTACAACACCATGAGCACTTAGTTGAATGTTGTTGACAAATTCACACCGCCTTGGAGAATCACAACAATGTGGTTTTCAGACATGATAATACACATAATTACACATTTAAAATATAGCCAGGCAGTGTACATCAGCATAAGAGTATTGAGGATGTTTTGAATGCACTAGGGATGCGTTTATCCTCCTAGATGTCTGATTTCTTTCACAGATTTACAACAACATCTTTGAGGCAGACAGACTGTGTATGTTATGGAGCTACTGGGCTACCAAAAGGCTTTGGTAAACCCACAATGGACAACAGCAGACATCTGGTAGAAACACAACCCCACCCAGCGGCAGCATAGCCAGAGAACAAGACACAAGAGAGGACAGTAGAGGAGAGTAGAGTAGAGGAGAGGAGACGAGACGAGAGGACAGGAGAGTAGAGGAGAGAAGAGAAGAGAAGAGAAGAGAAGAGAAGAGAAGAGAAGAGAAGAGAAGAGAAGAGAAGAGAAGAGAAGAGAAGAGAAGAGAAGAGAAGAGAAGAGAAGAGAAGAGAAGAGAAATGGAAAATGCAGGACAGCTCAGAGAGCTCACAGGAAGTGCAAACAGACTTGAATAGAAGGACAGAGAGAGATGTTGAGGGTGGTGTGAGCTGAAGTAGAGCATGTATACATGTATACACAGTATAATGTTTAATGTTGTTCTAACCATGGTAAGGAAACTGCACTCCATCGCTCTCATGCTTAATCTTCCTCTCCTGCACACTGGCCAAATGGTGCTGCACTGAAAGGCCAAACAGGGGAGAAGGGAAGAGTTAACAATGGAAGAGGGGAGGAGAGAAAAAGACAGAGACAGAGAAAGAGATGGAAAGAATGAGAGAGAGAATAAGGGGTGGTTAGATAATGGGCAATAGGGGACTTTAATGTTAGAGAGTGCAGCAAGTGACTGTTAAATAGTTACATCATTACTGCTGGCAGTATTAAAATGGCAGCATGTGAGTGGGAGTGACGGTTATAAATTAGTAATTTAACAGAATCCCCAAATACGACACCCAAGAGACATACATGAAGTCTATATCAAATACATTTGACGTGATACCCATCACGATGGTTAAAAGTGCTGTAAGCCAAAGGGTGAATAGTTATGATTTAAGAAGTAAATGGGTGGTTACACTGGCGCTGCTCTGTTACTCAAGAAGACATCACAGAAGGATGATAATGTAAAAATAATGTAGAAGGAGTAGTTGGACATTTTAGAAAATAATCTTTTTTGTTTTCTTGTTGAGAGTTAGATGAGAAGATTGATACCACTTTCATGTCTGCATATGTAGCTTGAGCTGGCAGTCGGTTAGATTAGCTTAGCGCAAAGAGTGAAAACAGCTCGCAGCTAGCTAACTTTACTCTATCAGACAGTGACAAAACTTCCCAAACAGCACCTCCACAGCTCATTAATTAAAATGTTACATCTCATTAGTTTAATCTATAGAAAAACCAAATATAAAAAACAACCATTTTCTGTGTTACGGCTGGAAGTTAGTTACCTGTTAAGTAAGGTAACAAATCCAGCTTCCATCTAAAGATCACAAATCAACAAGTTACGATGATGATGTTTTATCCACACAAAAACTATGCCTATGAGTGAACTGTAAAATTGAGTAATAGTAGTAGTAGTTTTGGGCTAGTACTAATTTTAAGCTAGCCATTTCCCCCTGCATCCTGTCTTTGACCTAAGCTAAGCTAACTGTTTGCTAGCTGTAGCTTCTTTTTCAGAGAACAGACACAAGAGTGGTATCAGTTTCTACATGTAACTCTCAACAGGAAAGCCATTGAGCTTCTTTCTCTAAATGTTTAACTGTTCCTAAAATATGATGTGGTGAGGAACATATACCATTACACTGCCCTGCCGTGTTTTTTTTTCCTTAATGGCCTTACTCAGAAAGTTAGTGAAAATCTAATCCACAAAATAAAACACCGAGGGGGACAGACATTTGTACAAACAAAAGTCTGTATCGCATTTGGGAGTTTTCTGTCTAATGTTATACATATGTATCTCAGACATCTCTCTCTCACACACACACACACACACACACACACACACACACACACACACACACACATTCCTGAAGTTAAACTAAATGAATGGTAGTGTTAATGCCATTAGAACTAACTGAACAACTATATCCATCCCTGCAACTCTACACTAGGATAAATAGGATAAATTCAATGTACTGAGTTTGTGATCTGATTAAAGGCTCAGTTCACCCAGAACAGAAACAGCACATTTTCACAGTTTGAACTAGTAATCATGCAGATAGTTCTGGTTTTATTTGCTGAGGTTTTGAGATATCGTCATTGAGAGTTCTGCCATGAGAGCAGAGGTGGGGCCCTCATGTAAAAAGTTATAGTCGAAAAAACTTGACAGTAATGTGTCATTTGAGAAACAATGTCCTGGCCACTCAGGATAATCCACAGACCTCACCAGCATTGCTTTTTACAATTTTTTTGGTTTGAAAATAGTCCCCAATGAAAAATATTCTCAGAAACTTGGACACTGAGTATTTAAAATGTCATGTTTCACCACAAATAATATTTCATTCACCTCCATTGTATTGGGGTGGTGGTATGAGGTTTCAGTGGTGGAAATCTCAAAACCTTTGCAAATAAAACTTATAAATTATCTGGACTGTCAAACCACTTGGAGTAACTGGGAAAATAAATTTTTATGTGTTTTGGGTAAACTGATCCTTTAAGTCCCTGCTGTGTGTGAGGAAGGATGCTATAAAATGACATGCCTCGCCCTCAGACAGGCCTGTTCTGCTTGGTGGGGGTGGGGTCTTATTAGGTACCAGGTCATAAGTGGAGTAGAAGTTGTGAATGGAAGAAGGTGAGAAAGAGAGTGGGGACGATTTGGGGGGGTGGGGGGGGGGGGTCATGTAATGAAGAGAGGGGTCAACACAGCACAGAAGCAAAGGGCTGTGTTGGTGGAAAGAGATGGTGGAATGAGGTGAGCTGTGGTTTCTGGTCCATTTCAAGTCAGAAGCTAACACCTGAAAATATTTGTATTTAAGTCCCTGAAAACACATCCTCTCAATCAGCTTGTTAGTTTGAACAATGGGGTCCTATTTTAAGGTTGCTTTCTTGCACATGAGAGTTGTGTTTTACATCAGCTCTTTTCACAAGCTTAAAGTGGATGGGACACATGCTTCCACGCACCAATCAGAACTGAGAAACATTATAATTTAAAATCAGGGCCACGTTGCTATGGTTTGTCATGTTTCCTAAGAAGAGTAAGCTACAGTGTAAAACAGGCATTGAGGTACGTTTTCTCTCGTTTGAGTATAATGTAAAGTACACTGCATTGAAAAGGCTGCCGTAGATGCATAATGCACCACTGTTTCCACTGGTTATGTTTCCACTGTCAATCAAAGCTCATCAAACCCCACCCACACAGTCCTGGTGAAGCACATAAGCTCAGTGTTGCCAACTAAGTGGCCAGCTCAGTAGATTTGGTGACTGTTTTTTTCCAAAAAAGCACTTAACAAATCTAGCAACTTTTTGGGCTGACCTTAACTCCTTTCCCTGGAAGAGAGTCTCCAATATTTCTCAGTTAATATGCTCTCAAGTGGCTCTGGCTCTCTATACTGAGGGGTGGGGGGTTGGCGGGGCCCGCCAGGAGTGTAAATGAGCCGTGAATGTACGTACCTCACGATTAATCACTGATCCCTGTCCAGGCACTCCTTCTCCTTTGTTTTTACTCTAAATTATTTAATTTGACTATTAAGAGTTTTCTTCTTTGAGTTTATTTTATAGATTGTAGAAGTTTGGAAAATAGTATTAGAGTCATTTAAGTTTAGCCTAACATATTTTTTACATTTTAGCTTGTTTATATCTAAATTGTTACACAATGATGTCATAAATGTCAAAATTAACGTGTGATATAATAGACTTTGGAGCTGAAAACAATGGATAAATATTAGAAAGACTGTTAAACTCTTAATAAAAATAATGTAATAATAGTAAAGTCATAATAAAGTTTTTCTGAACTATAACTTTTGTTTATATAGTCATGAATATTTGGACGAATAGTTAAAGGCTCTGGTTTCTGAGAGTTTGATGAGAGGCTCAGTACCACTCTCATATCTGTACAATATAAAGCTATAGCCAGTAGCTGGTTAGCTTACATTGGCACAAAGACAGGAAACTGAGGGCAACAGCTAGCCTGGCACTGTCCAAATGTAATAAAATCAATCTACTAGCACCTCTAAAACTTACTAATTAAAAGATTATATCTTTTTAGTTTAAACTGTACAAAAGCCAAAGTGTGCTCAAGACTCCAGGAAGTCACTGCACCCCACCAAGAAGTAGTCATAGGCACATAACCCCCTGTAAAACCACAGCATGTAGGTTTTACACTTTGGTCATTGTAAGTTTGACAAATGAGATATTATGTGTTGATTAGTGAGCTTTACAGGCATTGGTAGGCTGATTTTGTTACCTTTGGACAGAGCCAGGTTAGCTGTTTTCCCCTGTTTCCAGTCTTTATGCTAAGCCAAGCTAAAAGGGTACTGACAGTAGCTTTATATATACACCGTACAGACATGAGAGTGGTACTGATCTTCTCACCAAACTCTCAACAAGAAAGCGAATAAAGGTATTTCTCAAAATGTCAAAATATTCCTTTAATGTTAGAGATAATAAACATGTTTTCAGGGGCTTTAAATTTCCACGTAAAACCAGTTCAAACTTTAAGAAAAACACTGGAGGAGTGGCGTCTGTTGCAGCTGCCATCAAAGTATTAACTTCAAAATCTGTTTCATGTTTGCGTCTGAATTGATGTGGACCTTGACCCAGCTTCTGGAGAGGCATCTGGAATGCGTGCAAAATCTGATGGGGAGGCTGTGGCGGCACTACCTGCATCCACATCATTAGGCCAACCACTGGACTGAGAGCTGCTGCCAGCCGCCGGGGAACGGCCTGAGTAGAAGACATCGTCCACCGGACTCTCCATCTCACTGTCGTCAATGGACTTGCGCTTGTTGGAGCTGAGAGAAAAAAGAAGAGAGAAGGAAGTTTGTTACATTCTTGAGGAGAGTGTTTGGGGGATGTCCTTTTATTTCATGCTTGATCAGATTTTTTTTCTATTTTTCTAGAACTTGCATGTTTGCCTAGGTTTCTCAATAAAACTGACAAGCAGCACTAATGGTTATTTGGGGCTGTTATGAAGGCACACAAAGCATTTTGTGGGACATGTGAGGATGAAAGTGGGTGCTTAATTCCCTCGGAGTCAGGCATGTGTCTGCATGAAACCAAGTGTAACAAGAACTCAAAATGTCAAGATTTCTCTTCAATGTTGTGTTTTCATATTAGGTTTTAGCCAAGGGGGGCAAAGCAACACAACTGGAGACAGCAAGACAAACATGAAGCCAGAATTTATTCAATACGATGTATCCATACTGGCCTGAAGTGGCGTTGCACTAGAAACCGAGCAGAGAAAGTGTGCATGTTGATGCTGGAATGAATTCCTGTGTGTGTTTGCAGATTCTTATAGACTCATACATCTGTGACTAATAAAATAAAAAAAAAGGGGGGGGGGGGGGGGTTGTGAATGTACAACGATCCAAAATGTTTAAATATGTGTGTGGTTGTGTGCATATCTGTGTGACAGCATGCGTGTGTGGCTTTTGTGTGAGTGTGATGCGGGGTTCTGTGTTACATTAGTATCAAGGGACATATTCTGTAATGAGTGTAACTACCTCCGTGGGAGACTTGCATAAAGCTCCATTTCAGTCCTGCAGCGTAAGATGAGTTGAGTGGGGGGGTGACAGAGGGAGCAAGGGGGAAAAACAGAGACAAAAGACACAAACACAGACAGTGTGACAGACAGATCGGTGGGAAAAGTGAGAGGGAGTGAGATGGATTAACAGTGAAGAAGGAAAAAGGGGAAAGAAAGACCACTATCAAAAAGCAGAGTAAGTTCAGCATAAAGACTTCAGAGGTTAGAAATTGAAGAAGTGAAGAATATTAGTACAGAAAAACTACATTTTGAGCATGAGTGTTTTGTGTGTTTGTATGCATATGTGTGTGCTCGTGTGTGTGTGTGTGTGTGTGTGTGTACCTGGTGGAAGGGGTGGAGGTGATGGAGCGCCGTCCCAGGGTCACCTGGTTGATGTTATAGTATCCAGGGCTGTCCAGGTCGGCCAGGGAGAAGTTGGGGCCGGTTGCTGTAGCCACCGGGGCTGAGGAATGCACACACACACACACACACACACACACACACACAACACACAGACACACACACATTACAGAGAAGCATATCAGAAAATTTGCAGCTACATACAGTAAATAATCACAACTTGACTTCCTGAAAGGAAAAGACTGGTGCTGGTCTGTTATATTGCATCTTTAGCTCTGTAGTTCATGAAAACACCAAAACCATAAATGCATTAGTCCATCTCTCAATTCAAGAGTAAGGTTACTCAAAAAAAAAAAACAAAACAAAAAAAACAAAGAGGCTTTGTTCCAGTTCAAAACTATCATCAGGGACAGTTTGGTGTCCTGGTATTTATTAGCTGTTGCTTCCTGACACCAGACTGATCCTGATGATTGAACAGCAGCTCTGTGCTTTTATGGAGTAACCTTACACGTATATGTGTAAAACATCAGTGGATCTTCTTCCATCTCAAATACTCCCTAACTTCCCCAGCCTGTCTGTATCCCACCCCAGCCCCAGTGCCATTAGATCCTACCGAAGACATCAAACTTTAAAAATGGGTGATAAAAATATAGTTAAATAAAAAAAAGGCCTCAGAATTGGCCTAAAACAGCTGGTCAGTGTGGTTTTTAGCAAACATTACTCAAACAGAGATACGCTGTACATTTTGTGGGACTAATTTCAACTGCGGATTAAGACACATTTGGTGCTCTGGCGAGCGTTCTCAGCAGAAGGACGGTTTATGTGGGACTGGGTCAAAATAAACCGCAGTGCGTGTGTTTATGTTAACAAAGGAACAATGGTGTGATGTGTTTTTAATAGTTTTAGACAACAACGAAGGAATTAACTATGTCTGCACGTGGATACACAGGCAATAATGAACATTGGGATCAAGTCATTGTTGTTGATGGTGAGAAGAATATAGAATATCACCAGCTTTATATTCGAATCACTAATTTATCTTTTTTTAAAAGATGTTACTTGTTGTTTGAGGGATGTTTCTAATTCAGTTATTGAAGGCGTTGTAACAAAGTGACTGCATGAAGTGTACAAGGAATGACAGGGAGAGTGTGTTGTCCAGAGATTGACGGGAGAAATTACAGCTGTGACTCACTCTGTGACACGCGGACCAGCTCGGCTACGTTCCACACGCCTGAAGTCACAAAGCAGTCCTGGAAACTCAAGTGGCCTGGGTAGAAGAGAGAGAGAGAAAAGTGTGTGAAAGCGGACTGCATATACCAAAACATGCGTAAAATTACAGGCGCACACAGTCATACACATGAGATGCAATCATCAGTGCACACACATGCAGAGGGAGCTGAAAAACATATGTATGGAAAAGCTCGACATATGCCAGTGTCATCCAGTGGAACCATGTGTTTTCTATAAGCTTACAACAGGCCCTTGGTTTCAACATGTTCATTTTGTCCACAACATACACAACCAATCAGGTTCAACACGGGACTACAATCACCACACAGACTGTTATGTAATGTATAATACATTGTGTATATTGAACCTTATGTATATATCATGCACACGCAAATCAGAGAACACATGTATAATGATACATCGAGTGTAACGATGCATAATAATAAGTAATCTGAGCAGTGATGCAAACACACATCCTTGTGCTTCAGTCCGTATAAGCTTCTTCCTTTGAGTCTATCGATACAGAAACCTCAACCTTAAAAGGAAAAATCTGTTTTCTTACAACGTGGGTGTTGGCTTTGCATCTTTGATGACAGAGGAGGATCGCACTCAACCACAAGAAACAACTTCACAAACCCTCTTTCTTGTTCCAGCGCTGGATGTTCATTGTTATGTATCTGACTGTCTTGCCAGGTGTAATACTAAGAATGACCTTAAAGAGAATCCCCTGTGTGTTTGCTCTTTAAAAGGCAGCTATACTGCACGATTGTGACACTGATGAAAGCCAGGCAGCAGAAAACGTTTTTCTATTGTAAACAAAGTGATTTCATTGAGTGCGATCTTCCTCTGTTACAATAAGAGTAACACACCGACCCCCCCTTCACATCTTTGGCCATCGACTCTATCTGTGATGATTGTATTGTATTCACCTAAGAGATTGCTGGGAACAACAGTGGCATTGCTACAACAAAGTTGCTCTGTTTGTAAAGAAGCTAACATCTTAGCCAAATTAGCTAAACCACTTTATTTGGAGGTAAAGCTGAAGGTGGGTCCACCTCAGATAGTTTTATGTTGAACCAGGAAACTGGACCACACGCTGTGACGAATGTTTACAATGGGAGATCTTTTAACCTTTTTAACCTTTGCTTTTGCTTGCAAAGAAGTTGGTCTAAAATGTGTGTTTTATCGGAGCCATGTGATCATGTGACTGCTCATGTTCCTGACTATTTTTAGCTACATCACCACAGAGCTGAAATTGTAGCAATTAACTTAGCAAGTACAATTTTATTATTGGGAATGAATTATGGCCAAAAGTACAGAATGAAAAAAGGACCTGAATTGTATTGAAGCAGGGTCATCCTTTAATCCCCGGTGTCTAACCATCAACCCTTAGCTTGACTATGCTTCTAAATGTAATCTTAATTTGAGGCACTAAACCTGAACCACTCGTCCTTGCATCCAGTGTTTCCTATACACAGGCTCTACTTTGGTGACCCACCCAGGTAGATAAAATCACTTGAGCCTCTCAACCGAACTCATTTTTGGGCCACACACCTGTTTGAGTTGCTGCAGTGTGGACTGCAGGTTTCTCTGTGTGCAGCCACCAAGCTAGCATCTACTGAAAGCCGGCATGTGAGGCGTTTAGGGTACAGTGGCAAATAGTAGCATTTACAGATAGTCTTCATGTGAGGCGTTTAGGGGACATCTGTAATTTTAGCTAAAGAAATTAATGTAGTTTACACCCTCTCTAAATTGGACGAGTCTCTGCATACACATTGGTCTCGCGCTGCACCATCCACCACCACAAGTATATTCTCAACCTGTGGGATATACTGCTGGCATCATCCTAGCAGCTTTAATCAATATTTTCATATTAATGATGGATCACATGACATGTGAAAGGATTCACTTGTAGTTATGAACTTACATAGAACGATAATCTGACACTGCAGTTTATTCTCAGCACTACAGAGTGTTGTTTTAATTTTCCTAGCCCTTACTGTTTTGATTTACATCACTGCTCTAATTAGTGATAATTATTGTTATTATCTGGCAAATGTTTTCAGTGAAAAAAAGCTCTAACAGCTGCAGCAAACAAGGACAGATTAAGTTAGCAACAGGCTGAACATAGTGGCGCAGCCAGGTAGTTTCCTCAGGAGTTGATGGAGACCAAAAACAGAGCTCATGTTGCTCTGTATCTGCTCTATGTGTGGCAAACCTTTGCAAAAAAGTTAGCCATGACTAGTTAACATGTAATTAATGTAATTAATGTTAATGTTAATTTGTCAGGTTTTTTAGCCTCCTGAAGTTAAGTTTTTTTAAATGAGGGAATATCCATATATCCATAATATCCAGGTGTGTGTATAAAGGATTGCCTAAGCTCCAGGGTGGAGTGAATTTTACACCCACACCTTTCCTCCCTCCTTCATTTCACCCCTCTCTCCATCTGTCCATCACTTCTCTCCTCAACCCCTTCACTCCCTCCATTTTCCTCCTGTCCTCCTTCCCTCTCTCCTTCACTCCATCCCTGTCCAGGGTTAACCACAGCGGGGACAGCGCATGAGGTCAGTGCTCAGCTCGGCAGCGGCCATGTGGTTCCCATCTTCCAATAACGTCAGTGTGATTTATGAGTGGCCCGCCACAATCCCAGCACAACCCCCACGCTACAGTACCATCAGCTCTCCTTACCATAATAAACTCAGACCCAAATCTGCTGGGACACACTCACACACAGAGAGGCCTGTGTGCAGGGGTAGTGTGTATATACTGTAAGCGCACATGTGTTACTGTCTGTATAAATGTGACTGCATGTACGCACAGGTATGTTAAACATTTTTGTGCACGCTTGTGTCTGTGTGTGAAAGGGACACAGCTGTAAACTTACCATTTGGTGGGGGCTTGACGTCTGTGTCTCCTTGCTGGTTTGAGTTGTCTGATTGTCCTGATTGTTCTGGAAGATAGAAAAAAAAGAGAGAGAGAGAGAGAGAGGGAGATGGTTAGTCAGGTGGACAGATGTCTGGACACTGCTCAAGGTGAGGGGGCAGGTTAGCATCAGAGGGAACTGGAAGGGAAATGGCGCCTTCTTTCATTCTTTCCACTGAGGAGAGACAGACGTGGGCCTGAGATTAAAGATGGGTGCATATTTCTGTTCAGGTTGAACCTCAGTTGAAAGTCATAAAATGGCAAATCGCAAGGTTAATATCCTTACTTCTGCAGTCTGTCATGGTCGGAGAATCACTTTTCCAACATAGTAGAGACAGTAGAAGAAGAGTTCAGTCTGGTGTCTTCTTTTTTGCCTACAAAACTCTTTTCTCCCCTTCTATACCTTATCTTTCAGCAACTCCAACCCACTCAAATGTACACACACTATTTTAGTTAAGGCCATAGACAGTGAAGAGGTCCCAAGAAACCTCAGCTTCTCCACAGCTGAAGAGTAAATTGAAGGGTAATTTTACAATGTACATTTTTGGGTTCTAAGCATCGTGTGGATTTCACCTCCCATGTGTGTGTGTACTTCAACAAAACCATGTTTTTCTCTCTTTCTTTACCTTTCTCTCTAGGAACCCCATTCAAAACACACACACACACACACACACACACACACACACACACTTCAGTATAGGACTTTGAGACTGCAGGTTGGTCAAACTGGTTCAAAGAAAGCTAAGCTTACCCACTGCTGACTTGTAAAAGGCACATTTCTAGGTTGAAGACGTGTTTACTTCACTTTTCTCTCTTTCTGTTTATTTCTCGGGCTCTAACATACAAACTGTTTCAGCTAAAGCAGCTATTTGTAAGTTTTGATGTTGCTACATAGCCAACATTAGCATTAACAGCTGTTTAGTTACCAGTCAAGAAACATTGTGAGTTCAGCCTAAAACTTTATTCCTTTACTCACAGCTGTATCCACAGGTGGAAAGCAACACCAATGTTAACTCTTGTTTTTCTTCTATTTCCATCACTTCTTTTCTCCTACAGAAGTTAGCATGCTAACAGCTAGCCCTGACCTGCTCAGCCCGTCTCGTCCCGTTCTGACACAGTCACACTAGCGTCCAGTCTGCCTTGAAGAGGCAGCTGCTCAGACGACATATTATAACCTCTTGTATTATAAATACAACAAGTTCTTCGCAGTAAACAGCAGTTCATGCTAACATTAGCTATGTAGCAAAAGCAAAACTTACATATAGCCCCTTTAAGGCATTAGGTGTGTAGTGTTAGAGGTAGTTCTCAGCTTCTCCAGTGTTGACTTGTACATTGAGGTGTACTTGTAAAATGTACTTTTTTTTTCAGGTTCTGGGCATCGTTTGGATTGCACCTCCTGTGTGTGTTTACCTTGACATCTATAGGGTCAGGCAGGCAGAGAGCTGCCTGCTTCAGCTAGTTTAGTTTGGCCTGCTGGCTGCCATTCTTCTTCAGATGTGTAATGCAGTCTTGTGGAGTTTTATGGTTGTATCATATATACCATTCAGGCCAATTACCCCACAGCACTGAAGCTTTAAGGCCATCCTGGGCCAAGTGTCCCAAGCCAGAACGTGGCCCCCTTGCAGCCAGCACTAGGCCCCCCCAATCTCAACATCTTCCCAAATCAGCGTCCTAATCTTGGGTGGCATTAGTGTGCTATGTGCCAGCAAACTGCTGCACTATTCACCCTGTCTGACCGCTGCCAAAACCGAGAAAACAAAAAGAGACAAACAAAATCACCTCATCACTTCGGGTCAAAGAGAAGGAGGGAAAACACAGGGATAGAGTTTCTTTTTTCCCCCCGCAACACTCATCCCTCATTCTGCGGGAGTGAGAGTCCATCTTCACGTCTTTCTCCCTCACTTCCTCTCACACTCGTTCTCTCTCTGCTTCTCTTTCTCTCTCGTGCTGTCGCTCTGTGGAATCCTGGCAGCCATCTTAGCGCTTGGCAGCCATCTTAGCTTTGGCGGTACCCATGCATTCCTGCTAGCTGACGGCACACCCACACATACACACACACACACACACACACACACACACATGCTTGCAAAGCACACTCTCTCTCACACACAGACCCAATGGTCTTAAAGATAAAAAGACCTACAGAGGATATGCAATGCTAATGGAGTGAAGATAAAACCACTTGGGACGCTTGTCTGCAGTCCTGTGTGTGTTGTGTTGCCCGCTCTAATAGTGCGTTATAGAGAGTGCACGAGTTAAATAAAAATGAGAGATGATCCCAGACGTCAGACTCACTCATAAAGTAAAAGGGAAGACGGAAAATAAGGAAATCGCTCAGGGCGACTGAGGTGATCTGAGATGAACCAGGAACAAACGAAGCCTGGGGCCTCTCTCTCTCTCTCTCTCTCTCTCTCTCTCTCTCTCATCGTGGTCGTGCTAACCCGGACGATCCTGATCCTGCCTTTCACTACAAGCACAAACCGCTAAAAACTGTTCAAACCTGTATGCCTCTCCACTGCGAGTTTCCAAGCCAAAAATCCAGTGCCTAGTTGTCATGACAACGGGGATGGCACACCGCAGTTAAAGTCCCTAATGATGAGTGGTTGTTGAAGCCTGTGTGTGCATATGTGACGCTGTTTGGCCTAGCAATTAGTTCGAATGAAGATAATAATATAGCCTACTGGCATGGGCTCAACGTGTTGTTTTGTTTAAGTATTTCTTGGCACCACGCGGACCGGCGGGCGCTGTGCTACAACTATAATGAGGTTGACTTATTACTATATCAGTCTTTCTGCATTTTAAGGTGTTAAATCCATTCCAGTTACATTATTAACCACATTTTCAAACACGGCTTTCGTAACTTTTCCCTTTTCTTGGCAAAAATATGAGCAGGAACGGACCTCTAAAAGTTATTAGAGGTATTATGCTTGGCTCCTCTCTACCACACAGATCTTTATTCAGTTGGAAATTGTAAAAGGTGGACAGGATCATATACTATGTGAAATGTGCTGTGACAAAGCTCAAGACAGTCTTTTTAAAGAAAGTGATTCCAGTCAGTTACATAGATGATCTTATTGATCATTGCACGCTGCCATTGAAGTCAAATGAGCTTCATCTGTTTTTGGCTTGTGGACCCTGAAAGTGAAGCTGACTGTGACACTTCTTGATTTGATTATTGTTTCATCTGAAGGATTTTAAAGTCATGAAGAGGTGAAAGTAAATGTGGAAAAAAAACAAACATATTTCTGTGTTGTTGTGTTTTGTTTTCTTTCTCATCCATCTAACACATCTGTATTTCATTCAGTTCCCTGCCTGGGTTACTGTTGACTGTGTGGTGCCACCTACAGGCTCATGATTTATTTTATACGTTATTATTATTTTAAAACAAGCTTTAAACCTGAAATAATTTTTTTTTTTGGCACCTCGGGCAATGAAGACAAGCTATATTATGGCTAACGTGTTAGCAAACGTCTGCCTACTTAGACATCCAGTGGCTATGAATGAACATTTTCAATCATTTATAAAGCTAACTGACAACTGACAAAGTTGAATATTCAGTCTGTTTAGTTTAGTCTCCACCCTGCTCCAGAGGAAAATATATTTGTCTTAACTGCTGCTAAAGATGCTCCGTTAGCTTGTCGCTAACACTGCTTTTCTGCTGTTGTTGGTGACCTGCAGGAAGTGTAAAGTGGGTTTTTAGAGCTTTTTCACTGATAACAGCTGTTTGTTGGCTGAAAACAAGGTGAAGGAAAACGGCGAGAGCGTACCAAAGTTTAGCTAAAACAATAAGCTAAAAGATGCTAAAATGTCGCATATAGCTCACATGAACCGTAGAGTCGGGTGATAAGTCTCTGCTGGTGTGATACCTTTCACGTTGCACATAGTCATTTGAACTGTTCTTCATATAAAACATTGTGTACAGGCACTTTAAGGTGCACTTTCTCTCTTGGGTTTGTTGTGACATTTATTTTCCGACACTGTCAAACTCTATTACGTCTCACTACTGAGTGGCAGTAATGAATCAAACACAAACTTCAAACTGCCACTGGGTCTCAGAGGAAGAAGCGGCAGTGCTGTCTTCAGTTTCTGAATGTACCTGTAATTGTGCTGAACATATTAGGCCACACAGGCGGCTCTGTGTTGACGGGGACTGCTGCCACCATTTTTTATTTCTTTGCAATCAGCGTTTGAATCAGGCCGTCTACTGCTGTGGGGAATGCACAGACAAAATAATATGAGATAGACTCTGGAGACTAAGAAATACACGCATGCTAATATGCTAATTTGACAGGTTTATTTAAAGGCAGGGGAGCAGACAAGTAATCATTAGTGAACAGTGAATGAAATACAGATGGTGTTAAAGTTACTGAGAGGCTCTCACTGAGCGACTGCAGGTGTTTCTTCACTGTGGGAAGATTACACCCCCTGAATAATGAAAAATAATTCTGTCCTCATTTCCCTTCACTCAGTTTACACTTCACCTGAACTGTGACTTCTTCTTCTTTGGTTCTTGGACTGTCACATTCATGCTGCTCACTAGTATGATCTTTTACATAGTTTTCTTCATAGAAGAGGACATAAGTCTTGTCACATGTCACATTTAGAAAGGTTTTTTTTCGGATTCTCCATAAACATTGAAGTTAAAGAGGTTAACTTAAAACTAAAGCCAAATATGAAGATATTTATCCTTTATGCTCAATTTATAAACCTGTTATGAAATCAGTATGACACCTGTTTTTTTGTTTGTTTTTTTTTTTTTAACTCCAAAACAGTATTTTATTGATTTAACAAATTAATTTTTTAAAATACATTTGCTTTTGTGTGATTACACTGAAAAGCAATGTTTGATGACTGCAGCAAACTAGGGAAATATCATCTTCATAAACGATGGACAACTCACTCGCAGACATCTTTAAACTGACTGAAAATCTGCAACAGTTCTGGAAAACATTATGAAACATATTTGTTATTTTCTCAACTCCTTGTTTTATTTTATTCTAATCTATTTGATCGTTTATTGTATTTTATTTATTTATATGTCATTCCCATGTTGTGCAATGAAGCAACAAAAAAACAAAACAAAACTGCCAATTTAAGAACTCAGGACATCTGCCACGACCTCCTCAGTGTGTCTGGCACTGACTCCATGCAGGCTTTTGTATATGTTTGTAAATGTTATGTATGAAATTGCTTTCATTTCTACATGAATGTGTGTGTATGTGTGTAATGCCTGGCACGGTTACAAGCATTCATGTAAATACACAGAATACTGTATAATGTGTGTGTCCACAATAACTGGCCATAGGTGCCTAAGGGGAGGGTGTTGGTGGGGCGCTGCAGCAAAAAAATGTGACATGTTCTCACCATCAACAATAGAGAGGCTGTGTATTATTATTATTATTGTTATTATTATTATCATTATTCCTGTGCTCCTGCTGATGCTCTGTATACCACCAGCAGGGAGAAATCACTACCAGCAGGCCACTCATCCCCACAGACCCCGGTGTGCACGCCCACACCTATAACACACACACACACACACACACACACACACACGTGCGCACACACACACGTGTGCACACACAGGCAGGGGTATATGGAACGACATTTATTAACGTGTTGGTTCAAATGCCTGCACGTGCACACGCCAAACATGGATACACATGCTTCCAAAGCACAAACATGCTCTTACGCACACACGCACACACACACACACACACACACACACACACACAAACACACACGTTTAAACACAGATGAATCACCCTTATCTCCTGCGCACAGTCGCCCCAAGGCCCCCTGCACACGCCTCGCCTGAGATAATAGAGCACAGGCACACACAGGCCATCAAATATACCATGCCATCGCTCTAATCACACACGCACACACTCACTCACTCTCACACACACACACACACACACACACACACACACACACACACACACACACACAGTGAGTTCATTTGGTTGCCTGGTCAGTGTACAGTCACTGCTGATGGACTCCTGCAGTGTGTACACAGAAGTTAACACTGGTTATACATTTGTCACACTGCAGATGCAGACAGAGGCTAATAACTCACACCCAGGCTAATGTACACACACTCAAAGTCACACTTACTTAATCACTCTATTCATCATACACACAGACACAAAAACGACGCGCCGCACATATACACAAGTGCAAATCATTTAGAGACACTTGAATGTAAAATTACATACACATGCTCACTCGCCTAGTACACAGGCGGCCATCGCCAGTGCTAATGGACTCATTTACCGTGCGCATATTCATATACGAGTGCACACTGCACACTTTTTGCTAATTTACTGAACAGCTTAGAGTGTTTGTTTGTGCATCACAAGCACACATGAGCAAACAGGCCCTCTGTAATCTAATGTGCACTAAGTGAAGGGTTTTTTTTTTTTCAGACTGATGACAGACTGTAAAATCAACATCACCGGCACTGCAGATAAAATATAACAGCTTTGGTTGTTAAACTTGACAAAGGGACGGAAGTCAGTCATAAATCTTCCTCAAAATAGAGATGCCGCACTGATGGAGAAATTGCTTTCAGGTGTACAAATGCATTTAGTAATATGCATTCATAGTAATATGCATCTGCCTGCTCATCTGATAAATTAAACATTTACATTCATGCAAACACACACACAAACACACACACACACACACACACACACAACTTTTTAGCTAGAACTGGAGGTGAGTAAAATACACACACACACAACAGCTGCACAGATGTACCTAAAATATCTCAGATTTTTGCACGTAATTCTGCATTAGTGTTTGTGTGTGTGTGTGTGTGTCACAGGATGTGTAAGCGCTAATGACTGTGGGGAATTGTGCAAAGAGCAAAGTGCTTAAGTGCCACAGCCAACTGCTACTGTACAGAGAGTCTCCACGCTGTAGAACAGCAGCAGAGGATTTAAAGGATAATTTCAGTTTATTACAGCTTGGATTATTATCTTATTATATTATTCTGGCTTTTTTTCTACCATTGTTTCTGTGAGTAATAACATAATTAGACTGACCAGTATAATTACTGAGATCTGGGAACATGAGGATATATAAAAAAAAAGTCCTAGTACAAGTAAATGTGTGTTTTTCAGAGTTTTGTGGACTTGTATTTTTTAAGAATAACATATTACACAATATGTTACACGTGTGAGAGGGATATTTATTAAAATAGTTTGACATTTTGGCAAATTAGCTTCTTTGCTGTGAGTTAGATGAGAAGCATTTAAATCATTTGAAGGAGTTAAAGTACAGGCAGCCCTAAAGTCTTGGTCTTGCAGGAGACAGATTAGAAAAAGATTTACCTGATCCTGTGAGGACATGTGTATTATGATTATTATATGGATATGGTGAGAATGACAATTAAATAAATTTGAAGGTGAACTTGAATAGGTTGTGAAACTCTAGTTTTGTAAAGTCTGACAAAATGACCCTGATGGTGCCATCAATTTATTATTGTCATCATCATCATCCTCATGAGAAAGCCTGAATTACAACTGGGGACGTGGTGTTTGAAGGATATGGGCAATTAAGGGGCAGGGAAAACATTATTGAGTTGCATTATGGGAAATGTAGGCTCCAGTGTTTTTGGAGTAGAGCGTAGAAGTGAGGATGCGTCAGCCTCTGCTGCATCGATTTCAACCATTATTTTTGAATCTGTCTCTTAAATGGGGTAAATGTTAAAATGTTAGTGGTGCCATGTTTGAATCCTCAGATCTGCAGGAAAAAGGGAAAAGTATCTGTGCTCCGTCTGCTAAATGAGGCTACAAGGAGCAGCAGTAAGTGTGTAGCAGCTATCGAACGTGAACATGACACAGGCCATGTTTAAATGTACACAACTGACTGACAATATAAATGCCTCCTCCGCCCCGTGACCCCTGTGACTCCGTCTCTCTGCCTCCACCCTCCGTGTCATTTAAGGATAGCTTCGCAGACACGGTTCAGTTAACAGTCAAATGATAGGGGCCTCTTCCTCCAACTGTTCGACGGCTCTGCGGACAAATCTACCACTGTTCTCCCACTCTTCATCTCCTCTGCCTCTCCCTTTCACGCTCTCATGCTGTGACGAACCCCCCCCCCCTCTCTGCTCCTCAGCTGCCATGACTTCAGTCTCTATGAGTAGTGGCGTTCAGGCGTGCCGATCCCTGTCATTCCTCGTGGACTGTGTGGAGCACCAGCAGCAGCTCAGTCCCAGGCTCTGGGTTAATGTGGGAATGCAGCTGTGGTGCTGTGTCCGTACATCTCTGCCTAGATGTGACGTGGGCAGCCCCTGATTGAATTGCAGCGCGCATACATATACACAGAATAATAAACACAATGGAGTATGTATGCACAGCTGTCCGCTGACGGACGTAAAGCAGGAGCTGCACAGGCAAACTGCACTGACTGACTTACATATACACGAGACTGCGTTTCACTTCAAGTGTATATGGCTGTGCAGTCTCACCCCCTCTCTCCACCCCCAGCCCCCCCATCCACCAGCCTCTGGATAAAGAAAGCAAACAGCCTCCCCAATTGGGTTTCGCTTAAGAGGTTTATCAGTATGTTGCTAAACATTCTGACCTTTTTTTTAATCTTTAATGCGCTTAAAATGTTCCAAACCCTCCTAATCCCCACGGCTATCCCACACAGATGTTCACTCGGCTCTTTTATTGGACTTTATTTTATCCTTTTTTTTCTTCTTCTTCTCCTACTCCTCCACCACCTCCTCCATCCTCTCCACGTCCTCCTTCTCTGCCCCCCCCCCCAATCTCCGTTTTCATTTACAGATTCATTTTCCGGTTTCTGAAAACTACTCATCGCCTTCTGATCAGCCCCCCACCATCCCTGTTGTACTTCAATCTTTTACAAGCAAAGCTCATTCTGAGCCCGGTTTGTTAAGCGGTTCTTATTGGACGCCGCTGCAGCTGGGGAGCAGTGATGGTACAGTATATCTGTCCTGTGAATGACCCCGGCTCACTGTGGCCACCTTTAGGTGCAGAGAAATAAGCAGAGCTGTGACAGGAAGCCGCTTTCTCCAAAGGTGGCCGTGAATATTTCATGGGAATTTGTTTCATTAGATAGAGTACAGTGGAGTGTAACGGGATAATAACAGGGGACGTGATGAACAATGTGGTTATACAGTGTTCCTGCTGAGCGGACAGGACATACGGAGCAGCTGTTTCAGCTGCTACGCACTGAGTCATCCACTTCAGCCACTGCTCTTTCATTTACTTAGGCTCTACCATGAACATGTATTCAGTTCTTTGTTTTTTTGAAGGAGGCTCCAACAGTGGAAATACAATCTGAAAGTGATCCAGCCCTGGGTTGGTTTTCACATGTGTGGGGAAAACATAAAGTTATAACAAATCTACTGCTCATCTATACACAGTGTAGAGCAGCTCACTGTGATGCTGCAGAATGAGTTTGGGACCAATCAGATGCTTCTCTGGTGTTACAGCGAGATGGATATGAATCTAATCTAAAGAGCTTAAAGCTTTTGCACAGTGCTCTATATGCACATGTATCTTTAGCCGAAGTTACATTTAAATCAGTGACTTTAGCAAATAAATTATGAAGAAATTGCTCCATAATAATGGTAACATAACAGAAATAGAAATAGAAAAAGTAAAAATGCAGATTAAACCTGTGGGTTGTATTGCTAATGCACTAACCCTACTTCATTTCATCTATTTACTTTTTTTTATGCTAGAATGAAATTGCATTTATATTTTTTATATTTGTTTGACAGGAAAAAAATGCAAAACAAAACAAAAAAAGGAAACACTAAATAAACTAAATGAAACAAAACAGTGGAGAAAAAGAAAAACATGAGCAAGAAAAGAAGACAATAAAAATGGCATAAAACAAACAAAACCTGTTTAAAATCTTTTTTTTTAACCAAAGACGTGCAGGAGGTGGGAGGTCTGTTCCTGCCCTGAACACAGGCTGCAGGTTTTCTCTTACAGCTCCCTGTGCTGTGCTAACGGGCTCCACCATCAGGGCAGGGCAGGCTGGACGTACCCTGGGAGGCAAAACCCGGGGCACAAGTCTGAGGAGCTCACTCTCTGCTTGTTAAGTTTATTGCTGCTAATGAGCCTGTGGTAAAAACTGAAGGTGACTGATCAAAATATCATCATATTTATCAACTGTGAGGAGGAGGAGATTTAAAATGAGGGGTTTTACAGAACATATCCAGATCCACTGATGGAAATAAACAAAAAAAAAAAAAGTTCCTCAGATCTGTTGAGTGGCGTCCGTCAGCACATGATGTTATGTTTGGGTTTTAAAATGAAAAATGCCTGCACCCTTGTGTCCCGGGCCCATTTACTGTCAATGGAGCAGCTCGTTGCTGCTTTCAAATCAAAGACCGAGCTTTCAAAGATTGAAAGAATAACACTCGGGGTTTTCAGTTTTAGGATGGATTTTCCCTTCAGCTATTTTTGGCGCTTTCCTGGGAAGTTTATTTGGCTTCTATATCCACACCCTACCTATTAAACCAGCAGCTTCAAATTCTGGCAATTGCTCTTGCACTATGGTGGTGTCAACAAAATAGCAGTTCCAGGCTAGCGGACCTGCAAGTTCCCATCTTTTCGATCCGCTGAAAACATCAATGGAAGTCTAAATAATCGATCTTTGTTCCCACATTCAGTGCAAAAGTGACAATAGCGCATCTCTGTGTAGTTGAGTGGATGTCTGGTATGTAACTCCATGTGACAGCACAGCATGGGGCCATGTGATTAATTGTGAAATGTGTTTTCTATGCCGGTAGTGCTGAAGTGTGAATGTGTGGGCGCGAGACTATAAATACAGTGCGCGGTGGCTATGGATGTGTGACTGTGTCTTCTATATGTTTATGATTGAGTATATGTGCAAAAATTTCTGGAGAGCACATGTTGAGGCGCAGTTGGAGATAAGCGTGTAAACATCTGTGACTGACAGGCTGAGCAGCGGCGTGCGGGAGGGAGACAGCGCTCTTTTATCAAAACACGTACGCATGCGCGTGCGTCAGCATGTGTAACACTTCGTGGGAGTATTTGCACGTGCGTGCTCCCTGCGTCTGTACAGTATGTGGGAAAGTTCGGTAAATTGAGAAAGATAATTCTGCATTAGATGCACATCTGTGTTTTTGTGTGTGTGAGAGAGAGAGAGAGAGAGAGTGTGTGTGAGCGAGAGTGTGTGTGCACCGCGTGGCCGCCTGGCCCGAGCCCTGTGCCAGCAAGGAGCAGGTGTGGGGAGGCAGCCCTGCTTTGCCCGTTGCCCATCTGCGTGGCCGTCTGTGTGCCGCCTGCGCCCTCTCTGTGCCAACGCCACACAGAGCTGGGGAGCCAGGGGGTGAGAGGAGGGTGAGAAGGGGTGAGAGGGGCCTAAAGGGAATCAACCATGGGAGAGAGAGGAGGGCAGGGGGTAGAAGGATGGAGCGGTGTGGGGATGGAGGGGGGGCATCTGGCTGGCTGCCCATGTGCACCCCCGCCTCCCCTCTCCCTCTGCCCTGTTTCTTTTATCTTTTATCTGTGCCTATGCTGATGAGCTGCGATGTACAGAGAGAGATCGAGCGAGCACAGAGAAAAGTCTCCTCTACCACATTGTAGTAAAATTCTTCCTCTACATCAAGTCCGTAACCCCCCCCACTCTCTCTGATATGAGGCTGGTGATTATTATTCTGTGACTTCCCTGATTTTGGATTTCTCCTCCTCGTGTCCTCGAATTTAAACCTCACATCCAAACGTTGACATTAAGCTGAAAACGCATATGGAGAGGTGTCGTTGCTCCATTTGGCCAGCAGATGTCACTTGTTGGCAGTGGGGACACGACGCAGCAACACATGCTAAAGAAATCTGCCTCTCGCAGGGGGAAGAGGGAGCGGTGGGAAAGATTTCAGCAGGGCTGCCACGGCTTTAGCAGGAGGGGAGGGAGGGGAGGCGGAGAGGGGAGGGGGGGTAGAGATCTCTGGCATATCTTGCTTCAGTCAAATTTCTTCTCCAAAATATATATATATATATATATATATATATATATATATATATATATATATATATCTGTAGCTGCAAAAACTCAAATTTTCAAAACAGATCCTACAATATTTTTCATATTGGATGTCAAAAAAATAAAAAAAAAATATTTTCCATTTCCCTCTTTTTTCGTGTTCCTGATCACATCCCTGAAACATGCATGATAACACTCAGAGTCACAGCTGGCCTGACGACACGGACAATAAACACACACTGAAAAACACTCCGAGTCCATCCAGACTCTGTGCACTGGCAGCCCTGTTAAAACTGCACTGATGATTTGTGTATATTAAGTTTCATGCAAACAGAACTGAGGATAAAATGTATAGCACTGAGGTTCACAGCTCAGAGTGAAAGACACGAGCCACCCTGAGGTTCCCATGTTGTGATATATGTGTGTGCACATGTGTTTCTCTCTATCTGTCTCTATCTGTCTCTCGCTCTCTCTCTCTCTCTGTGTGTGTGTGTGTGTGTGTGGCAGGGTCTGGGCACAAGTGGGAATGGGGATCATGTGATGCCAGTCTCTGCCAGGGAATGGGGGAGAGAGACAGAGAGGGAGGAGGGGAGGAGGGATATAGGGAGAAAAGAAAAAAAAGGAGAGAGAGAGGCAGACAGAGGAGAGAAGTGGAGACAAGAAAAAGACAAAAAAGAAGTGAATGAGAGAGAGGAAGAAAGGGAGGGGGGAAAGAGAGGGAAAGAGTGATAGATTGAGAAAGTGGGGGGAGAGAGAAAAGGATAAGGGGGGGGGGCTTGAAGGGGGGGATTGTAAGAGCTGTGGGAACGTTTTGCCTCGCCAAGAAAGACGTGAGCAGAGAGAATAAAAGAAGGAATGAGAAAGAAAGAGAGACTTGTTGGCAGAGTAGAGGAGGAGAGGAGAGGAGAGGAGGGTACGAGGGGGAGTGGGGGCAGCGTACAGTGGGCACCAGCTCGGGAGCAGACACGATCAAACCCGGCTCTACAGGGGAGACGAGGAAAAGCAAACACACACATAACACCACAGCCACCGAGTCACTTCACTACGAGCCAAACACTCCGACATATTCTCACAGTATCTCCCACTAATAAACTCATACCCTGGTGCAAATGCTGGGAGGCAGGCCTATCATTGATGTGGGGACCTGCCACTCAAACCAGGACTCTGCGTGTGTGTGTGCTGCAGGGACCTTACAGGGAGCAGAGAGCATGACCTTGTGAACTTCTGTTGTTTTATCACCCACTGTGTCAGTTCCCTCAGGACAAATTCTCAGCTCACAGTGGACGAGTTCATGTAGCTTTCAGAGTAAGTGGACAGTTAAAATACTAGGGCTGGACAATTCATCTAATTTTATTTCGATTACGATTTTGGCTTCCAGCGATTATGAAAACAAGACAGAGATAAAACGATTATCGTGCCCCATTGTGTTTCGCAATGAATTTCATCCCCCCTGCAAAACCCATCCCCCAAATCCACGCCTGGGATACATTTCAGTGTACATTAGTACTGTACACTGAAATGTACACACTGAAATGGAGTGCGTCATCTTGAGCAGTTTGCTGGTTCAGAGACTTTCTATATATAGTCAGTAGAGACCATGTCCTGTTTGGCTGCTACCCCACACTCGGATATCTTTAACTTATATCATGTAGAACCAGAAAAACTACAAATACTAAAATCAGTTTTTTTAATTTATGTTTTTCTTTTTTGGTAGTGCTTGATATTAGCTTTACTATCAACAAGTGTAATGCCAGGTTTGTTGTGTTGTACTGCTATATATTTAGATATTATATATTTTATTGATTTATCTTTTTTTATTTTTTTTTTTACTTTTTTAAAATTTGTTTTTCTGTTGAACTGTATTTAAAGTTCAAGAAAGTCTGGCCTGGCTTCTGCAGCAGCAGGAGACTGTTTTTAGTCTCAACAGTCCCATAGTACGCTACCTGCTCAGCAAATAGCATATAGCAAACAGACATAGTTAGCAACTAATGGGTGAAACTAGCGTTGCGTTTAGCAACAAAAGAGCTAGCATCCTGTTCAGCTGGTAAAGACCAAAACAAAAGGAGAGTGAAACTTAGATTTATGGACAAACACATCTTCTAATGTCTGTGTCTGCTAAATGTCTAAAGCCACTGTTGCCGACCATGTTCGGCTTTTCTAACAAAAAAGGTGATGATATGTTGTGTTTAGAGCTTGTTGCTCTGCCCCCAAGTGGCCAAAAAACAAACAACAAAAAAACAATAATACAGATTTAAAGAGACAGTGAATTTATAATATTTTACCCCTGTGGTAACTGTTTAGTTATCTGTTGCTTAAAACCAAATATATGTCCAAAAAGAAAGCCATGTTTCTCTTTCCTCTTCTTTTAAAATGTTAAAATATTGATTAATGACTCACTGTAAAAAAAATCATGATCATGTAAAGTATATTTTCCAATATCAGTATGTTGAATTCAATTCTATTTTATTTTTATACAATATCATGCCATAACTATATGATTTTGATGAAAGTGTTTTAATTTTATTTATCTGTCCTCCAGGATAGTAATGGTATTTTATGCCGAAGGAGGTATAAAGCTAAAAATGTAATGTGTGTATATTCAAAGAACATTGTATATCAGCAATTTACCTGCATGGCTTCACTTTCAGTCTTCACAGTAAATTTCACTGGGTTAATAAACAGGCGGCATACAAATCATAAATAAATCTCATCATGAGAACGCATTATGTCACTCCTCTCACATTTTACCATTATGCCGACAAAATATTATTTAAATTATGAGACAACGTTGTTTGCATCACACTCTTCATTTACACCAGCAGGCCTTTGGTCTGGTACAGCCTGGGCCAGAAAACACTAACGATTTATTTTGGGTTTGTGAACTATGCAAATAAATGCTCCCAAATCTATCTAGGGCTTGGAGGACGTGTTTTATGGGGGTTGTAAAACTCCACACAAACACATAAAGCAGGCTTGTAAAAATAATGTGCGCTCTGCATAAATGCTCATTTGGACTAATGAATTAGGGGAGCGATGAATGGCTGCGTAAAACTCCACATCCTCCCCGGGTGATGCCAACGGAGGTATAATGTATGATTATTGCACGTTGGTTTTTCTGCAAATGTATAGATGTGTGTGCTGGAGGAGGGGTGAGTGTGCGCGAATCTCAGCAGCTCCTTTGTGTGATTGACTCATGTTGCTCATCCTCAACCTTTCAGACCGGTGTCAAATCAGGACACTGAGGGAAAAGCTCCAGCAAAGCTGATCCGGGATGACACACACAAACTACACGACAAACACACACACTTGTTTACTTCGTCACTTTTGGGGAAATATAGACCTGTATTCATTTCCTGTAGACCTAACCCTAACCCCAACCACTGCTTTTTCCAAATTAGGTGCACAGCTTTTGTCCCCAATTAACTCGCCTTTAGTCTGAAATTTGTCTCTAAAAGTGACTTAAGTCAGACCCTCACACACACACGTGCGGGAGCACTGACAGTGGCTAAACATCAACTTGTGTTCCAGTAACTTGGGAGCTGATCTGCATACATCCTCCTGAGATGGTGGGGGCTTTCCCAAGTAAACGAGAAAGATGTCCAAAAACCAGTGTTTCTGGGGAATGGACAGCCAGCTCTGCATACCTACAGCATGAACCAAAGATTTATTCTTTCAGCTGACAGAAAGGAAGAAGAGGAGGAGGAGGAGATCGGCAGAGAGAGAAAGCGATCGAGAGTAGCAGATGAGGCCTGAGAAAAAACAATCAGCCAAATGAGGGCACAGATAGAAAGGCAACCTTTGACCACCAGCTGTCTGGGAGTCACTGCCCAGCCGCATTTGTCAGTCTGTGTCCCCAGATGAACTCAGCCCAAGGGTCAATGGCTCCCAGCACAGCCGTGTGTTTGTGTGCCTCATTTCCATGTGTACACACACACACACACACACATACACTGCTGCAGACTTATGCACACACACACACAATTGCGTTAGTGAGTCTTCCAGTGTTTGTGTGCATGCCCATGCGTACGAGCTGTCTGTTATCTGTGTCAAAGCTGGCTTTATCTCTCCGGCAGATAAGGTGAGTAAACAACCGCGCAGGCCTTCCTGTCTCTGACATGCTAGGTGATAAATGCACCAGCCTCCTGTCTTTGCCAGATGTTGCCCAGTATCAGGCCCAGGGCGCTGGGGCAAACGATTCAAGCGAGTCCCAGGCTCTAGCTGCAGCCCCAGGCCTGAGAGTGAAAGCCTCCTCCCGGTGAACTACAGTGCAGACATACTTATCATTCTGTCTAAATAAGTCTACCTGCTGCCTCATATAAGAGCCGCATGTATAGTTTTCACAGGCTGATGCAGACATCAGATTTACAGCATGAGTGAATCAAAAGGCATGTCCATACATGTCAGACACACAGGATTAGCCTAGTTTGCACAGCTTATGGCTCCACTCAGGCTCTCCCTCGCTCAAGCTGATAATTGGAGATTTATTCCTGCCATCTATCAATCCATCTATTAACTTATTAACCCAGATAAAAGCTTTAAAACCGTCCTTCCTCCCTCTCATCAGAATCAACACGGTGAAAAGAGATTAAACCGGTGCCAATCCACTGAGCGAGTTCAAAAATCATTCTCATCAATAAGCATCACTGACCTCGGCCTTATTATCTCTGAATGCAGCCTCTATGAGCTCAAGTGATGCTCTTTAAAATCTGACCTTGTTTGAAAAGCCGACGTGCTGAGAGTGAATAAAGGAGGGAAAAGCAGTAGAAATTCAAGAAAATAAAAGACAAAGACACAGAATTCAGTTAAATATCAGTGTAGAGAGCAACAAAATCCTCTTCACAGTTAACTCAGGCTTGTAATATTCAATACAGACATTTTTGTCTGTGACACAGGGGTGATCATTTCATGTGTTGACCATCACGGCTAAAATGTTTAGCACATCTGGGACCAGAATGTTCAGATGAATACGGTCTTCGCCATGGTAACACATCATTTTCATCAGTGTCATGCTCTGCAGTGCTGCTGATGTCTACGAGCACGCATACCAGGGAAAAATGATCACTTTGTATATTAATTTAAATGGGAGCTTCTGTCAGTCTGTAAAGGGATGAGATGTCGGTGCAATGGCCGCCCTGTTGCCTATGGCTCTGTGGTATTAAATGGAGAGGATGTTCAAGTCGAGGGGCAGACCAGAGGAGCCTGCATCTGTTTGGCAGTCGCTCAGAAATGTCTAGCGTTTCACACTACGCCTCTGGGATCGCTGGCCCAATCTCAGCCAGAAGTTTATGAAAAACAGAAAGAGGGAACCAGGAAGGAGAGAAAAGCTAGGGGGGTGGGTGAAGTGATGAAGCACGAATGAGAGGAGAAGAATGAGCTGGATGACACGAGAGGACAGAAAGAGAGATAGCAGAGAGGAGGAGGTTGGACAGCTGAAATGAGAAAGGGAACCGGTTTAGATGATGATGTGATGTTTTCCATTCTGCCTGCGCTGCGTGTGTGTGTGTGACGGGTTCTCCTGAGGCCCCTGAGGAGCCTGAGGGCCCCTGGTGGGATCTGTGAGTGGATTCAGGTGAGGAACAGGTGCAGCCACATATCAAAACACACGCCTGTGACTGTGGTAATTACATACTATGGTCAGAGGACAATGGTATGTGTGTGTTTGATCTATGTGCACAACTGTGCACGCACATGAACATGTATGATCCATGCAAAATGTGAAGGTTAAACCATGTGAGCAGGGATGCATGACTGTGTGTGTGTTAAGTATTTTATGTACTGTAAGCACACACAAAAGCCTGTGTATTCCTTGGATTAACATGTGACAGGCAGCCCTGTCTTCAGTCAAACCCAGTCCTCCACAACAAACCCACTCCCCAGAGCCTGATCTTTGGTTTGGTCTCCGTCTCAGCTGTCACCACGCCTGCACTGTCTGCCTCCTGTCAGCTTCACTGAGAAAATACACAGGGATTTATAGCCATAACATAGTGTATGCGCGTGCGCACACACACACACACACACACACACACACACACACACACACACACACACACACACACACACACACACACACACACTCAGGAATACAACGTTTTCTAACAGGCCGACCAGATGAACTGTTGTAAATTGGATGAGCGGTTGTTATGAAAAAGAAAGAGGACGTAAAGAGGAGGTTAAGAACAGTAGTTAAAGTGAAACTGAAGTAATTTGAATTATGTGTCTACAGGAAGGAAGGTACGTCCCAGCATTCATATTACTAAGTTTAAGGTAAGCAAGTTAAGTTTAAAAAAACTTATCCACTTAGTTTAGGCTGCACTTGCTAAGTTTGTAAATTCATAACTAAGTTTATGTAAAAAGTGTTTGCCAAATTCTTTGCAAGTAATATTCTAGCTAGTTTCAAACTACTTAGGGTGCACCAATACCAAGACTAAAGAAGAAGACGTTTTAGCAACTGAATACTTTACTTAGATCAGTGGCTAAGAAACATTTGTAGTGCTGTGCAATCAAAAGTTACTGTAGCATCACAAGCTAACTCCCAAAAATGAGTTCTACCAAGAGTTAAATTAAAAGGTAGTTCTTTATTAATGGAGCTATTAGCAAAGGGCTGGTTTTGTCTCCTGTCTGTCATTTTATTTCGTATAGAAGAAAACAGACCTGGTTATATAGACAAAAGTGTGCAGTGCATTGTGCTTATGTGCAGATAAAAGGACTACTGACCATGGACATTTTGAGCATAATATCAGAGAGCTTAGACAATCACTGGAGATATTTAAAATACAATTTGTTTTACTCTTGTCTGTCAACCTCCTTGACCCAAACTGTACACAATAATCCTCACCCATCTGGTATCTATGGCAGGTTGAGGCCCGCTCTCTTCATTTCTATATATTAGTCTGCTGCAGTCTTTCATAAATACATACTACTCCACAGAGCTCTGCTTTAAAAAAATAACCACTTCAGGTTGTATAAAAACAACAACTTTATAAGCTTGAAGACTCTGACCCCAGAGGCTGCTGTCTTTCTGCATGTGGCCTATTACCTCCATTGTTTTGTGAAGGCATGTTCCTCCAATAAAACAATCAAGGGAACGTATAAAGACTACTAGGAGTAATATGAGCCCGGCTTCTTCCGCTTAGGTTTGGATCCACAGTCAGACCCTCCTCATTGAGAATGTGTGCTAACTCAGGCCTGCAGGAGGGAGGTGGCAGCGTGTTTATTTTACTGTGGGCTGTATCTGGCCATCATTATCTCACACTGCAGAAGGAGCGCTGTAAACAGATGCTTGCGGCCCACTCAGCTGCAATAGTGCGTCTGGCTGAGGCTGCAGCAGGGGTGGGAAAAGGGGATCTTAAGATGCTGAGGTCGGAGGCATGGGAGCGGGGACAGACTGAGGTTAAGACTGAATGTGAGGATGAGTATGGAGCTGATTTTGAGGTTACGAGGGAGCAGCTGTTATTTCTACGGCTGGCCCTGGCGACGGAGCGAGGAGCTGGGACAACGGGATCAAGGCTGGGTTCTGCGCTTTGGCCTCACTGTGGCCTTCAATATTATCACATTGAAAGAAAGGTTGTTTTTTAACTGTCATAACACAGAGGGAAGCCATATCAGTTCAAGATGCTCTTGCCGGAAAGCTCAACAAACACTGGCAGGGAAGTTTTCACAGAGCCGCGTGGCCTAAACAAACTGCTGTGGAAAGAACAGAGAGGGGGGAAGAAAATAAGAAAAAGAGGGTGAGGGGGATGGGGGGAGGGGGGAAGGAGAGAAAAAATGAAATGGCGTCTCTGTTAGTTACAGTTGGGGGAGAAGGAGAGAGCAAGAGTGGGATCTGCTGCTTTTTTGACTTTAATCAAAAGCAGAGACGCTCTGCAGTGGAAAAAGCATGACGAAAAGCAAAGTTTACATGAGCTACAGGCAGAGAGGGGGAGGCGGGAGGGGCGGAGGGGGGTTACGGAGGGGGACAGGCAGAGACAAACAAACAGACAACTACTGACGAACAGCTGCACACAGCACTGCACTGACGAAGAGGGGAGAGAGGGAACGAGAGACAGAGAGAGCACCCTGGTAACAAAAATGGAAAGTCCACATTTTAGCGCAGTATGGAAATATGGTCCTCATTTCATGATTCAATTCCCGCTCCCTCCCTTTTTCCCTCCCTTTCTAACTACCCCTTTCCCTACCATACTCTCCTGCGCTTTTTTTTTTTTTTTTGCAGCTGCAGCCCGGTTATAAAAGCCTGTTAAAACACAGGAAGACCACTAAAATGGATTGAAAAATAGTAGGAGGGAGGTCTTGGGCTGAGCCAGGGAATGGAGCAACTATGGAGAGTGAAAAGTTGACAGAGAAGAGGAAAAATGTGAAATGAAAGTATAAACAGAAAACTTCAATTGTTGTAAACTTTACAGATGTGTTTCATTCAATTTTTACTGTCGCATCAGCCAAGTTGATTAAATCTTACTGAAGAGGTGATTTAGCAGCTGTTACCCTGTATGTGAGACTGTGTTATTCATGGACGCTGCTAAGCTCCCACAGAAGAAATTACGTCTGACTTCTTCTGCTGATTCTCTCAGTATAAGAAGAGTTTTGTACGTGTACCAAAACACCAACAAGCCTCCACGTCCATCCCTCGCTTTAATCTCCAACTTATCTTTCCCTCATCTTCTCCTCATCCCTTCCTCATCCCTCCATTGCGTGTGCAGTAAGACACACACAACATTTCAGGGCTGCTGCAAAGCCCCTTGTTGACCGTCTAAAAAGTGACGAGCAAGCTGGTCAGCTGCGGCCCCTGCGACTCTGTAGGGGCTCATCCCGGCCTCGTCTCCCATGTCCTCCCCTCATACAGGCCTAATCCTGGAGGCTTTACATCTTAAACCCCCCCCCCCCCCCCCCCCCCCCCCCCCATCTTAGGACCGGCGCCAGGGAGAAATTAAAAATTTGCCCTAAGAAGCTGAGGAAGCGAGCTTTTCCATGGAAACTAACATTAACCCTGCTGACATTACACATCCTACAACACCGAGCGTATCCCTGACTATCAAAGCCACCATCAGCTCTGCCTACACAAGCATCTTCCTGGGCAAAGCCTTGTCCTCACATCACTCTCTCTACCATCATCTGTCTTTTTTTCACTCCATTATCCATACATGTTATTTTCTCTGCTTATTCCACTTTTACCCTCTCCTCCTCCTCCTCCTCCTCCTCCTCCTCCTCCTTCTCCTCCTCCTGCGCCGTCAGGTCGTACCCAGTTCTTCTCCACAATTCACTTCCCTCCCTGCTAAAATCACCAAGTTAGGCCAGGCAGTTCATTATTTCAAATTTACGGCCTGTCCGTTTGGCCTGCCTCGAGGAGGAATAAAATCAGGCTTTGGTTGGCGTGGTGATCTGGGGCCAAACCCAAATCCCTCCTCCTACCCTTTTATAGTTTAATATAAAGTCATATCAAATTAAATTTAACGAATAAAAAAAAAAAAAAAAACCTCTCCTGCATGCCAAGAGCTCTACTTCACAAAAACACACACACTCAAATACACACACCTCAACTCGGCACATACAGCATATACACACACACAGGCTTGCAACTCAACACTTAACTTCCCTCTGCCTTCTTTAGGGGAAATATCTTAGTTTGGCAAGTGTGCAGGACCGTGTGTGTGTGTGTGTGCGTGTGTGTGTGTGTGTGTGTGTGTGTGTGTGCATGTAGAGGCTTGCGTGTGGGGGGTACAGAGAGACTGAGGATCATTCATCTAGTGGAAAAAAGCATAAATTTAGGGATGTAAAAATCACGTGTATGAGCACTCACTCTGGCTATAAACCTAAAACAGACAGCAACATCATGTAACTGTATGTGCATGTGGAGGACGACCATGAATATGTCAGTGCTGGTGCGTGAGTAAGTGTGTGTGTGATTGTCTGTGTGTGTTGGATGCATGAGTATTGACCCACATCTATTAACCCTCCGCCAACACTGCCACTGAATAGAATAGAGACGGCTGTATTTTAAATGGATCAGGCTCCTTGGTAATACAAAATAATGATGGTTACGCTATATCAAGGCCCTCAAAGCCTTCCTATCCCTACATGCTCATAGGCCCTTTGGGGATTTCAGCCATTTGAAAATATTTTAAAGAGGCCCGATTGCCCCCAGCTCAGCGGCTCAGAGAAGCCTTAAAACCCTGCAGCTAAATCCTGGGGTTATGTAAGGTAAAGCCCTAAATCTCACCGCGCCTGATGTTACATATTACTGTAATTGCAAATGAAAAAAAAAAAAAAACATAGAAGAAAAATACAGGGTGGGGTTGGGGTGAAGAATTACAGAGAAAGGGGACTTCGGGGGCTAGTGGAGAGAGGAAAGAGGAGGAAATGAGGGAGGTGTGAGAGGATGGATGGAGCCGTGGAAAGAGGAAAGAATCAGGAACTGATCAGGGGAAAGAATGAGAAGATCATGTCTCTGACACAGCAGGTCCCCCTAAGGTGTACTCTCTCTCTCTCTCTCTCTCTCTCTCCTCTGTTGTGCTGTTTTTGTGACACGCTTCTCTTTCAGCAGGCAGAGCGGCCTCACAGGGCAAGTCAGAGCGCGGGCCAAAAACCGTGGACTAAAAAGGAAATCCAATAAAACTTAGTCTGCATTTATCATCTGTCCACCTTACATCGTCTGTCATCCTCCAACCCAAACCTCCAGGGGCAGACAGAAACAGGCCTACACATGTAAACACAGATGCAAGCCTGAGAAGACATAAAGCACTGCCATTAAACGAAACCCACCATGTCACTTTCAACTTTACTATTTTTTATGTCTGTACATGGCTTTTTTTTTTTCTTTTTTTTTTTTTTTGAGACTGTGCGTCTGCATTTATGAATCTAAAATGTGCGCGGAGGAGGATAAGGCAGTTCACATTATGATCACAGTGCATGATGCAATGCAACGTCTGAAGATGTAAACAGGCTTTAGAGTCACTCACATGAGGAGTTTCTGTGAAAAGGGAGGTTTTTACAGTGTGCAGCGCCTGGAGGCAAACAGGGTCTGAGGACCTCGATTGTGATTGGAGGAAAATCTCCTTTAAATCTGCCAATGTAAAATGTAAGCTCAACATCTCTAGTTACAAAAAGTGCTGCTAAATGTTTTGCTCTTCTCTTTTGTGCATAGGAGCAGGTCACTTCACTTTGGTACAAAAATAAAAAAACAACATGAATGAATACTGGGTTTGCCACCCGTCTCAGTTTTCCCAGGATTGTTCTCTTTTTTGAGAGACTGTCCCAGAAAATTTATATTCTTTCCAGGACAATTTGTGCCCAAGTTTCTTCTAATTTAGAATTTCATAGTTTCAAATAAAACCTTATTTGTTTCTTTCCACTGCAATTTTGTTTTCTTCCTGGTTATGTTCAATCTTGTGTCTGTAATCGTATGAAAATGGATAGAACAGTGACGATTGGCCAAATGCCTTGTCTATACTTCTATTTGATTGGTAGCAGAAATACAAAAGTATGTTTTTATCCAATGTCCAATTCAAGTGGTAACCCTAATGAATACATCACCATTGTTTTGAGTAATAATAATAATAATAAATGTCTACAGCCATGCCAGTAGCTCTGTGAGGCTGAATTTAGGCACAGTGGCACTTTGAGCTAAATGCTAACATGCTTACAATGGCACTAAGCAGGTATAATGTTCACCATCTTAGTTTTGCATGTTAGCATGCTTACGGTGGCTAATTAGCACTGAACACAAAGGGGAGCTGAGGCTGATGGGAATGTCATTAGTTTTGCAAAGTATTGGACAAATAAAAATTTTGACCTGATGATGACGCAGCATGAAGAAAGGAATCACCAAAGGTATTACAGTTCTTCCTGAAAGCAGCTTTAATGTTCATACCAGATATCGTGGCAATCCAACCAAAACCTTTTACTCTTAACAAAACGTCAGGGGATCTGCACAGTCACTGGGATTTATGCTCCTGAAATCATGAATGTCTGCACCAAATTTCATGGCAATCTATTCAATAGCTGTCAAGATATTTCACAAAAAACCAGAAGTTAACCTGCCGGTGGCCAGCAGGGAAAGTCTGGGCATGACCAATATCATCAGGGTTCATCCTGTGTGGACCGTGAATGTCGGTGCAACACACTGACGCTGCCACGCTGCTAGCACTGCTAAAAATGTGACGTAAGGGCTAAATTCAAGCCCACTGAGAGCTGGGAGAATAGGCCTGAAAGAATAAGAGTTGTAATTGTTTGAGATGCCTTTAGGAATTATCCCCAAAACAGGACCTACACAGCCTTACAGCCATGCAACCCTGTCTGTTGATATGCCCATTAAACATCATAATGAAATAAAGCCCGTATTACCACTGGCACCAGGGACTGGATTATACCTAACTGTGGATTAGACGCCCGTCGGCAGTGTAAACTCCAGGCAGGCTGAAGAGAGCGACCACAGACAAATAAGGTTGAAGGAGGTGTGGCTAAATGCCGCTCGTGTGGATCACTCACACTACCTGCGTCACTGGCTGCCGTCCAACAGGAGGCCAGTCAACAAAGGGACTGTGAGAGGAGGCTGCAGTAGGAGACTGTAATGTGCACTAGGTGTGTACTGGGTGGGGATGTCAGGTAAAATGAGCTGCTGCAGTGTGGAAGTCAGGAGATCAGTGGAGGCCTGTCAGAAGGCAACGTCACAGCTGAGGACGAACCCACAACAGACAGATCAACTACGCCGCTACTAACAAGCTGGCAGCCTCTTGTCATAATGCTCTCATCTCTATGTACTGTACAAATGAGGTTAACAGTGCAAACTGTCTCTCCTTCATGGTGAGGTATGCAGTTCTACACACAAAAAGTAACACATGTAGTTAAATTACAAAAGAAAGCCCCTGAGAACAGCGTTAAAACCTGCTAACTTTCACCCCTCCACACATCTGGACATGCAGGAATTACTTCCTGATTGATGTTGTTAGATGGCACAAGAAACACTTCATTTGAATCATACTGAGGCTTTAACTTCTGCTAATGTTTCACTGACCAAGCTGAAAAATATGTATAACTGTATGTTGTCAAACGATGTGAGGATAAGGATGCTGATTTACAGTGATTAGCATCTGTCTGAGTAGTGTTGTGGAAAACAAAATAACCACTGATTTGATGAAACTAGAGTTAAAAGTTTAAAGCAGCTATAATCAATATTTTTATATGGATCACGTGACAAACCCACAGAAATTCTTTTATAACCACACTCTGCAGCTCTGTGGAGCTTTACAATGTCTTTTTACTCACTGGTTTGGTTTTCAGACCCACAACTTTACTGTTTCAGTTCACCCTCACCGCTCTCGTGGTGTTTTCCACAGTTGTTTTCAGCAAAAACTCGTAAAAACTCACTGTACACCAACGACAGACAAAGGTAGTCACCAGCTGGTGAACATAGTGGAACCTTTAGCAGCTAAAGAAACAGATGTTTCCCCCAGGTGTTGATGGAGAACAAAAATGGAGCGAAGAGGAAAGTGAATATTGGAAATTAATTTGCAAACAACTTCATATCAATGCTAAAAATCATGAAAGATAAGAATCCTTGCCTTTAAATAGCAGTATGTATGTACACAGCTGCCTATGGTTTCATGTTCTAAATGCTAATAGTCTTCTATTGTGTCTCTCTGTGTGATTATTATTCCTTTTTTTACCACATGATTTTTTTTTTTTTTTATCTGATCTATCTGCCCGGCCATATTCCTCCTCATCTTGTGCATCCTCCTGAAACTTGCCTCTTTTCCCCTGGAACTGCTGCCAACATGTGATTTCACTTATCTTCCAGTGAAATTAGAGTGGAGAGGAACAGACTAATGGTCATCTCCCTGTCTCTACCTCTTTTCCTCCACTCTCTCCTCACCGTGGCAGGGCTTGATGAAAGGACCTGTATATTTTGCTTTAGTTTCAAATTCCGCTGCCTGAAAAAAAAAAAAACGGCAGATGTGGGCTGCTCGCCACACCTACACAAAAATGCTGGACTGAAAAAAAGAAAATAAAAAAAGTGAGCAGCAGACAAAGAGCTGTAGCTCCTTCCCTCGTCTTGTCTGTTGCATGAGCTTTTTTCTGTCTCTTTTAACGGGATGGACTGTGCCTGCTCAAGTGGTCCCCTGACCGGCTGTTGAACACCACAGAGATCATGAGCGGAGGACAAGTTTTTCTCATCATCAGAAGTTTGTTTGAGCTTAAATGCCTCCAGTAACGCCTCCTGTCTTGTGTTACCACACCTCACAAGTGGAGAATTAAGTCATTAGAGTTAATCACCACCTCTGTGACCTGCACAGATATGGTATTCCCAGATGTGCAAAGATACAGAGCCAACACAGTCAGGTCATCAGCAGAGAGATAACACTGACATGTCAGTCATCTCTGTCCTAACAACATCCTGCTCTGCTTTCTATTGGTCCCACTGAGGGTCTGCTGCTGTCTTCAAGGCACAGTAACAATGATCAGAGAATACCACTGTGCTCTGGGCTCCCTCTGTCATCTCTTCACTCCCTCCTCTCATCCCTTTGGTGCATTTATGAGCCGTGGAGACTAGTGTCCCACATCTGCCTCAGCCATTATGCCTCAAGTCGCAGGGTCAAGAGATGTCGAAGATGAAGGAACGGCTGTGATGTGGGATTCAGAAAATGATTATAATAAAATCGATTCTCGAGATGGAATTTCAGGTTACAAGCAAACACTGGCGTTTGGGCAAAATGTGTTTTTTTCCAAATGCATTCAAGTCAAGTAAAATCTCAGCAGGGGCAGATGATTTTGGCTGAGACGATTCATCTCATGGGAGAACGAACAGAAAGCCAAACAAGACAGAGCCAATGGTCCATTCACTGGAGCCGGGACAGTTTCCTACTCCTCAAACGTTAAAAATGTACACACAAGAGAACACTAAAGCATATAGATTCCTGCTGGATTATATCTGCTGAATATAAAACTCTGTTTTAGAGATGAACAGGTGGACCACTAAAACCTTTTGGACTGTGGAGATTTTAGAGGGGGGAATATTGTACTAATCCCGAAGCGTCCATCCATCTACCCATCTATCTATCTATCTAGAGTAAATCAGTGTAGTGTGTAGTATTTCCACAGTGTATGGACACCTTTATTAGATGCCATCAGAGTTTATGGTAAAACGAGCAGCTCTCTCCTGCTGTTTACTGAATTTTCCCCATCCTCCAAGCCCTTTCCTTTGTAACTCTAAAGGTTAAAATTTACTGTCTGAAAATATGAACAATAAGTGTAGCAGCTTACGACAGAAAAATGTAAGCCCGATCTCACAATCCTTAACCATTCTTAACTATAACACTAGGGCTAGCGATCTCTACACTGCAATGCTGTGTCTTTATTTAGAGGTACATGACTCCTACATTTTTATCTTAAACATGGAGCTTTCAGTATCACATCATGTATGTAGCTGTGATATACTTAAAACCTCTTTTACAAAGCTCTTGTTTAAAATACAGGTGGAAACATTAAAAAGCAGCCAGAGACAGTAGCTGTGTCCAAATTCAGAGATAGCATCCTTCAGAGGCTGCATCACTTTAACTTGCACTTTAAAATGTAAGTATTGAGATTCAGCTCAGTTGAACTGCTGATGTAACAACTGTTTAAAAAAACCAAGGGCCTTGAAAAAAGTTTTCATAAAAAGTTACTTGTTGCCAAGGTTGCTAAGCAACAGGAGCGGTGCGTAGCGAAGCAACAGCTCATTTCACCTTTACGAAGGCCACACCCTCGTAGACCACATCCACTGAAGGACGCGGCCCCTGAACTGGGACACAGCTGGTGTTGCTTACTAACTAATTGAGCTAATGTTAGCTTAGGTAGCTAGCTAACTACCATTGATAAAATTTGCTAGTTGTCATTTCAGCTGACAAATTGAAAGTCACTGGAAGAAGTGAGATGTCTGCTTTGGTCTGCCGCAATCTGAAATCAAGGACCCCTTGTATTTTGTATTTTGATTGGATTACACAGCTGTTACCTTTGTAAATTGTGTATTTGTCAAGCGGGGCGAAGCTTAGCAAATGGTCAGTTGTTTAGTTAGGTAAAACAAAAAAAAAAGTATTTGTGTTGCAGCGCTCTCAGCTCACTGTTCCTCCAGTAAGCTGAGCGAGGCCTTCAATGCTCCAGTGCTGGTTCACAGCTCCCCGGGTGTTGTGAGAAAGAGCACTCGCGCACTGAAGGAAAACTTACTGCAGGAAGTACCTCACCAATAGTAACCCCACAGGGATCATGAGATAAAATGGAAAAAGAAAAAAAAAAGAGGGGAGGAGAGATGGAGAGCAAAGGACACAGTGAGTGAGGGAAGGAGAGGGGAAGAGATTGTGGAATGGCTGCTAATGCTTTCTGCAGAAACTGGCTACTGAATGTTCCTGTAATTGGTGCGATCCGAGAAGTTGGATCTTTCCATTTCAGCTCTCCTCGTCTTTCTTCTCCTCCTTTCTTTCCTTCTCCTCTTCCACCTCTTCCTCATCCTTTAACCTACAGGAAGCATGTTGGCACAGTCTTTTTCAAACTCTCTGTCTCCTTCATTTAGCAAACCCGAGTCAAAGAGGAACCGCAGGATGGGAACAGCAACCCTGAACAAGAGCGCAAAACAACTCTGCCCTGGAAGGAAGGCCCTGATTATTCCAATCAAAACGTTAAGTCAGCACAGTTTTAAATGAGGGCAGAAAAAGCCAAGATCAACGTGAGTGAAGAAACACAGGTGGTGATTTCATGATCACCGCCTATGAGATTTTCCACATGGGCTATATTTTTACGCTTCCTTAATGTTCTGCTTACATAGCCAATAGCCTGCACTGGCGACCCAGCTGCAGTAGACATCCTCATAGGCTTTGAAAAGCCATAATCTGTGTGTGGTGTTTGAGGTCCTCTCTATAACCTGAACAGTCTGCCTATGCAGTCTAGTGTTGATCTATATTAATGTTGCCTGATTTTAGATGAAATATTTTAAATTTCAGATATATGAAAAGCCCAAAACAACCCTCTTTGATGACACCAGTTGGATGAGTACACTGAAAAGTTTTAGCACAAATGCAGCAGCTCCTGGTCTTCCTGTGGGTCAGACCGAGAGGGCCTCCCGGGCATGAGCACCTTTAAGACCTATGGCTTTACAGCTGAAAGAGAAGAGATAAGCTTGATTAGCGGAGCGTAAAGACTACCTACACACCGCTCTGAGGAGAGGCTACACCGACTTAGATGGATTATTCACCAGCTATATGATCCATTCATGAGCATCCGTGTGTGTGTGTGCTTGTTAAGCCAAGCGACAACGAGCCACATTTTCCTTGCAACAGTTAGAGAGCTGCACTGAGGGATGGGGAAGGGTAATGAATGAAGAATTTTATCATCACATACATACATCCTTTGGATATATGAAGGTATAAAATTCTAACTAATGAAATACCCACATTAAAATGTGTATATGTACATATATAAAAATATGAATAAAATATTATTAATATAATTAATATTATTAATATTAAAAAAGTATAAAAATATTTATACACACACACACACACGTTTTTCTTATTAATTTCTCATAATTTTTTTTTTAAAGATATTTTTTGGGCATTTTTTGCCTTTATCGACAGGACAGTAGAGAGTGGCAGGAAAGGGGCAGAGAGAGGGGGAATGGCACGCAGGAAAGAGTCGGGCCGGTCGGGAGTTGAACTGGCACTCAGCTGCTAATAGCATCCGCTCATGTGGTACGCGCCCTAACCACTCCGCCATCGGGCCACCCCTCTCATTAATTTTAAACATGTCCAACTTCCCATTCTGGGAAAGTGGTCTCAGACTTTTGGACTCATCAACATATATTAACAGGCTTGGGATGGACGTATATTTATTTAACATATGTCTACAATATCAGCATACGTGCATATTTGAACAGGCTTGTATATGTATGAAATCGTTCCAATTTTAGGTTTTATATATAATTTTACACATGTATTTCATATATTGAAATTCAATATACTGTATGTTGATATATTACATTTGCGTATGGGCAAAAAAAAAAAAAACTCAACTTGAAACTTCTCAGTAATTGCCTCAAGTGATGAGTCAACGTCGACTTAGGCTGAAGACTACAATTCTTTAAACTGAAAGAAGAAGAAGAGCCTGCACTTCGTCTCTACATGAGGCCAGTGGCTCGAGACGCTATTTGCACAACACACCTGAATCTTTGACCAAACTGTCAGGAGTCAGATTGCATTGTGGGTAATGTAGGCACCAGATTTCACAAGGAAGTCGAATACGTGAAATAAAAAGGAGGTTGTCTCTGGTTCTGCTGCACTGGTTTTGTTCCTTTGTGCTAAATTATTGGAGCTTTACAACAACTTTACTTTTTTTAAATAGAGTCTGCAAAATGAGCAAAATCCTGACCTAAATTAACAAATCTGATCAAATAATAAGTTTGGATATGCAATCTGGATTGTGTGAAAAAGCCAGTGGTTAATATTTTAGGTTGCATGCCTGCAGCTCTAAGTGGATCTCCTCTGTCCATAAAGGATCATCCGGTGCCCAACAAGCTAGCCTGACCTCCGGCTCAGATTCTGTCCCCAATCAAAAAAGCACAACGTCGTCTTTTAATCCAGCCCCATAATCACAAATTCTCCCGTTCACATCAGCCTGGCCTTGCTGGCCTTCAGAGCTGTGTACAGAGTGTACAGAGCTGAGCGGGCACCCTCGTATTACAGCAAATGAATATCTCCGCTGATTAAATCATTAAGGAGCTTTTTTTTGGACTAGCCCTGCTAAAACCCTGTCCTCTAAATTTGCCTTCGTTCCTCTCCCTCTGCTGTAGATCTGGAGTTAGTGGAGGGATGTGGTGGGGCGGGGGAGGTTAGTGACGGTGGGGGTGGGGGATTAACTTGTTTGGGCTGTCCGCAGGCTCAAACACTAAGCGCTCAATCACTCAATCACCGGGATCCACACGCTCCCTGGGACTTAGCCTCACAGATCCCACTGACATTGACCGTGGTTGGACCGCTAAGTCTATCTGCTCCTGGGCTGACCCGCACAGCCGCTGATGATCCCGTATCTCTATCTGTATTGCTGTATTGACCAATTTTCCATCACTTTCAGCAGCTTGCCACAGATGATGATATCAAACAGAGGAGGGGGAGGGGCAGGGAGGTGGAGCAGGTAGGTGAGGGATTAGAGGCTGGCTTTGTTTTACTGTACTGTAGATTTTAAAGCACATTTTCGAACTAATACTCCAAAGAGGTGAAAACAAAACCCCAGAGGAGACATTTGATCGAAACTGGCAGATTGAAGGAGAAACTGCACAGCATGTTGACCGTCCTCCTTTCTACTAAGAAGACCACCACCACCTGTAACAGGCCTTTAAACCCCCTTTCCTGTCCCCCTAGCCTATCCAGAGTGCTTTGTACTGCCAGAAGCTTACACACTTGTTTCATTAAAAATATGGAATAAAAATACAATAACCTCATTGCTGCCTCACTCCCTAGCCTCTCTCCTTTTTTTCCTTTGTTATTCTTACATTCTCTCACTAAATGGACAGGCCGAAAGGTGCTCCTTACAGAGACGAATGGTGTGTGTGTGTGTGTGTGTGTTTGTGTGTGTGTGGGGGGGGGTGATTTAAGAGACAGTGACAGAGTATCATAAAGTCTAGAAGTTCAGCTCTATGTTAACTTCCTGTCCCTGCAGAGCCCATTAATACCACTATCATCACCCCTAACATCATTCCTCCTCTCACACCTCATATATACGTTACAGGAAGGACGTCCATTAAAATAACTGTGCAGAAGATAAGAAGGGAAACTTGTCACTACATTCTGTTGCCTCAATGGGCCTCAGGAAAGAACATTTTTGTTTTCTCACCCTGACTATTATAAAAAAAAAAAAAAACAACTTACTTTTTTCTGTGAAGCTTGTTTGAACAAGTGCTCCAAGGCGGATTCAGCAAATTGTTAATTTCTTAACTGCACAAATTAGCTTGTTTCAACTTGATGAATGCCATCATTGGTGATCATTAACATACTCGTCGCCCCTAAAAGTGCCACATAGAGAGAAGCGAAACATCAGCATTCAGGTTCTGTTTTACAAGGAAGAAACCCAGCCTCGGACATGAGGTGTTCAAGGGGCCGTGACAGTCACAGAGATGGATAATGATTTCTGACGTGATCAAACAACACGTCTTCAGAGCCAGTTCTGCGAGACCACAATGCAACCTTTACACTGGTGCACCGGGGGATGATCCTGAACCTGCAACCCACATAAAGCCCTGCAGGCAGCACCTGCCTTCCCAAAAGATGCCAATACCTTTCAATACCAATAGAAATTTGGAAAGATTTGCAGTTATTTTCGTTACATTTTTATTTTGTTTTATATTGATCAGTATCATATTGAAAGTTAATAGTAAATTGTCTGCGCTTTGATTAGCACTTTTTTAGTCTTATCGAACACTCAAGGTGCTTTGAAATAGATGCCACATTCACCCATTCACATTACATTCATACACTGGTGAAACAGCCATCAGTGGCAATTTGGGGTTCATTATCGTGACCAAGGACACTTAACTCATGCAGCTCGGACGTGTCTGGGATTGAGCCACCGATGCACCGTTAAGGCTTAATCCTAAACATGGCCCGGGTTCAAGTCCAACTTTGCTGCATGTCATCCTCTCTCTCTCTTCACAGCGTTCCTGTCCCTCTCTCTCTCACTGCAGCTATAATAAAGGCATAAAAAGCCCCAAAAATAGCTTAAAAAAAGAAGAAGAATAAGACACAGTTCTTTAATCAAACAAGTATTGTTTCCTGACTTGTAAGATGAGTCTGGACAACTCATGAATTCTGAAAACTGGTGCCACTTAAGAACAAATCTGTCCACATGAATGGAGTGGTTTGTGCATGAGCCCCATTGTTTCAGATAACTAGCCGGCTCCATGCTCCAACACCTATCCACACCAGAGAGCAGATCCCAATCTAACATTGCTGCCGGGTCACTGCACACACACACATACACACACACACACACACACACAATATAGGAAACATCAGGCAATGATTAAGCTAATGTAGCCGTCTAACAAACAGAGAAATACTGAGAGCCATTCAACTTTGTGACAGGACTTTTATTGTCCAAAAGCTTTATTGTCCAAACCTCGTGGAAAAATTGCCTTGATGAGAGCGAACTGTTGATTCAGGGCTCCGGCCAACCGCAGAGAGTAATATAGCCAAGTTCTGCAAGTCTGCCTTTATTTATTTTTGTATTATTAGTGGGTTATTAAATTTTCTTTTTATTAACACTGCCTCACTGCTTTACTATTTGTCTTTAAACATGTATTCATACTTTTATTTATAAGTGTCATTATCTAAACATCTTATCTTTATTAGCCAATGGAGAGTCCCCACTGGGCTTCCTTCTGCTGCTGTGGAGTGTGTTTTAAAATACTCGTTTCTGGAACTGATTTTTCTTGTGGCTTATGCCCATCTTTAAACTGTAAATACATTAAAGACTTGCTTACTGTTATCAAGGGAATCATCTTGTTTAATGTACGCAGAAGTCGACCTTACTTTTTGTGCACTGCAGCCTAGTGAAAATTAAAGAAAAACAACGAGAGGGAAGAAAAGAGAGAAATGAGGAGGGAGCTAGTGCGAGAGAAGAAATCTTGGAGGTGAGAAAAGATCACGTTGAGGGTTTGGAGGAGAAGCAGAGAGATGGAGAGCAAACGGAGCGGTGCTGGTGTCTGTTTTCCCTCTGGCTGGTGATGGGCGACTGCAGCCAGCATAAACACATGCCTTCATGGCTCACACATTTCCTGCTTCACTCCACATCCCCAGTGCTGGGCCACACAGGCGCAGGACACCACAACGAGTTTGCGTGTGTGCATGTGCGTGTGCGTGTGTGTGTGTGTGTTTGTATTTGCATGCATGTAAGGTATGCTCTTGTGGTTAAACGTGGACTTGCATTGTTTGCATACATCTTTCTGTTATCTATGTCCATGTGGAAGCACAAACGCACACACAGACACACAAATCACACTTAAAAACACACATCTCAGCTGAATGTAAAGGAAGATATATTTCACATTAGACTTAGAGGGAGGAAAGAACCAGGCTTATTCCCATCTGATTCTAACATATGTGGTTTAACAGGCATTAACATTATTCATCTCCCTAGTTGTTGGCGTATCTCTCCTCCCACGGGCAAGATATCTTAATGTGTAGTAGTCTCTCTCTCTCTCTCTTTACGGTACATATGTGTGTGTGAGGGAATGTGTTGCATCAGGCTGTTACTTTAAGGGGGAGTGTAACAGCAAGGTTGTCTAATGTGCTGATTCTACACAGCTCCTTTCATCTATAGAGAGCCTCTTTTCATCTATAGCGAGAACCTCCACTATCACCTTTCAGACAAAATCAGGCGGAAAGAGAGATTTAAGGCACAATGACGACGGGTACAGAGGAGCAGGGGAGTGTGGGAGATTGAGAGACGAGGGGGTAGAGAGGGAGAGAGAGGGAGAGAGATAGTCTGAGGAAAAAAGGAACCAGACAGAGAGGAGAAAGTGAAGCGGGGGGGGGGGGGGGGGGGGGGGGGGGGGGGTGCAAAGGTCCTCGCGATCCATCATCCTTCAGAGACACTTCCCAAGAAAGGACGGCACTTTTTTTTCCAGTCTCTCTGCTTTGTCTTACAAGCAGTGCGAGCCTGCTGCTAATCGGGAAACACATTACCGGTCAGCTCCAGCTGCATCGCTTCCCGTCCACACGCCATCGCTACATTCCCCGGCTTATTTATGTACGCTTAATTTTAGGTGTTAATTAAAGAAATGGTTGACTGTTGCCATCCAATCCACCAGCAAAGGCTACATAGCCTCAGAGCAAAAGGGGTCACCGAGGCAAGTCGTTCCCTCTCTTCTTGGTAAATTGGGTGTAAAACAGGCCTGGTGCTCAAAGTGGCTGTAGCCCAGAAGGAGATGATTATCTGGGGCTAATTTCACCCACAGTGGGGCTCCGAGTATCCCTTCAGGATCATATATAGACACTATACAGTTCTGGATGAGGTGTTCCCAAAGTAATTTAACAAGACAGTCATCTGGACGCCCTGCTTCCTCCATTGATGACATGTTGAACAGTTGTCTGCTCGTAAATTTCGCCTAAGGAGGAACAAGAAGGAGGATGTTCTGCACGTATGCAATAAAAACACCTCTGGAGGCCATAAACATGGAAAAAACACAAGATACATTTATGATGCTTTCAGAAAACTGCTTTGTGTGCAGTGTTGAGACTGAAGACTGGTCCTAATAGAGCCTGGAGAAGTGAGAGTACATTAGGCCTCTGAGACTCCTGCTCATGACCAGAGTTGGGCAAGTTACTCGAAAAATGTAACCAAAACTCACGGTTCATTACTCATGGAAAAAGTCTTTATAACTTTACTATGTTCTCAACAGCGAAAGAGATATGTTACATGACTTTGATTACTTAGCTCAGTTCTGTCAAAGGTGCCTTTAACACCATTGATCTCACACATTTGATTGATTGTGAAATTGCTGCATAAAACCTTTTGTGGCTCCAGAGAGTCTGTTAAATTACCTCAAGTGATGTCATGTGAGTCAGCAGTGGTTGAGGCTGAAGTCGACAAGTTTGAAAACGAGAAAAAATCTGAGGGGTGTGGAGTTACCAAACCTCTTTAGCCTGTTCCTCATCTCCACTTGAGGCTAAATCAAGGCTAAATTAGCTGCTACTAGCATAACATATCCATGTTGCATTGCTGATGTAATGTAGTTTCTTAATAAAACATAAAAGACCAGTTTGTGTTTTTTAATCATCGATCTTATCACATTTGTCTGACAGTGTGATGGGACTGCAACGCAAAATTGGCATGATGCTGCTTTAAACAACTTCAACTTTGTGTAAAGAATTGAAAACCAGACATTGTGGTTTAACAAGCAGCAACATGGAGCTATTTACTGACTGACATCTACTGAACCAGTCTGTCCACTGAACCCTCTGAAACAAAACTGGAACCAGCTCCACCCCGTCAAAGTAACGGCGCGTTGCTGGGATTTATTACTGTAACGCAGTTACTGAGTTTCAAACTGCAATCACTGTAACACTACTTGTTACTGAAAAAAGAAATCACACACAGCTCACAGCACACACATCTCGACCAGCCTGGCGCTGTCTCTCAGCCTGTGTAATCATGTGTAACACCGTGTGTTAAGTACGTTTGCTAAGGTCATTAGTGTACGCAAGATGAAAGCTGATCATCAGCGGGCCTATCAGCTTACATGAAAATGAATATGCGTCACACAATCTCTCTCATGTGACATTTTGTCTTTCTCTACCACCCCCTCCTCTCCCTCGCTCTCTCTCTCTGTCTGCTTTTCATTCTGCCTGTAGCCTCTTAATGGCTCAAATGAGGTAATTCTTTTGGAGAACGTACCGAATAACCCCTGTCGCTGCATGTGTGTGTGTGTGTGTGTGTGTGTCTTTGCATATCTATGTGCATACATATGTACCATATATGCTTGTGCATGCATAAAAGTGTGCGAGCATGTGTGTGTGTTTCTCTTGAGCTGCTGTGAGCTGAGCTGTAGGCCGTTTCAGGCTGCGGTCTAAGTTCAATAAGCCAGGTTTGACATATGCTAGCATTCTGTACAAACACTGTCCAGTGGTCGGCCCTGCACTCTAACCCTGCTATTATGACTGCTGTGCGTGTGTGCGTGTGTGTGTGTGTTCCTGTTACAGAGGGAGCAAGAGGCAGGAGAAAGAAAAACAGAACAAGAGATGGCAACTAAGAAAAATACAGTCAAACCAGAGTCCTGAGAGGATAGCGTGATTGGGTGTGCAGCCCAGACCTAAAAATGTTAAAATGTTCTTCCACAACAACTGAAAATGTTTTTTTGGGGATGTGGACAAAGGAGATATAAAAATATGTCAGGGTGGAACAAAGTGCAGGGTACAGAAGACCAGCAGGTGGCCCCATACATCTGCAGGGTTACCACAGGATACTACAGACACCCTCACCTGATGAGGTGGGCTGCAGAGCTAACTGAAGGCTGTGTCAGTCCTCACATACCCCTGGTTTGTTTTGTCTGCTCAGAGTGCATTGTGGGTGAGGACCAGTCAATCCAGACAATATTAGTTAGGAAAAAAGACAATGCGACTTTCTCGGGTGCTTGGGAAAGCAGACTTAAAGAAAATGATCTATTCTTATCTTTACACTGAGACCACAGCTTAATTTGTTGTTATGGAAAACAGACCGCGACGCTAAACCCTGGATATTGATATGCTGTGTAATGAAATTCAGCAAATGGAAAAAGTGAATTGGTTTAGTGGTCTGAGAAACCAGCAATGATGCTAATCCAGAGAATTAACTGTACTTTGCTGTACTGTGCTCTAATCTAATTGACCAGTGAAGGCCATCAGATAAAAGCCTGTCCTGGGAGCCTCCTGTGAGTTAGGGCTCATCTGCCTACCTGCCTGTCTGACTGATACTCTGCCTGCCTGCTTCTCTATCTTCCCACTCCACTAACTGTGCGCCCACAGTAACAGATTGTTTGTCCTGGCTGCTAAATTGACAGCCTCCTTCCCAACCTTACAACCTGCTTAACTATCCACTTGTCTCACTTACTGACTACCAGACATCGGCGACACTCTGTCTTAGTGGTGGTTCTCCCATAAAGAGAGTGTCAGCCTGCTTGTCTGCCAGCTTGCTGCTCCCATAAAGACGTAGGAATGAGGGACCAATCTCATTAGGGGAAGATTAGGCCAACATCTGTTTGCTGTCCCGATGCCACTGCTGCTACTGCTGCTGTGGAGCTATGATGAGTGGTAATGCCACTGCCAGGGTATTGTACCAGCTAACATGCACACAAACACACCCACTTTCCACACAATATAAGCTGTTATGAGATACTAATCACCGCTGTCATTGGCTTACAGTGGGAGAGTTAGCCTGACCAAGAGTGTGTCCATGTGTGTGTGTGTTGTCTTTGTTCTACTGTATGGTTCAAGCCCACAAACAAGTCTCTAAACACCCGAGGGAGATGAGTGACAGACCCAAGACAGAGCCCAAACAGCTATAATGTTATGAGAGGGAGAGAGAAAAAGCAACAAGTGAGTACGAGACAGAACCAGCGAGGGCTGGAGGGAGGGATTGAGGGAGAAAGGGAAACACGTGAGGAGGTTAAATGTAACAGAGGGTTTATTGTTTGTGGTTCTTTGGGGAGGCAACGAAGCGAGTGAAGGAGGGAAAGGGAGCAGGACGAGGGGAGGAGACGGGGAGGAGGGAGACAGTGGGAACAGCGCGTTGGCAGAGGCCAGGACGTCAGGCAGAGCCGCTCAGTCAGCCTGCAGCCCAGGCCTCACTACCAAACAAGCAACGCTACGGTGTAATCAGACTAATGCAGCTCAGGAGACGGCCAGCACACTAATAATCAAACAGCTATGGCACAGGATTAAACAGTGTGCAATAAGGAGGACAACTTTACACACTCACAGACTACCCACAGAACACTTGGTTGTAGACGGCCATCATAGGAAGATTCTGGATACTACAGCCTCAACATGCTGTGGGCAATTTTATTAGCAACAAGAAATGGTTCAACATTTTAAGAAACAATCTTATTAGCTTACAAGTAGAAAATTTGATGAGAAGCTTGATACCACTTTCATGCCTGTGCATTAAGTAGGAGCTAATGGCCTAGGACAGTAGGCCATTAGCTTAGCTTAGCTAACGACTAGAAACAGGGGAAACAGCTAGGAGCTGTCAAACAACACTAAAGCTCACTACTACACACAAACATAAATGTAAGAATGACGAGTTGCTCAGGTAACTAGAAACACAACTTGTTGTTTTTATGTTTTATTGTGCACATTAAGCAAACAAGATACAACATATTGTTTAATGAGCTTTAGAGGTGCTAGTAGGCATATTTCCAGTCTGTATGCTAAGCAAGGAGGTGGTTAGCTTATCTTAGCTTAGCTTAGCTAAATACTAAAAGCAGGGGAAACAGTTAGCAGCTAGCCTGGCTCTATCCAGAGTTCAAAAATATGTTTAACTCACTGCTTTACACGCTGCATCTGATTTGTAAAATTCATACACAAATAGAAATGTAACTATGACAGGTTGTGATTTTATGTCGACATTTCAAAATTAGCACCTGTAGCTAGAACCACAACTAGTTGTTTTTATGTTTTACTGTGAACAGATTAAAAAATATATATACAACATATTGCTTGGTGAGCTTTAGAGGTTCTAGTAGGCATATTTTTGAACTTGAGATCGAGCCAGGCTAACTGTTCAGTCTGTATGCTAAGCTAGGCTAACTGACTCATGGCTCTAGCTACATACTTAACACACAGATATAAGAGTGGTACGGATCTTGTCATCTAACTCTTGGAGAATATGCAAATTTCCCAAAATGTTGAACTATTCTCTTTTTACACATCGGAAAAAAGTGATTTATTATAACACAGAAATGTGTTTTCCTTTATGTTTGTGGGATGTTGTTCCTCTTTAAAATTCACTAAAAAAAATAACTCCAGTGAGTTTGCATTTTCAGTGTTCTTCCTGTAACAGATTTTATGAACGCCTGCGCAACTGAAATGTCCTGGTTCAGTGTGATGGATTGGGCCTAGACCCATGTGACAACAGCTAAGTAGGTTTGTATTCTCTAACAAGCATCATATTCCACCGTGAGTCAAGGAGCAATATGTACAGAGTACATGGAAAGTGACACACACATACACACACGTTTCCCTGTCAGCACCAGTAAGACAACCAACAAATAATGATCTGTGCAGGGGCCGAGTGGTCTCTCTTTTTCTCCGTCTCCCTCTCTAATTCTTGCATTTAGTCGATTTCTCTCTCTGCCTTTGACAGATTTTAAGTAAATACCAGCAAACAAGCAATTATTCCTGGCAGCCCGGGCCCCTTCTCTCTTCCAAAGACATGCAGCAGAGGGAGAGGGGGTGGATGAAATCACCCTAACAGATGTGATTTAAATCAATATTACATTATATGTGCCTTTAAATATAAAAAAAAAAAAAAAAGTAACATGGGGAACCAAACTGAAAAGGGCACAGTGATGACTGCTGCCCTTCACTTGATGGAATAATTGCTTTAATACATCAGGGTTTTTCATATTTTAATTTCCTTTTACCCCCTGCTTGTCCTTCTTCTGTGTTCCTCCAGGTCTGAGCAATCCCCCTGATGTTAAAATAATATCAGGAAAAAAAAAAAATTGAGCCGAGCTGTCAAACGCAGAGTTTAACACAAACCATCTGGTGGAACGATGGAGGTAAACAGGCGCAAACAGAGCAGGGCTGGGAGGAAGAGGAGGGGTAGGAAGGGAGGCAGCTGAGGGACGAGAAAAGAAGCAGAGATCTTGAGAGGGGAGATGGGGTGAGATAAGCCGAATGTTACGGAGGAGGAGTTGGAGTAATGGGAGATAGAGCCGGTAGGGAAGGGAAAAAAAAGTGGAGAATTTGGATGCGAGAAAGGGGAAAGGTGGAGGATGAAGACGAGGAGGCGGAGAGACGGATGATTGGGAGGGAAGGAGGGGTGGAGAGGGTGACAAATATGTAGTCTGGGAACAAATTAAGGTGTTGCAGTCGAGACTTGACAGAAGGAGAGGAGGAGTGGGAGCTTCAAACACTCCTCTGTGTTGTATCCATTATAACAGAATACGGGACAATAGGAGGGCTTCGTTCCAAAACGCCATAAAACTATTCTGAATTTTAAAAGTTAGCTCACAGTGATTGTAACGTCTAATTAAAATCTGCAAACTTCCACTGTTTCATGAGAAGTGTGAGACGCTGATCTACTGTTGCGGTATGATAACAGTACTTTATGCCTAACGTGTATTTAAACTGATACATAATGACCTCAATTAAACATCGGGACATGTGGAGCTCATTTGTTGATTTTCATAGCATTTACATTTCAAGCATTTAGCTCACAGCATGTAACTTTATCTCATCAACAATTGTGCAAAACTTCTAATTATACTGTAAGAATGGTTTAAACATTCAATGCTGGTGTTTAAATAAAAAATATCAACAAAATGTGGAGTTCTGGCCTGTAGTAGCGCACAAGGAACACATTAAGGCAGTTTATTGCCGGTCTGCAATGGGATGCAAACTCCACTCTGCTGCATTGAGGTCAGATATGCTACATGCCCAAACACCACCCCAACCAACACTGTACACACAGCACAAACTACTTCCTCCCTTGACTGCACATAAATTGTGGACTGCAGAATTGTCTAATATGAACATAATTGCTAGAGATAGTAGACTGAACTGTAACATGTGTCCACACCATATGGTTGCCTCAAAACAGTGGTCAGGAAACTCATAGAAGGAAGTGCTTGTAAAGCTGAGGGATTTGTTTTTGTTTTCGAATGAGTACATTAAAAAGACAGAGAGGAAGAAAACTATGGGAGAGGAGATATTGTTCATGGTGGGGAGTGTGAGAATTAGCTCAGAGATGTCTTACCTTTTGTTGAACAGCACCATGGCAGCAGCAGAAACATAGAAGAAGAAAGGAAAAGACATACATTAGCATCATGGTTTCAGTAAACAGGAGGCTCATTAACATGCTAATATGTTAAATAACAAGAAAACAATTACATCTACATCATCAACATTAGCATGTTAGCATTGCCATTGTGAGCATGTTAGCATGCTGATATTGGGATTTTTAAAGCACTGCTGTGCCCAAGTACAGTGTCATAGAGACTTCCTCTTGTTTTTTTTTCTTTTTCCTTGAGGGAAAATGTTGGCAGGTAACTGATTGAGGCTGAGTGTGTTGACATTATCTTTGTTAGTACTTTTCACAGACCGGAAACAAGACATCTCCTCGCTATCCAGCCTGTGTTTGTTAGAAAAAGGCTCCTGCAGCCGACAGGAAAGGAAAAAGGATTCAATAAATGAATAAATGAATCATCACACAGGTGCAAAGAACGGCTCAGTGCAGTCGACTCAGCTCAGCGGCACCCTCCTTCATGATGTCAATAACCCGACCCCTCACCCCCCCCCATCTCTGTATATTCCTCCTTGCGGTGGCATGGCCCCTGTCAGGTGACACGGGAGCTGATGAGGCCTGACAGAGGGTCAGCGACCTCACTTCCTACTCTAATTGGTCCTGGGTGATAAACCGGCCCCCCGGGACTCGGGGAGATGTGGGCTTGGTGGAGCAGGGGAGAAGCGAGGAGTAGTGGAGTGGGGTGAGTAACTGAGGTCTAGCGAGGCCTCTTCTAACTCAAGCATTTGGTAATGCGCTAATTAATTTTAAGAGTTCGACATCCCCCTTTCTGGCCCTCACTAGAAACAGATGTTAAGCAGCAGAGGGGGGAGGGGGGAGGGTGATACAGCGAATGCTGCCTGGCAAAACCCTGATACAGATCTCCAGAAAAGAGAGGAGAGGGTGACAGAATAACAGAGAGAAACAATGCACCAAAGGATCTGAGCCACTTTGCTGCCCCCCCCCCCCCCCCCCCCCCCCCCACACACACACACACACACACACACCACCCCCCTTTGACAGGTGAAGCGGATGACAGTGCAATTTCACACCTCGCTGAGCGAACGACAGATTCTTCTGTGTTAGTGAAGAGGAGAACAAAACATCCTCCTGAGAAGCCGCGAACGTGCCCACATGTAAAAACACACACGCGCGCACACACACACACACACACACGGAAACAGAATGCAATAGAACGTATTCTGGTTAATACTTGTGGGTTCCACCCTGAGACAGAACATAATGGCCTATTCATCAGATCTGTGTGTGTTTACGATGACACGTGTCACTGAGACAGAGAAGAAGAAAAGGGGGGAAGGCGGTGTGGGGTGTGGTTCAAGAGGCATTTGTAACTTAATAATGATACAGTCGGGATGGTGGAGTGTGGAGGGGTTGGGGGGTGGGGGTTGTGTGCCGGGACAGTCGACATACAGCATTCAAATGTGAAGTTGTCAGCAGCGAGCGCAGGATGACAGGAGCAGGAGCATTTTTGCCTAATGTGTCAGGGGGATCTGGAAGTGATCTGTGGCCCTGACATGAAAACAGGAGGGGTAAAGCGTGTGTGTGTGTGTGTGTGTATACTTCTGTGTGTGTTGGTGGGGGGTTGGGGTTGGGGAGGTCCAGGGAGGCCCAGTTGTTGTAACCTCTGACCTTTCGGCACGCTCCAGGGCCTCCCAGAAGCCACTTCAAATGCACCCTACATGGGAGCCCCCCGTGCCACAGAGAGAAAGAGGGAACGAGCGGGGAGGGCGAGACTCAGCTGTCATCGCCGTCACAGAGCTGCGTGCTCACCAAAAACCTCTTCACAAAACAAGTGCACTGTTTGTTTCTGTGATTGTTGTAACCACGAGTCCAGAGCTGCAAGTTACTTTGAGTCCCTGTGGAGGAGGAGCTGCTCCACACACACACACACACACACACACACACACACACACACACACACACACACACACACCCTCACCCCAGTTTAACACAGACACACAGATTTTCATCTGTGCTTTCATTCAATGTCATTGTGCAATGGTCCAACCAATCAGATCTTCATCAGCACATTCTATATCAATATCTCAGTCTGATGGCAGTGATGTGTAATAGGTGACTGAACTTAAAAGGAAACTTTATATGTGCCTTAAGGAAATAATAAAGTAATCATCAATCACAGGTGTTGACAACTGGAGTGAAAAACGTGTATGATGAATATGTGATATTCAGTCAGACATGACTCAAAAGAGACATGAAACAAACTTTTCTTTAATCAAAAATAATCAAAAGAAAAGAGTAGGGAAAAAACTAAAAAGGTTTACTCTCACTACATTTCAGAATAAAAGATATGTACTTTTAACTTGACAGATTTAGGCACTATTTAGTTTGCAGACTAAAAAAAAAAATACATACAATAAAAAAGAAAACAGAAACAAAGAAAAAATATGAAAAAAGATAAATACACTTCATTTTTATGTGATGTTTGTTTGTTTGCTGTTTAGTGCCGAATGAAGATCTGATTCATCATGACAATGCACAGAAGCAGTGAATAAACAGAAAAGAGCAGACAACAGTGAAGCAGATTCTTCTTTTTGATAAAATATCTGCCGTTTGCTCCGACACCTGTTTGAGTCTCCTTTCAACTACCTTCCTTTTTTCTCCAAAATTCTGTATCTTTGAAAAATAAATAAATTTCTGTGATTTGTGAAACAAAGTCTAGCTGCACGGCCTGAGTTTGTAATGATCGACCCCACTGGCAGATCAGTGGCTTGAAGAGGTTAATTCCACCTCAGACACTCCTGCCATGCACTTTCCCTAAGGTCATGGCCCTAATCAGTCTCTGTCTCTTCCTCCTCTCTCTCTTCTTTTCCTCCCTGCTCCAGGGTGGGACTTTCCCCACGCTGCAGCACAGAGTCCACACACATACACACCACAACACCTCAACCCTAAACCTCAGCCCGGCTCCCCTCTCCTCCTCGCTGCCCAGCAGGGCATTAGACGTCAAACAGCAAACTCCCACCTCACCGTCTTGCTCCTCTCCGTTTCCCTTAGCGTGTGTGGTCTGATTAGTCAGGCCGCTGCGGTTTAGCTCTGACCCAGGGAGTATGCAGTGCAGGCACGGGTGGATGAGTGGGTAGAGTGTGTGTTAGTGTGTGTGTGTGTGTGTGCATTTTGATAATGGTGATATGGTGATGTGCCAGAATAAGTAAACATGATATCATCTGTGAGCTGTCAACCTCCAGTGAGAGAGCAGACCCTGAGCTGAGTTGTCATGCCAACCCCCGTCCTGCACCACTTGATCCCCCAATTCTTCTCATAGCCCTGCGGCTATTTCTGACCTATGTAAAAACCACCTGACAGTTGATGGGAATCTATCATCAATCTTGTTGACTGACTCTGCACACACACACACACACACACACACACACACACACACACACACAGACACACACACAGGTTATATAAACATATACATCGACGTCCATAAGCTGCTCCATGCACAATATTAAGCCAGTTCACATAAGGGAATTCCCTTCCAACTTCAGCCTCCTACAACAGTAGCACACACTTCCAAGAGACTGAGGGCGGAGGGAGTGTTGCTCATTTACTTTGGCTGTGTCAGCAGGCAGCAGCCACCTTGGCCAGACTGACTCTTCCTGGGTCTCTCCTGGCCCAGGGAACAGTAACAAAGCAGCAGCAGCTACAGACACAGACACACCAGGAGATGGGGAGGAAGGGAAGGAAAGGACAGAGATGGAGAGTAACTAACGAAGTAACTAAGCAGGCTACATTTACTCAGATACTGTAGATCGATTTTGAGGTGCCTCTATTTCCATTTGGCATAACAGCTTTACTCAACCACACCAAAGCTACTATTGGCAGATTAAGATGTTATAAATCTGAGTTTATACAATATGATACACTGTTACAGATTAAGATACCAAACAGTCCATAAATTGGCCAAATTAGCGCCGCCCTCACCAGCTACAACACTGAAATACACTGAAATAAGTTAATCCATCCCTTGTGATAATCCAATAATAAGACACTGTATATTGGGTACTTTTGAACATTTTGTGAACAATTTTGAATGTAATTTAAATGTAATTAAGATTTACATTGTGTCAGTGGTAGAAAGTACGTACATACACTCTGCTACAGTTTAGATGGCTATATTGTACTTTTTACTCCACTACATGTATTTGACAGCTGCAGACCCCCTAGATTTATGTTATGTTGCATAGGTTGTGACCCTTTGGAGGGGGCCCTATTCCTACATGGGTACCACTGGACTGCACTACCAATAACTGTGTTATATATATATATATATATATATATATATATATATATATATATATATATATAAAGTAATTAAAACTAGCTTCACCACCAGCTAATAGTAAAATACTATTACTACTACCATTGATGCATCAGTATTAACAATCTAATGTCATAACAATGCATCAGTCACAGGGACAAATTTTCTTTACTGGTACTTTTACTTTTGATACTTTAAACACATTCAGCTGGTAATACTTAGTGCTTTAATTGAAGCAGGATTGCATTACTTTTACTTGTAATTAAGTGTTTGTTCATTGTTGTTATGCTGCTTTTACTTAAGTTATGGTGACGAATATTTCTTCCACCAGTGGAGAAAGCCGATGAAGAGAAGAAGAGACAGAAGCCAGCCACCTACTGAGCTGCGTCCCTGTTTGTAGTTTCTCTGCACAATCTGAAAAACACCACTTTCTGCAGCCAAAGAATAAAAACAGATCATTAGTGTCGGCTGACTAACACAAGAGCTGGGCTGGAGTGGAAAAGAGGGAAGGGGTGAGAGTTATTCTTGACGGTATACGATAGTGATGATGTTATTGCACTGAGGGCTTAGGTAGTGGGAGGGGGAAGAGGGTGGATGGGGGGATGGGTGGGGGTGGTTGTAGGCACTTAGTCCTTCATTTCCTGTGAAGGCAGGCTAGAATTCAGCCATGTGCTGCAAATGTTTCACAAACAACTGCTGGCCATATTGGTGATCACAACTGGCAACATTCCTCAACTGGGTTGATTTGGGTTTGACACTCAACAGATTGAGCTGTGTGAGTCTGTGTGTGCTCACCATCGCACATGTTCTAACTGTCATACCAGTCATCTGCTCCGAGCTCTCTGCATACACTGGGCACACACATAACGCACACAGAGACACACACACACACACACACGCACACAGTGAAATATTGACACAAGCTGCTGGGAGCCTGGCTATTTTGTGCAGCAAAATGCAGGAAAGGCCTCGTCTTTCAATCATTCAAATCTTGGCCTCCCTGGTTCTGTTTTGGTTAATGTCTCTGCTGCTTTCGATGGCCTGAATGCGTAACACATGCTGAACGTGTGCGCTCATGCAAGGCAATCTGGATCAAGGCATCACATGTTATTATGCATGCATCAAGTTTGCAGGGGCCTGGGATGATGATGATGATGATGATGATGATGATGATGATGATGATGTAAGGTCTACAGGATTTAGAGGAAACAGGTCCTCAGCTTGGACCTCCAGATTATCAGTTTCTCTATAAATGCAGGCCCTGGAGAATCTCCCAGCGACCTATAATGACAGACACCATGAATTCTGAAGTCAATGAGCCTAACAAATGTTAACAATGCAGCCCCTCTCGCTGTCGCCCCCTTTTCAGCCCCCAACCGCCAGGACCATTGTAGCAATTAGTATAATGAATGTGGTTTTGCTGGTAGGTAATCACATACTATATGGCGCAGCCCCCTCTCTCCACATACAGGCGCTCGGCTATGAATGCTTTGGTTTCATTACAGTCCTCCCCTCAAAAAAAAAAAAAAAAACTCTCACTCCCACTTGCTTTCCCTCTCTCTCTCTTTCTCTTCCTTGCAAGCTCGCCTCCTAACTCCTACACCCTTCCTTTCCGCTTCGTTCAAATCTAAACAAAAGACACATCTGGTCTGTCTCTTACCCCCCTTTTCTCCCCTCTTGCTTTCTTTCTCTTTAACTCCCTCCTTGTTTCTACTCCGAGTCTTTTTCAACTGTTTCTATCAGCATAAGAGCAGCACTTTGTTGGTGGGAAGAGCTGGGTGAAGGAGCTTTGTTAGAGGGTCAACCACTCGACTTAAGACTGTCGCTGGAGTCCGGCTCTCTGTGAAAGACGACCACTGTATCCCACAACCTCATGTACACAAACATCTAACTGACTGTCCGCTGATCTGCCACTGTAGAGCTCTCAAAACTTAAAGTATCCAACAGTAGCAAATTAGAACAAACTTTTCTGTCTCATGTACACCCACAGCCTGTCAGATGAACTCAAGTACTCCTCATTAACACAACACTTACCACATTCCAGATGTGCTCATGTGAATGCATATAACCCAATTAGTGAATTGAGTGAATTTTGTAAAAGAAACATTATTACAATATTTTTATTTCATACAATTGAGCTGTCAATATTTTGGTCAGTGTGGTCAAGGTTGCATTCATACTACTATTTTATCCATACTTTTAACTAACCATTTCAAATGTTCATCCATTACCTCTAATTATGTATTTTAGCCTTTTAGCCAAAACCTTTAAAGGTCCCATATTGTACAAAGTGAGATGTCAATGTCTTTTTTCATTATACATCTATATTATTACTGTGAAAGTATCAAAGTGCTCAGTCCACAGAGAAATGCACACAGCCTGTAATCACGAACTGAACTTCAAAATGAGCCGCCAGGGCTTCTGTAACTTTGTGATGTCACAACAAAGTAGTTACTGCTCGCAGTCACGCCCACCTGGACCCACCATCCAGTCTTGCAGGATTTGGTTTCTCTGATTGTTTACCAGCAATCTGCTATATTTTTATGTTGGATCACTCAGAAAACAGTCAGCCAATCAGAAGAGAGGCTCAGATCCTCTCTTCTGATTGGCTCACTGAGCTCTGGGGAGCTCCAGAGAGAAGCCTGAGAGAGGAGATGTAAAACTACACTGAGATGGTTTTTGGTTCTTAAAACCACAACTATATCTTCTGATGGAGATCAACACTTCAAATACAACAATGGAGAAGTGTAAAATATGGGACCTTTAACTGCTCAGTCTTTTCTGCTCATTTGCTTAGTTCACACACATTTGTAATTGCAACAACTGTAACAGCTGACTCAATATGTGGATATATCTGTTTTAAGCAAATCATAGATTATTTGAGATGCTCAACAATCATTCCACGTACCTCCTGGCATTTGCAGGAGTATCCACAAGGGAATCACTAAACCACAGGATTTTCTACACCCTCCTGCCGATGAAGCAAACGGTGCAGAAAGCAACAGAAAAGTGGAACTTCAGCACCGGCTACATCTGTTCAAACTGTGTCACAAGCAGAAACGGGAGCATGTTGCTGCTCAAATTTAGAACTATTGATTATCTTCTCAAAAGATAACCTCCTCCATCCGTTGTGCTTAGTCAGGGCCCTCGGGGAGTCTCCAGTCTCCACCAAGCCCACTGATACCGTCTCTCTCACACACACACACACACACAACTAGACTGGAAAGTATGCAGAGCAAGTGTAAAAAAAGTGCATTGTCATCGGTATGTGGGTGATTATTGTTTGTCCACAGATGTGCATACACATGTGCATTTTTAGGTGTTTGGGTGTAGAAATTGGTATCCATGTATGTGTGATCACAAACTCTTCATCCCCATAATTACATACCAAATATTACATCCACCTCATGGTTAACTGATCAAGCTGTCTACCTGCCCTTCACAACAGGGTCATAGGGGTCAGCATGACTCACAAACTGCCTCACTTTTGCTCCGTGAGCTGAACTTCCAGCAAACATCTGGACCCAAGGTGCTGTTGTCAAACAGCAATCCTCCTCTTCTCCCTTTTTTTTTTTTTTTTTTTTTTTTTTGCTTTGTCTCTCATTTTTCTTAACCTTATATCTCTCTTTTTCTCTCGCTCTTCCCAGCTCCATTTCTCTTGATTTCTCCCTCCCTCGGTTTTATATAGAAAAACATTCCTGGTGTTCTACTCGGCTCCAGTGAAACCTGGTGCTTATTTTCAGTGCCCTAAATTGATAGCAAATGTGAAGACAGATCCCTCCTCTCGTTCACTTCTCCCTCCCTCCCTCCATTCCTCCTCCACCACCACCCCCACCCCCACTCCCCTCCACCTCCTCCTTTTTTGGCATTAACAGTGAGGATACGTGGAACATTTTCGTGACCATATTGAACCCTGGGGTTTTATGTTTTTGAAGGTGTTCTCCGTTTTATTCAACTGCATGTGTTTTTGTTGAATTTCTGAGGAGAGAAAGTCTACAGCCTGAGAGTCTCCTTGAGTGCAAGACTGAGTCATAGACTTTTTGTTTTTCAATAAGCCCCCCCACTGCACCGTGGAAACCAAACCTGGTTAGCCTCAGCTGTCTTTACCCATAATTCAACAATCCCTGTGTGTTTGTTTTCTCTTTTTGCCTCTCTCTCCCCCCTTCGCTCTGTTTCCCTGACTCTGTAAGTGAAACCCTAACTGCTCCCTTCATTTTGATGCAGCCAACTGAGTTCTGCTGGACCAAAATGCCCTATTGTTATGGATGTGTGCCGTGGAGAGAAACTGAGCCTCATGGATCGACCTTCTGTGGGTGAAGCTTATAATGGTTTTGATTAGAAAATGGGGGAAGAAAACCCAGTCAGCTCCTTGTGAAGTCTGTTTTTGTTTCAAAATGCAAACCTTTGGACTTTGTGGGCGAAGGCGAAGGTGCAGCCTGTAACTTTCATCAGACAATCTTGAAAACGAAACCTTTAAAATGTCGCAATTATGTTTGGTTTCTTTTCTTTTCTTGCCATGTATGCAGACAAACGAAGCAGCTAGCCACATGGAAGACAACCTAACACCCAACTCGGCTCATGTTGTCAGTAGTCACCGCTCACTATGAGTCATCTGTTCATCAGCCAATCATGTGACTGCAGTAATTTATGTCCCATTGATTGCTGCAACAGTACTGCTGCTGCAGCCTGTCATCATCAGCCAGCACAGCACAGCCAAGAAGGGACTCACTGTATTGTGCAAAAAGAAGTATTAACTTCCTTAAGTAAAGATAAAGTTTGTGTTTCCCCTTTAAGTATCTCAAATAGATAAATATCCATTTTGATGAACTGACAGCTGCTGTCTGAGACATGAGATCTGGTGTGGTTAAAGGTCCAGTATTTACACTTCTCCTGTGTTTTATTTGAAGTGTTGATCTCCATCAGAAGATATATTTGTGGCTTTAAGAACCAAAAAACATCTCAATGCAGTTTCACATCTCCTCTCTCAGGCATCTCTGTGGAGCTCTAGCAACAACAGGACAGTTAACCAATCAGAAGAGAGACTCAGAACCTCTATTCTGATTGGCTGACTGTTTTCTGAGTGATCCAATATAAATATATCAGATTTCAGGCAAACACTCAGAGAAACCAAATCCTTCAAGGTTGGCTGGTGGGTCCAGGTGGGCGGGGCTTTGGGGCATGGCTGAGAGCAGCGACTGCTTTGTTGTGACATCACAAAGTTACAAAAGTCCTGACGGCTCGTTTTAAGGCTCGGTTTCTTAATACAGGCTGTGTGCATTTCTCTGTGGACTGAGGCTTTGATACTTTCACAGTATTAACATAGACGTATAATGAAAATCATTGTTTTGGTTTACAACCCGAACACTGTTGGTAGCTTATTTGAGCAAACAAGCTCAAACATGCCGCAATCTACCTGCTCTACTGGAAATTATTGACACTTTGACTCTCTGTGGGCTGCCCATGTTGTTCTATATCTTCCAGACATGACTGAAGCTTATGGTTGCTTCAGGACCTATAGCTACAGGATGGTAGTAAGTTAGCTGGTGGTTGCTGAGCTCTGCACGGATGGAGAGCCAGGCCTGCCTGTTTGTATTGGCCAACTTTCAGCATTCCACATGTCTTTGTGATTTTCAGCTCCCTGACCTCAGGAGACTCTCCACGCTACTGTAAGTTATACTCACACCAGGAGCACAGATGGATCAGGAAGAAACTCTGAGATTCTATTGGTGCTTGGCTACTTTCTAAACGCACATGTAATGAAACATACTGGCTTCAAATCTGAAATATGAGCTGATGATTCCGGTAAATTTTCTAAAATGGTCACTGACATTGAAGTCAAGTCTGCTGTAATTTGAGGTATGGGAAATTACTGCACTGGAAATAAAAGAAAATAAGCTATTATGTTATTCCTGAAAATATGCCTTCAGTACACCTACTGAGGATCACCTACTTTTCCTTATATAAGTAAATAAAATAAATCAATTAACACAGTTGTGCTCAAATACCTCAGATGTGACAATGAGTGCACCTCAAAATGAGGACCACAGTTGCAGTTATCAATGCCTGCACAGTGGAGAGGAGAATATGGAAGCAGTGTGTTGAAATTCCCCACTGGTGCTCCAAGTGGAACAGTAAGTCAGGGCCAGAGGGCTACTATGTGTCAGTGAGCCTGCAATGACCCATGTGTGCTGTATCTTTTGCTCCAACGCATTGTTAGCAGGGCTAGTCATGGGGCTTTCAAAGCAAATGAGGTTAGGAGCTAACAAAGTTAGAGGTGCTAATTACAGACTCATGCTAACTGCCTGGTCAGGGGAAGGGAAAGGGGAACGGCCTGATTCCATCTCACTCCAGCTGCATCTGTATCTGAGTGTACGGTGTCTGTTTAATTTCTAACCAAATGTGACACGTGACTGTGCAAGCAGGTACCACCACTGTATACTGGCATTACAGTGTCAATGTCACCTTGCCCTCCTGTTCCACATTCCACATACATCAAACTGTGTGTGTGTGTGTGTGTGATAAGCAGTTTAAGGTGAGCAATGCGACAAAGACAAAGAGAGGATGTGGCAAGTTTAGAAAACCCCTTGAAATGAGGAGATGATCCATGCACAAGATTAGGAGGAGGTGCAGAGGTGATTAGGATGAGAGAAGGGAGGGAGGAGGGTGTTCATAGCCAAATTAAGGAACAAGTAGCGCCTTGGGGCTGATCTAAACAGGATTTACCTGTTGCTGTCCCGAGGTTACTCGCTTCACTTATTTACCCAACACTGCCACAGGGCCCAAACTCCTAAAACCCTTGTTAATTAAGGTGTGATCATGCAAAACATTCTGCATGTGTGTGTGAGTGCAGATACACACACTCACAACCTCTATCTCCTTGCACGTTTCTCTCTCCACTTCATCGAATTATCTGACACTGTCACCTTAAATCTGCATCCCATGAGTTCCCATAAACACAAAGTTAATTTCCTAAATATTCTCAAATATATATGTTACAGTGCCTCTCCTACAGAGAGGTCTCTGCACGAGCAGCATAAACCCAGTCATCCCATACTTGCCTGAGGACTGGAGCTCTATTCAATCAGTATTCAACGTCAGTCAATAGAATAATAAATTATGACCTACAGTAAACAAAGCATAATGTCATCAATCCTCAAAGCAAAATAGAAGTGTGACAGGTGGAAAGGTGGTGGAGCGAAAGCAAATGTCATGAAAGCCCCAGGTTAAACAAGTCTTTTTGAATTTACATATTACATATAAAGCTACACAGTCATCAGTGGGTCATATTGGGATGTCACCCTGCAGTCACCAACCCTATTATTTCAAAACCAAACACAATAACTGTCAACCACAACCAACAAAGCTGGGAAGAACGCCTGGACCTGCTCTATCTTCCATTTTATACCCAGCTGTGTGCTGCTGCACCCCCCCCGACCTCTATGCACCCCCACTCCCACCCCTTATATCATTCCTTTTAAAAAAAAAAAAAAAGAAAAAAAAAATACTCCTATATCCGCCATTTGCCCTGGGGACGTGTGTCAGGATGGTTTACACACTAAAAACAAACAGGCGTCCCATTGCAACAGCAAGAGAAATGGATGTGGGTTTGGACGAGGTGGGAGAGACGGAGGGAGGAGGGACGGGTTTGGAAAGAAGGAGGGACAGAGGCAGGAGCAGGGCACACATGAAGGACAGAAAGAGAGAAGCAGGGACGGAGGGCGCAGCATAGAGCGAGAGAGTGAAAGTTTTCATAAAATGACAATAATAAGAGGCCTCAGTGCCACCCAGTGACCACATCAAGGCTTCTGTAATGACAGGCTGTGCAGAACACATGTCCGCCTGAGTGAGGGAGTGTGTTTGTGTGTGTGTGTGTGTTTGTGCGTGATGCGTGTGCGCCCTTCTGTCAATGCTAAAAAATGGCTTAGTTAACCAAGTAATAATATTCTCAGCATGGAAACATGCACAGTACATCATACATATCACAAAGCAACACTCGACAGACACACAGTCTACACATGCAGCCTTTAATTTAGACTGTACTACGCTCTCCACTCACTCAGGCCATGTAGATATATGCGTACTTCATTGTTTGTAGTACAAAATAAAACCTCAGTCACTTACATTGTAGGCTAAGACAGGGGTCCACAACCTGTTTAGCTTGTGACCTCTTAAAATAAAGCAACATCTCCTGGTGTCTCAGGTTATGGTCTCAATGGAAATGAGTGTGATGAGTGATTTTCTGCCTCAGATTGTTTCATGCAAAGGATTTTAGAGGCTTTTTTATTTGCTATCAATTTAATCAACTGTTGTTCGCCAAAAACCTTCAGGCTTTGACCCCCAGGTTGGGGGCCGCTTCTACCACCCACTCACTTCACTGTCAACAGTGAAGTGAGAGGGGTGCTTTTAACGGACATGAGTTCAACTTTTTTTTCTTCTTTTAAAAGTTACACAGTCTCAAGTTAATGCAAACCAGCAGTCACAGCAGGGGTTTTCCATCACTTCTCAAAGGCAACATTAGCTGTGATGTCACTGATTTGGGTGGAGCCAGACGCTTAACATGCTTGAAAGTCTCTGCATATAGGAACAGCTCAGCAGCAGTTTTCAAACTCGTGTAGTCCACTGTGGATTTAACATTTGCCAGCATTATATTCAAGCCAATAACTACAATTTTGCATTAGCCAGGGCTGAAAAATACTTGCAGAGGTAAAGGGCCTGTGTTAAGCTTTCTTCCTTGCATGCAAGGGTTAATGGGCTTTCACTATGAATGGATGCTACTTCACTTCCTCTCCATAGTATCTTTGAGCAGATGCCCTCACACCAAATGTCATAGAGATGGCTTACGCAGCTGGAATTTATGTTCAGGACAAGTGGTTCATAAAGACAAAATAAACAGGCGCTTAAAAGGAACAGTTGAGATATAGTCCAAGCAAAACCTGAGGATTTCCAAAATAAAATCACAAAGTTTCACCCCTGCGTGTGATAAACAGTGTGTGTAAGACATGACTGTTTACGAGACCAGACCTGGACAAAGAAAGCCAGACAGGCAGCAGTGGAGCGATGCAGGGACCTGAGCCCAAGGAGAGAAAATCCTGTTCTTTTTCACAAACACCTTGTAGAAAAAAAGAAGGAGCCTGACCACAAAAGAGGCTCTGTGCTTGAGGCTATTTCAGTTAAGAGTTCTAGCCAGGACAGATCCACTGAGAGCACAAGTGAGATGGAAAAAGAGAAAGAGAAAAGGGAGCTTTATTTGGTTAACAACTTCCACGAATCAGTATGGGGGAAGAATGTGTGTAATTTGGCTCTGTTTGTTTTGCATTAGGACATAAAATATGTCGGGACAGCTTCATCACACATCTAAAGCCCAGAGAAAAGGAGATGGGCAAAAGTCTAGAAGGGGGGAACCGCAATTTTTTGTAAGTTGGGTTTTGGGTTGCATATCAGATGTGTCTCACTGGGACGCCGGCTTCGGCAAAGCATGGTGAAAAATGTGAGCCTACTCCCACGAAAAATGTTGCAGTGCCAAAGCAACAGCTTCAATCAACATCAATCAACAGTTACAGCAAACTATTTGGCAAGGAGATAATGATGTACAGCAGTTGCTCCCAACCTATTGTGTTAGAATTACCCCACAGCCCTGTCAGATGAACTGAAATACTCTTCTATCACCACAACACATTTATTTCACCATTCATCCATAACATTTAGCTTTTTAGCATTTATCCATTGGTTTTAGTTGACTGTTTCAACGATTTATTCATTACATTTAGCAAACAATTTAAACTTTATCAATTACTTTTAGCTGTTTTACCATTTATATATTACTCTTAACACTTACATCAAACATTTATCCATTACTAGTTGTTACAATGTATCCATTATATTTTTAGCTAATTCTTTCAAATGTTTATCCCTTACTTTTAGTTATATTTAAACGATCTGTCCATTACTTTAAGCTAACTATTTCAGCCAATTATCCACTACTTTTAGCTAACTGTTTTAGCCACTTATTCATCACTTTAAGCTAAGTATTTTAGCTATTTTCTATTACTTTAAGTTAACTGTTTTAGCCATTCATCCACTACTTTTAGCTAACTGTTTAAACCATTTATTCATCACTTTAAGCTAACTATTTTAGCCATTTACCCACTACCTTTCAGCTAACTGTTCAGCCATTTATCCATCACTTTAAACTAACTATTAAGCCATTTACCTATTACTTTTAATTAACTGTTTCTTCTCTGCTTGCTCAATAACTACTTTTCATGCACTTTCAACACAGGGTGTTCGGGTAGCTGACTCAATATGTGGACGTAACCTTTTTAAGTATCTTGGATACCCGAACTGAAGGCCGTTTTGTGTCTAACACTCATGCTGATATATTGAATGTGACATTGGTCGTGCAGGGTAAACAGTATATCAGTATATTCTTAGAAGATTTTATGCATACTGGCGCTTGAGTTCGCTTGCGAGACTGTGAAACAGCAGCTCTCTGTGTAAGCCATCCTTAGTTTACTGGGGTAATCATGGCTCTTATCATAAGGATTTCCCTATGTAGCTGCCAGGATTGTGTAGTTTGAATCTATGCCCAAAGACAAAATCTTTCAGTCCATCAGATGGGGGGAAAAAAAAATTCTAAGCATGTATCAAAAACAGAAAACTTGGCCTTGGAGTAATCACATTAGCCTGTGTGTTTAGGTCCTGGTGGAGGAAAACGACCCTGGATTGAGGCACTGGGGATAATGGGACCATTCCTGATGCCTTTCGGTGTGAATGGTATCTCGTTAGGGTCAGTTTTACAGCCAGGCTGGAAGGGAAAGTAAACTCGGATGAATAGAAGAGAAACTAACAGAAAAAGAGCAGGCGGAAAAAAAAGCAGGGATCGTGAGATGCTCTGAGGGCCAAAACCACAGATAAAAATCTAACCGCAGAATGAAGGCCAGATTGCTCTAATTCACTGTCATCTCAAGTATTTTTTTTCTGCATGGAGAAGCAGTGGGACATGGAGAGTGGCAGACAGAACCCCTATACTCCCTCCTTCTCGTCCTGTCCTCCCACACCCACTCCTCTCCTCCATTCAGATTTACTGCTCTTAAATTGTTTGCCCTCTGCTTTTAATGGCCATCTCTAGATCATCAGCTCTTAAAATAAACACTGAGGCTTGAATTACCTTCTCTATCACCATCCCACTGAAGCAGAACACACTCGCAGGCACTGTGCCTCGCCGCGCTCTTCTCTTTCTGTCTTTAGGTTAATTCTCTGTGTGCGCTCCCCTGTATGTTTGGGTTGCTGGAGGAGCGCCCTGCATTAAAGCTGAGCAGCAGAAGAATGGAAACTTAAGTAGGGCTCAGAAGCAGGGTGGTCTGCACCTAATAATACACCAATCAAATGTTACCACAGGAGGGCAAATAGCTCAGTAGATCAGTTCCATTGCTGCTGCTCCATGTGGGATGCCAGAGACAGTGAAAATGAGTGTAATTGTAATATTCATCATCCGCAACCCCCCAATTTGCTGATAATTTCTGAGCGGAACAGGATTTTGATGAAAATTGAAGAGTAAATATTATATGATTTTAGAACTTTTACTCTGACAGACTGCACCCAGTCAAGCACCAGTGAGGTAGACCCAGTTGGGGCCTGGTCTCCAAGCCCTGCGGACCCCACAGGCTAATCCCAGCTCCCATGTCTGCCACAGGACAGCTGGGTCATACTGTATCAGTGCATGTACATTTTAGTGCAAGTTTGCCTGCAAATGTGGCAGCTTCTCTTCATGTGTACATACAAAGCCCGCAGGCATCAGGTGTGAAGGGGGGGTTCAGGTGTCGGGTGAGTGTGGAGAGGACACTCATGTGCTCTGCTGCAGACGGCGTTTGTTGTCACTCAGCCTGGCTCTATAGCGCACATGAGCATATGCACGGAGGCGCACACACACACACACACACACACACACACACACACACACACACACACACACACACACTTACATACATACACAAATAACACTTAAAAAACACACTTCACACACTTAACTCTTACAGAGTTAGAGAGAGCCACTGGGGATGTGGGCTTAATCTTTTAAGAGGAAAAGCAGATTGCAGTTGAATGAAAGAGGGAAGAGATGCAGGCTCATGTTTATGAATGATAACAATTCAGCTGCACAGCTCACATGCAACACTTGTATTAATATGTGAATACAGAGTATGTATTCTGTAGTTAACGTTTGGGGTCTAGGCTATGACCTCGACATTCCCTATAACAAAACTTTAAGACTGCAGAGAGAGAGAGATTGGTGAGTGATGATAACAAATCCATACCCTCCTTCACAGGAGGCCACAGGTGGACGCAGGAGTGGACCAGCAACAGATAATGAAATAGAACAAAGGAAGATGAGCATGGTGGCTTAAATAGACTGTCAATGTGATTTAATTAACCCATCACAACTGTCACTCCTTTATTTTAGTGTTTTACTTCACTCTGACTTGTTCGGGTCTCTGAGACCCTGAGGCCTGTTCAGCTGTTAAGGTTAGGCTGTGTGTCTGTCTGGGCGTGGTTACCCACTTCCTTCTCCCTCCAACCCACCTGAGCACCTGCTACTCATCAGCTAATCAACTCTTCAATCAACCACAGCTCTTCCCTTCAGTCTTAACTGGATCGTTAGTCCAACAATGTGGTGTAAACGCTGTGGCCAAGTTCCTAGTTAGAGTTTTTAACCAGTATTTACCTTGTGTTTGCCTGAACCCTGTTAATCCTGTATTTGTCTCCTGCGCCTCAGGTTCTTCATTCCAGTCTCTCCTGCTTCCTGCCTCGTCCAGCTCAGCGCTCGCCTGCAGTTCCAGTTTGGATCACTGCTTCAACTTGCCTATCCCACTCTGCCATCATCTCCCACTGCCTGCTTTGCTCTGCCATTCCTGCTTCATCAGCCCTCCCTGCTCCGCCAAACCAGCTACAACCACCTGCCTCGCTCCTCCGACAATCAGGCCTCCGCCTGCACAAGCCTAAGATAAAAGTGCCTTTGTACTTAACATTAGCAGCTCGAAAAACACATGTAACCTTGTTTTAGCAGCTCGATACTTCATCACCTTTGCTTAGAAATGATTTAGATCCGATGTCATGTGTCAGAGATCTGCTACAGGAAATTACACATTACTTCTGTGTGGGCTCTCAGAGACCACACAACCTGGTTAAATATAAGCTTTATGGCCACGATTGATGTTGAAAGTAGTTCTTATGTAGCATTTCCCTCCTAAATCCCAAATAAGCGTGGTTTGTTGAGCCCTGACTGGAAGTTAGACCTCACTGGAGTCTCACTGACCCCAAACACAATCACTATGGAGGACAATAGGTTGTATATTATTTCTTTGTCTGGAGGATATATTTCTTCATGCAGAGTCCACCTAACATACAGAACATGAAACACTTATTTAGTGTAATAACATTGCCCTATAGTCGTTCCTGTACTTGTCACCTTCATCTAATGCCTGTGCTCAGCGTGGTCACTTCAATACTTTTTTCCATCCAGGTATTAATAAGGCCAGGAAACATAAATACATTTACAGGAAGAAAAACTTTCAAACAGCAGTGTGGTCTATGAGACCTCAGATAATGAGAAGGTAAAACTAAATAAGGGTTAAAGGAGTCTTTCAAATCACAGGCTCCCCTGCTTTTTTTAATTATAAATGATATCTGAGCTGCTGTCTCACAGGGCACTTAGAGCTTCTCAGAGGACTGAACTCATTTGTAACCCCCCTGGACTGAACTCAGCAGAACAAAATGTGTGAATAACATTAAGGGAATCTGCTCTAAAATTACAGTTTGACATTTTCATATGTCTCACTTGGTCCTCGTCCAATGACAAGTGTTTTATATATCCAGAAACAGAATATCTTAACACCAAGAAAATCTAATACCTTTTTTCTTCTTTTTTTTTTTTAAAGCTGACACAAGTATGTGGCAGCTACCTGGACATGATGTTACTACTGAGTCTGCTGTTGTGTAAAGCCGTGCTGTATGTGCTTATCCATGTGCATGAGTGTGGGGATGCCCGCTATAGACTGAAAGTGATCTGAGTGGATTCCTCTGGCAGAGCTCTGCGCTCTGGTTGCCCACACAGTGGGCCGGAGCGCCACGGAAACGGCCCAGCACTGCACGGCCACTCAGCGTGCCAACCAGGCCAGTCGCTGACACTCCTTGGATATCACCCAGGAAAGGTACACTGAGAGGAAAAAAAAAGCTACGTGGCCATGGCAACTCTATTCATTGGCCTTCCTGGACAGTTAGTTAATGCTCTGATACTGTGAGTCAACACACTGAAGTTCTTTAAGGCCATTAATGTATAAAATGTAGACAACTAAAATGTAATATTGGACATGTGTTATTCTGATAAATAAATCCACACAATATAATTTCATAAACTTCTCCCACCTTAATCTCCCTCATATCCTCATCGCTCACCAGGGAGGGAGGAAAGAATCTCTGTTGTTTTCCTATCTTCTATGAAATTTATGCGTCGGAGCTGCCAATAAGAATTCAAATGAGTCTGAAATTATAGACGAGAGAGTTGAGCGCTGACAGTTGACGGGTATAATGAGAATGTTACCATCCAAAATTATGCTTGTGAAATGGAGCTGGCTGTCCGTATGAAAGGCAAACAGACGGAGAAAGTGAGTGAACGTGTCAGGTGATTCAGTGAGTTTTTTTGAGCGGGCGCCCGGAGCTGGACGCCGCCCTCACCCTGGAGAGAGTCTTCAGAGGAAGCATGAAGTCGTGGGAGGCCTGAAGGAAGAGGGATGAACTATGAAATAGAAATGTGAGATCAGAGATATGTGAAGGTGTGCTGCTGAAAAATGAGCTGTGATTGAAGCTTTTATTTTGTGCTAAATATGAAATCCTCGTCGTTAAGGGTGTCTATCACCATAAACTCAGCCATGTTGAGTCAACAAAGAGTAATTTTTTTTTCTTACTTTGGTCGCCAAGGTCTTCTGTGCAACGCTTTAATTGACTTCAAGTGATTCCTTAAGTATAAGACAAAAATAAAGAAAAAACCTTCAATAAGAAAACTTCAGGGTGTTTTGAGCAACTGCTTTTATTTTAATGAAATCTTAACTCAGACTTAAAAGAAAATCTTAACTTAAGGTCTTTTATGCAATACTTTAACTTACTTTAAGTGATTCCTTAGGTATAAGACTAAGATAAAGAAAAAACCTTCAATACTTAAGTGGAGATTTTAAGGAAACTTTAATGAGAAGAATTCATGGTGTTTATTATTTTAAGGAAATCTTAACTCAGACTTTATAGAAAATCTTAAACTTGAGGTCTTTTGTGCAACCGGCCCCTGGACTTAAATGTAGTTATTGTTAAAAAGCTACAGATTCTGTCAAATGTTTTGATGTGAGAGCAGAGCTGTAAACGACAGCGCTCAGAGGTGATGTGAGGAGGGACAAGAAAAACATGCAGCGCAGTCTGTCTCCTTTATTCTCCCCAACGCCTCGCTCACAGTGTAAATCCCTCTCTTCATTTCTTTGTCCCCACGTTAAGTGCCACGTTTACTGTTCAGCTGCTCTGAGACATTGAAACTTTATTTATTTACCCGTTCCCCATTAATTAAAACATTTGCGTGAACACAGAAGCTAGATCACCTTAGCGCCTAGTTGACACCCGCCTTCCCCCTGACTGTTGACTCTCAGGACGCAGGAGTTTGGGGGGGGGGGCTGCATTTTGAAGTGATGATAACAGAGGAGAGACACCCAGGTGCACTCGGAGATGCTCGACAACACTTGCCGGGATTTCTGAACTCGGTGACACCAACTTATCTGAATACATCACGCAGACAAATTAATTAGTACAAGTTATTAGTATGGAGCGGCTGAAATCTGCCACTGAAACAAGCAGAAAACAAAGTAAGAATAAAGGATGGATAAGTCTGGAGTGTAGCTTACAGTCAGTAGCTTTATTCCATACTGTGCTCAGCAGTGGGAACTGGACCCCCACCCCTGCAACCTCATATATTCACTCTGTTATTTCAGGGAACAAAAGCGGAGCTCTCAAGGCCATGGGTGGATCCATGAAAGGAAGAAAGGAGTCCTGCTCCTGGTCCTGGCTGAATAGGGGCCTTTCACACTTAGAGAGGCCTGTTTACTCTCCCTCAATAATGGCTCTAATTTTCTGATCATTATTGAGTAATTCCATCCACCCCCACACCCAGCGTTTAATGCTCTCTCCCATCACTCACAGGGCCCCCAGGTCTGATGCACAAGACATGTTCTTCAAGACGAGTTCCTCTAAACCTGTGAGTCTGTGATCCGGACTACCACTTCCTGCTCTGCCCGCACAAGATTATAAAATTATATTCACCTAGAAGCAGGAATCATTCATTCAGAATTATTAATTTGCCAGTGTGGAGTGTTTTTTTTCCCTCCACATGTGGAATCATTCTGGGCTCTGATTGGAGAGGAGCTGCGCTTTATCCTCCATTTTGTTTTGGACCTGAATCCACAGCAGCACCATCACACCGAGTAACAATATTCGCTCTGCTAGAAGCCGGTGGAAAATATTTTGGAGGAAGGCAAAAAAAAAAAAAAAAAAAAAAAAAAAGAACACATCTGGGAACATGATAGCCATTTCATTCAATGTGGCAACACACTGGCGACAAAATAAGACCTAAGTTTAAACGTGGCGCAGCTCTCTGCTCCTGGCAACCCGCTGTGAGAAAGCATCCACAGGAGTGGTGGCGGCGGCGGCGGCGGCGGCAGCAGGGGCGTGAGGGGACGTGCAGAGGGGAAGAAGTGTTAAGCGAAAACAGGGATATGGGGGGAAAAATGTTAAAATGAGAGAGAAAGAAAAAGGATCAGAAGGAGAGAAGTTGGCAGAGACCGTGTGTCGGTTTGAAAAGCTGGCACCTTCTAAACAGAGCTGCAGCTCCGGGTGCCAAATGCTGCCAACCAGCCCCACTAGCCTGAATATCTGCCCTCCCTCTCTCTTTGTTTTCAGCATGGCATTTTGCATCATCTTTATTCTACGCTTTTCTTTTTACTTTATATCAGCGCTCAATATCATCCTACCAGCAGTGACTGACATTTATTAGCATTAAACGAGAGGGTAAATAAGGCAGAGAGGAAATTAAAGGGAGATATTTATTCATCTATTCATTATTAGTGTTCATTTCAAGGATTTCATTTGGGTTGTTTTTTATGTAAGAGGATTTTGTTTGTGCATAATTGCTCATTTTTGAGTTTGGTTTTTAAATAAGAATCCTCAGAGAGAGAGAGAGAGAGAGAGCGAGAGAGAGAGAGAGAGAGAGATTGGGTATCTGTCCGCGGCGGCGTCGCGGCGTTCCGTCCCGTTTTTCCGTATGGAAAGAGCTGTCCCAATTACAGGGCGGTCTCCCCGTGCTCTGCTCCACTGGACCGAGGGAACGAGGCGCGAGGCGGACCGATCAGAATCTGTGCTGCTGGGAACCCGGCCCAGGGAAAAAAAAAAAAAAAAAAAAAAAAAAAGACGTTCTCCTCTCCTCTGCTCTGCTCTCCTCCTGCTCTTTGCCCCTCGGCTCAGGCAGCTGAGGAGCCAGGCCGCCCCTCCTGCGCCGGGGTACGTATGTTTTTAGGGGGACAGACAGATTTCAGGCCTGGCGCCTGTACAGAGGAAGAGAGGAGCGGTCACGCAGATTCTCACACTGGAACGAGACAGTGTCGCAGACCAAAAATAATACACAGAGAAACCAGGGGGAAAATGTGCATGTTATTTTGTGTTCCCGTTGTTTTCTTCTTGAAATCTTTTCAGGAAAATAAATACATGAATTTTATTACATGTATTCATTTTATTCATTCACGTTTTTATGCATAATCTCGATGAGAAGATTTGTGTTATAATGGAGGAAGAAAAACCTGCAGCAGAATTTGAAACAGTGAGCAGAGTTGAGCTGAATTGCTAGAAGAGACACCAGAACATTTATTTATTAACCTTAATTACACAAATAATTAAAAATCACTGTACAGTGAAATTAGGAAATAAAGCTAATCCATGCTGCCCACAATAGGCACTTTCTGGTACAAGGAATTTTTCTATTTGCAAAGCTAAGATCTGACCTTTGTTTCAAAATGAGACCTAATTCAATCATATACTCAGTCTTTTGTGTTGTTTTCCAGTTTTAGTCACTAAACTGGATAATTACAGTGAAAAAGAAGCGGGCTGGCCTGCTACCAAACCCACACAGCCTCTCTCTCAGCGCCCCGACCTATAGAGCGGTGGAAAGTTGCGAGGGGTCGGCGGAGGGAGGTCAGACGACCGGGGCCGAGTGTCAGTGGAACGGTTTGCGCCTTTTCACTCGTTTATTTGGAAGCTTGATCGTGTGTTTACCAGCGATTCCTTACACTCCTGCACACACACACTGCTCTGCTTTTCTCTTTCCCTCCTTCTACCACACACACACACACTGCAAAAAAGCAAATGGAAAAACTGGGGTGTCTGAAAACGGGCCAAGCCGGGGCTGTTGGAGGCCCCTACGCCTCGATGCATATTAAAGCAGCACAGTGTCACTGACGCTGTCCCGTCATGAGAGGAGGAGGAGGAGGAGGAGGGTGGGGGTTGGGGTGGGGTGGGGGGCTCGTCGAAGCTCAAACTTTATTGGGCACATTATTTCAAATGACAACAAAGCGTAAGGAAGTTTCCGTTGAAAGTGTCGCACCAGCAGTGTTTTTCACACCAGATGAATGTGGCTCCCTCAGCGCCGACACTCTCTGTCTCTCTGTCGGCCCCAGATTACGGACCGGTGCCAGAACACTGGAGCACAATCCTGCTCCCCGTCCAGAAAGTTGCGCTCTGCACAGACACACTCCGCCGAGGAGAAGAAGAAGAAGAGACCAAGAGAGATTTCATTTTTGAAATCATTACGATTCTTTCTTCTTCTGCAAACACGCGGCAACCGAGGGGACGACATGACCCGACTCGACCCGACTGTCCAGAAGTGTTACTGCTGCTGCAATCACCTGCTCTCACTGCACACACAACAGGGCCACATTGTGTAGCCTCTACACACCATCACACACACACACCCACATTTATATGTTGGTGTGGAAAGAAAAAAAAAATCCCACTCTGTCCTGTTTGGTCTCTTCTTCATTATGTAACTGCATCTGATAACGTTACCTCCTTTTGAAGCTCAGGATATTGGGCAAAGCAGATAAGATGTGTGTGATGGATTAGTGTGACGTGAAGGCGTTAAGTCTCTCAGTCTGGCCGTCTGTCTCCCTGTCGATCCCTCTCTTTGTTCGCCTCCGGTAAAAGATATTCTCAGAATCATTGCACAGAGACACATTGATGGGTAAATGAACATCTTAGGTTCACGGCCGCACCATGGAGATATGGGGTAGTCTGACACACACACACACACGCACGCACATGCACGAAACGCACACATGCAGTTGGCTTGCGGGCCTGGCCCGGGCACCTCTCTCTGGTCTGCCTGTCTCCGGCGCGCAGAGCAGATATGGAGGCTGCGCTCTCAGAGACATCTTTTTATCATAACAGCTCGAGTAATGAAAGCCGTATGAGGCAGCTCGCGCTCCAAACATGACTAATGCTGGAGCAGTGCGGCTTCGTCAGACCGACAAATATGGAACACGTCGCTCACAAAAACATGACCTGATCTTCAGGGGTCTCGGAGGTGGAGGGAGGCCCAGAGCGCCCGAGTGCCGAGCCAGACATGTGATCAAAGATGTGATCAGACGCCCCCCCCCCCCCACCCCCCACCCCCCCCCCCCACCCCCCCCCACCTTCATCTCAGGCTATCTCTCTCACTTCCTCCACATCCCTGAACCATTATCATCATCATCATCATCATCAGATGCAGCAGAGTCAGTGAAAAGAAAATGAATCACTTTCTGATCAGTCCACAACAAGTGTGTGTGTGTGTGTGTGTGTGTGTGTGTATGCAGCCAGGTAGTTGTCAAAAGAAAATGATCAGGCTCTTTCTGGTGGAGGAACCTTGCTTTGCAGCTGCAGAGCAGAAGTGCAGATCTGAGTACAGCTGCTTTGATGTGTCCCAGCTCTCACTGCCCCGCCTGGACGGGCCCAAGTCTATAATTGGACAAAAGCAGAGACACATACTGTACTGTAGGGAAGCAGAAACAGAGGAGGGGGTTAGTGTGTGTGTGTGTGTGTGTGTGTGTGTATATCTCCTGTTCTGTCAATCAAGCTGTTTGAAAGCAGAGCCCCCCTCCTCTCCTCCCCTCCCTCCTCCTGCAGCTGGTGACGGTGACATCAATGGGACGAGAGAACTGAAACGCAGCGGTGGGGACGAGGCGGGTGAGACGGCTGCGGTCCAATCATCAGGCCTGGCAACTGATAGCTTCCGCAAGACACAGACACCCTGGAATGGGGAGCTAAGAATAAAACTGTAATGCTGCCACCCCAAAGGTTAGAATGGAGCCACTGTCTGTCTGTCCTCTGTAAACTCTGGTTAACCCCGCCACTGCCTCCTGGAAAACAGAGCAATCTGAGCCTGCGAAGGTGGATGTGTTTTTGTTTTTTTTTAAATTTTACTTATTTCCTAATGTTCTCTCTGTTCTTTTGTAGTCGTGTGTGCAAGGTGCTGCACAGACGGCTTTTGAGGTGGCCGTGGAAAAGCTGCGCAGGATCAGGAGAGGAAACCGTCTCCCTCCCACAGCAGAGGATGTTTGACTATTTTAGACACAAGCACAAAAATGAACAACACTTAATTTACGATCCAGCAAAAGCTTGTCCGATTTAAAGAAAAATAAAAGAAAAGGTTTACGGTCAGTTAAAGCTCCCTGAAAAACAGCAACGATATCTGAAACAGACTCATGTAAGCATGATCATATATGTACAAAAGGAAAACCAAATGTGATGCACAGAACCAGAGAGATGAAGGCGAGCTGAGTGTGTGTGTGTGTACGGGGGTGAGTAGCTGCTGGATTCTGGCACGGAGTTAAAAAAAAGGCTTTACTCCGAGGGGCACCAGGCTGCGCTGGGAGCTAATCTGAGCCGCGGTTCGCCACGGCGCATTGTGGAACAGGAAGAGGCGCTCACGGAGGCCCCGCAAACTCAAGCAGAGTTACACACTGGGCTGAAAGGAGCCTGGCATGGGGCACTGTCACAGAGGAACGCTGCACCTCCCTGCCAAGGAGAAGAATTAAGGCCCTGTAACTGTATGCCAGTCTGTGGTAAGAGAACCCAGCATAACAGTAAAGGGCAGAGGAGGGGTCTGTAGCTGTGTGTGTGTGTGTGTGTGTGTGTGTGTGTGTGTGTGATCAGTGTTTACACCTGACTCCACCTGCAAACACCTGGATCATGGAAACAGACAACTGGAGAGCAACTACAAATAAACTCAATGACCAAAAGGCAAAATAAATGACATATACATATAAAACTGCAAATGAAAACAGCTAAAAGTGTCATCACATTACATCTGACACATCGACACAATAGCTGGATTTTAATTTGTTATATATTCCACTACATTACTCCAGCGGGTCACATACAGGACACAGCAGATTTCAAGCATCTCCAGATATGAGTGTTATTATTTAACTGGATTAAAGACACACTTTCACATCTGTAGTCTTTCCGTGCAGATGAAGCTGTGGTGAAAGTGAATCATTTGTAATGAGTAACAGTTCTGCTCTCCACTGCAGCCATACCCCAGTAATTATGATACGCTTAATAAAGAATTTAATTCCTTTAAATGACTAAAATAAAATGTAATGTTCCTGTTTTGACACCAGGAGATGTGTTTATTTATTTCTTTTTTAATTTCTTTTATTACAAAAGCAATAAAACATAGTTAATATTGTTATATTATTATATTTATTTAGAATTAATATTATACTATTGCCATTTAATAACACAATGAATCATTCTTGCCGGAATTAAGTACAAAATAGAATTAAGCAAATATCTTTTTTTTTTCCTTTGAGCGTCTCCCGCTGTAAAACGAGTGAATATTCCAACTGTTAGATTTCACAGTGTGGATCACTGCCCTCACAGAAGACTTCATGTAGGTCTGTAAACACAGCACACTGCAACGTTTTCACCACCTCTACTTTAACTCCGCCATCGCAGCAGGAAACATGTGTCGCATATGGAAAAATAAAACAGAGGCAGAGCCACGCTGTCACAACCAGAAAAGTCTCAGCTTGTGTGTGTGTCTGTGTGTGTCTGTGTGTGTTCAGTACAATCAGACAAACAACGAAAGGAGAGCTCCTGAGTGTTCCCACTTGTGTATGTGTGTGTTTGTGTGTGTGTGTGTGCGTGCAGAGTGGCGTTAGGCTGAGGTGGCTGCGGCTGCAGACCGGCTGACTCTCACTGCCTCCTGAACTATCTGGGACTGGGCCAGCTGTCACTGCGCTCTCCAGACCACCACACACACACACACACACACACACACACACACACACACACACACACACACACACACACACACACACCAAAGAATCCACAGACACACACACACACACACACACACACCACACTGCTACTAATACACACCAATCTCGCAATAACATACACATGGATTACAGACACATGACAAACCGCCTCGCACACGCACACGTAGGCACATGCGTGCACACGCAGATAAACAGGTTTGCAGATGCTTTTGTTTACAGATGGCACCGGAAAACATGCACATTTGGATTTAGACAAATTTGCACACAAATACTTGAACAAATGTACCACTGCAAACATATCTCTAGGTAAACAGAGGTTTTAAGCCCGACTGTCAAATTCTGCGAATCTCTTTAAAGCAGATAGAAACATCGATCTGGAAAACATTTCTTTTTTTTTTTAAAGATTATAAAGCGCAGACTGTCCCTTTAAATGTCAAAGCTGGGTCGTTATCTCAGTCCTGACTGTGTTTATCGAAGCCTTGGCATCGGCTCAGCTTGGTACATAGTAAAGGGCAGGGTCTAATCTGTGTGACTCACATGCCAAAGTGTGTGTGACACATCACATGTTGACCTGTGTGTGTGTGTGTGTGTGTGTGTGTGTGTCCACATACCTGGTGAGTGGACGAAGTAGGCCAGGTAGAGGTCCAGCTCCTTGACCGTCACTCCAATGTGGTGCGGCTGGACACACAGGCCGTGGTTGGAGCACTGGGGCGACTTGACCAGCCGCTCCCCGTCCGTGCTCTCCAGGGGGCTGCCCTTGAACAGGATGACCATCACCAGGTCCAGCCGCCACACCTTGTCAGCCTGGCGGAGGCAGTCGATGCGGCGGATCTTACCCTTCTGGTCGGGGTTGGACAGCACGCAGCAGGGGGGCTTCTTCCCCGTGATGGTGAGCACAAAGTCCTCGCGGAACTCGGGCCGGATGTCCTTGCGGAGCTTGGCGAGCAGGCGCGAGGCCCACTTCTGCTTGATCTCTGGCTTCTCCCCCAGCAGCTCGTCCTTCACCGCGCGCTCTTCGTCCTTGGTCATCCTCTTTTCGTGCTTCTTGAAGTACTTGCGCTTACGGGCCTGCAGGTTGAACCAGGTGTACGAGAAGGCACGGACATGGGGGAGGAGGGCCTCAATGAAGGGATGAAATTCATCCTGATGAGAGAGAGACGGACATGGTGTTAGGAGGCTGAAAAAGGGCTTTTATTTTGAAAGAGAGCATGCAAATCTTTAACATGAAATTTTCAATGAAAAAGAAGCCATAGGGTAATAAAATGAAATAAGAGAATTTAGGATAATACAGTGATTATATTGTAGTTGTTAATGTTATTAAAATGATCATAATTACATGTTAATTTAAAATGTAATATAATTTAACAGTTTACTAGAATAATCAAATTCAAAAAAGCAATTTAAATAAATATTCTAAACAAAAATAAAATATTTCATCATCATTACCATTCAGATCAAATATGAATAAACATGCAGCAATAAAAAGTAAAATTAATCTTAACTGTAAGATGCAAATGTGCAACGCAAAGCCTCCTTTTTCATAAATAAACACAAAGACAACAAATACAAAAAAAACAAAAAAAACAAAACATGAATTCAAATCCAAAAGCGACTGAAAAGCTGAGCCAAGTTGCGCTCCCGTGTTCCTGCTGTTAAAAGAGAAGTTATTCTGCTGTACCATAATACCTTCACTACATATCTCTGGGCAACAAAGCCCAGATCTCGCCACAGCGTTCCTGTGCCAGGGTTGCCACACACCGGTCGCTCACCACCGCCAAGCTTTGCCGCCACAAGACCACTGTTGAAATGTGCTGCTAAAAGATCAGCCATACCATTTCCTATCTCTGCTACCATGCAAGGGAGCTCCAACCAGACTCACATTTCCACAACAAACTGAAAGCAGACAGAAATCACCACAGAAAACCACACTGCAAGAGGAAGACAGACGGCCTGGTAGTTACCATTTTGCACTCTCATCATAAATTTGGCACAGCGTTTAAAGTGAAAAAAAAAATCTCCTGCACCAGTTTTTTTTTTTTTTTCCTCCCGCGCTCCCCAATGTAAAGCAAGTGCTGGTTTGGCAGGGTATGGAGAATTAGCAGATGAAAAAAAAAAAAAAAAAAGAAAAAACTTGGGGAGGGTTGTAAAAAAATAATTAGCAGAATATGCTGCTCACTAAAAACAGTGGGCCAAAGTTTAAAACCAAAACAAAAAAAACCCCAAGATTTTAAAAAATTCACTGCAGCAGGATCACAGCCAGTAGCTCATTAGACAAAAGCACAAAATGACAAAAAAGACAGATTCAAAACTTGTAGCAAAAAAAAAAAAAAAAAAAAAAAATGGTAAGGTAAAAATAGAAATGTTAACAGTTTTGCACTGTGGGAGAAAAAAAAGAAGTTTAACAACGGGGATAGATGCACTTAAAATAAACAGTCCTTTGTGCTTTCCAAAAATTAAAAAAAAATCCTTGGCAAAGTGTAATTGGTAGTGGTGTCTGTTCTGATCCCTGGGCCCGGCGCAAGACTCACACACACACTCTCTCACACACACTCACACACACACACACACACACACACACACACACATGCACACACAGATGGGGGGGCTAGGGAGAGCAGAGCACAGAATAGGGAGAAAAAAAAAAATAGAGAGCCGAATCAATGTTGGACGAGCGCATACGACCGCTGGCAAAGCCGAGTGCTGCTTCTTTTTTCCCCTTTTCTCTCCAACTCTCTCTCTTTCTCTTTCTGTTTCTCGCTCGCCGTCTCTCGTCCTCTCCGCGTTCTTTCCCTAACCATTGCTTGAGCCTTTGCCAACACGAGTAGGGCCCACCTATTTGGCAACAAGATGCCTGTAGCCCAGCCAATGCGTTAGCTTCAAGAGCTGAAAGGGAGGGAAAAGAGAAAGAGGAGAGGGTGGGGAGGGGGAGGCAGGGAGGGTGGGGGGGGGGGGGGGGGGGGGGGGGTAGGGGTGTTTAGTAGAGAGGGAGAGAGCGAGACCGCGCAGGAGAAAGAGAGAGAGAGAGAGAGAGAGAGAGAGAGGGAGAGAGGGAGCAGGTGGGAGAGTGAGAGCGCGCAGCCTTGTCCGACGCTGCACAATTTGCCAAATCGACAAGTTCCACTCTGACACGGAGGCAAAGTTCAGGGGAGCAAGTCTTCTCCTGCACCAATCCCAACAGCCCTCAGCCTGCCTCCATCTTTACTATGGCCGCCGTCGCCTCGTCTCCCTCACCCCCACACACACACACACACTTACACACACACACACAAACCCCCGCCCTCTGCTGCGCTCCTCTGCCTCTCTCTACCCCTCTCTCTGCTTGCATAATGCCACCTTGGCAGAGGATGGCAAAGAGAGGACACACAGCTTCAGAATCCCTCCAGACCCCACCACCGGCAGCTGCTCGTGGGTTTACCACAGCAAACAAAGAGGGAGAAACAAACCCAGGCAGCCGCACTCCTCTCACTGCACACACAGACATCACTGACGAGATGATTTAGATGCACAAATGGCAGAAATGGTTACAGAATTTAAGGGGGAAGGCAGCGGGCAGAGGAAACAGAATCAGCTCCATTAGAGGATAAACGGTCAGCAGGAGCGTTACCGTCTCCCCACCAAATCCACCCACTCCCCCCAAAAAAATTCGCTCTCCACCTTCCTCCTGAGTCCCCAGGAGGGTTTTGGCATTCGGTCGGGGAGCGGCGACGGCTGCCATGTTGCCTCATCGTGAAACATGTCATTCAGGGTTGCACCTGCTCTGCAGACAGCTCGTCTGACGGCACGAGCTCTGCTGAATCACAGACCGGGACCTGAACCTCCACACAAACACATTCACCGTATACACAAATCATATGACTCCTCAGTTCATGAGCTGCTCTGTCAACAGCCACAACTCCGCAACAAGACCTGTAACATCAATACAGAGGCTTCACCCACAGGGTCCACAACTGCAGCCACAGGGAGCGACTGTGCAGCAGGAACCTTCTGATTAACTGATTACTGCATTGACAGAAAATGCATCTGTTTTCAAAATCAACTCATCATTTCAGCCATTTTTTTAAGCAAAAATAAAAAATAATCTCTTATTCCAGCTTCTCAAACATGGCAACTTCTTTCTCATGCATGATGCTAAACGGAATTTATTTCTAGTTTTTGACCGATAATTTAAAAAATTAGGAATGTGAAGATGTCACCTTGAGCTCTGGGAAATTATAAATGATAACTTTTGATGGACAAAACAATTCAGACATTTAAAAAAATGAACTGATTAAAAGAGTAATTGTTCGTAGATGAGTGTTTGATTTCATTAATGTCTCTCCACGTTCCAGGAAAACGACCTTAGGTGAGGTCACAGTGCCCAAAAAGTGCCAGAGGCCAGACGTGGCCAAGTCTACATTTTAAACTAATGACCACGGTCATTGAAATTCTTATTTAATCAAAGCAAACTTCAAATAGACAATCAAAGACTCAAACAGTCACCTCCTCTCTCTCACTAATAAACATCACAGCCTCCAGTCTCTTTCCAAACAGTCCCGAGCATCAGCCTAATGAAACACCAGCTCTCACCCATCATCTGCTAACGACACACCTCCACATTCACTCTCACTCGCTTTGTGTGTCACTGACCGCTGCCAAAGTTTGATATGTGCTTAGATAAAGCAGCGAAGGAAGCCAGGGCATACACACAAATCTCACTGTGTGTGTGTGTGTGTGTGTGTGTGTGTGAGAGAGAGAGAGGGAGAAAGGTGCCACCAGTCAAACACATTTCTGTTTTCCTTCACCACCTGCAGCAGAAACAGGAGGAAACTTAGCAGCAGCAGATAACTGGCACTTGAATGTGATTCCTGTGTGTCTGCTTTTCAATAAGAATTACAGCTTCCTACGTGACCCTGCCAAGATGCAAATAAACCACCATTCAAATGTCACTGGAATTTGACTACAAGGGGGTTTAAGTCATTTTCCTTAGCTATGCTATTTGCCTTCCATGGGCTGAAAAAGTCACATGTTCATTTTCCAGGAATAACTGTGATGCAGATTCTCTCAAACTGCCAAAACCTGGAGGGAGGAGAGAGACGATCATTCAGACTCTCCGTGGGTGAGCTATACTGTAGATGTGCATGTCTGCACTATCTGCTGCACCACACTGGGCCTATATTGTGTGACGTTCAGGTCGCTGTGTTGAAATACTAAAAGGTTTATTTAGGTTATGGAAGCAGCATAAACCCATCATGGTAGGTGTCTCCGGGTTAATCTCCTTACCTGGAAATTAAATTAAGGCCAAATGCGCTTGGCCTTTAGCTTTAATTCGAGCTTATTATCAATTAGCAGCCGGAGCTGTAGTTGTTTTCTTCCGCGATATTTTTACAAGCGTGAACCAATGAGAGCCGCGTCTGTAGCTAGGTTACCTGTTCACCTGCTTCCTGTTTTTCATCAGCTTCACCTTACAAGCCCCCCCCCCCCAAAATAAATAAATAAATACATCTGCACTGTGACTGTGGCTGCATGCGGTGCATTATGGGTCACATTTCAGGCCTGAAAATGAAAAACAAAACAAACAAACAAAAAAAAAAAACAGTTTGACTAATAGGCCGACATGCACCCAATTAAAGTCATGGATTATTTTCCACCATCATGTGTCTCTGGCTGCTTCCCCTCAAACATCATCCAGGCCCCGCTAACAGGACGACAAGCTCAAGCCAAGACAATTAAAAATGCACCATCACTTCTCCCTCTCCCTCTCTTCTCATAGGGCACTTAAAATATAAATACTTTAAAAAGAGTGAAGACATCATCCACGCAGTGTGCCAGGAATAACATGAAAATGAAAAGAGCTGGAAAAAAAGACGGGCTGGCATTCCCGCAAGCGACGTTCGTGCTGCACCGTTACTAAAAACCCGCCGTCAATTAATATCAGCAGAGGAAACACGAAACACATGCAAATATGTTTTAAAAATGGAGTCTGTCGAGCAAATGAGCCGCACTTTCCTGTCAGACCCCAAATGACCCGTGACACTGCGAGAGTTGGGTTTTTTTTTTGTTTTTTTTTTGCTGCGTTAAAGCCTGAATGAACCTGTTTTGTTAGATTTTTATTTAATATTATTATTATTATGTTAATGAATATGTGGGACTATTTAAAAATAAATGAACCTAAATAAACCGAATTATTAAGACGTGTGTTGTTATAATTTAAAAAAAACAACCAAAGATCACAATTCAAGTCCAAACCCGCTTTTCACTGCAAAAGCGTCAATTTCATTCTCAAGAAAAAGAAAAAAAAAAAAAAACAAACAAAAAACGCTGCTTCTAAAACCTCCAGCTGAATTTAAACAGTCTATGACTGGAAAGACAAAAGAAATGATTTTCAAGTCCTTTATTTTCCAATTCTCAGCACGTCTGACCGAGACTGTGGAGTTGGCTGCCAACTTCAGATTAACTCTTTCAGCGAGGAGAGAAAAGGTTCTTTTACTCTGAAAAACCCAGTTTGATTCATCACTGCGCCTGCGGACACTCTGCATTTGAATCTGTTTGAATAATCCATTATTTCAAATAACTGATATCTTGGTTTTTTTTGGGGTTTTTTTTTATCACTTTGCATGAATGGCCTTTAAAGATGATCCTATTGTGATTCATTAGTAGTTGCTATTAGGTTATTTAACAGCATATTAATTTACATTTTATCATATCTTTTTTTTTTTTTTTTAAAAAGGTGTAGAAACAATGTAATAAATATTTTGCTGATGAGCAATGTTTTAATTCAGGTTCAGAATTAGCTTTTGTTCTACATGTAATATGGAGCACCTCTATAGGTTGATAGGAAAATCACACAGTCTTATCAAGGCCTGCTTATTCTATTTTCTGACATGTTTGCATGTTGAATAAAATACAGCAATAAACAAATAAATAGAGTTAATGAAGCAGGTAGCAGGAGGCCGCCGTGTCCATGTAAAAAGGAAATCTCTCAATGTCCCTGAATACATGCAAAATGTGTGCAATTATGACAGAGGAAAATGACAGAGGAATTAGAAGTATCCTTTTGTTTTTTACACAGGCAACATTCACGCACTTTCCAGGAAATGATGGAGGTAAAAGTGAGCTTTGCTTTAAAGTCCAGATCCTCAAGCCAAATAATCAAAATGTTGGCACAGTGAAATGCTTTTTTTTTTTTTGTTATGATAAATCTTTGGCTTGAATGTTTTGTTTTCTAACCAACATTGATCATCTAAACAATTTCAGCCCCTTTGAATTCCCAGAACATGAACAATTGACATGATTTGTCTATATCACTTGTAAATGTTTAACTTCAGAAACACGAACCAAACTCAGGCGGTGATAAAAGTCTCTTCCTGCCTCTGACCCAGCAGCAGGCCTCTCCGCCCTGCTTTGTCCTGCTCTGTCCTGTGGTAGATGACCTCGCCGAGGCCACGCTGCATCTCATTAGACCAATTAAACCACGGTCTGCATAACCCGAGGGCCTCCCGGCCGCCTGGCCCTTCATTAGCGCAGCTCTGTGCTGCTGGGGCTCGGCTCTGTCCTCTCCTGCCCAACTGAGCGTCCCTGACCCTGGACGGAGCCTGACACCGGCTCCCCCTGACCTCGGCTCAGACCGCTGACATAGAGCCAGGGCAGGGGAGGGTGGCGCAGGAGAGGGGGTCAGGTGGGGCAGAGAGGAGAGGTAGAGAGATTCAGTCATGCTAGAGCCTGGTGGAGGTGAAGGGGGTGCTGGGTGTGGGGGTGTAAATCACATTTTATCAATTAACTCTTAAAAACACAGCATTTTGATTTATCCAGCTGGATATTATATTAAAAACTGGTCTCGTATCATTTTTAACCTCAAAGAAAGTTTCTAAAAACTTTCTAAAATCCCAATTGAGGGAACTTAAATATTAGCAGGTAGCAGGTGTGTCCACTGGTTTCATCCTAAACTTACCAAACACTCTCCCAGATGCTATAGAGAGCGTGTCGTCTTTATCCTGCTGTGGTTTTGTACTGTAATCAGAACAAGCTACAGTGGCTGCCACATGACCCTCCATAGCTATCACACACAGTAATCACTCCTGTTAATCATTAGAAACAGAGGGAGGAGGGGACACAGGATAAAAATTTAAAGACAATGTCCCCACACTCTGTGGTGAGCAAGTGATGCGTGGAGATCCACGGAGCTCGGCGCCCTGCGTCAGTTGCACTTATCTGAGTTTACAAACCAGCACGTTACTATGTGTGAAAAATCTGCAAGCAATTTGCGGTGGCTGCGTGCTAACGTGCCCAGGGTGGGCTGTGTGTGGGGGGGTGGGGGTGGACCAGTCGAGGAAGAGGCACGCACGGCACATTCCAGTCCCACAAAGGGGCTCTGCTGCCTGGCTGCACTGCAAAACAGACCGGGCCCTTCCGAACCTCTGGGTCTGGAGCCGCTGGTTCGGCCCCCGAAAGCACCGCCAACATCAGTCACATTTGTCAGCAGGCAGGTCGACGCGGAGGCCCGGGTCCAGCAGGTCCAGGCTCAACTCAAACTGCGCAGCACAGACGTGAATTCACATGAGAAACACTGCAGGTTTCGTGTGCTGCTGTTGTGCTTTGGTGGAACTCTTTAAAGATTTCACATAAATTAACATTTGTTCCTGCTGGAGGAGGTGTATGTAACGCGTGTTGAGACGTGCACACGTTCTTGGATGAAGACAGCAGTATTGATGAGTGAGGGTGGGAGGAGTGGAGGAGCACTCTGACATATATATACATACACCACTCAAACTCAGCAAAGCCTGTGGCGATCCCATTGTCTTACTGATGCAGCTGAGGTCTCGCTCTGAACTCACCTACAGAGTCCAGGCTGACCTCTGTGCAGCCTCACGCCACACACTACTTCTCTGCACACAAACACTCAAGTACACAAAAAAAACCCTCTTCCCTCAGCCGCTGTCTAGAAAGAATGTGCTGCTGGATGAAGGAACCGCCCTGCGTCTCACTAACGTGTGTGTGTTTGTGTGTGTGCACGTGAGCGACTGGCCGTGCCGGGGCAGGCCGACTCAGCACCGCAACAGCCATGACTGAGTGTTTTCTCACTGTGCCAGCCAACACACTACTGCTGCTGCTGCTCACACTGCTGCCAGTGCAGAGCGAGCTGAGCGACGGTGATAATACGAACCACACTACAACTTTTTGTTGTTTTGTTGGTTTTTTTTTCCTCAGCTCTTATAGATTTAAATCTAACTATCTAAACTAGTAAACTAAAAAAAAAAAAATACACAATTTCACCAACCAAGATCCAAACAAAGCACCTGCCAAACTGTTTGGTAGAGGAGACAAACTTGGAGAAAGCAGCCAGCTTTTAGCAGCATTTGGCTGGTGGCGGGTGTTAATTTTCTACCCTGGTAAAAACCAGCTCTGTAATCAGTAAACACGGAGTGCCTGGCCTGCAACAAAGAAATGCATTTAGCAAATTCATTCTCTTTGATCCTGCATTTCTATTTTGGTTTGATGGAAGGTGATACATTTTTGATGAAATGCTAGAAATGAGATATGATATGATTTTAACAGCATAAGCACATAGTGGCTGGTAGCCTTCAGTCCGTGCCACATTACCTTTGATCCACACAGCCTGGTTGACACACATCACAGAGAATTACAAGCACACTGATTTATCAATAGGCTCAAAGCAGAGGGATGTTACAACATCACCTCATTCTGCAGAGATCCCTCTGCAGAATACGAATTTCAACACGGCCTGAAATGAAAAGGAGCCTCAGGTTCATGTGTTAACTTGCCGCTTAACAAAGCTGTAGGGCTTTACTCCCCCTTTTCAAAGAGATGAGTGTGAAATACAAAAGTCAGCCTTTCACACACCGATGGGAGAAGAAAGTGAGCTGACACAACACGATTGAGTGTTTCAAGCCCGAGACGTGTAGTGCACTCGAGCAGAACGCTGGCGTTTGAAGGTAAACCTGCAAACATTTTGGTTGCACTTAAGGAAATCTGAAAAAAATCCTCTTGATTCTCTGCAACACAGATCTGACTTAATGATCAGTTTTACTGTTTGGAAGACGCGGACTTGCTCCTGCAAGGTTTGAGCTTTGTGTCGTTAATGAGAAATACAGCGTTGTCTCCACCCTCCTCTCACCAGGTGCACGGCGTTTGGGTTCACACTGATTTATGGGCGAGCACAAGCAATGTATTAGCACTCCTGAAGCCTTTGACGACAGATTATATACTGTTACAGACCATTATAATACATTAAAATACATGTTCCTGAAGTCAAAGGATGCACTTTTTGACCTCAGCTTCATTTTTCCAGCACGAACACTGCTTCACATACACAGTTTTTGCCTTTTCATTGTGAACCCGTGTTTGAAAGCATGGTCTCTGGTGTCCATATGAACAGTGAGGTTTTATTTTTCTGCACAGAACGAAAACTGTAGTTTTTTTTTCTCCATCGCTCACACTGAAAGCACATAAGGAAGGGATCTCTGAATGGCCAATAAGAACAGGAGGAATGATTACAGCAGGCCAAACCTGACTCAGTGTTCATATGGGAACATGACTACTATTTTGAAAAATTGTGAAAAAAATCCTCTTCTTTCAAACAGCCGAACAATATCACTTATATATTTGATATAATCCAGCTCCAGCTAGAAACTATATGATTTGTTTCATCTAGTGTACCAAAATATTATTTATTTCTTGTACTTGAGTATTTCCATTTAATTCTACTCTACACTTAACTCCACCACATCTGCTTTTCAGATTAAGATTTTATATATATTTTTTTTAAATTATTATCTTATAAAACTGACCTCTTACAAACAAACAGTGTCTGTGGCCTCTTATCAAGATCCTGATGTCTATAAATTGTTAATGGTAGAAACAGTTAAAAATCTCAACCAGCCTCAACTACGTGTTAATGCATCAACAGTCTAATATTGTAATATACAATAATATATCAGTCATGGCTGCAGTTTTTCTGCAGAGTGAGTACTGTTATTTTCATGCTTGTACTTTAATTTCAAACTGTTATAATTTTTTACAGTTCTGCATTTCTACTTTAAGTATCTGAATGCACAGAACACAGTTTGTTGTGTTATGGCTGCACAGTTACATCAAACGGAAACACAAAATCCAGTCTGACATGGACACTGTGTGCAGTTTGTTTCAATGACTGACTCACCTCAAACAAAAATCTATTTATCGTTCAAGTCATTTATCAATTAAAAAAACTACATTTGTTTGTTGCAGCTTCTTTCTGTCTCCATTTCACATCATTAACTGGATTCTTTCAGGTTTTTTTGGCTGTTGCTCAGACAAAACAACGATCTAAGTTAGAATTAAAAACTGTTCAGTATGAAATAAAGAAAAAAAAAGAAAATCTCTTTTCTCAGGCTCATGAATCCTTATATTCAAGTACACAGTGACTTCACATGACCGGTGTTAATTAGGGCCCACAGAGCCCTGAATTCAAAGGGTTATCAGGGTTTGTGGTCACAATGAGTTTGCAGGCATCACACTCTTAGTGGTCATAATGACCACGGGTGGCCAGTGATGTGGAGAGCACCGAAACTCTATATACAGTGCTAATGGAGCCAGGGCCAGAAATAACAGGCCCTCGCTAAATAATCATCCCTTTCACTCTCTTCTACTATGACATCACCAGAACCACAGCAGGCGTGAGGGGAACAGCAGTGTTGTGACTCTGACAGACAGAAGGTAACACACACACACACACACACACACACAGATACAAGTGACTGGCTGCCTTGCTGCAGTCGTCTCCAGGCCTGTATTTATCTATGAAAACACAACTGAATATGGCATCAGGCTAAATCAACATTGTCGTCAAGCTTTAGTGGGACACTCGCAGTTCAAGGGTGGAGGCGAATGCAGACTTGATAAAAAACACACAGGTCAGAAACTTTCCCCGAATCGCCCGATGCGCTGATTGCACACAATATAAACTCAGAGACATATGTGTAGCGACAATCACAGACAAGGCCAAGACAAAAAAAACTCCGTCCTGAATGAAGGCTCCAGGAAAGTAAAGCCCACTACTAATGCAGTGTTGAACGCTTTGCAATCAGACAAATAAAGGGGCAATCTAGCACACAATCAAACTAGAGATTTAGCCTGCTCTCCTGCCAACAGCGAGGGACCTCCTCTTTCTGAACAAGGGATGCACTATTGACTACACCCCCCCCCTCTCTCTCTCTGTCTCTCTCTCTCCAGTCTTCCCTCTATGCCAGTCTGAAAGGCGCGATGCCAACCTTTTCCACCATTGGGCATGCTGCCCTGCCCTTTATGCAAATGCTTTGCCGCCATCCCTAACTCACAACCCCCACTGTCTCACCCTCCACGTCTGCGCAACCCCCCACCACCACCACCACCACCCTCCCTCCCCCCGTATGGCCTCCTGTCTATATATTCTTTTTTATCTTTATATGTTTCCATTTGAATTAGCCAAGTATCTGAGCTGAAGCCGAGGCCATAAGTTATTAATTAAACCCAGATGATCTGCGGTCCTGCCTGTATGGATCTCGAATGAAGCGAAAAGCTCAGCAGCCTTTAGGCCTGCACTTTGTTTCATGCCCTCCTCGGACAAAAAAAAAAAAAAAAAAAGCACCAACCAGGGGCGAATATTTGACAGAGGTGTGGTTGTATGTGTCTGTACGAGCCCTGATAAAGAAGGAGAGAAGAAAAGAAGAAAGACAAAGAACAGGAGGGAGGGCGAGAAAGGGTGAAAGGAAAATAAAGTGAAAGAATTAGAAAATAATTGAAGAAACGTTTCTCTTATTTACATTCATTAAAACATCTTCAGAAGCATCTTTAGTGTTGGCTGCTCCCTTTAACCACCGGAGAGGGGGTAAAGGGGAACAGAGTGGGGCCCATATTCATAAAAAATGGTTAATAACGAGCTTCAGTACCCAGAGTTAACAATACCAGAGTGGTGCTAATTATTCTGACATATAAAGATTCAATTAATGTCATGTGGAGCCTGTAAAAACACCACATTGAAGATACTGAACTGAAGCATATGAAAGGCTAATAAACTTAAATTAGAAAGAAAGGGTTAATAATGTGACTGAACAGAGAGTCAATCATGGCTGCCAATGACAGGCAAATTTCACAAGTTGACACAGACACTGAATAAACAAGAAAGGCTAACAAATTAGTTGCAAATAGAGAAAATGGGAAGAGTTAATGAAGAACTAAATCCAGGGCAGAAAATGTAAATCTACAAACGGTGCAGGAAAGATATGGAGGCCAACAGATGAACACAAAAGAGGCTACACAGGAGGAGCGTGGGGACAGTGATAGGGTTAACAAAGAGGGCTGCAGGCTGAAGGAAGAGCCCTGCTAATGCTGTTAAAGCAGAGCTTCCGCTTCTGCCGTAGGGCGAGTGTCGAGCCGCACAAACAGGGCGCAGGGTCCACTCAGGCTGGACGGATTCAAGCCCACACACACACACCACAGGAAAGGAGCCCGGCCTAAGACAAACACTGCAAGACCAGACGCGCACACCCACACGCACATATACACAAACTCCACTGTCTCCTTATATGCCCCGAGAATACCAGGAACGTGTGGCCTGCTACGCTTGTTCTTCCAAGTGTGGAGCAGGCAGAAAAAAGCTGGTTCAAACTGTCTTATTCACAATGTAAATATCTGATGTTAATATGATTTTTCTTGTGTACTACAATGAGCAGGTCGCCCCCTTGCAGAAGAAGTCCTGATCTTAGTGGCAACGAGAGGAATTTTCTTTTTCCAGATAAACAAACAAAGACGTCTAAACCCTAACAGTCTAGACCAACAACACAGCACCGCAACAATCTTCAAATATAAACTTCAGGCCTTATTTCCCAAGCCTCCACACAATGGCCGCTCTAATCTTCCTGAGAGAGGATAGACAAATAAACAAAACAGGTTGGTTGAGGAAGAATTAAGACCTTAACACCCTTTCCTCTTTTCAGTGAATGCCACTATACACACACACACACACTCACACTCACACGTACACACATCCCTTTCCCCTCTTCCTATGTGGACTTCCTCGTCTGAAGTAACAGTAATAAAGTTTTTAAATTGCACGGTGCCAGTAAGTGACGGCGGGCAGCGACGACAGACGAGAGGTTGGGGAGGGTGAGAAATGGAAAACAAGGGAAAGAGTAGAAGCTCTAAAAGCATCAGAAATAAGCACATGAAGTTCTTTACTTTAGATTACTTCCTACAAATGAGTCTGATGAAAGCTCCCATGTTTCTGACTTCTTTAGTTTTTACACATAATCAGATGATAAGATTAAGCACAAAGTACAATTTGTATTTTGGCAGGCTTAGTGGGTCCAGTTGATCTAATTTGGGTCAATATATTCACCACCAATGGGATGCGGGATGAGATATATAATAGAGAACACCCCAGTTTTTCCACTTTATATTGAAGTGTCAGCAGTTCAAGCCCAGTGAATGACATTAAAGGTCACCATAAAGTGAAACAGTCATGTCAACTTTTTCTTTTCCACAGATTAAAAATTAATGCAAACAATTCCTTCAAGCTGATGACGTACAAACCCTCCGTCTATACAAAGGCAGAGTTGGAACAAACTGTTACTACACCCTCTGATGCATCATTAGGACAATACTGTACTGCAGGAAGTAGGACGGGCTGTATGTTTCTATCAGGGTGGTGTGAAAAAGACAAGTAACAAAGGAAGACGGGCTGGTTGGTCTGAGGTTCATCCTGCGGCAGGACAATCAGCCAGATCATTAGAAAACATCCTGAAAATTATTATATTTTATATATTTATATATAGACATACACACACACGCACACACACACACACATATATATATATATATTTGTAGACTGTTGGGTTATTGTATTGCAGCTGCACATTTACAGTGATTTATATACAAAACATTTACTGATCAAAACTGACCCAGTTTAGATCAACACAAAACTGGATTAACTTTATGCAGCACCCACAGAAACAATACTCACCAACACAATGGATTATTTTGACCTAGTGCTTTTAATACTGTTGTTCTAGTTGTGAACGTTTGACCTTTACATGTCTCTTCTGGTTAGGATTATTAATAATATGTGTATCCTTTGCAGGTCTGAATGTCAAATGAACAATATGTTGTGTAACGACCAATAACTCTGTGTCAGCTTTAAGGTAAAGCTTGAGTTTTTTTGTTTTTAACACTGGGTCAAAATAACCATATTTAAGTTTGGTTAAATAATAAATGTAACAATTTAAATCAGCATAGCAACAACACAATAGAGGGTTAACTTTCCCCGGTAGTCATGGAAAACTACCCAAGAAGGAGCTGTTTTGACGCAGTGTTATTGTCTTTTTTTTCTTTTTTTTTTAATAGTACTGTGTCATTCATGCTTGTGAAATATTATAATCTGCTCTGGCTCTTTTTAAACCATTATCTGTTATTTAATGTTAACAATATGTGTATCCTTTGCAGTTTTGTATATCATACTCACCTCATTCTGTACAACTAGCAGTAAATTGGTGAGGTAGGTAAAATTTGAGCTTGTTGTTTATAACACTGGATCCAAATGCTCATATTTTAGGTTTGGGCAAATAACCCAACAATTACACAACAAAATACCACTAACATTGTGTAACAACCCGTTTGTGCTGGGTAAAGTTCTGCATCTCTGCTGTATTGACCTAAACTGGATCATGCATCAGTGTACTGTTAATCTCACTGAGCTCATGGCAGCAGATCATCAGAACATTACCCCATCTTTAGATGCAATTATGTCCACAGCATCAATAAATTTACAACGATAATAAAATGTTACAACAGCGAAAAGAAACAGATATGAAGAGAAATATCTGGATATATTTGAGCGTAATTAGCTTCTATCAGGCCAACCCCAATCGCAGTGAAAAATAGAAAGCGTATGTGTGTGTGTGTGTGTGTGTGTGTGTGTACGTCTGTGCATGTGTGGTGGAAGGAGGGAGGGAAATGAATGAAGCCTTTTCTTACAGCAGGGCCCAGATCAGAGCTCCTAACTATGGGATTTGGTGCTGTTGCCTTTCTCCCCCTGGAGGGAGTAATTAGGTTAGGGAGGACAACTGCCGCATTGTTTTAACAGAGGAGGGATTGTGCAGGCCAAAGTCCCACCAGCAACATGCTTCCCTCACAACAGAAATGCCAAACGGATTCTGCGGCACACGGACGCACATCGACACAAAGAGAAAAAACTTTTTTTTTTGGGAGGTTTTTAGCAGACAGTAAAAAAATCTGGCTTTTATACGTAGCAAAGGTTTCGGTACCGTGTGTATCCCATGAAATGTCAAATATAGTCCAACAGTGTCATATATCCTCTGCTGTTGCTGCAGTTGTGGGATCCTGGCTCTTTGTGGGACTCGGTTCGCTTCAGTGTAACTCGTCTACTCTCTCCTGTATCCAGAGGCTTGGCAACACATACCGCTCCTAACTAGTATAATATGGTTATGATGCATTTGCATTCCTTCCAATCCCCTAGGAAATACAATACTCCTATATCGTCTGTTTTAATCACGGTCTGCTTCCAAGGAAAGTAAAAGGAGAATACAAACAGCCACAGCTATAAAGAAGCTTTCTCAAATATACTTCAAGTTCGTTTAAATACATCTTCTGCTGATTGATACAGAGTAAATCAAACAAATCATGCTGGCAGAAAAAACAAAAGGACGTGGAGCGCTCCCCAGTCTACTGTATTTACAATACAGACTCTTTCATTCCCGCCCATTTCCCTCTCTTCTTTCCCATCTTCATGCTGTATTTCTTTCCATAGGCTTTGTGTCTTTCTGAACTGAAAGAGAAAAAAAAATGAGGCTGCAGTTGCTTTACTCCTCTACCCCATTCTCAAGGCCGTCAGCTCTCCCAAGTATTAAAAAAAAAAAACAGAAAAATGCACCATAATGTGCACCTCTGCATACCCGCCCACACCATCCCCATTCACTTTCATCATAAATCTCCACAGCCTGGCTGCAATATACAGTCAATTTGTGGTCCCCATATGAGTCCTAACTCTAGCTTCCAAATACTTTTGTTCAGGTGTGCAGATGGAGGAAAAAAAAAACAACAAAAAAACGATGAATAGAATAAATGTGTGTGAGCTGATATGCGACTCTAGCAGGTCCATAAGGCCTACGAGAGTCTTTTCTCCACAGCAGTTTGCCACAGGTGGCTGAGATGATTGCGCTTTATTCCAGATGATGACTGTAATGAGCGCAGTTTTGAGTTTCAAGACTGACAGCAGTTTGACATGTCAGACAGCAGACTGCTCTCGGGCCCTTCCCCCCACCCCACCCCACCCCACCCCACCCCTCCACGTCCCGTTTCTACAGAGCGGGAGAAACTGCAGCCACAAAAGAGGAGCAGCACACGCTGTTTCTCCATTACGGCTGCAGGCCATCACGTCACTAAAAAGGACTCCTGTAAGAATATTAATCAGAGGATATCAAGGCCAGCTAGACATCTCAATAACAGGAGAGTATAGAGTTGCCTGCAACATGGAAGTGAATTTATAACTGTCACAATGAGTGTTTGAGGATTGTGCCACTCCATGAACTCAGAGTTAAGTTAAATGTGGTCCATCTGTGTTTTATATTTTAGCAGTGACATGGAATCCTCATCCTGCACTGAATTTTCCAGTTAAATATACAACTTTCCATGTAACACACACTAATCCTGCAGCTATTTCTCAGAGCCTAAACAGAGCAGAAAGTTTATATCTGAATTCCCTCGCAGAGCACGGTGCAGCTGTAGTTGGGATAGTAGTTACTGGCTGGCTGGGCCAAAAGGAGAAGCCACAGAGTTGTGTTTGAGTCTAACCCTGAGCCCTGCTTGGCCTCGGTCTCCTCCACTCAACTCTACTCTACTCTGATCCCTGTTTTTTTGTATTTCAACAAGGGTCTATTTGACTCTACTGTACCCTGCCCGACTGTCGAGGGGGTCTCAAACAGCCTCGGGCCTGCTGCACCAGCCAGCAAACACAAGTCACAAGAAGTATAGAGCATGCAGTCATACCCAACACATACACAGACACTTCCACACAAACAGAGTCAGTTAATAACACACAAACTCCCGCCCTCCAGCTCTGTTTGCTCACAGCTGCCAGGCCTCCTCAGAGTTCATCTGAGGTAAAGATATGTTATATTATGCAACCGAGTATAGATTTTCCACCCTTGGCCCTGTGCCAACTTCCTGCTCCGAAGAGCAAGCTCTAGCGCTTTGTTCCCTGGGGTGACAGCTATTCCTTGCTGGACGGGGTGGCCGAATTAGATACACAGACACAAACAGACAGGAAAGGTAAGAAGAAGGAGAAGAAGAAATGAAAGGGAACACAAGCTAGTAAAGAAATCAGGTGAGAAAAGACAAGGAAAAGAAAAAAGAAAGAAAGAAAAGCATGCAGTCCTGTCACCCTAACATACTGGTGCCTGTGATTCTTTGTCTGTAACTTAAAAATCCTGTTTTCCCATCTCCTCTCCCCTTTTCCCCAGCTCTTGAAATCAGGTCACAACTGTTTTCATTACTGTTTGACTTGCGGGTTCATAAGCCTCCGAGCGTCTACGTTCCTCCACCCACCCCCAAGACAGGAAAAGATTTTCCCTCTAACATTAACCCAATAAATGCCTATTAAGCCTAATCACAACCTTCAAGCCATGATCCTGATGAGAGAAAACAAAAGTAGATCTCAAATGTTGATGTTAAGTTTGAGTCATGAATTTCTGGGCTCTTAATCTTATCTCATAAATAGCTGATATGGATTAAGCTTCTTCATGGTTACTGGATGAACATGCCCTGGACGCTAGTTGGAACTTTTTTTGTCGCCGCTACAGCATGAGGTAATGTAGCATGGTGATGAAAGAAGGCCTCGGGAAATTTGAGGTACAATCAACGAGGCAATCAATGCCTCTTTATCCCTCATCTACTTAGAAAAAGCCAAAGAAGTGGTGAAAAGATGATGAATGCTATGACATCAGTGAGTGGCGTCACCATGTGGTCATGCCTTGACAACTAAACAACTCCCAACGCCACCGCCACTTCCTAATTAACTGTGGCCTGATGAAGTCTTTGTCTGTTGTGCCCAAATGATTGTAATTTCCTCTCCAGGTTTCACCAGGTGTGCAGACATGTTTGTTTTACATTGTAATAAAAGGATGGATGGATGGACTGACCCATGCCTACTATAAACTAATGAAAAAACTATTTAAATAGACGGCTAAGGTATTGAATAAACAGTTCAAATAGTAAGGCAAATGTAATGGATAGAGTTGAAATACATAACTAAGAATTTGAAATAAATAGTTTTAAGGAATGGATTAATAGATGAAGTAGCTGTTACTGGATGTTGGTAAAACACCTCAAAGTAATGGTTAAACAAATTACATAGTTAGTAGTAGTAATGGATAAACGGATTAAATAGTTAGCTAAAAGATATGGTTACCTCATTAAAATTGTTAGTTTGAAGAAATAGATAAGTTGAAGTAGCTAAAGGTTATTGTTCAAATGGTGAGATAGCTAGCTACAAGCAATGGATCAAGGAAATGGTTAGCTAAAAGTAATGTATAATAATTAAAATGTTCGCAAAAAGTAATGGATACATGGTTAAAATACTTAGCTAAAAGTTACATGGTCGAAAGGGCTAAAAGTTGTAGTTAAATATTGAAATGATTAGCTAAAATTTATAGTACATGGTTAAAATAGTTAGTGGTAATGGATAAATGGTTGAAAAATCTAAACGTTATGGTTAAATGGTTACAACAGTTAGCTAAAAACAATGATACAAGGTTAAAATGCAAAAAGTAAGGATTGAAAAAGCTAACCGTTGTGGATAAGCCGTTGAAACGGTTAGCTAAAAGTTATGGATAAACAGTTTAAGTATTCAGCTAAATTATGGTTAAATGGTTAAAATAGTTAGCTAGAAAGAAATGTAAAATGATTGAAATGTCTGTCTTCTGCCACTCAGTACAAATGAAAACCACTGACAGTTCAACTGGATGACAAAATAGCTACTTTTATATGATTAATAGTGTTAAACAGCTTAAAATCAATTTAAATAAACACATTTGGAGCGAGATGAGAGGTGTTGATGAAGAGGTGCTGGAGAGTGTGGGGGCACATAAATAAGGCTGGGGGCCACTGTTGCGTATCACATACTGCTGTAACGCAGTCATACAGGAAGTGATTTTCTTCTGAAAGAATGCACACCTGTGCCTCGTGTGAGTAAGTATGTGCAGGTGCGTCATTCATGAGGCATCACAAAATATAGCTCGCATGCATAGTTGGGCTTGAATTCAAACAGACACGCCCTATATTCTAAATGCAGAGGGAGTTTGTTTCTGAATGGGGAGACCAAACGTTGCTACAGCTCCAGTCATATTGACGATATTCACACACATGCACATTATGATGATAATGTGCATGTGTGTGAATGTTTGTGTGAATGCCTGAATCTGCCTTTTTTTTTTTTTTTTTTTTCTACACGTCTCAGAAACTGAATGAGATGGAAAGTCAGCCTGGGGAAGTCTGAAGAGAAAGCTGCAGTCGAGCACACAGAGCGAGTGCAACAGTGCTCAGATTTCATCCAGATTAATCTGGAAGCTTTGTAATGAGGGGTCTACTGTATATATTTAGCCAGTGCAGTGAGATGTAGGTCAGACAGACAGGCAGGACAGGCCAAACAACATGCCCAGATTGCCCACCCTGAAGTGACCTTGAGTGGGCAGTCAGTGATCTGCAACAACAACTCTTTATCTGTTCCTGTTGACCTGTGACAGACTGCTACAATGGCCCTGCACGCTCCGTGTTTTTCACAGTCACAAGTTCGAGCCCTTAGGTTCCTCTTTGTGCAAATTCGGTACCAAACAGTCGTCTTTACAGAAATGTAACTTGTTGATTAAAAAGAAAGAGCAGAGAATGAATTACTGTCAACGTTTGCTCCGTGTGTTGATACTGGCATTGGTTCAGATTTACTCAATGCAGGAACAAAGCACGCTAAGAAACATTTCTCAGTCTGTCCTCTGTAGCTCTAGACATGAAACACAACTAACTAAACACTGCAAAATGTACAACATTTTTCATTTTACAACTCGCAACATGACTGTTAAATCAAATCCTTTATAACAACGACAGTTTTGTGCTACTGGCCTCATACTGGCAGCTCTGGTAAAAATGAGTAGTTGATGCTGATATCAATTTTGCGATCTTAAATTCATGTGTAGTAGATGATATCTGATAATGCAGTGGAGCTTCTTCTACTGATCCTTTGTTCCGTGTTTTTTTAAAAGTCCCTCTCCACTCACAAATATGCATTGTTACCCCACCCCACTGGATGTTTGAGCTTCATTGTGCAGAAATAATGCAACATTGAAAATCTGTTTTCACACTCATGTGCTGCAGGTTTTTGTGTGGTCACCTTCAATCTAAAACGTGTGCGTATGAGCAGGAGTTTGTGATATTACAGCCTGTCAAGAAGCCAAACCTGGTTCAATATGTGATTTTAAGAAATCCTGACAGGATGTTTTATTGTTTGTTGGTTTTTTTTTTTTTTGTGGTAAAAAAGGCAAAAAATTATTATTCAAAGGATGGTATTTTAAATTTTTGGGGGCATTTTTTGCCTTTTATTTTGATGGCCACAGTGAGAGAGAGACAGGAAAGTCAGGGAGCGAGAGGGGATGACGTGCAGCAAAGGTCCACAGGTCGGACCTGAACCCAGGCTGCCGCGGCCAGCACTCAGCACCCATGGCACACACTCCACCAGGTGAGCCACCAGGGTGCCCCAGGAGAGTATATTTCATATGCGTTCAAACGTGTCTGGATGGGGTCTTTAGTTACTGCCACAGGCTCATCAATCCTAAATGATACGGCACTTTGCAGTTCAAAGGTTTTATCCTTAAAACGCACACCAGTGGAAACCAACCGTGACAGAAATGGAGGTTGGAATTTGACACATTGCTGATACTTTCACAGATACAAGATCTATTCAAAACAACCTGAAGCCCAGGAGGAGAATGAGGAGGAGGAAGAGAAAGAAAGAAATATGTGTGTGCTTCATGGTGTATCTGTGTAAACTCAAGGTGCCACACCCTCTGTCATACACACACTATCAATTTCTCTCTCTGCCTCATTGTTTCACACACACACACACACACGCACCACATGTGTATCACCACAAACACCTTATCCTCGATTGCCCTGTCAGATTGGTTGTCACAACGCCCTAAATACCCAAATAATGGTGCCACTGTTATTTAGATTTATGACTCAAAATAAGAGGAAAGAACACGCTGTACTGGTGCTTGAAGCTCAGCAATGACAAAGCTCACAAATATTCACCAATGCGTTACTGTTTTCTGCTGCTGGTTTGTTCTGGTAAAGACACACTTTGTCTTGGTGGTTTCCAAACGGAGACCACCCCCCTTCATACACACTGCAGTCCATCTCCCCCCTGTCTCCCCCTGTTTTTCCCCTCTCTCTGCTCTCATATTGTACACTAAGTATTTTGTGTTCCTCTGTATATTCTAGCTCAATTATGTAATTGAGCACCGGTGTGTGTGTCTGTGTGTGTCTGTGTGTGTGTTCAGTAGCCATGGCAACAGCACAACATATCGGCGACCACAGAACCGCGCTGGGGCCGTGGGCACTGCCAGGGTTGTGCCAAAGACTAATCCATGCCAGAGGTGACATGAGCGGAGGAAAAGTGAGGCGGGTGGAGACAACATCACACACACATAGACAGACATGTACACACAGACACACCAGCATATTACTCTCTCCTCTCACTCTTCGCCTTCCTTTTAAAACACAAGCGCACACACTGGATATCCTCCCATTCTTCTTGGCTGGAGCCTCCCATGGCAATAGCAGTAGGAATCCATTCTCCACGGATGCTGGGACAGCTGTGCTGATATTGAATGAGACGCAGTTTGTTCTGCCTCTTTCTGCATGCAGCTCGAGATAAAAACTACATGCTACTTAACTCAAATCTATATCGCCTGCTGCCAAAATGCACTCGGCTCATCTCGTCTTTGTCTCCGCCACCAAAGAGAGCACCGGATTTCTTTTGCAAAAATTGCCGTAAATTTGCTCCTGCTGACGCATGGTGGCCCCCAGTCATCAGCTGACAATACACACGGAAAATTTATATGACTGACAAAAGACATTAATCACAGAAAACTTCATAAGCCTCTCATTTATATGCTTGGAAATACAGCGTGTGCTTAGGATGCAAATACTCCACAGCATGCCTCCAGTTTTGAGGCTGCAAAAGTATAGAACACGTGCAGCACTGGGATGTCTGAGCAGGACGGCCTCCTGGTTTTAGGATGGTGGCCTTTGGTGGCACAAACGTCCAAAAATGCACCTTAAATGAGCTCGAGTGCAGTTTGTAAAATACTTGAGAGTCTTTAAATGGTGCAGATTTTCGTGGTGGGCTGTCCTGTCACTGGCAGCATGGTAAATGAATAAATAAAAGGAACAAGGTGTCCTCTACAGTGTCTGACATTATGACCTCCTGGTGTCCCGTGATGAGGGGGGAGAGATCCGCTACAGCACAGCCAATCAGAGACTCCGATTTCACCCGGTTCTCCCTGCCTGTCTTCCTCTCTCAGTTACAAGAGAGCACAATAGATCAGCCCTACATGTCAATCAAATGTACTATGAGTTCATTCTTCTGTCTGGTGGCCAAAGGCAGAGTGCTTTACTGGCTGCCGGGTCACTTTTCCACACAAATATCCACACGAGCTAAACTTCTTTTTCCCGTTTGGCATCACTGAGTTACACTGAGGGCTGTACATATGTATATATATAGAATCAAGTCAATTAAACTTATGTGCAACTGAACCAAAACCCACAGTGATATCATAATTCAATATATCTATCTGGGAAATGTAATACAGGCCATTTTTACTCCATGCGATATGACTTGGGTTGTGCCCGTTTGTGAAATGAAACACCAGCAACTGGCTGGGAAAAGATTTTTTTTTTTTTGTTAAAGGATAAAGGTGAGACACAGTCGCCTGGAAACTGGGATCCCGGCTAATCCAGCGATAACCACTCACAGGCCTAATTGGCATGAAGACATGGCACCCAAAGCTTTTAGGGTGCATGTTTGCATGTCCGTGTGTGCGCTTGTGCGCGTGCATTGCATGCATGTGTGTGTCTTTAATTCTGAAAAATCCAACGTTTTCTGTTTATTCAGACTGCGGTTCCATCAGATTTTAATCCTCTGAACAGCTGTTCCAACTCATTTTCCAGGCCTTGGGAAGATACACAGAGAGGGAGCAGAGAGATGGATGGGGGGTGGGGTGGTGGGGGTTTGGGGAGGGTGGGGGGGGGGGGTGTAAGGGCCACCTCACCAAATATGTGTCAATGCAAAGTTAATGCTTCAAAGTCCGGATATTGATTACATTAATTTAATCAGATTTTCACATAAAACAAACTAGCTCATGCTTTCCTCCTCTAAATATCGCTTTGATATTTTCATTGAAAACACTGCTCTGTGATAGGGAGCGATAACGGCCGCTGGTGACGTAAGAAAAATATAATACATCCTCTTGGAGCAACATATAGCGCAGATAAAGCAGAGCGCGGCGCTTCGGGCTGGGAGGACACAGCAATAAGTCATGTGACCTCATGCGACCTCTGACTATGAGAGAAAAGAGACCCTGAAACACACACATGTCACAGCTACAGCTCTTTACAGCGACGGGACATCATCTGTCCGATAATAATTAGCCCACACCAAAACAAACAGGGAGCTCTCAGCTGCGTGGGAAAAGCTGCGCAGTGCGAGCGACCCACCTCACATTCATTTAAGATATGAAACCGTCCTGAATGCAGACCCTCACCCCCTCCCACCTTTTTCTTCAACGCGGGAAATGTAAATATGAGCCCTAATAAAGCTGCTGTGGTCGATCACTGTGAAGTACAGCTAACAGGTCATATTTAGCAGCCTATCCCTATGTCGACAGTACGATCTGATATTTTCCTGAGCGCACATTAAAACACATGTGTGTGAGAAACAGTGGTCGCAGCTGCAGCCAGGGTTTTGCTCTACTTGTGCTGCTGCAGCGAAAGAAAAAAGTGTCGTCTGGGTTGATAATATTGCCAATAAGAGGCTACAAAAACACACACAGAGAAAAATGCAACTTTTCATAGAGTGTGTGTTTGCATGTGTGTGTGTGTGTGTGTGTGTGTGTGTGTGTGCAAAATAAAGGAAGGTTTCCCTCCTCCCTGCACGACCCTAGAATAATTCCAGCTGCAGGTCAGCGTGAGCGGCCCTGCAGGAGTCACCACAGAAAACATTCTCTCAAGATGGAAAATATAGAAAACACATACACCTAATGCTGAAGAAATAGGGACTAAATAGGACTTACCACTAAGGCATTGTTTAGAAGGTGAGTAGGGTAATACTTTAGTGTTGAGAGGGTGTTAAGAGGCGAGGAGAGCAGGGGTCAGCGTCCAGGCGGGCAGAGGGGGGCAGAGGGAAGGAATAAGTTAACATGTCGCACCAGTGAAAACAGTCTGAGATGACAACATTACGAGCTGCAAGAAGTACTCAACACACATATTTTTTTAAATGCAATGAAACAAAAACAAAAAAAAAAAAAAAAAAAAAAAGTTTTTTTTTTTTTTAAAGTGCAGATTTGTGCTGCGTCATTTGTGGGCTGCATAGAACACACAGCTCAGGTCTGCAGACAGCAACACAACGGAGAAATAAAGTCACAGTAAAATCATGTCAGACACAATCTGACAATATTTGCGTTATAGGCTATTTACAAATGAATGGGAAATTAAAGAATATGAGACGTTACAGTGGAAATGTCGACCACTCCCCCTGGTAAACTAATAATACACACACATATAAATATATATAGACAAATATATATTTATATATTTCTCCCTCTTTCAGTCTGTCTTTTATCACAGTTAATAATTCATTCGATTGTTTACAGTTGTTGCCATATCCGAGGTCCAAGCTCGATTTTTAAATTATTAACAGCAATTAAATAAACAAAATGTGCCTTTCCGTCTGCAGACGAGCTGCAGGGGAATGCTCAGTGTGTGTGTGTGTGTGTGTGCGCGTGTGTGTGTGTGGAGAGAGAGGGGCTGTTTGCACGGAAAGGAAAGTTGTTACTTCTCTGCACAACACACACACACACACACACACACACACACACACACACACACACACACTTGGATAAAACATTTTTAAAATGGATAAATAATAAAATACAGTAGGCTGTGAGATCACCCAGAGCTGCAGACGATACTGACTTACTGCAAGTTACTGTGATGTGCAACATGTGCACTACACTGCACTGTATGAGCTTCTGTTACCAATTAGGTTTAATTAAGGGAAATTTATGTAGCTAAATAAAATCTCTTTTCCTTTAGGGATCATCTGCTGTATAAGATTTTTTTATTTATTTATTATTTTTTATCAATTACAGATAAAGTCATCATTTCTACAGGCCTGTTTGGAATTTAGAAAAAATATCTGAGGCCTGTGTGAGGCTCTTATACACAGAGCATATTCTGATCTATACAATATGCGTGATGCCTGTGGTCATAATTTACCAGTCTGTTTTGGTTTTCTTTCCATTTCTAAGTCACTTTCACCCTCCACAGTCTTACGTCAACACACTAAGTAGCCCATAATAGTTTCTTCAATAAAATGAAGAATTAAGGGAAAATAGTAAAAATCTCCTTTCCCTCTCTGGTGTCAACGAGAGGCCGACGTTATGTTCTAACTGCCAGTGTTTTTAAATGGAAACCAGACATGACTGGTGCCCATGAGAAGAGCGAGGAACATCCTCTCAGCCTCTGGTAGCAGAGTTGTCAGAGGCGTATGATGGGAGGAAAACTTTTAATAAAACCACTGTAAAAATCAGGAATGAATTACACATCAAACGGGACCCTGGCAGTCCACTGTCAGACCAAGCCAATGAGGGATAAACAAGTCTGCTTTATAAGAGTAAGACTTCCAGCAGCTGTATAACATGGGCAGGTCATGGCCACCGCTTGTTTTAAATGAAGGAAACACCTTCAAAGTCTCATAGAGCTGGAGAAAAGAGGCTTCGCCGAAGCAAAACTTTTAAAACTAAAGGCTTGACTTTGCTTTGGGAAACACAAGCTGGTGAGAAAACAAATGACAGTTTCAGATAAAATTTAGATTAATAGTGGAGGGAGGAGGCAGTTGAGCATGTTGAGTTTTGCAGTCTGAAAGGAACACTTTTGTACAGCTGTGGTGCAATGCATACAGCTGCATACAGCTGCATGCACCCATGCTGCAAAGAGCTCCATGAAAAGGTTCTGCAAGCAGAGTGTATCCCTCCTGTTCGCTCTCTCTCGCTGTGCTGAAAGTTGTACTTTTGGGCAAATATGTCATGATAAACACGGAGGTTAAATGCAAGTGAAATATGACTAATTATGGATAAAGCACAGACAGTAAAAACATGGCCATAAAGAGAAATTCAAAATGAGCCGAAATAAACATTTACAGCAACATTTATGACAGCTCACGGCCGTGTTCTCTTAGTGTCAGAAATGTCCACAACAGGGTCTGCTAACAGTAAAATACTGCACCAGGAGGTCTGAACAGAGTCAGCAGCAGCAAAGCAAAGAGACTGTGAGAAATAAGACGAGCAATGAAGTCTAAGAAGTGGCAGTCCTGTGTGTGTTTTTTTTAATATGAAGAGCAGATAAAAGCCACGACAAGGGTTTAAAATTGAAGTAAAGAGTCTTTAAACTAAGGTGAAGAACTACCTGCAGCAAGGTGTTGAAGGAAGCAATTTTACGTTAGTCAGAGAAAAAAAAAATCCAATGACTTTTATTTTGTAAAGTTAATATGATTGAGCTGGGACATGGGGAGGACCTGCGCTCTGCTGTCTGCCCTCTGCTCAGGGGGGGAAGAGGCTGAGTGTGGCCGGGGACACAGCCACACCGACACAGACATCTAAAATCCACGCAGCCCGCGTGCTCGCAGTGGAACCTGCGCTCACGTGCACGCGCTCACGTGTTGCATTTAAGTGCAAAAAAAAAAATTCAACCTGGAGAATAACTGTGATCTGGTGCAGCAGAGCCCCGCAAAGACACCGCCGCAAAGAAGATGCATGCAGAATGTCTGTACTGTTCTTCACACTTCATAAACACACGCACACACACACACACACACACACACACACACAGACGCACACACACACTCTCTCTCTCCCGGGCTCAGCTCTAAAGGCGGCGGTGTGCGCCCTGCTCTCCTCTCACCGGCCAACAACTCCTGCGAGCCTCGACACTTGGAAAAAATCTTAACAGCAGTAAGGCTAAACTCCAGTCCACACTCTCGTCTGTCCCTGCGCTCCGCTTTCTCCTCCTCCCGCAGGCTCCCCTCCTTTTTTTTTTTTTTTTTTTTTATATGAAATACATTTCGGGAGAAGCGCCATTTTCTCTCCAAAAAACCATGTGCGGTGGAAACGCACCGGAAAGTTCGGTGCGGCAGAAAGGCGCTCGGAGACGGGCCGAGCGTCGGGGCGCGGAGGTGAAGTTTCACACCGAGGCACAGAGAGCAGAAAGACGCTGCGCTACAACAATGAAACACATGGAAAATAAGAGACAAGAGGCAGCGCAATAAAAAAAACCCGGCGTCCCCGCTATAGGCTAAACCCAAACAATGAAATAAGAGAAGATAATTTACCTGTGTCAAGCAGTACGGGGAGTACATGGTTATTTTTAGAAAGGAGAGTTGGAGAGCTTATTTAAGTTGGATGGAAGCTCGGTATAGTGCTGCATTGCAATCGCTCGCCGTCCTGTTTCTCTCACTCCATGCTGCTGCAGCTTACAGTAACCCCGCCTAGAAAGTGAAAGCTTGCACAAACTTTCAGGGAAAAAACTTTGTCTCCCTCCCCTCTCCTCTCTGAAGGACTTTTATCGCTCTCCTCTTTTTCTAACGAATTCTTCCGCCTGGCGCCTTTTTTTTATTTTTTATTTTCCTGCAGATTCATCAAAGTGTTATTAGCAGCACTTTCGACTTTTACATTGAGACAAATCTTTTTTCTTTTCTTTTCTTTTCTTTTTTTTTTTTGGTGAAATCTTCGGCTTCTCTGCTCCGCTGCGCAGAGCCTGTAGAGGCTGTGTCCGCGCCTCCCTGCATCTTTTACATGGTAATGTTAAGCTTCAGTTGCGTTTACTGACCCGTCCATACCGTGATCTGAAGATGTAAATAATCACCAGGGGACAGATGAATGCGTGGTAAATGTTTTTTAGGTACAGGGAAACACGTAAACGCATCATCAGGGTAGTTCAGAGTGCTGTAACAGCTGCAAGGAGACAGGACTAAGCTTCACATGTATATTTTTGTAGCTTATGTTAAGAGCTTTGAAAAGTCTCTAATCTGACTGACAAAAAAACTTTATTCATAATGCAAATAAAGGACAAGCCAGGAGGAAAACTTTATCTGTTTAAAACTATCCAGTTACAGTCAGGATTTCAGCTCTCACGCACTCAAAACGAAAAAGTCTGCACTTCAATGCATTTGCAGGAGTTTGAATGAATGCATCATCTCATCATGGCTGTAAAGTCAAGTCTATTTATTTACTGAACCATATTTGACCCAGTCTGGAGCCCACAACTGTAGTTTCAAACCCAGTGAAGTGAGTCCAAGCCAAACAGTTACTGCAGCATTCACTGTGAAGTAGGAGACCAGCAAACAGTGAAGACAGACGTATAATCACAGCCTCTGAGCAGCATCAAAATACTAAATTGTACTAAATTGGGGTGTGTGAGGAAACAGAAATGCTCTCTCTCTCTCTCTCTTTCTCTCTGTCTTTCACACACACACACACACACACACACACACATAAACAGTAGTGAGTGATAAACATATCACACAAAAGTCATAAAATGAAGTTTCTTGGAGCAGGTCCTCAGTGTGATACAGTGGGAATTTGGGTGGGAGTGAAGTCATTGTAAAGGAGCAGAGCTGAAATTTTGGGCCCCGACATTGGAGTCCTGCAGATTTATGAGGCCTACTGCTTGTGCATTTCCACCGCAAAGCCTCTGCAGGCGAAACAAAGAGATCTGGGCTCTGTGTGGCCAATTACTGCACGAGGCCAGATACGTGAGCCAGAGACGCGGGCGGAGAGGGAGAGAGCGTGCGGTCAGGAGTGTATGTGCACCACAAAAAGTCTAACCTCCTGTCCTCGCCAACACACAAGGTTAAAACACCAGCATTCCTCTCTGTGAATATGACACAGGCCTAATATGAAACACACACACACGCATACACAGACACGCCTTGGTACACACACCTATTGGTTTCCGTTTAGGCAGGTGTGCTGAGATCATCACCACTGCGCTGATGCATTTGAGGGATAGTCGTTGCTTTCAGCTCGCTCTTGCAGCAGAGTCATTAAAAAGCAGCGCAAGTGCAAAAGGTTACAGAGAGCGGTTAGCCGGGGATCAAAACCTCCCTCCTTTATAGAGTCGACTTGCATGCAACACACGAAACCACTCCTCTGCCGTGGCTCCTTAAATGAGCCACACATTTAGTGGTCTGTGTGAGTAAATCTCTCATTAAGTAACACATGGTAGAGCCATATGCTATGGCTGGTGGGTCTGCTGCGGCTCTGCTTTTTCACACGCTTCGAATATACATATTTGCCACTGCTCCAGAGTGGCCAGCGCCGCCGCGATGACTTCACCCATCAGTGAAGGAGTTGTGCAGTTACATAAAAAAAAAAAAAGAAAAAGAAACAGTGGCTTCTCACTGGTTAAATGATCAGAAGTCAGTTTATCCCTGTCCTCAGGTCTGCGAAACAGGTTGTTCGAGGAGAGTAACCTCAAATTTGCCTACGGTATCACACCACAACCGGTGATAGTACAACACCTGGCTGTCTGTTTAGTGTTAAAGGAGATGAGACACAGCGCGGGGGAGATAAGCAGAAAAGTGTGGTTGTGCTGTTTGGCAGAGCAGATGTCAGCTCGAGCCGCTCACAGTTTACATGCAGTTTGATAAATGAGAGGGGGTCATAAGCTCCCTGTAAAAATCTACCTCTTATCAAGTCATTTTTGGAAGGTAACCTGAGCTCTTATGATCCAATAAACAAGTGAAACCAGAATTACCACCTCCAGCCAGTCAAACTACAGTTTAAATCCATGTCTGTCCAGACTCACGTGCAGCGAGGACTTTGAAGGAAGTTAGGGATACATAAATAAAACTGATGTGACTCGACTTTGTTAAGCCTTGTTGTTCTTGTCCTGCTCTATGTCTGCTGTATAGAAAAAAAGAGTCCAATTCCTTGTATATGTTCACATGCTTGGCCAATAAAGCTGATTCTGACTCTGGTAGAGCACAAAGTTGAAGCCATGACAGTAGGCAAAGCTTCAGATATGCATCTTTCTTCAAAAGAAGCTCCGACTTCTGAAACGTGGACAGAGAGGATCTACACAATCACCACAGTGTCAAAGGTCAGTGTCACTAGTTCAGTATCTGACCATGAAATATGGCCACAGTCTCCTCTTCTGTTCCTAAGTTACAGTGTTGAACAACATTATGCTGACATTATGCTGTCACAGTGTGGTTGACCTTTGACCCTCAGGATATAAAATGTCATCAAAATCACTTCACTGTTTTATCCTGTTGGACATTTGTGGTAAATTGTGCCATAATTGTCTTATGAATAAATTATGGGCAAAATGTGTTTTGTGAGGTTACAGTGACCTTGACCTTTGACCTTTCTCAACAGTTCATCCTTGAGTCCGACTGAACCCTTGTGCTGAACTTGAAGAGATTTCCTCAGAGAGGTATCGTTTTCACCAGAATGGGACAGACAACCTGAAAATGTCTCTACCTCCGGCTCCGTCTGTCGCTGACACAGAGACAGAAAATCTGCCAGCTGTGAGAATATTTCTGCTCCTTTCCAACAGAAATCAAATTTTATTTTGTTTTTTATTCTAGTATTTTCTGCAAGTCATCTTCTTCTGTCTTATGTCAAGACACTGAGCCAGACACTGATCCTGATGTTTGGTGATATGAAATATAATAATGATGTAGCAGCCAGTTTTCATTTTTTTTTAAACATCAACAACAATCTTCATACAAATCTTCTACATTTGCTTTTTTTAAAAGTTATTGTGACCAAGAATCATTCTGAACATTTTACAGTGTAAACGTCAACAACTCTCTGACAAACTATGTAATGATGGCTCTGTTTCTACACGAGCTCAACCCTGGTTTGGCATATTTGGAACTGTAATTTCCTCTTACTTATCAGGTGTTATATACACCCATATCTATATATCCACAATAGACCAATATCAGCCTGGTTTAACTGTAGGTTTTAGTGTTTAATTTTAGACAGAATTGACTTTTTATGTTTTACAGTGATAATCAAAGAGATTCTGTCTCTTCCTACCTGACTTTTTTCTCTGGAGTCTTCAATCTCTTCAGGCCTCTAAAATCCTTCCAGCAAAACAATCTGAGATGGGAAACTGCTCATGACTGAAACACACTACGAGGTCGGAATCTGTGACAATGGGCTGCGAGTAGAAATCTCTTCATTTAAAGGGGTCAAGGGTCAAAACAGTTTGGGCTTCAACATCTAAACTACAGCTCGGCAAACTCTTCCAAAACAGGGTGTTGAATTCATACTCGTTTTTGAAAGTGATTGCACCGTCATCCTCAGGAGTTCTTAGAAGAGCACTGACATGTTAGACAAGCACACACACACACACACACACACACACACACACACACACACACACAAAGAATTAAAGACAGAGAAATAAGGCAGCCTTGATGCACTTCATACAACACTGAGCCCCCAACAGCAGACCTCCTGGAGAGAAGTTGGAGGTGGACACCCTCCTGTGGATGTTCTTGAACTCGCTGCCCCTGGAATCCAATACAGCTCCACCAACGCTCCTCCCCCTCTCTCCGAAACTCTCCTCCACCAGCCGCGCTACTCAATTACAGCCATAATGGTTCATTTCTGTACCCCGAGACACACGATACACTGTAGCAACCCAGATTCTCTGTGAGACTTGGCGTAAGTCTTAACTCTGGGAAACAAAGACTGTAGCCTAGAAAACTGGCTCCCACCTCATTAACAATCACATTTTCAGTCATCCACAGAGCCCCCCCACCTCACCTCACCCTCCCCAGCTCTCTGTTTTTATTACCATTTTATATCACATCTCTCTCTCTCTCTTTCAGAAAAGCTGCTCACTTTCTTTAACTTTAGATTTTATACAACTGAGCACGCTGCGCATTATCGTCATAATTTTCACCCCCATGAGACGAGGGCGCTTCGGTGAAGTTGCAAACCCCCCCTCCCCTCTTTTTTTTTCTTTTCTTTTCTTAAATGTGCCTGTGGAAATAATGATTGTAATGGTTTGCAGCTGAGTAGAGGGAGCTGTGAATGACATTATGATTGTGGTGCAATTACCAAGAGCATGAAAACAGACTGTCAGTCAGAGTAATGAGTAATGACTCAAATAACACATTTAGTACCAACACATGAAATAATAATAATAATATTAATATTAGTAAATAATAATAATAATAATAATAATAATAATAGATGCATACCCTGTATGAATCTGATACTACAAAGCATTCAGGCATCCCAGGACCTCTGGAGGGTTCTTCGTTCAACAGAAAGGTTTCGGTTGCCTGAAATGTAACACAACAGTCATTTATTCATTAGTTGACACTGGTTTTAGGTTCACGAAATTTAAAAACACTCCAGAAATCTGGCTGCAAAGCTGATTTTTAACATCAGAATTTTCCTAATATTGCTGTTTTTTAATTCTATTTTGACCTGCTTTTTATCAAGTCCCACCACCTGATCACCACTGGAGAAACAGCATTTTTCATCTTTATATTCTACACACACACACACACACACAGAGTTGATGGTGTGTGCTGCCTGTGCCTGAGACCATATGCTGCGCAGGCCTGAGGCCCGGCCCTGCCAGTCACCACCACTTGAATGGGGGAGCAATGTGTTTCACTGCCGTGCCCGCGCCACACAATACTCCAACACAATGGCATTTCCTGTCCCTGCTATTTCACCTGCATGGTCACTTTTCTGTCAGCGCGCACTGATTCAGCACAAATCATTCACATACGCACAGTCACATACTACACATGCACACGTTCGGCACAGACTCGCACATGCAGAGGCCATACGTCTGCCCGCATGCAGACAAACACAGGCTCTTGGCCGCGCTACAGGCCCCTATATCGCATTCATTGATAGATGCAGCTAAAGTATTTATTCTGTTTGTTTGTTTCTATTCAGCGCGCTTCATTTGTATGCTGCGGGACGCGCCAGCAGAGACTTGGGCTCTGAATGAGCATCCATTGCAGTTCTGCTGTCAATTGAGGCAGCCAGGCCAGACAACATGGATGGGAGGGAAGCACAGACTGAGGATCTGGATCTGGGATGGCAGTTCTGCCTGGTTAGCTAGCCCATGGCTGTTACTTTTCAGTCCAAACTGGTACGAATTAGCTTTTGCCAGGCTAAATTTGAATGTCTGCTTTGGAAGTCAACTAAACCTGTTAGATGAGGGTTAAAAATTGCTTAGGTTAATGAAAATAACTTGAGGGCATGGAAGTTTTACTCACAATGGAACCAGGAGACTTAAGTTTAGTTTTTGGATGGAGAAGAAGAGAGGAAATAATCCTATTTTCCAGAACTCTACGTCCTGATCTTTGAACATACCTTTAGCAGAAACAAACAACCCAAAAGAGGAGCAAACATTGCTCGTAGCCAGCAACAAGATGTAAAGTTACACTATTTAAACCAGCGTGTGAGGTACACAGTTTTTTCGGGAATTCAAACAGACATTAGGTTACTTAAGCATTTACATATGCACATAAATGCACACATGCACATGGTGACACAGGATTGCACTTGAACAAATACATGCGCAGACACATGCATAAACACACAGCACTATAATAAGTCCCAGTCTTGGGCTAACCGAGCTGCGGCTGGAGACACAGGCTATTCATATCCTTCAGAATGAGAGGTTACAGTTCGAGTCCTTTCCCTTTCTCTTCTACTGTAACACAGGAAGGGCATCTCCGTGTGTGATTTCACTCAATGTCTGTGGCAAAAGGTCTTGCAGTCGGACTGATTAACATAAGATTAACATTGGTTTTGTTGAGCACAGCCGCTCTTGCTCACAATAAATTTAGCACGGGGCCCGCATGAGGCATTCGCTCATTTAAACAAAAGTTAGAATTCAAGTCATCCAAGTGACTAAGAAAACACTACCCGTGGCATTCAGCCTCAGCATCCAACCTCTGGCCTGTCACCATTAATATGTGGGGAAACACTGGAGGAAAACCATTTGAAACCATTTGTCCCACTAAATGGTGCCCTTGTCAAGCTCCCTGGGCTCTCTGATAAGCTCTTAAACTGCCTGGTACAGCTGAAAGATATATTTTACTCTGAGGCTAATCACAGAGTAACACAGGACAGGGCACACTGGAAGTTCTAGTTACCTCACTGTGACAGGTTTTAGTCATTTATTTATGCTGGAGTAAACAGAAGGATAAGAACACGAGTCAGTAAATGAATGCAGCATCTCTCTATCCTCATCTTTGACCCCGACCCTCAGAATCGGGCATCGTTTGTTTGAGGCTGATTGTTTGATGTAGCTCCCTACAGCTCTGGCCCCTTTTCCCCGCTCTCTGTCAGTTTTTATGGAGCATGGTATCAATTATATATATGTGTGTTTTTCTATATGTATATACAGTGTATATGCAGCATATGCCCACTCCATATGCCCTGCCCACGGCTAAAAGAGTTGCAGAGCCTCGTGTAATTAACACTTAAAAAGCTCTAGAAATCATTTGATGTCTGGGACGTTGACCGTGGGTTGTCAGATATTACTGATAGAGATGATGATTTTATGACTGCAAACAATCACAAAGTGAAAGAGGATGAAAGAATTTTACAGCCTTGGTTGAACAACAGATGAAAAGCTTGTTCTTGGTCAATGCCACAGTTTCAATGCCCATATTATGTGTGTAGGTGTGTTTGTGTGATGTATTGATGTCTGGGATTTTTCAACCTAATTTTCCCATGTTTCTGGGAGTAAATCATTGATAGGAACAAAAAAACCTTTGCAGTTGTTACACTACTGAGGAAGAACAGGATACCTGGCAACATCTACGCAGCTGCTGCGATGTAATCAAACAGGGCGTTTGTCTTCGTCAAAGTACTACCACTAAAAATGCTTATTTTTGCCACTGACAGGCTCAGATTGTTGTTATAAATCTGACAACATTATGGATAGGATTCCTACAGAGACAGGCCTTTTTTGTAAAAGATTATACCAGTTATATCACTCTGTTCAAAGGCACCAGACTCCATTAACAAACAGTAACTTTCCCTCAAAAAACATGGTGGTTGCTGGTCTGCTGTTGCTTTGATCAGTTAGTTTGTTTGTGTTATTGTGTGGCACTTTTACTTAAGTGAAGGATCTGAATATGGCTGCTGACACTGAAAGTAACACAAACAAACTAACCGATGGAGGCTGCGGCAGACCAGAAACTCCTGTGTTCTGCAGGGTAAAATTACTGTTTTTGTCAAAGGAGTCTGGTGGCTTTGAACAGAGCGAAACAATGACTGTTTCTGATTAAACAAAAAGAATCTTTTACAAAAAAGGTCGATCTCTGTAATAATCCTATCCATAATGTTGTCAGACTCTTATAATAACAATCTGAACCCGTAAATGACAAAAATAAGCACTTTCAGTGGACGTACTTTGACGTGGACAAATGCCCTGTTTGATTACATTGCAGCAGCTGTTTAATGGTTGCCAGGTAGCCTGCTGTTGTAAAAATTGTTGTCCCTATCAATCATTTACACCCAGTAACACGGCAAAATATGGCCCAGGTTCAAAGAGAATTTCAGTTATTTCTGAAATTCAACTCTTTGCTGTCTTACTGCATCTGAGCTGAGGAGATAGATGAAAATCTCATGTCTTTGAGTATGAAGTAGGCCAATTTGTAACCTCAGCTATCTCTATGTTACTCAGTGATTTGATCACATATTGTTTCCACCACAAACCTTAGGGGAAAGATCCTCTTTTTTTATATTTGTTGTTACATTGTCAAATGTATTTGAATGCCACAATAGACATCCTTAAAATAATAGTGGCTATAATAAAAAGCCTTTACAATAACAAAAGGTCAAATGACGAGGTGTAATGTTAAAGGGGTCAGTCTTAATGATGAACCCACAGAGAATTATCCTCTGACTCTGCAATTCCCCTCAACCCTGTTGGGCTTCACAGCGTCTATTGTTTTTTTTTTTCTGGCTGCCAACTTTACTGTTTTGGTTCACTCTCACCACTCTCATCACATTTTCCAGGTGAAGCAAAAAAAGCTTTGATAAACCCTGTGTGAGATACATGCCCATAGCAGACAGGCAAAGGTAACAACTAGCTAACGCTGGTGAACATAGTGGACCATGTAGCGACTAAAAAGCCACATATATCCCTTGGTGGAGACCAAAAACAGCTAAAAGGAGATATTAGCCTAACATTCACACAGTGGTCAGAAACATGACTCAAGCTGCTCAGTGCTAATGTTGCTCCATATCTCCTGGATGTATGAATAGGTAAGTGTTTGCTAACATGTTCACCATAAGAACTAAAAAGGTGATAATATGTATCCACTGCCAAAAACTCAGTTATTGTAGGTTTTAAAGATGTAAACTGCTGCTGGATAAAAAGGTTATGATTTTACCCCTAATATTTGCATCAGTAGTTAATGCTTTACACCTGAATGACAGAGTAACATAAAGACGCACCCTCCGTGATGTCTCCCGAAGGTTTCTGAAGAGCGGTTTTGAAGCTCAGAGTCGGCTCAAATGGGGCGTGTGCAGAGCTGAGGCTTTGATACATACATGGTAAGTAACTCTTAGCGGCCACACCCTCAATGATTCAGGACTTTAAGCCTTAACAAAATTTGAACGGGTGAGTTATAGAAAATTTACCCTGAACAGTTGTCATGTAGGAGAAAATTAGCTATAGAGACCAAAACCATTTTTTGCCCCAGGTTGTAAAAATACCCAACAAAAAGTTGGACATGAGAGTCTATAGGAATTGACTCACTTTAAGAGCCAGACTCAAGTGGTCATTTGAGGAACTGCAGTTTTTGGCACTTCAGTGTTGGCTTCATTTCACAGCCTTGGAGGTTGCGGTTTGTCTCTTTTGCTAAGTCTACACCTGGCGTCCACACAAGAGTTTTCAATTGGAGACTTCCAGGAACATCGCTGGCCTGTTTTAGTTTAGTTTAGTTTAGTTTAGTTTAGTTTAGTTTAGTTTAGTTTAGTTTAGTTTAGTTTAGTTTAGTTTAGTTTAGTGCAGGATGGGCAAAACTGAGACCTTTGGAAACAATGACGTAAACACTGATGGTCGCTCCCTGATTGGGTCTTATCAGCTTTAACTACCAGCAGTGAATACAAGATGGACAACAAATTACAACTGTTAATGACCTTGTTGTCTTTGCAGCTGTTGTGGAGTTAAACTCTGCATTTTAATGCTATAACTGCTCTCACAGCACAACTCTTCAGACAAGGCCAGTGGATCTTCAGGTCTTCCACAGTGGGTCTGTCACCGCGTTAGTCCGTTTAAACTACTGCTTGCACACTGACTATATGGAGGTGTGTGAACATGTGTTAGCACGCTGTGGGCAGCAGCCTCTGTTGTTTTCTGTTTTTTGATGTATCGAATTTGGTTTGAAGAATCGTTGAATTTCATGGTCTTGGTACTGACTACCAAAATTCTGGTATCGTGACATCCCTCATGTGGACGGAGCCTCAGTGGATTTTGCTTGTACAATGTAAAACCTGGCAACCTCACTGTCACAGCAAGATGTTCAAGAAGTGATATTGATATTTGGAGCCTGGGTGTTGTTCACCAAGAAATAGTTCAGCCATGTAACTCTGCTAAAACTACAACTTGTCATTTTCACAGTTCTGTATTAATCGGTGAGATTTAGAAGTGTTGGTGATAAACTGGGCTAAGCTCAATGTCAGAAATAAATAAAAGAGCATATTGCTCAAAATGTTTAACGATGAAGATTTTTTTAAAGTGTTTGTACGAGTTAGGAGTTTGTAGAACCAGCTGATTAACTAATACACTCTCACACTGAGCATGCTTGAGCTTCCTTTTGCAGGACAATAATGTTTTTGGAGTCACCTTAAGGTCCACAGTGCCTCACTTTCACTCTCTCTGATAACTCAGGACCACGTGACAGCCCGTCATGACGTCACCTATTGGTTTGTGAGCGGCCGTTTTAAAGCCTTGAGTTTGCACTTTGGCCATTGCCATCCTGGTTTTTTGAAACCAAAACAAACCATATTTGGACGAGAAGGTGGAGCTGAGGAGGAGTGAGGGGTGGAGCTGACCTACTCTGTACCCTCTCCTGATTGTCAGGCAGGTCGCTGTGTGTGGTAAAGTCTGTCAATCACATGGTAGCCCCGCCCCAATGCATACCCTGCTTTATCGTCTATTTTTCTCTAAATGGGACCATCATTTAAATAATGAACATCATGTTGTATTGAAGAAGACTTGAAACTAGTGATTGAGACCATAAACTCATCAGGAAAACGTTCACTGAGGTAATAAATCAAGTGAGAAGTAGAGACATTTTCCCACAGACGTCAATACAATCTTCTTTTTACAACCTGAGGAGTCGCCCCCTGATGGTCATTTCTACATTGGCTTCACTTTTCAGACCATTTTTGTATACAGTCTATGCTCAGGACTCAAGTCAACTTTATTGACAACCCACCAATGTACAAGTACACAGTAGGGATGGAATATCATTTCTTTGGAGCCAGTGGTGCTACATTTAACTTGACTGTTCAAAACGAGGTCGTCAACGTAAGATGCAAAGACAAAATATGTGCAAACACAAGACAAGACAAAACAGTGATAACCACATATACAATAAGTCAGATCTAAAGGAAGTGGTGAAGTTGGCTGTGTTTCATGGCACTGGATTAATCAGAGTATATATATACACCAGCCCCACCTTCCCCTGTCTTCCTCTTTCTCTTGTTCACACAGACACACACCAGCACAGAAACCACCTGGGGCCGCTGGATACACAACAGTCCACCAGAGACAGGTATCCTCACAATATAACTTAAGTGTTTATTAACAGCCCTCTGATCTTTCCACCGCGGCGTCGACTCTTCAAGCTCAACAGTTTTCTAGAGCATCGGAGACTTTTCTTTCCGCTGCGAAACATAACTGACATCCTACCCAAGTCCCACTTCATTCAGCCTTAATTGTATCCTCATTCTTCACCTGGTAACAAGCTAACAAACCTGTGCAGATGTGGCAAGCACATCAAAGAGCGGGAGGGAGGGGAGGGGAGGGGGAACTTGTTTGTAGAAAAAAATGTGTGAGGGAATATGAAAGGGGAAATTTACGTAGTGTGAGTCCAAGCCAGTGCCACCTCAGGGAGAAATGCTGGAAAAATGTGATATTTTACACCTGCATCTCAGGAGGTGAGGAATAAGAGAGAGGGAGCGGGGGAGGCAGTAATTAGAGCAGTGTGTGTGCATGTGTGTGTTTGTGAAGGATTTTTATATGTTTCTGGGGCTTGCCACTGGTTCTTTTTCAGCATTCAATTTGGTACGATGCATTCGATGCCAGATTATTAAAAATGCTAAACCTGGTTACGAATGCTAAAAAAAGTGTTGAAAATTTAAACAAATATGCTAATATTGTTACAGTGATAAATAGCTGGCAAGCTCCATTTAATGAATAATGCTATTGGCTCTAATTCCTCATTAAGACCCTAAAGAGGAGAGTGAAGAGAGAAAATACATGTATTGTTGTTGTGATTTTTTTTTTTTTCTTTTCCCAAATTAAAGTCGGAAAGGCAGAAGATACCAACACCTTCCCAAATTAAGCAGAATCAAATTACTCTGCTACACAGCTGGTGTGTAGTCTGGGGTGTTTTGTGAAAGCAATTAATGTGAGGGTTAAGTGTTGATAAAGTAATTGAGGCAGGGGTGGAAATGAAATGGAAGAGTTAGGAGTGTTCTGCGGCGGTTGAGAAAGAAATAACACTTCCTGTACACTGCGAGAATTATCCAAAACAAATGAAAGAAATGTCAGTGTTGTGCGATCTGACCCGATCTGATCCGGGGAGTTACGCCAGATTATCCTCACACTGGCGGGGTCTGCTTCTCTTCAAGATATGCGCACTTGTTTAAAGAAAACTCTTTTCACTTTTGTACATTTTCAGCCCTCACTGAAACAGGCCGCAGATGTGACCCCGCTGCTTTCACCTGCACTAAGTGCTCTCCACCAACAGCTTCATTACAGCACTTTGGTATTAAAATGACTCCTCATCTTTCCAAGAGTGCGTGCTTCATAAGGAGAGGTGCTGCTCATAAAGCACAGCTTCCTCTATTACAGTGACTGTTTTAATTGAAAGGCATGAAAAAGCGGCCTGTATGCTAACAGCACCGCAGCTGAAGAGAGGACTGACCTGGATAAAACTGAGCTACTTTCATACTTCTCTGTGCTTTTGTTGGCCTGTACCTTTTGTGTCTTGTTTTTCAGGTGAACTAATGAGAAATTATAAATAGTTATTGCGCTTAAATGAAGGGAGCACTCCAATGTTTACTTGTCATGGAGAGTCCGACCCAGCCCGTGAATTCAGTCTGAGAAAATGATCCTGATGCTGTCACAGTGATATCAACAGGCTCAGGCTTGAGTTTGGCTTGAGACATGAAATATCCGACACAAAACCTGCGTTATTAACCGTGGGAATTGAGCTGAAAAGATGAGAGCGTTTAACACACAGGAAGGGTTGAATGAAAGATGCTAATGAATTGAATTATGGGAAAAGTAGGATCCAGTGTTTCTGGAGACAAAGAAGTAAAAGTCAGGATATGTCAGCATCTGCTGCTTCGATTCTGATCTTTTTTTTTTTTTTTAAATCTGTCTCTTGTGAGTCATCCAACTTTATGCAAGTGGACACTAAATCACTCTGATGGCCCTTTAAGTCTTTCTTTTCTGTTTCCTTGGCTTCTTAAAAAATACGCCTGCAAACAATTTTTCGGCCCACAACTCTTAAATTGTCAGAAGTAACACTCTTACTTAAACTTTTGATTCATTTAGTGCAAGAAAGAAGCAGAATCCATCACATGACGAGGCCTCTCGATCTGTCCTTGATAGCCTCTGTGCTCAACCAGGCTAAAACAGTTACAACAGCTTAAAAACCAATCAACCTGACAAACCCTATCTGAGCTCACTATCCTAATATTTACGCTCTTTGACTGTATATCAGAGTTTCCATCTTTAAACTACGGCAAAAGCTTACACACCACATAAGCTATCATAGCCTCCTTGAAGCCTTATTTATTTTTCCAGGGAAATGTCAAGGCCAGGACAAACATAATAGCATAATATTCTGTATACAGTGAGGGATGACATCACTGGCTGCAACAGCCAAGGGGGAGATCACACAAGACTGGAAAACCGCTTGTCTGATCATCATGTGGCAGGCTGCACACACACAGACACACAGTGTGGGATACAATTACCGCAGCTATATACACAGCTCTCCATGATTACTGTATTTGTTCTTAACCATCTATACTGCATGTGACACATATGCTGACCATAGAGGAGTACTGCTTATAATAAAGGTCTCATCTACAAATTATAGTTGGTCATGTTTACAGTTTCATGATGAAGGGTCACATTTTTCTTTTTGCTTTCAAACATATTTGGAAAAATCAATAACCTACAGAACCACAGATATAGATCATCTCTACAGAAAACGGGTGTTTGTGTATCTGAGATGGAGCATCAGCCTCAGGGGGGGAAGCTAACTGAGTCCTGACACTGATTGACAGATGCCTCCAGTGCATTCTGACTAAACTAACATGCAACAGAAATGTTTGGCACAAATTCACAATATAGCATTTTCTTAAAAAAAAAGAAAAAAAAAAAGAGGTGAGTTGCTGCTATAAGTAGGAGAATAACAAGTCAAGATAATCCCATGTGAGGCCTGTCCTGAATTCTGTATCATTTTTACTGATGAGCTTCTTGGGCAGCTGCCATGTTAGCGAGGAAGCTCGTAAACAAATAATTATTCATACTAATAATCTTCCATATTCATGTGCAAATAAGTTCCCTTTCCTGGAGTCTAAGCAGCTTCAAGGTTGTATGTGGGAGGTTCCTCTAACTATGCCTGACTTGACTCATTTCATGCCAAAAAAAGAATTTATCTAAAGGTCAAGGATGTGTGAGCTATATACCGTAATTCTGTACAAAACAGACTTTTTATTACTAATGTTGAAACCTACAAGCACGGCATTCAAACACACGTTTTCACAACCTCACAGGGAATACATTTGCCAGTTTAAACAAATATCCTGTTATGGGTGAACGCTGATAGAATATGAAACAATAGCCTCACAGAGTCCTCAGCCAATTCAAATTATAATGAAACCACAAATAACATTTCAAATGTTGATGCATCTAAAAAGAAAGCTAAAAGTGAACAGATGCTTATGTTAAGTGTGACAAACTTATACCTTGTGATGTCACAGGATTTCCCTGAACTGCAAAAATAAATCACCTGCGTAATGAAGGAACTGGTTTAAACCGCTGTGCGTAATTACGCACAAACCAAACAGGCACATAATTGAATGGAACAAGAAGTCCCATCCTCTAATAGCCAAGTTTCCAATCTACGTTAAACTTTGTCTTTAGGTGGGATTGGGGCTGTGGGGTGGGGGGCTCTCTATGACGCCTCTTTATTAGCTACTGACATTATTATGGACAGCGCCCCATCTTAAACGTATGTGGCTATAAATAGTCCACTGACAGCCCCACATCAGAGACCACTGCAATAAGAGGAGGCATGTTCTCCATGTGGTTAAAACGGCAGAAGGCGGTGGGCATCCGGTGGTGAACTGAGAGGGCTGAACACTGATTTGGCCAGGAGGTTGGAAAGAAATTTTGGCAACATGTTATGTAACTATTAGAGTTTTCCTAACGGCAACATTATTTTAAAATGTACATTTAGAATTTCAGCGAGACAAACTCCCCTTATTTAAAAATAACCACAATACCATAATGAGTCTGACTGTAACAGTAAACATATACAGGTAGGTGGAGGGACTTGGCAAACGCTTTGGTGACTGTTACCCATTAGCTACAAGTAAATAACTAACACACACAAGAATAATAAAGTGGCTAAAGTCAGCCCACTAAACTTTAAAGATCTCTCTGCAGCCTATATCATTAAATCTATGAACAACTACAATGAATCTGAAAGCTGACTGCATAAATGAGAAAATTATTGGTTTACATAGCACGTACCATTGTGGTGTAGGGAAAAGTGCCAACACTCTCAAAGACCCATTTTCCACTCTCAAAAGTTCGGCTTCCAAAAAAAAAAAAAGTGTGTGGGAGAGAGAAAACTGCTCGGTTTCTTGTTCGGCTGGGCCTTCTACCGGAAGCAAAAGAGCCCTAACACACGGCCTGATGCCCGGTAAACATTTTTTTTTCTTTTCTCCTTCTTCTTAGTAATTTGCAGTCAGCTCTTCCCCGTCCCGGCGCAGGAGCACGGGTCGGGATAATCCAACGCGCCTGCTTCTTCCCGCGAGGTGCTAACGTGCGCTTTCAGCTCGCGCTGTTTTCCATGAAAAGTCGTCGCGTGTCGAGCTCGAGCTCCGCCGTCAGCGCGCGCGGCCCCCTCTCGCTCCGGTCGCTCCCGGTAACGTCACGTCCCCCGAGCCGCCGGCCCCGTCACCGTCTGAGCCCCGGGCCACAGCGCAGGAGTCCGGCTGAGCCCCGACAGTAAGTAGCCTGCGCTCTCAGCACATCAGCTGTTGCTCCTGCAGAGGGGACGGTGGTGGTGGTGGTGGTGGTGGTGGTGATGATGATGATGATGATGATGCGCGCTTTCCCGTGTGCATGCTCCGGGTTGTTTTTTTTGGTTTGTTTTTTAAAAGTGGAGTTCCTCCTCGGTGCCCCTCCACCTGTTCCTCAGTGTCCGGGGAGAGTCGCGGAGAGAGCGGCGTCTGAGACACAACTCACCATGTGGCAGCGCGGATGTCGCAACGTCAGAGGCATGAGAGTTGGGGAGAGCAGCGGGACTTAGTGGGCACTGCCAGCCGGAGACTGTGTGCAGGCTGTAGACACAATAACAAGGAGGCGAAATGCAAGTCTCCCTAAATCAAGTAGTAAACAAACGGCGGAGGCGAAAACACAGCGTGGCTGCACACACGCACCAGTGCGGACGTGCGGTGTCCTGTGGCCGCGGCCGGAGAAGCGGAGCGGAGGGCTGGTGAATTATTAATAACCAGAGCGGTTCACAGTCTGTCGTGTTCAGTGAGTAACCAGGGCGGCAGCTGGAGGTTTAGAGGAATTAAATACGGGCTCAGAGTAAACCATGGACGCAGGGGATTAATAGCTCTCACCGGCAACAGTGCAGGGGCAGCTCGGGGCCGACAGAGAGGGCGGGAGGGAGCGGAGGTTAGGGAGCGGTGGGGGAGGCAGCGGCGGCGGCAGGTTATCATAAACTCCAATATTAAGTGCGGGACAGTGAAGCAGAGCGGAAGCAGTAGACGTCGCTGTGAAAAGTTTAAATCCAGTCTAAATGCACAGAGGCATGCATGTGGACCCGGGTGAAACATGACCCTGAGCTGCTGAACAACACACAGTCTCAACAAAATCTCTGTTTATAATTCTATTTTTTATATAACTGAATTGTATTTTCAGGAAATATTTAACCCCAAATTAAAATACATTATCAGCACCTTCCACTTTTTTTTATTGCTTCACTTAGATGCATAAAATGCTGTGAGAAAGACACAGAAGTTTAAAGGTTGAACAGAGCCTGGTGGTTTAAAGCTCTACTGCAGGGTTGATTTAATTCTCCTAAATTAAAAATGACTGGTCAGACCTATATATAGCCTATATAATGTCATACCTGTGGCTGGAATAAAGTCAGAGGTTTATACAGTGATTCACATGTCTGGCCTTATTTTAAAGATTTGTATGCACAGCCATCAGTGCTAACTGCTGCACTGCAAGTCAAACTGTGCAAACTTGTCTGTTTTGTTCTCTGTGTTTGTCTTGTCATGAATAATCATCATCAGTTTGTGCAGACAGGTCAGACAGAGCAGGTGCACGACTCCTGGCTCCTGCATGAGCACAATATTTATTCACCATAAATATCAAATTAGCCCCGGAAATTCAGGTGGAATTTCTGCAGACACTCCTTTACGACACAGGCCGGCCTGTTCATGAATAAATTACCAAAGCAGTGTTTTGACCTTTTATGGGAAACGCAGCATTTTACGGAAGTGCGCAACTGCAGACGTCACGCAACAAAATGATGAGCAGTGTCAAAATGGATCCCACCTGCCTCCAGTTTAGCCTGTACTGGTGCAACTTCACCACATCAACAAACAGACAAATAAAGAACTGATGGACTGAGAGCAGCAGCTTTGGTTTCTAAATGCTGAACCACTGAAGCCTCAGTTTCCTTCACCAATAACTCAGAGGGTGGAGATTATTCAGATTCCTTCCAGCATCTTATAAAGATGCATTTTCAGAATAAGATCATATTTATTTAGGCTACATTTACTTTGAAATAAAAATACATCTAATGCAGATGGCAGTAGTTTGAAATTAGGACCTACAGGCTATATTGACTGAAAACAGATGTATATGTCAGGTTTTAATGGCCTAATAATTTTGACAATAGCACAAGAGACTATATTATATAACACTAGGCTATATTTATTTTCTTAAAGTTTACTATTTTGCATTTTTTGACTCTAACATCAGTTTATCCAGCAGGTGCATTTCACCCTTATTTCATTTGAAAACCGTTGTGAATTAATGTGTAATTAAATATATCAGAGGTGCCATTGTTTTTTAATTTACCATATAGGCTCCTTTTTTATTTATAACATTAATAATAACATTTAATAACATTTAATAATCTGTAAATTAATTTAAAATTAGTTTAAGAACCGAAAAATATGCGACTATTAGTGGTTTAAAGCGCACAATAAAACACACACACACACACACATAGACACCATTACGTGACAAATAATTAGTTTAGTTCCCAATTATTTTATTTGTATCTTAAAAATTAGCTAATGTAAAATACTACAGGTAATAATAATGAGGCTGTGACAAAGTGCGGATAAATGTACTGACATCATATTTCTGGACTTTAACTCTCAGAAATATTTCAGGCTAAAAAGCATCAGGAATGTGTGAGATTATTATTTTCTTCATTTGATTTATTTCTTTTCATTTCTAAATTGTTAGAGAATAAATGTAAGCACAGATTCTATCAGATTTCAGCTCTTATAAATATGATGATGAATTATTTAGGCGCTTTAATGTGAGTGTGTGAGTGTGTGTGTGTGTGTGTGAGTGTGTGTGGCCTGTTCAAGTGAGCGGCCTCCAGCAGGAGCACAGTCCTCACCATGAGCTGACTCAAGGCCTGTGTGAGCACACTCATCTCTTACAGTGAGTTTTTTTTTCTGATGTAACTTTTTCTTATGTCAGTGATTTTGTGAACGCCGTGGTTGTTCTTTAACCTTCAGTCCGCCTGCTAAACCTTTAAGGCTGCAAACTGCCGCGCAAATCAAAGCCGGTTAAGTTAAAGCCGGAGGCTGGTGAAGGAAAATGTGAAGCAAAGCGCATCTGAATGTTTCTACACAAACTGGTCCCGGGCAGGGGGTTGATTTTATTTCTGACCTAGCCTGATGTTCGACCTTAAACACGGTGGTTTTGGTGGAGCCTTGAACGTCTGCGGCCTGTTGAGGACCTGAATGTCCGCAAAGTCTCTTATTAATCTAAAGACGTTTAAAAGCTCAGGATTTTAATGTGCTCTTATTTTAGAGGAGAAAACTCTTCAACATTATGATAATGTGCATTAAAATACTGGCTGAATTGAATGTAGAACCAGTTTAGAAAGTCCAAACGTGCATTTGAAGACGATGTTCTTGTAACTACAGACCAGTGATCTTAGTCTGAGCAGACAGTGAGTCACAGTCCTGCCTGAAGATCAGTCACTGACCCCAGCGCAGGCCACGGGGTCTGGCAGCTCCTCCAGAACCTCTACGGCCGCTAATGTCGCTTAGGTCGGACATGTGGAACAACCTGACTGATATTACTGGGCCGTTTGCTCTGTGTGATAAATAACCTCCTTTTATTTGAGAGGTCTGACTACAGATATAAATAGATCTGGACCTGCGGCTTGTATTCTAAAACTGAGATCAGACCGGGAGTCCCTGTCAGGATAATACGGGGCCAGGATCTTTACCTCGCCATTCAGTCTCTGTCCTCTCCCGCTCCTATATACCGTCTCTCCCTGGAGGTTTACACACACTGGCAAACAAAAGTTCCACCAGGCAACGGCCTGTCGAGGAATGTTGACCTTGGCACGGCCAGTGGAACCGGCCCGACTCGGGGCCATTCTCTCATTTCTTTTGGTTTGAATTAAGACGCATTTGACCTGCGCCAACTTCCAAGAGGTGCCACGGTGGTTGGATCCGTGCTGGAGCCACGCTGCAGCTATAGGCTGCTGCTGCTGCTGGTCTGCACTGAGTGAGCAGAGCTGCTGCAAACCTGCAGCTAACTTCAGTGACGTGGGGGATGACCGGTGGGGACTCGGGTCACAGGAGCATGATGATGTTAAACAAACAAACAAACAAACATGATGTTCGCTCATCTTAAAGCCTCTCTGTTAGTCCCCGGAATAAAAAACAAAAAGTAAACAAAGTAAATAAAGTTAAGAATTAAGGTTAGAAACTCTTATTTGGAAACTGATAATACTGTAAGATTATTAAATGATAATTAAGAGGATAAAAGTCACGGCAAAACATAATAAGCAGCAAAAGAAGCACCACCACACCTTAAATATTATACAAATCCTGCATTCATAATTTACTCTTCATTTTAAGCGAAAATATAAAAACGTTGGCAGTAAAATGACAGCATCAAAAGTTAAAGTACCCACTGGGCATCAGAATAGATCCCATACATTATAGTATTTTTCATTATGCCTTAAAGTGCATGTCTAATGTTTTATGTGGTTGAAGTACAGAGATGTTTTACACTAAATACTGTTGGGTAGTTTAATCTACTACAGTGCATCAATTTTTATAAGATGGCCAATTGTTCAGTTTGTAAAATCTTCACATTCAAAGTAAATACACCTGTCAGGTAAATGTTACGAAGGCAAAACAACAATTTCAAGATTTCAATCTGAAATGTGATGAAAATGTAATAATTGAAATAGTACCTGAGTAAAAGTACAAGTACCTAAAATTGTACATCACACTGTAAGCAGCACTATGAGCAGTGTGTTAGAAGTGAGACAGTGAGATAAAGGAAACTCACCAATGGACCCGACAAACACTGAAAGAAATTTACTTTGCTTTTAGGGTTGATGTGAGGCCCTGACATTTTATTACTGCCCACAAGGCCAAATACTACACTGCCAAAGGAAAAAAAAAAAAACCAAAAAAAACAACACACACACACATATACACACACAAAGGCCAGGATTTTGGACTGGACTTTGGTGCTGCAGCTCATCACAAACTCCCTTCAATGAATTTGCTGTTGCTAAAAAAAAAAATAGAATAGGAGCTGCCACTTTGACACAGACTAAAATAATAAAGAATTACATTTTGTACAATATAATTAAATAACAGTTTTGGAACCACTGTTAAATCTTACCTGTAAAATAAGCACATACTTAGAAATAACTATATATTATATATATATATATATTAGTTATAGTTAATTTAGTACAGTACATGTTCATTATATATTCTATCATCTGACTTTTTCTAAATCTAATTTTCAGAGCGCTCTGGAGACAGGTTTGGCCTTTGATATTAAAATGGATCATTCTATATCATACTCCTTGACTTTAAATAACTTCTGATGTTGAAATGTACAACATAGACTGATTCATCTGTAAAAGTAACCGAGTCCCTGAGGGTCTTTGAAATACAGGTTGACGCTTAATTAGTTCAGTTTAGAGACGGTGCTTAATTACCAAAAGACCCTTGAGAAAGTGCACTGGCCCTTTATACATCAAGGTAGGAAAACACTGTTAAGCAGGATTAGATTTGAAGCCACTTACTTCAAATATAGGAGTGTTTACTGAGTGAAGAAAAAAGGTTTTCCTCTTCTTTTTTTTCTCTCTTTTTTTTGTTTGATCGATTATGGTTTTGATTATAGATTTTATAGACAGGAGAAAAAGCCAGTTTCTGAATTTTGCCCCATCACTGCAGGAGAACCACATTTTATTTTACTGTCTGACAGAGAAAACAGATGGAGATGTCTGTGATCAGTTTTTATCAGAATGCAATTCTCTGACATCAGTGTAAGGTAGTGTGTAGCTACAACACACACACACACACACACACACACACACAGCCAATACATCCACCTGCAGGCTGAGCGGTGAGATTAACAACACTTGATGGAGAAGGATGATTGGAGGAGCCTCAGGCCCTACGAACTGCTGATTGGCTCAGCGGAGGATCTGGCTAACTGATGCTGAGCAGTGTGTGTGTGTGTATCTGTGTGTGTGTGTGTCTGCCTGAATCTCTCAGGGTATCCCACACTCCCCTGCCTTATCAGGCAGCTCCACGGCACCGCTAGAGGAGTGCTGCTCTCAGGAGGGCAGGGCTACCAGCACACCGCTTATCTTCTACCAGCAAGGAGGGTTTATAGGTCTGATTAACTCACTGTTTGTATGTGTTGTGTTTATGAGAAAAGAAGAGAGAGCTGGGGTGTATTATTGTGTATTGTAGTCTAATGTGTGTGTTTGTGTATGCAGCGGTGGCTGGGTAAGTGGATATGAGTGTGAGAAAGGTGTTTACTCAGTGCAGTGAGCACTTGGTGAACCACACAGTGAAGGATGACAGACACATATAAACCCTCTTGTTCCCCCAGCGAGTCGAAGCTCCTCAGAGGCTCAGAGGCATCCGGGAAAGTGACGCAGCGAGGGGTCGTAAGCGAGGGGTTGAGTGCTGAGTATAAAACCGCACAGTGCCCTTCAAAAGCAGTCTCATTGTGATGCATTACCAACTTAAAAATGGAAGAAAAAAAAGTCCCTCCTTTGTAAAATCTATATCAAATTGCACCATTTGTCATCCTGTTATACTGGAGCACACACTCCTCCCCAGCAGAGTGCAGCTCAGTGATACGATTCGCTCTGGTTTGGGTCCAGCCGGTACCACCAGAGAGTGTCATCGTCTGAGGGGGAGGGGATCGAGGGGAGAGGGAAGAGTATGGTCGGCCACCCCCACCCCCACCCCCACCCCCTTCTCTTCCCCCCCCCACAGGAGAAAGCAGGACTGCTATAATCTGTTTTCCTGGCTCTCCATGAAAGAGAGAGGAACAGCCACCAGAGCCTCGGTCCGCTTAGATCTGCTGCCCCTCACCCCAACTGTCTATCTTCTATCTGCTATCTCCTCGTCCCCCTCTGTCTCTCTGCCTATCTGCCCCTCTCTTGTTCCTGCTCTTCATCCTTTGCTTTACTTGCTCACCCAGAGTCTTCCTGTGAACACACTTCACCACTCGTTGTTGCTCGTTGTTTATTTTTTCTCTCAGTCACTTCCAGGTTTATTTGCCTTTCGTGTCCCTGTCTGGACTCGTGTTTACCCGTGCTGGTGGTGTGGCTCCAGGGATGGCACTGATGGTGTTCTGGTTGGTTAGTTGATCCACCACTTTGGTCCAGAGTCACATATCTCAGCAGCTACTGCCATGAAAGTCATGACATTTATAGTCCCTAGAGGATAAATCCTATTGACTCTAGTGATCCCTGACCACCAGGTTAAGATTGTTAGCTTTTCTTTATCCTGTGAAATATCAGCATCTACGGGTCAGATTGGCACAAACTATGGTGCAGACAATCATGGTTCCCTGAGGGTGAATCTTACTGCAATCTGACTCTTTCTCCAGGTTTTAAGTGAAATATCTCATTAAATATTGGTTGGATTGCCATGAAATTTGCTACCCATATTCACGCCCTTCTCAGGATGAATGTTATTATTATGGTGATTCCCTGATTTCCTCTCTAGCACCACCGTCCGGTCAAAATTTTATTTTCGGTTTATGACTTGGAAAAAAAGAAGAATATCTGGCACTCTGCTCTTGCTCAGCATCACAATTTATTGATCTTCCTAATGTTTCAGTCTCAGTATTTTAAACAGTTATTACAACCACAATTTTGAATAGACAATGCTCCACCCATCTTGTGCATCCAGGTGTGTGACAGTTGTGTCTTTCAATCACTGGCAGTGGTTTGTGTGCACTCTGTCACATTACATTTCATGTATATATATAAATACAAGGATGACACATCTGGGCAAGACATCAAAACGTTAGGATAATCAATAAGTTCTGATTGTGCCCAAGAGCAGTGTGCGGGATATTCCCTTTTTTTCCAAGACTGAAGTGATAATTTCCAACACACCTACACTGAAGACATTTAAATGTGCGAATGTCTTAATTGAGAAAACGTTCAAGAAAATCTTCATCAAATCCCTGCAAAACTAATAAAATTCCCATGAGCCTCAGCTGAACTCTATTTGATGCTAATTAGTCAATGTTAAAGGTGAAGCGATTTTTTTTTTTTTTTTGCCAATATATGAATGGATTGTAACATGATTTTAAAAATGAGACCTTCGACTCCAACCTAAGGACAAATGTCTATTATACGGACCAGCGACAAATTCTCTGGGAAAATCCAAACGATCATGATGTTCATGCTCTCTCCCAAATGCCTTGCCCCATCCGCTCCACTACACCACCAACAGTGTGCAACACAAGCTAACATTAGCTCGGAGCCTGCTAACATCAACAAAAGACTGGCTCCTAGCACAAAATAAACTTTGTGGATTTTATGTGTATTATATTCTTACGTTGCTCATCCTACTTCTATCATCTGTTTATAAGTGATTTTGGTTTAGGATTATCATTGTCTCAACCCACTGATAGACCCAGTACAATAATATTACTTTACAATATAAGAGATCCGCTCCATTATGCTGGAACATTAGCGAATCCATTCAGCAAAATGAGAGTTGTGATGGAAACTACCACATCAATAATGAAGTGTGGCAACACAACTTAATCTCAGCCCTCAAGTTCACTAATATTTGCTGTTCCAGCAAATTTAGCTATGAAAGCAGTGATTGTTTAAGCTGGCTAGCTAGCTAACACCAACATATCATATAAATGCACTCAGTGTCTTACACAACGAGAATGGATTAGTTGAACGTCATAGCCTCTTTTGTTCAAGCCAGCAAGCTGATATTACGCAAGTGCTTTCTAAATGTTACATGTGGTACCTTTAATATGGTAAACTTAGCTTGTATACCTGTTAAACAATAGCATGTTAAAATTGTCACTGTGAGCATGTTAGCATGCTGATGTTAGCATTTAGCTCACTGCCTCAGAGAGCTGCTAGGGTGGCTGTTGATGCTTCATCTTGTTTATCTTAACTGTCACTCTTCATCAGCCTTTTTCCAGTTTTGTCATGTATACTTTGAGGTTTTAAGCATAATAAAAATCTTCCTGCCTTGTTTCCTTTACCACTTCCTCCCTTGCCCTTTTCTTATGCACATTTTACACAAAGATCCCGCTATATTGCCGTTAAGAAAACCCCTCATTATGCCGCCTTTGCTTGTTTACTCTGAACCAAACAAAGTTGGTGTATCACTGCCCCAGTGTGTGATATTGGCTTTCTGTAATCAGAGACGTGACACACAGGTTACAACAGTATGCCGGCGTCTGTGCTGATGCAGACTTTTACACTGATATCGACCCGGCTCTGACTTCCTCCGCCCTCATTCTGTTTGTACCTTTTACGCAGAACTGTGAGGCGAAATAAAGGTGCAACGTTCCCGCCTTGAACAGACAGTATGAGAGGGGCTTTACTGTGCTCCCTCTTTCACACCTCTAAGGGCGGAGGGGGAACATTTTATGGATCCCTGCCATTCACCCCCCCCCCCCCCCCCCCCCCCACCTCCGTCTGCCTCCATTTCCCATACTCTTCTATCACTTTTCCCCAACTCTCTCTATCCTTCCTCCCTATTTCCTCCTTCCTTTCCTCCCTCTCTCCTCACTCACCCCCCCCCCCCCTTTTTTTTTTTAAATGGGTGGAGTCTCCTCTGTGGTGCCATTTTCTGTTTGGTAGTACATCCAAGAGTACATGAATATTCATGACTAATCCGCTCTGCGCCCTCCACCCCCAAACCACCACCATCCCCACTCGCCCTGCAGTCGAAGGCAACACTTGGTAGTGGCACATGGCAGGACAGCTGTTGCAAACCAAGCCAGGCATCTGTGCAGTGGGAGAGTACGAGGAAAAGAGCGACTGTGGGAGAAAGCGAGCAAAAGACACTGTTAGAAACAGAGAAAAAGGACAGATAAAGAGACAGAGAGGGGAAAGAGTGAGACGGATATATAGAGAGATAGAGAGGATGGTGAGGAACAGGCAGTGGTTTGTGGGGCATCTGGGTAAAGGAGAGCCAGACAGACAGAAGGAACGGGGCGGTGGCAGGGTCATCTGGGTGAAAGGAAGGGGACGAGCCAGACGGAGGGAAATGGGCACTGATGGGAGGGTCTGTCTGGGGATGGGGAGGGAGACAGATTGACAGAAGAAGGAAGACAGGGAGACAGTGAGGGTGGGAAGCAGGAGGGCGGGGGGCATGAACATAAGAGGAAACCTGGAAAGAGACAGCAGGGGGGGTGAGATGATGGAGGGTCGTCACACCTGAATCTAATGTTTGTGCCCCCCCTCCCTAGGGGGTACCAGTATAAATCTGATGGTTTACAGTTGGAGTCATAGCCAGGATTCTTGCACCTGGAAATAACCCAGATGATGTCATAGTGATGTCATCAGGCTTATCTCAACTCGGGCTTCAGCCTCAAATTTTTAACAGAAAACCTCCATTAACAACTGAAGGTGGTGGGTTTGAAAGATGGGAGTGAAATAAAAGGCACACTTGTGTTGCATTATGGGAGTTGTAGGATTCAGTGTATCTGAGCTTTGCCCATACTGGGGACTAAAAGTCAGGATATCGCTGGCTTTGCTGTTTCAGTTTGACCATTTTTGGTTTAATCTACCTCTTGTGAGTCCAACATCTATATGGAAATACAGATATAACCTTTAAATCAGTTGATTTTTATGCTGACCCTAAGATGTGGATACCATCAACTCTATGGCTCAATAGAGTGGGTTACCTCACACTGCAGCCTCGCCTTGGTCTCAGAAACAAATACAATAATCTTGATAAATGAGTGAGTTGCATCACCAGAAAACTAAAATTCGATCAATAATAATCCCAGTGAAACGCGCCTGACGCCTCCAGGCTTTGTGCACCACAGAGCTGAGACACTGCATGTCCATAGACGGAGGGAATGCTCCTTTGCCAGCCATGCCCAGCCTGTGCCCCTCTCTCTGCCCCCTGTAGCACCCTGTAACCCCTCCACCCCTCCTCCCTGCTCCATCTCCTGCATCCCTGCATGGGGCCCCAGTGCTGGCTGCCATCCCTCTCTTACTCCCCTCTCCTTCCCCCATCGCTCTCTCTCTCTCTCTCTCTCTCCCCCTCCATCTCACCATCTCACCATCCCCCCTTCCTCATTCCCACCCAGGCGGAGGGTCTAGCTCTGCCCTACATAGCAGTGAGCGCAGCAGGCTGGCGCTGAGAGGAACCCTCGGGTTTACAAACTGTGTCAGGCCTCGAGACACCTCTGTGATCAACACCAACCGCCACATGAGGGGAAATAATAAAGCAACTGCTACCAAGAGATCGGTGTGATTGATGTTGTCAATATGTGAAATCTGGAATAAATTAGCTCTCTGATCTGATCCAAACTCTGAGCGTTTGGGTCACAGAAAAGCTGAAGGTCAAAAGCACAGACACAACGGCGATTACCTTCGACAATCAAGTTGAACTCGCATGAATCGACTGACAGTCAGCTTGTATATTCAGCTTGAGGAGTGATTGTAGTAAATTAGAAACATGAATGAATCTGAGGGCAGCCTGCAGCACTGACAGAGGGTGCTGGGTAAAGAAAAAAAATAAATCAGGTACGGTTGAAAATAGTGGTGCACATGAGGAAAAAAGTGGATGTCTATGTTGCCTCAAAAGTGTATCATGGCCTTAATAAAATTCTGAATCATTTCCTCTGGTGGCAAAACAGGTTTTAATTAAAAGCTCTTACCCTCTGGGATAAGTCCTAGATATCTGTGATGGAGTCAATCACCCAAATTATTTTGTGATCAGAATTTAGGAGGAAAAACTAAGTGCATTTTTGGTGAAGTCTCATAACTTATAACTAGGTTTACGCAAATTTACATCACTGCACAATATGATTTTCAGACAACTGCGTCACGGTCTCAACAAAAAATCCTCCACTTTTGATGACGTTTCTTTGGCCTTAGGCACCGCACACACAGAGCAAGTGGGCGAACACAGTCTCTTCAGATGTACAGTGCGGAAACATGCAGCGTGCACGACATGTAAACATTATTATGCCACATACTGTCACGTCTGCAGCAGAGGGACGTTTCAGTTGTAACTGAGTGCAAGACAGAGCAGAGGAATGTGACAGAAACAGAACAGAGACAGACGGACCGATCGATACAGAATGAGGGAGAGACAGGGAGCGTCTATCCTACCATCCACCATGACCTGGCAGAGAAGTCATAACACAGCTGCCACCTGAGCCCGGGGTCACTCTGCCTCTCCCACGCCATTCCACACACTGCCACGCTGCCTCCCCCACGCCAGAATCCTCTTCCTGGGACTGCTGATAAATATATAATTATATAAAACACACTGAGTGAGGGCAAAACCACGGATGGAGTCACCAATCAGGAGCTGTCTGTTACCAGGATGCTGCTGCAGCATGAGTGATAGAGAGGGTGTGTGTATGTGTGGGTATATACTGTATGTATGCACTGGTGTGTGTGTGTGAGTGTGTGTGTGTGTGTGTGTGTGTGAGTGGAGGGAGAGGGGACACAGACACAGAAATGCCACGGAGCCCTCTCCAAGCAGCTGTGCCTCTTGCTCTGCCAGTCCAACTGCTCCCGTTGCCATGTGCAGACTTACCGAGCCACCAGCTCTGCACCAAACACTGAGGAGCGCGCTCGCACCACTGTTTACACACACATGTGGCGTCTCGCACGTGCGGTATCTTCGCAGCGTGTGTGTATTCCTAACATTTTTCATGAGTCACATTGTCGGTCAGAAGCAATAATTTCTATCTGCTGTGCTCTGTGCTGATATACGTGTTCCAGGAGGCCCCAGGCCAAGCTCAGATGTCTGAGCCAGGTTAGTGAAGGGCTTCCACTGGACACACAGCACGGCAGGTCAGAGCTGGAAACAATGCTGGTAATGTGCACCCTTTTATCGACTTCTTATTTGTCTTATTCACCTCAATAAAACGCCACACAACAATCTCAAATTAACCTACAGTGACCTAAACTAGGTTCACAGATCTACAGTACACTACGCCACTTTTAGAATGAGTCGTTTTTGTTAATAATAGATATAGTTTCATAATTTAAAAAAGCAGTAAATGATTATTTGAAATCTATAAAAGAATTACTGAAGATTTCTAATTATGATTTTCAAAAATAAAGAGGTAAAAACAAACTATGCAAACTGGTTCACATTATTTTACATAACAGTTTTCTTCATGGTGAAGTTGTAACATTTTTTGTCTCACTGTGAACTGCTCGGGAAGCTGGGCGCAGCCTTCATGTCAGTTCTTCATCTACATGCTCTTTAGTGAGTGACAGTCTGGGTTGTTCTCATCTGAGACACCACATTTTCAGTCTAACTAATTAGTCTTAATTAGTCCATGAGACCATTTCAGCGAAGTGTCTAACAGCCACGTCAACACCACACAAATGTAAGATTAAAAACAGTGTGGCATCTATCAAGCAATAACTAGGTTTTCATTTTGTATCTATCAGCACGGCTCAGATCTAAATTTAAAAGCCACATTAAGACAATTATAAAATCAGCCTGCTATCACCTTTAGAATAAACTGTCTCTGCAGGGGTCAGAAAAACGTACTCGACCACTGTGTTCACTGGTCTCTGTGCGGAGTCGATCAGCTGCAGCTGATTCAGAGTCTTCACAAAGACCAGGACAGTTTGCTCTGGGTTCCTGTCGGCCAAACAACTGCTTTTTAAAAATGCTACTGTTGGTTTATGAAGCGCTGAACGGTTCAGAGACATCGCTGATCTGCTGCTGTGTTGTACCCTCTCAGACGCTGAGGGGCAGGTCTGCTCACACACAGAGAAACAGATTTCAGTTTACCCCACAAATCTGAAGCAAACGCCCGGAAAACTTTTTCTTTCTTTCTTTTTTTTTTTTAAATTTAAATCAAATCAATGTTCTCACTCTGCCTTTTACTAAATTCAATTTGACACTGTTTATCCATATCTCTCTGCAGTGTAACTACACTTTAATTTTTAATTTAATTCCATTTTATTCAGTTTTAGCTGCTCTGACTGTTTTGTCTTTTAAAAATCCTGTTTATCTGCCTTTTTATATTGTCTGCTACATTTTATCTCGTCTTCATGCTTTTTATTGTTTATGTAAAGCACTTTGAACTATATAGCCGAATATAAATAAACTTGCCTTACCATCAAATTCAAACTATAGCAGATATTACAGTGAGAATCTGTCTCTGAAACACATTTATATCAACATATTCAGAACGATAGAGTATGAAGTCAATATGACTGCAATATCAGATTACACATTTATAAATGTGTAAACAGTTACTGATATTAATTTCTATGAAATAAAATAAAATAAAATATATAGTACTTTATGTATGACATGTAAAGGTAACACTTACTTTACCCTTTAGCCATGTATCATGTTTAAGCAGTACACAAACATATAATAAACAGTTTATATTATGTTATAATGTAGCTGTAAGCAGATTCTGATTGACTGCCATGTTTTCCTGCTGCATAATGTTCTGAATGTTTGTTGCACCATTTCTGTGGTTTGTTGAGGATCAACAGGAAAAGACAAGTCACCTTTTCCTCTGGCCACCTGCGTTAAAAGTGGACTGTTTACACTGTTTGATAAAAAAAAAACAAAAAACCCACCACCACATAGTTTTCAGTACCGTTCACATCACCAGGCACCATGTTCCTCCTCTCCTCCTCTGTGCATGCAAACCAGAGGGAAATCTGTTGCTGATGAACAGAATAAAAACAAATGAAAGCCATTTTCTTCTGTGGTATAAACAGTTAGTCATTTCACATGAGGACGGCATTATTGTGGATTTTATTTAGTCATGCCTATTATAGAAAATAAAAAAGAAACGTCTGAGAGTAAAATTGGGTTCGCCCTTTTGTTTTGAGTCCTGTGCTCAATCCAATGGAACGGCGGATTTTATCTGATGCATTGTATCTATTTGATCACTCTGCCTGCCTCGCTTACATATGATGCTGTCTTCATTCATCTCACTCTTTGCTCTCACTCCCGTCTCACTGCACACTTTGTCTCCCAGCGCTCCCTCTCTCTCTCTCTCTCTCTCTCTCTCTCTCTCTCTCTCTCTACCTGCCTGACGACACAGACCTGTATGTTTATGTATGGGTTCATTAACAGGCATTGACAGCTTGTGAAGGAGAGTGCCATTAACATCGCATGTATTCCCGAGTGGTGATCCTGCCGTGAGTGTTGCGGCTCCGTCTCTGTGTTTTACATGCGTAGTGGGTGACCGTGGTGGAGGAGGAGGAGGAGGAGGGGGGAGGAGGTGTGGGACGAGTGGCAATTACAGGACCAGTTATGCTGTGATAGCCTGCTCGACGGGCCACGCTTGGCTTGGATCCCTATTTTAAGGGAATTTAAAAGCACTAGACGGGACTCTATTGTGTGACCCCATCTCTCTGCCTCCTCCTCCTCCTCCTCCTCCATCTCCATCCATCGCTAGCTTCCAGTCATGATTCAATCCTGTTTTTAATCTCGCCAGGCCTCAGCGGGGCCTAAAAGCACAGGGACTGGGCGCATTGCCTACATGACCCCCGGTAATATTGAAATGGATAGAGCAACCCCACTCACAGTCCCTTATGGACTCTCTCTCTCTCTCTCTCTCTCTCTCTCTCTCTCACACACACACTCACACACTTTGGTGCTTACTTTCCTCCACATACAGCCCGTCAACTCTCAGTTTTCCATCAGAGCCGTTTCACCTGAAACTCTGGTGCCAACTCTCTCCTCTCTTTGGAGCCCTTTTGTCCCCTGCTCTGCAGAAAGGCCGCTGTTATGTAACTGCACCAGATTCCCCTCCTGCTCGCTCACACCACAGGTCAAGAGCTCACACTGAACAGCCACGGATCATTCCCAGTGAAGTGCACCACTCAGAGAAGCGTCCGATGGGCCCGGTGTCTGCAGCGCGCTCACCCACGTGCACACTCACTCTTTGCACTCCAGCTGAACAGGCTCGTCTCATGCATGTCATTGCAGGTTTTGCAAAGTTCTCCTCTAATGAAGTTCTCCCAGTGTCAGAGCCCTCTGCGAGTTTCTCATCATCCTGCATCATTTTTCCACTCAAGGCTAAATTTATGCTTGAGAGACAGGATACACTAAAACTCCAAAGTTTACCCTCTCCCCCGCGCTCCACACTCCCGTCGTAATTTGTCTGCCCACTGGTTTCACTTATTAAGTTTCAAAAGGTTTCTGGGCAACGTGGTTTGAGAAAGGGAAAAAAAGGAACCATGGCATTTTTTTGGCACACCGCTCTGCCCGTCTTGCCCAGAACGAGGAGGTTACCATGGCATCAGTGGGCACCTCATAAAGCAGACCATTGTTGGTGCTTGTGTGAGTGTGTGTGTGTGTTTATGTGTGCATGTATGTGTGAGTGTGTGTGCCACATTGAGTTGCATGGCAACAACCTCTGGGCACCGCCAGCACTAGCGAGAAGCTGAAATCTTGCACGGGGCAGTGCCAGTCTGCAAAGCAACATAAACACCAACTCTCCTCTGTCTTTACAATCTGTCTGATTCTCACACACACGCACGCACACACACACACACACACACACACACACACACACACACACACACACACACACACACACACACACACCAGCAAACCAGTCTGTCAGCACGTTTCAAAGAAAGTGAAAGATCCCATTATTGTTACTCAGGTCATAATTCATTATATGTCATTATTATAACACAAAAGCAACGTGTTGCCAAAAGGTTAGCAAATCAGGAATGATCTTCAGTTTGTTTTTTTTTTCTTTTTCTGTGCAGCGGTGCGTGCAGATTTTCATTAAAGCTGGAAAATGACTGAGAAACATGCACTGCATGCTTAAAGAATGGCCGCCATAATTAGAAAATGAGCCCGCAATCTAAAATAACCTGAGGGGGGAAAAACAGAAACGTTTTATTTTCTTGTCTTTTCTAGTCAGATCATTGGCGGAGAAAGGGTATAATACAGGTTTGTTTGTAATTGTTTCAGTTCCAAATTGCCCAAAACACTAAGTTACTATGTGTGAAAATCTGGACACAATTTGTGGTTCCCTTGGAAAAAAAAAAAAAGCAGAAGAAGAAGTGAGAGGAGGGAAGGAAAGGAGCTATTTTCAGTTTATAAAAGTTTTGGTGGGAGTTGAAAGGCGTGGGTGACAACAACCTTTGACAGGTGTATGCTCTCTGGCTCACTGCAACCTTTGTGTTGGAGTTAAGAGCTGAATGCGGAGTTGTGAGCTGCAGATTCAGTGTGGAGTACAGAGGAGGCAGCCTGGAGCCAGACGTGGGTCCTCTGGCGCACTCTGCTGGGGAGGCTGGAGGACAACAAACACTCACGCTATCGCAGCTCGAAGCTGTTTTGGAGAAAAGGTTTTTAAAAAATGTGTGTGCACACGTCAAAGACATGTTTAACTAATGTAGAATTAACGCATGACTCAACGGCTCTTGATTAAAACAGGACGGATCCTGAGTTCCTGTTGATCAACATTAAAAAATGACAGAGTCACTATGAAGCGATGTGATTTGTTAACACTCAACTCAACAGTTACTTCATGCACTGATCTGCCACCACATGAGCTGGAATCCAGTTGCTTAGAAAAGGGCATTTCACTCACTCACACTCTCACACACACACACACACACACACACACACACACTCACACACACACTCACACACCCCACCCACTCACAGACAAAGTTAACCCATAGTCCCCCACACCTCCACAACGACCACACCATCGTACCAACACATGCTCCACTGTATCCCGACTTAAACCCCACTCTCTGATGTCTTTTATAGTCAGCAATGATAAGTTGTTACAATAGTGTGGTCTGTTGTACACGCCACCGCAGACCCACAGTCACACTTCACACAATGTTATCTCCCTGTTTTCTGTCTCACTCGTTACAGTGTTAGACATAAACAGGCCTGTTCATTCCCCCCTGTTTGTCGTTGTTGTTCCTGGTTTTAAAGCTCTAATATTTTCCACTCTTCAACAAAACTATATAGGAATAGCATTTAAAAAGAAATCAAATCAAACCCCCTCAGTTGTAAAAATAACAGACAAAAGAGCAGCTCTGTATTTCTGTTACCTGATCACATGACTTGATCACTTCTTAATTAATGATACATCCTGCATTAAAGTCAAATCACCATCACATATGCATCAATTAGCCATTAGTTTTGTAGCTTTTTGTAGCTTTATTATTATATGTAAAAACTTGCATGTAGGTAAAAGTAGAAACATCTCTGCTACAAGTGAATTTCATTCATTCAGAAAGTCACTTAAACACCTTAGAGATACAAAGTTATGAGCAATGAAATATATTTTCAACCAAAACTAACAGTAGTCATTATGCAGAATGGCCCATTTCAGAAGAACACGGTAGATACTGGATTATAATTATTGATGCAATAATGTGTAAATAGAGGACTATTTAATGGAATAGAAGTGTAAAGCAGCATAGAATGTAAATACTCATGGTAACTACAAGTACTTAAAAATTGAACTTAAGTATACTTGAGTATTCAAAAAAAATTATAGTGCTTCATAGTGCTTCAAGATACTTACTTTCCAAAACTGTTTATTATTTTATGATTATTATATATTATATTCATTATATTTGTTTTTGAGCACAGGAATGTAGCTAATTTTAGTTTGTTATGAAATTATCAGTGAGTCACGCTGGAAAAACTTTGTGTAACATCCCGTATGATTGGAAAACTAACAATGTGACAGTGATAACACAACAATAATAATAAATCCAACAGCACCTCCTTACAAGCACAGAAACACACACCACATGTTGTTTGTGTCTTCCACACACTTCAAAATCACGCAGGCCTGTTTTACCACGGTTTCCTCTCATTCAGAGCCTTTCAGCGAGATGAGCAGAGAAGATTTATGGTCAAAGTTACTCCATCATCACACGATAATGCAGCAGCGGACTTTTCAAAACAGTTTGCTCTTCATCATCATGTAACTTTGGCAGAAACAACAAGCGAGGTTGACTTCCATACCTCACAGAAACGACTGGAAAACAAAAACATCCAAAAATCTTCTACACTATAGTTTTTTCTCTGTAGAACTCTTTTGGTCTTTTGGCAAACTGCTTGTGATTAGCAGTAAATGGGCTCTAACATGGAAAAGCACCAGTATGGCCCTTTGAAGGAGAGCAACTGATTGCAACTTATATATGCAGCCACCTGGAACAGACCTCCTCACTTGCCAAATACATGCCATGCTTAGCCTGAGTGTCTGCGTACATATGTGTGTGTGTGTGTGTGTGTGTGTGTGTGTGTGTGTTGTCAGGTCTGTGGTGCTTGTTTGGTCCTCTGCTGTTGTGCAGCATGTGGCCCACAGATTAATGCTTTAAATGAGACTCTCTCCCGCTCTGAATGCCCCCTCTGTTTGCTTACAAGGCCCGGGTGAGACAGAGTGGAAGGATTTGAGAGGGTTTTTGTATCTCCTCCTGTTCAGAGGGGGGCATCCTATTATGACTGAAAAGCTAAAGGGAGGGTATGGTCACAAAGGGTTAAAACCTGAGAGTGTCTTTTTTTGGCATAATATGCAGAATTGGCCTTTTTTTTTTTTTTTTTTAAAGACATGTGGAAAACGGCTCCAAACAGATTTGAGTTTAAGACAGGTGCCAGCTCCGCCATCTGTTTTCAGTTTCACCTCCCTCTCTGTCTGCTCTCAGCTGATCCCCTCCTCTCTCTGCAGTCCTGATTCATCCATCTCTCTCTCTCTCTCTCTTTCTCTCCCATTTTCCACCAATCAGATCGGTCTGACACCCTCCCCATCATGTGCTGGCACACACCCCTCACATACCTGGAAGAAATTAAAAGTGGGGAGAAATCAAATCAAAGGGAACTTTATTAACTTCAGGTAGGCCATCTTTGCAAAACACTGAGTACTAAATGTGCAAGTATATGTGTGCACACGTGCGGCTGTATTAGGGACTGCGTGAAAATTATGAAGAGGGCATAAGGGGTAGTTGGTGAGGGGGGAATCTTTTTTTGTTGTTGTTGTTAAAGAGGGAGCAGGGGAGAGTCTTATAACGTTTCACCCTCATGTGTTTTATTCCTCTCTTCCCTTCTGACATTTTATGTTAAGAAATAAAAGTGTTTGGCCTCATGCAGGGAACAGCAGTCCTGTTTGTTCGGTACCGTTTTCCTATGTCTGGAAAAAAATATATTGTCTTGAGATACTGGAAGGAAGAGAGGGAGATAATAAGATAAAATATGAAATTAAACTATTCCTCCTCACTGCGGTGCACCGTGCAGACCCTCAGTGTGAGGAGACTGTGGTCCTGCTGGAAACCCACAGGCCTCAGTCAGTGTCCTGATCACATTCACCTGAGTCCTTAAACGTGTCTGTCCATCCTATTTTCATTAGACATTTTTTTTATAGCATGTGTTAACATTAATAAAGCAAATTCAGTAGCTGGCAACAGAATAGCTAGAAAATAAGAAATCTGTGACGTGTTTCAGGAGTGACCGTCTCCTGTGATATTTTGTTCAGTGTCCCGTAGTGAAAGGGACATTTTCCACCAACAGCTACAGTTTACATGAAAAATATTCAACTTTAAATTGTAAAGAAATGAAAAACAGATTACAGTTATTTCTCTGCTCCACTGTTCCTTCTTTTTCTTTGTGATGCTGTAAACTGGCTGAAGGGTCAGTCGCTCATTCGTTTTGTTGGTTTGTTTTATAGGATTTTAATGGACTGAAATATTTAGAAGATTTCTGACATGACAGTCTTCCTTGATATATTTATCATACATATATTATATAATTGTACATGCATTAATGCTTATCGACAAGCAATTATGGGTGCGGTGGAAGCAAAATAAAGAAATCAAATGATCCACTCTGAGTGGAAATCATTAGATGCTCCATGTTTCAACAGTGTTGTTAAAAACACATCCAGCCTGCTTCTAATCATTCACACTCATTTAACTCTGAGGCATTGAAGAGGAACAGCTCACCCCCTCCTTTACATTCTTATTTTGCTTTTCCCTGCGTGTTCATACTGTTAGTCTCTTATGTTTTTACTCTCGGTTTGTAAAATGGGGAAACTGAATCTAAAATAAAAATAAAATGTTGAACAGAAAAACACAGATTTTGTAATTTTGTCCTTGACTGGACAAATAACTAACACTGTGAAATTAGCTGCGTTATAACGAGTCCTGTTGCAGTTTAAAAAATCACAACAGAACTCAAATTAATGTTTAAAATAAATTTGCAAAATGCAGCTGAAAAATGTCTGAAGGTGACGGAGCAGCTGGACCAGAGGCCCACTGATGCCACGGTGAGCTTCTCACTCTGGGCCTTTTAACTGTCACACACACAGTGGTCTCACAGTCCCTCCACACACACACACACACACACACACACTCACACACACACATCCTCTCACTACACTCTAAGTCTGTCTATCAAGACACTAAGACCAAGGAGAGACAGTTGCCAGATGTGAAACCTCTGGAACTTTAAAATGATCGTCCACGGTACAAACCTGCTCCTGCATGAAACGTGTTGGTTAAACTCTCATGTGCAACAGTCGGCTGAACATCGCCAAAACCTGAAAAAGTGGACGAAAAAGGAGGGAAAGGGATTTTAATTTTAGCTCGAGCATGTTGCTTTTTTGGATAAGATGCAGTTCCTTGTGCAAAATATGGACTCTAATGGCCAACTTGATGACTTATGAAAATACATAAAAGTGAAAACACATTGTTGGCTCCTCTCTCTGCAGCTTCCCCATGAGAAAAGAGGCCAAGCCTCATTTAAAGTGCGGCGCCTGGGCCGTGTCGCTCGGTTCAGAAATGTGAGGCTTTAACCTGGTGGTTTCTTCCTGGAATGAGGCTGCTGCTAATGAGGCCGCTCGGACAAAGGTGAGTTCCAAATGAGCGGAAAGAAAAGTAAACAAGCCAGGTGACAAATTGCAAATAAGCGAACATCAAGTAGCCTGGATGGGGGGGGGGGGGGGGGGGTTCCGTCCACGAATGCAAACCACAGTGAGTGTCAGTGTTGTAAAGAGTCGTTGAGGCCGGAGTTTTTGTTTGTGAGACTCTTATAACACGCAGGTGCTCTTTTCAAAGGCAGCCCACTCCGCCAGGCGCTTCTTGGCCGGTGCTGAATGTTGGGCTCCCAGGGTGTTTGTTTGGGTTCTGTTTTGTATGCTCAGTGTCTACGCCTGCTTGATACCTATTCCTCTTCCTTTCTACTGTTATTTAACTGCACTTTTTTTTTTTTTTTTTTTTTTTTTTAAAGGAGATCACTTCAGAGCCTTTCTAAAACTTATAGCCTGCTCACAAAGACTGCAGGTCACTTTTTCCATTCACAAAAAGAAAGAGAAAAGAAGCAAAGGGAGACGTAAACATAAGTTCACAAGCCTTATATAGTCATGTAGCGATCCAGGGGAAAAAAGAAAAATTCCCCTGCAGACAGTCCATTCTTATAAATCTATATGTTAGTGACATCATAGTTTCACTTATTTTCCCCGGCAACCTTGTGCGTTAAGATCCTAATTAAAAAAAATAGGTTTCCAGTTTCACACTACATTCAAATCATGTCTGTGCTGTTGGCCCGCGGTCTTTCATCGTGTGTGTGTGAATTCATCAGTGTGTCAGATGGAGCCTGTTGTGCCAGGCAGCCGGGCAGCAGCGGTGCCACTCTGTGTGGTCAGGGCACAGTGTGTCCTCTCAGCTGCTGTTTCGAATTCACAACTAACTTGACAGCAGCATCCTCGCTCATTCACTGCAGCAGATGGCGGCGAGCTTGCTTGTTCGGTGTGTGCGCGTGTTTTGCCCGGTGTCTTTTTTGGAGAGGCAGCTGTGGGGAGCGAAGCTCTGCCCGTCGCCACGTCCAGATTCATGTGCAAGGCGACAAAGAGGGAAGACAATCGAAATGGAAACTCTAGAGTCTGAAAGATCAAAGAATTTCAAAAAAACTAAACAAAACAACAACAACAACTGGATGCTTGCAGCCAAGGCTTGCATTAAATCTCCCATATCACTGTGCATCATCCAGAGAGGCTGCGGTCAGTTTCATCGGAGAGTAATCCTTGAGATTATATCCCTGCATGGTGGACAATGAGCATATTGTTGTGATCTTGTTGCTGTAATCCAGCTCAGCACCATATGCAATAGACTGCAACGCTCTCTGGAGAGCTGCAGCAGTGAATAACACACTGTCCAGTCTTAGCACTGCAATCCATCTGCCACCGGCTCTCTGTGTCTGAAAATATCTCCGCTAGAATCAAAGGAGACGGAGGCAGTAGTGATGTTCTCTATCAGAAATATTACCCAGTTTTTAGAGAGCGTTCTGAGTCTGTTTTTGTTAATTTTTATTCAGGGTGATGCCACAATGCAACTGCAGATTTTGCGCCAAAGAAAAAAAAAAAAAAAAAAGGACCACAACGTGCAGCCACCCCAGCCTCCTGGAGTCTAATGCGAACATGATTTCAATTTTGGTCGTAACCTCCAGCGCACAGAGAGGAGATAGATTAAAAATGAGGATGGGGGTGAAGCCATCTGTTTTGCGGCAGAACCAGAGAGACACAGGAAGAAATCTGGAGGAGCCGAGGTTCATAAAGAAACGCCACACTCAGGCCAAATTGTCAGTCAGTTAAGTGGATGAGATGTCATGCTAGCCAGACATGCTAGACAGGCGGGCCCGCGTTGCCTGAGGAGGAATCCGACTATTTAATGTGCCTCTGCAACCCAGCTGATTCACCACTACACCATCCAGTCTAATAGGTTTTGTTCTGGTGAATCACTCCAGGTTTCCTTAATGGAAAAGCCAAACATACTGCTCTAACATTGGGTGACAAGGGCACCTTGGGTTTGCAGATGTTCACGCAGATGACAGATGGCGCCGGCGCAGCTAAGGGAGCAACGGGAACGATGTCTGCGCCAGGCTGGTGCCACATGTACGGCCCCTCCCTCTTAAATCCCCCCTCTGTACTGCAGAGTCCCCCCCATCCCAAAAATCGCCAAAATGAGGGGTTTAGTCTGGACCTGTGTGTGAATCACATGCACATGTCTGCATGTGACTGTGACTCAGCACCCTGCAGTTAAGGCTCAAGGGACTGTCCAGCTAGAACGCCACCAGGTCCCTTGGGTCCAGGTGATCCAGGTTCAATCAGGTTCAATCAGGTGACAGCTTGGACCTCAAATCATTCACTAACTCCACTTTCTCATATGAAGATGAAGAGAATATTCATTCATGCCTCCAGCTAACTTGAATGTTTTCAATGAGAACCCTAAAGACGCTCAAGTTTGTACTTAATAATAGGCTTGGGCGAGAAAACCAAGGCGATGTGTATCAGTGACAGACTCTTCATCAATTGCAATTAGAAAACTGTTCAATAGAAAGTTTGATAGATTCACATTTGCATGAAAAAAAAATCCCAAGGCGTGCCCCCTCCCTGGCTCATAAACAGCCTATCATATGCCTTTATGATTCAGTGTGCTGCAAGTGACACAGAAACAGCCACTCAGCTAACAGCTGTGTTGTTTTGCACCAACAGCAACAGAAGCATGAAGTGAGAAAATGAGTGAGGACAAGGCAGCTTCGCCTGAGTGACAGTTTTCTGGTTTCTTTAAGTCTGACCAAAATCCCAACACTGCTGTGCATGAACTGTGCAGGACAAAAGCTGGAACACGACAAACTTATTTTCATCACTTTGCTTTGGATCACACAACATGTCGTCAGTCCCGACCAACATCTGCTGCGTCTGAAGAAGCAACACACAGAGAGTCCAAGATGTACTCGACAACAACACTGTGTGACCAAACATCCAAATAGTGTAAAGACGTACCCTGCACAGTGGAGCTCTACTTTGTACTTTGTACTACTGGTCTTTATTAAAAACAGGTCATCATAAACATTTTGGCCATATCACCAGGCCTTACTTGATAGCAACATACATACTGAAAATGGAATAATTATTCCGTTCCGAGATAACAGAGCTTTATTTTCTCCAGATAACGATATAATTATTTGGTTATCCCAAGAAAACGAAGCTGTTATCTCGAGATAACGGGATAAAAAAACCTTTGTGAGTTTGGCCTTTCTCAGCTTCTGTAGAACAGCCAGTTAGTCTGACTATAATAAACAGCCTATAACAATGAAAAATGCTCCAGAAGAAAAAGCTTTTACGATGACAACTAACCAGTGTGTAAAACATAAAAGCAAGTAACTCTGGGGGGGTTGATGGAGTTTAAACTTCTGCTATAGTAAAGAGCAGGACAGAGCTGCTAACCTTAGCCTAAACTGCTAGCATTCAGGATTCTGGTCATTAAAAGTAACACAACCTGGTGATGCTCCTTGGCTTGGAAATAAAGCTTGGGGATGACTATGGACGCCACCCTCCAAACTTGCTGTATCATTCCAAAGCTCGGCGGCTCTCCTGTGCCAAGCTACTGAACTGTGATCGGACAGTTGTTGTTCAGGGGAGGCGTTTAGAGAACGGTTCATGTTATCCTTCGACCTGCCGGCTTTGGGTGAATCTAGAGGAGCCGTCAGAGGTGGAAACCTCTAATGGTGGCTCTGGAAAATGAAATGAAACTCCAGCGCTGTACAAGTTTCTGTCACACTACACCTAACCACCCTATCACCACTACTCTGGTGGTTTGGCCACAAGAAAGCATAGTCAGTGCCTCTGGCAGGAGATTATAGAAAGCGGTCATGCTTTACAACAATGCCAACTGAATGAGCAAACAGTGAAAGCTCTGTTGACCAAGTGACAGCAGTGACACACATGGTCCGACTGTATCAGAGGAGAAAGCAGCGATCAGGTCACGTGGAGCCCGAACGATGTGCAGAACGAGGCATTTTGTTTCAGATAAGAGCAACAGCACTGCTGCGTTAGTTTAATGTGAAATAATCTCTCACTTCAGACTCAGCTGAGATCTATCAGTGAAAAGAGGAGTTTGATTTAAGCATCAGCTCCTCGCACAGGCAGACGAGGAGCCCTGGAACTGCAGGAAGCCACAGAGAAGAGGAGGATGGCTGTGAGCAGGTAGAGCTGATAATTACCTCCATTCATCTTCACCGGACCCCGGCTCCTTTTTATGAGGGTGCATGTGAGCCCGGGCCCGCGTTTGATGAATCTCCCCTTAAATTAGCAGTCACTGGTGGATCGAGAGCCTCCATCACTCCGTATGCTCCCATTCATCATCTCATTAGGACCCTGGGCTGGGCTGAGGACTCCCAAAGAGAAAGGAGAAACTATGAGCTCCATCATAACTAAACATTTCTGGGATGTTATCACGGTTGTTTACAAATGTGTCAAATTGGGCACATACACAGTTTTTATAAACCGCAATCTGTTCAATTCCCAAGGCTGTTTGATCATTTGTAGGAAAAAATCTTAATGTATCAGGGGCAGAGAGTGGCACAGTTGTTTACTACCGCGGGAATCCATGGCCATTACAGGCCAGGAACAAATGCCAAATCCTTATGTAAACCCAGTGTGTGTATACGTTCATAGGACTGTGCTTCTCCTCAGGTGTTTACATGAGCATGAGACATAAAGATTTGTGATGCAAGATAATTTAGGTAAAATGTTACAGCCATTATGTGGCAGGAAGTGCGCTGGGAGTCCGGGGGAGTCCCAGCTTGCCATTTTTTACTGCGCTTTTTCGCCGCAAAGTGAGCGGGAATAAAAGCTCTCTGGTGGCCGCGTGGCTCCACTTGCTCCCGCCTCTCCATCACCCCTCTGCCCAGGTGGATGAATCTTTCAGGAAGCCGCAGCCACCCCTGCACTTTTTCCACAGACTCAGTGGAGAATTCAGCAGGGCACTGAGACCCCCCCTCCCCCCCTTCCTCCTCCCCCCCTCCCTCCTCCCCTTCTCTTCCTCCAGCTTTGTCAACCCCCTCCACCTAGTTGCACTCAAAACACATCACTAACTGGATCTCCATGTGGTATATCTATTACCATAAAATACTCTGCTGCTCCCCACTGAAAGCTCACTATCCTCCTCTGCCCTCCGCTCTCCCTCGCACACACATCAGCCCCCAACACCACCCGTGCTCCACCAACCCTGCCCTCCCTCCCTCCCCCCTAGCCCCCCACCCCCTCTTCATAAAACCGCTTACGCTGGCAGTTCTGAATTGGGCTAAGTCCAAGTTTAACATTAGTGGGGGGCGGTTGGGGTGTTTAAAAAGCAGCCTGCGGAGAGCTGCAAGAGTGATCACAGCCATGACTTAAGCTCCAGTAAAAAGAAAAAAAATCTGCACACTCCTCATTGCTTTGTTGTGAGCATGATGGTCTTTTTTTTTTTTTTTTTTTTTAAAACCACAAATTGAGAAATCAGTAGGCTAATGCAATGCAGACGTGCAGATTTTATGTTTGAGGAGGAAGCTTAACTTGTCTATGGGCAATTTACATCGATGTTGCCAAGGACAACATTAGTTACCTTAGGATTATTAATTTCTGCGCGATGCTCCTGCAGAGAGCAGTAATTTATCACCAGTGCTGCAGGGACTCGTCTTACCAAGGAGCCTTGTTTTTTTTTTTTTTTTTTTTTATCCTCTTTTCTCTGACTTTGTGCAGTATAGCCACAGTGTGCTGCCATTACCAGGAAATGGAGATATTTTGGGGCTCAGCTCTCTTTTATTTGGATTTTGTCCTCATCCCTTGTTCTGGGGAAATGCTGACAAATCTCGTTCTCTGTGCCAGATTCGGAGTAAAACCCTGTCATTGTTTGAGGCCAACAAAAGACTGGTTCATTTAGACTCAATTTATTATGATTTCTTCTTTGTGTCAACAAATAGTAACACTGGCTTGGCAAATTGCTTCACAGTAGATACAAAACCAAACCTTGGCTCTTTTGTGTGAGTGTGTGTGTGAGTGTGTGTGAGAGAGAGAAAGAAAATCCCTTGATATATGTTAACATGACAACTAAGTAATATGCCCATGACTTTTTTCCCCTATTTTCTGCAGTTCATTAGGTTCAGAAAAGGTTAAAGTATTTTTCCACATGGCATCCCACTTAAGTATCCAAACCGCAGCTGCTTGGGGGCACCACTTGTAAAATCATGGGCTGTGATAACAGGATTAAATGGGTGCAGTGAAGCAAAGGTCACTGACATGAGACCAAAGCTCCTGCAATTTAAACATGAATTTTGCATGTGTTTATATGAATGTGGAGACCGTTAAAATTTTATTACAGGGCCCCCTTGGACACGGCCACTGGGGATGCTTTTGTTTGGGGCGTCTTTCATTTAGATTATGATTATTAAAGCACACAGAGCTACAATAACGGATTATTCAGAAAATAGTGAAAAAATAAAATAAAATCACAACTACTCAGAGCTGAAGGTAATTTCAAATGTCTTGTTTTGTTCGACTGATACATTTTTCATTGAGGTGATCAAGCAAAATTTGAAGACTTGCTGCTTTAAAAATAATTTCAATTAGATTAATTGATTATTGAAACTGATGGAGATTCATATTTGGTCAAACACCTAATGGACTAACTGATTTTTAATGTCTCTAGATAACATAGTAAAGTCCTATTTCCATCGTAGTCTCTAAAGAAAGAATGATACAGGAGCCCAAGTGACTAATGTGCAGCATTATGCTACTACCAACAAACACAATAATTACTTATATCTATAAAATCACTACAAGTCAAACATCTGAACATTTAATTCTAAAAAATTTCATACAAATTATAAAAAGGATGAGAAGTTTAAAGATCCACTCCAGATGTTTTAAGACATATGAAAATGTTCCTTGAATAATTGTTTTTGACTAATTTGTTCTTCCACAAAAAAAAAAAGAAAAGCTTAAACCACATCCCCATCTTCTCCCTCACTGAAAAAACCAGACTCTATAAATATTATTGTGTTGTAAGGCTGCAAAATTAATCGAAATATAATCTAAATTGCAATATGGCCAAGTGCAATATCGCAGGAGCTGCCTTTTTTTTTAATAAAGGTAAAATGTGTCAAAACATTGTTGTACATTGTTAGCACCATAAGGGTTGTGGTGCTACAGAGACACCTACGCAGGCTACGCCCTACAAACATGTTTGTTTGGTCCAAAAAAAAAAATCCCATCATCATTATCATCATCATTTTAAATTTGTTTTTTTCAGTGAAAATGTGAAAATGAAACGATCATTCTGACTGAAATCATGACTCACATCACAACTGTAATATCTGCCAAAATAATCACAATATTTTTTTTTTAATATCATGCAGCCCTATTGTGTTGTCTGTATTATCATTGTTATTATTGTATTGTTTCAAAAGTTTAACTGCTGAACACTGGATGTCTCCTCCTTGTCTGAAAAGTCCACTCTGACTCTACGTACCCTTCTTTACGTATCGTGGTCAACACATTTGACCATGACTGGCGTCCGAAGCAGCTGCATTGTCACAAAGTTGTGCTCATACAGAGACGTCTCACACTGAGCACAGAGAAACTTTCCTCCTTCAGCAGATGAATGTGAAAGCAGCCTTTCAGTGTCAAACTCTGCACACACACACCTTTCTGCACGGTGAAGCAAAAACATCCAAGTGAACTAACAATAAGCAGAGCACATTTCTGGCTGGAGGGCAAAGTGAAAATTGTATTGGTTACCTATTATTTTAATGTGGAAAAGTAACTTTTTCCAGTTCCTGGCACCACAGAACCAAAAGGAACCAGTGTTGATATTAAACCTCAGCAAGCCCAAGTTGTCAGCACCAGCTCTGGTGTGCATGAGCCCCCCCCCCCTCCAATGCCTGTGAAGGTGGTCTTTGAGATACTCAGGGGCTCCATTGACCGCACTGGGTTGTACTTATAAGGTTCTATTCTTCACGGGTAATCACCTGAACTGTTGGCACTGCAGAGATCTGCCCGTGGGTTCAAACTCAACACAACTTCTTCTCAGAAACCTGTGGTTCATCTTTAAGTGTTTTGCCAAGAACAGATGTGGCCTTGCACATCTGACCAACACAGGAGGTCAAAGTGCTGTGCCGGGCTGAGCCTCTCTCTGCTGCAACTACTCCCTACATTCAACACCAGTGCTGCACTGTTCTATAATAAACTAAATGCAACTGTTAACAGGGATGTCATTGCTAGGGGGAGCAGAGTCATAATTCAGGTGAGCGTGTTCCATATAACTTCCTCAAACATGCATTAACACACCAGCCATCCCTCCTACTCACACACTCACTCAGAAATAGACCTGTCATCTTGCCACCATCCCCTTATCGTCTAACTGCTAACAAGCCTGTTTGCCTGTGACTGACGTTGATGTGATCCCTAAAGCCCCGGGCTTGGCACCAGATCGCTCCTAAGCCAAATTAAGCCTCTGTCATGCCCACCCCCACCTCCAGCCTAGTGCTACCCCTGCCATGGGAACCCTAAATCTTTAATGACGATGGAGGGCTCTGCACGCTCCCACGACACAAAAGCGATGACATCTGTCTCTGTAAGTGCTGCACTCCAGAGCAACCCCATTTGTTCTATCTCCGCTTCTTGAAAAGAAATTAAATATAAAAGTTGAGGGAGGGCGGAGGCTGCTAAAAGAGGAAGGAGGAGGTGGAGCTCAGGAGGTTAAAACAAAGATCCTTTCTTTCAAAGGTTTATTCCCCTGCCCACTGGTCCCTCAATGTTCAAAGAAGGTGTTAAAAGAGTCTCAACTCCCCGTCTTGCTCTGGTGCCCTGGCTACGGCCCACCTGCTCACAGCTACTTCCAAGTCAATGGGGACGTTGAGTGAAAAACATGCCCCCAACCACTAAATCTAACTCCTGGAAGCCAAAGTCACTGACAGCACCTCTCAAAAGTGATTAATTCACCAGAGGAAAAACCTTTTGACCTTTCACCACCACAGTACGACAAACAAAAACAAACTATAATGAAAATCTCTGAAACTGATAAGCTACAGCAGAAAGAGGAAGTGGGTTTGTTATTTATGCTAAACGAGACAGTGTAAGATGTGCAGCGCCTCTGATCACCTTCAACCAAATTAAAAACTTTAATGTCCTCTACTTTGACTCCACCACTTACACCACTACCCACCATGCACTAGCACCACACAGTCTCTATTTATTTCTGTGTAATATTTATCTCACGTCCTCATCTGGCGCTGCATCTAACTATAATTTATTATTGATTAATCTAGTAGTCATTTCTTCAATTTATCATTAGCTGATAAAATGTCACAAAATTATGAAAATTATATTTGCCCACAATTCCCCAGACAGAAAGGCCACATGTGAGAATAGCTTGTTTCTTTTGAACCAACAGTTCAAAAACATTAGCTTACATTTTCACTTATGTAAAACAGAGAAAAGTAGCAAATACTCACATGCCAGACGCTGGAAATTATGTTAGGATGTTTGGTATTTTTGGTTAAAAAATGCAAACAATATAACTGTTATTAACATTTTTGTCAAGTTATTTTCTAATCGATCAATCGATGGCGGTTTGGGCACAACTTTTCTCCTGAATTAGTTTTTAATTCCATGCTGTGTTTGTCTACTTCAATGCCCTTTATGCTTCATGTCAGGCAATTTGAGTCGCCTTTTTAAAATGAAATGTGCTATATATAAATATATAGTACCTAGCGTTTCCTAATGAGCAGTATAGTGGTTTCACCACGTCTAAGAACCATTTCAAACTACACCATTGGTAGAAAACCTGGAAGACTCGTGTCGTTGTGAACAGGCACTGCGGTGGCCACCTATGCTTTCACACCGGGGCCTTTCAGTTGGTGAGGAAAGATGGCGGCGTCCGTGCTGCGCAGGAGGGCAGCAGTGTTATGTAGGACTTTAAATGGCATTTCATCTTTAAAACCTGCGACGTCTCGGTGTGGGTTGCTGTTGCAGACAGCGTCCTATAACCCCAGACCCCCCAGGATAAACCTCGCCGAGCCGTACATTCCGGACAAAGACAGCCAGAAGACGCCGGAGTGGCAGAAGACGCCCCGGTACGACAGGAAGCTCTACGGTCGCTACGGCTCAGCCTCGGGCATCGACCCCGCGTCGCTATGGCCAAACCACGAGGAGCTGGACAGGACTATCGCAGAGGAGAGTGAGTGGCACCCTCCGTTAGAGGTGATGCTGAAGAACATCGAGATCAAGGAGAAGGAAGAAACAGAAAAAAGACTGGCAAAGTAAGTCATGCTAACGTGGCTAATGTCAGTGCGCTAATTATCGGACAGCTAGGCTAGGCTACTCTCTCATGTCAGTAGGAGTCTGGTGATGTTATTTATCTCAAGGACTCGTTTATAACAGTACTTTGAAACACGTGAAGGTCCCTGACATAAATCACAACCTAGCTGCAATTTGTGCCTCCTGTTAGCATTGTTAGCATTACATTGAAACACTAAGCTAAACGTAGGTTTTTTTGGTTTTTTTTTTTTTTTTAGCAAAAATAAATTCTACAATGTCGTTTAAGAACACTTTTATTTCTAAAGTCCTCGAAGATCTAACTTATTTGACTTCAAGATTATTTTCTGCAAACAGGCGAATACAAAATGAAAAAAGATCTCATAGCTCATAAAGTGTTACCACTAAAACACAAACTAATGACAAGGTTGTATTCTATATATTATATTCTATATTTTGTCTAATCTATGTGTTGCTATCATGACCAGCTCCTGGACAAGCAACGGAAAAAACCTGCACAGAAATCCACAAATATTTAACAGCTACAATTTGTCCTTCAAGAATTCAACTGTTACCTCCAGACGTTTTAAAGAGGTGCAACACTGTAAAGAATGCAGAACTCTCCACTTTACAGATATTGAAAGATGTGATGAAATTTGACTATGAAGTTATTACTACTAGTAAATAACCATGAGGATTGTTACTAGTTGAATGGACCTGTCCCTGTTTATTTCAACTTTAAACCTTCTGTTCAAAGCTTGTTTTTCAGGGAGGAAAATGTACAGTTTTTTTTAAGATAAGATCGCTTTTATTAGTCCCACAGTGTTACAGCAGCAAAGTGGCAGTGCAGAGAAAAATTCTCTATTATTATTATTATTATCTCTATATTGCACATTTTGTTTCTCTTATCTTTATCACACTTTGGTTTTGCTGTCTTCTGATACCTGCCACATAACGTTTCAATGTAGAGCCTATGATGTGCATGTAACAAAAAGAATCCACGAACCCTTGTTTCCTTGATAAACATGGCACCCAATTTATGGCCTAAAGTCAAACTGTTCTGTCAGGAAAATTAAGAAATGCTGAAAGCAGTAATTTGCATCATCACCAAGTTGGTATTGAGCAAACCACAGATTAATGAACAATGATGTGATCTCCTGCAGCCAAACAGTTCAGAACTTTGATGGCCACAAGCCTACGACATCTCCAGCAGCTCTGTGAGGCTGTGACTCATTTAAACACCCCAACAAAACTGCAAAATGGAGTCAAAACGTTTGCATTTTTATCAGTAGGGCTGATAGGGTTTTTATTGTAGATGAGGCCTTAGTTTTGGTGCAGATACTTCACACACAAAAAACTTTGTTTAATTTACGAGGAGGCAAATTACTCATGATAAATGTTGTCTAAACACAAGCAGCTGTCCAAGAACCTTGCCTGAAGACATTTTAGTTGACATCTAAATTTTTGAAAAAAATGTTGGAAGCATCTCAAAGAATAAATAAATGAAAAAAAAGCGGGCTTTCAGTGCCAGCTCTCAGTACTCAGGTGTCGGTTTGCATCAGCAGTTAAAATTTTAATGTTCCTGGTTGTCGTCCTAACATGCAGGTGTTTATCAGGTATAATGTTTACCGTGGCCATCTACAGTTAGCATGCTAACATTTGCTGACATGCAAATGAGCACTAAACTCACAGTACAACTGAGGCTGATGGGACTGTCGTTAGGTTTGCAGGTATTAGTCAATAAACAAAGTACTGGACATATTATAAGTTTGACCTGATGGTGTCACTAGATGAAAAATGAAAGGAGCACCAATCATTACAATTCATCCTGGGGGGAACATTAATGTCGGAACCAGATTTCAGAGCGATCCATCCAATGGTTGTTAAAACATTTCACCCAAAACCAGATCGGTGGACTGCCCATCACACAACTATGCATCAAGCACCGCATCAACATCTGTTATACTCATCTTTTCTATTTCCACTGCAGAGAGAGACTCATAGCAGCAAACATGGCCAAAATGCCCAAGATGATCGCTGACTGGCGCAGAGAAAAGCGTGAAGGCAAACTGAAGCAAAAGGAGGAGAAGGCTCGCCGTGACAAGTTGCTGTCTCAGGCCAGAGAGCGATTTGGCTACGCATTGGACCCCCGCAGCCCCAAGTTCTTGGAAATGGTTGCCGAGATAGAAAAGGAAGAGAAAAAGAAGAAGAAGCTTGTGAAACGCAAACTGAAAGAAGAGCAGGCGGCAGCTTCTGAGACACCGCCTGCTGCCGCCTCCTCCTCCTCGTAGTCTTGGACATAGTCTTGAAATAACTGTTGGGCCTTGGTCTAACAGTGTGTAATGCCATGGAAAGTGTGCTGCATCACACAGTTCAGTGGGACAGTCGCATCTGAGGAACAGTTTGGTTCTTGTTTTGAGTCATTACAGATGTTGTCATCTGTAATCACCGGGATCAAACAAAACCCCTTCCATTTTTTCCCCCATCATGAGTTGTTTTCATGAGCTCTGTATTTAGCTGTCACTGAAATAAATTGCTCTCTGTGCAGATTGTATTTTGTCTAAAACATTTTTTAAAAGGAAGAAGACAAATACCGCAAGATGACAAACTACAGAATGAGGCTAATTTTTGGTTTAAAACAAAACAGACATTTAGAATTTATTCATGCAAAAATAATTTTCAGACATTTGACGGGTTTTGGAAAGTGCACACACTGATCCAAACACACCAAGATGGTGAACGTGAGTTTTGAACAGCAGCTGTATCTGTGACGTGGATCCATCTATTTCCACTGCAACTGAACAGACTGGGACAAATGCGGCGACAGTGTGTGTGTGTCAGGGAGCACAGAAACTCTGGCTTCTGACTGCGGGTCATAAAATTAACCAAGAGTTTCTTATCTAAATTTGTAATTTTGTACAAAATGTTTGTGCGGCTGTGTGTGAAACACCATGATCATAATAACACCTTAAAAAACTCTTCCTAACATGTTGGAGCATAGTGTGCTGAAGTTACTCAATTTGGTAATAATCATAGAGCTCTTACAATACAATACATTTCATCAAGTCATAAAATTTATTACGTTTGATATTTATAGTGACTATCAATCAACTGTTGATTAGATTTTAGTCTTTAATTTTCAATGTAAACGATAAAAACGTCCATAAAATAAAATGTCTACTCTCTATACACTCAAGTCTGTGTTAACCTCTGGAAGACAGTGAAATTCAAGGTCCCTCGACTCAATGTCCTCTTGCCACGTTCGTTCTCTTTGGAGCCTTTGAGTGGACAGGGTGGTTCAAATAAGTATTCAGGTTCTACCTCTGTCCAGTGAGATGTTAGTGTCGACTGTCACTCAAACATACCTGAAAAGGTATCCAGCACACAGATAAAATACTCCGTAGTCACTTGTTGAAAAATACAGATAAATTAAAAACTGGGTATCAAGCTAAAAACGGCTGACGGTGTGAGGGAGCCTGAGAGTCCACTGTGAAGAGCCTCTGCAGTCATGTAGACATGTCTTCTCACAGATGAGTTTCCTCGTCTTCACCAGGGTTAGCCTTGACTTTGGCCAGAGCGGCGTGTACCCTGAACTGTGTGCGGGACTCCATCGAGTAATCTTTGTAGTTTTGTCTAAAAGTCAAAACAGCAAACATGGTTAGACAGTGGATTCATCACTTTGCATATGTTCTGCCCAGAGAGATGCCTGATTTCCAATGGGAGCAGAAGGTTCATATTAAATAAATGCAGCAACAATGACACCTTCAATATAACGCTGAGAACATATTATTACCCCAGTGAGTGGGTAACGTTTAGAACAGTCTGCTCAGGCCTTCATTGACAGGCAAACACTGACCTCTAGTGGTCCTGTACGCAGCACATTTACTGTCCATCTGAGCACTATCACATATTACAGCCACTTTCTAATGTAGTTGATGCAGTTAATTTAAGGTGTTGGGCCCCGTCTTGGTTTGACCGGTGGATACAGAATGTGCAGGTGTGTGAGCTACAATCTGATCTAGTTCAGTCAGACGGAGGCTGAATAATAAGCTTAGATTTCCGCTAAAATCACCAAAATCCTCCATCCATACAGAGCCTGGCCTCAACATGGGAGAAGATGTTTGATAAACACTATTTACTAAATTAGTGTTTTATATTTCTAAATACAAATTTTATATCCTCATGATAATCTATGCACTTGATTCGCACCCCCAAATGCTGCATGTGCAAGCTACGCAGGCAGATGGTTTGATACTCACAACTTTGAACTCTAATTAAAAGCACAGCATGTCTGTACGATATGCAAATATTCCATAGGTGTTAAAATGATATATTCCACTATGTGGCAGGATTTCACTGTTTCCTCTGACGGTGCATGCAGCAATGAAGCTGCTGTGAAGGAGTAACTTACTTGGCCTTGTGCAGTAGTTTAATAGCCTCGTCCCTTCTGCCTCGGTCTATGTAGAGCAGACTGAGCTCCACCAGAGAGTTGGGCACCAGGTAGTGGTCAAACTTGATCTTCTTTTCACTGAACACACACAGACAGAAGGTCTGTAAGGTTACGTAACTGTTGCTGTCACATACAGTCTCATCTGACTCAGATTTAAAGTCTAAAACCTGGTGCTGCGTCGTGTGTGACATCCTCAGTAACGGAGCTGAACAGCTGAGTTCTGTTTTTCCATGCAGGTCTATGACTTAACTTTTGAAATGAAAGGGGAAACAAATGTTTCTCACAAGACCTGTTTGAAAGCCGCCTCAGTCACAAGCATGTCGGTGTGATTTTAACAAGGAGTGATTCAATTCTTGACTGCAATACAAATATTCACTGACTGACTTGGATGGTAAGTTTACAGGATTCTGTTAGTACCTGTAGATCCAGTTTAAAGCTGCCTGTAGACATTTTTTTGATTGACAGACATGAAAAAAAAAAAAAAAATTTAAAGGCTTTTTAGGTTGATTTTGAAGCTGTTTATGTTCGTTTTGTAACTTTATGAATACTGCAGTGTAGTTTTTAAAGTTTAGTAGTTTTTTTGGCAATGATTCAATATGGCACAAGGTCAAATCAATGTTCCCAAAAAGCGCCATCTTTTCACATACACTGCAAAGACTGATTCTGTTCACAGAGGATGAATGGATTTCTATGTGAGCAGCTAATAACTTCTGAAATGAAATTACTGCAGCTCACCTGGAGCACACTTTGTTAAAGCACTCCTCAGCAGCCTGGAAGTGACCCTGGTTCTTAAAACATAGACCCTTCAGCAGGTGGATCACACAGCAGTCATCCACTGAATACTCGTTTTCTGTAGAGGACAGAGCAGACGCCTTCAGCCTTGTGCACTTTAAGAAAGTACACAAGTATTTTAAGAAAGAGGGGTTTCCTGGTTCATGTTTTGGGATATGTTCCATTACCAGGGGACTCCAGCAGGGTGCGCTCTGCCTCCACCAAAGTCTGCATCATGCCATCAGTCAGCTCTGGTCGTTTGCTGATCATACTGAAACCATTCCACATGTACATCATCTCCTGTAACAAAGCAGTTAAAAAAATGTTGGACGGCTCTGTGAGTCAAACATACAGCCCATTGTGTGTGTTTTTGTGTGTGAAGCTTTACCAGCACTGGCACTGGTAGCTTGACTGGGTAGGGACTCTTGTAGCGTCTGGCTTTACGAATAGCAAACTTCTCCGTTGGGGGAGATTTCCCTGCTATCTTCTGCTTGAGGGTGGGCACTTGTCTAAAGACATAGGAAAACAATAAAAAGTAACAATAAAGTTTGGAAAGAAAGCATGAGGGCTGAATTAGTGAGACAACGCTTAAAACTCTGGATGTATTTGCTTATTGAGCAACATGCTTTTAAAGGGGCTATTTGTAATTTTTCTCTCTTGGTTTCTTGATGGGAGTGGGTGGTTGTCCCTTGACAAGAGCTTTACAAGCTAGTTTACAATGTCAGAGGTTATAATGCGCCCTCTGAGCAGCGCTACACCTTCAGGGCAGATTGGAGGCTATAGTGAGTCGCTATCGGAAAGTGAAAAGACTGGCGGGCTGGTTAGCGTGCTAACTTCAGTAGAAGAAAAGATGTGATAGAGACAAAAGTTAACATTGCTGTTGCTTTCCAACACTGGAGACAGCTCTTAGTGAGTATAAGAATGAAGTTTCATGCTGAACTCTAGAATGGTAAGTAAAGAGCTGTTCGTGGTTACAGTGGCTGCAACTGTAGCAAAATCTATAAATGACTCCTTTAACACAAAAGTGACACATTTTCCTCTCATGTAGAACATGTTGACGTAAGGTCAGTGGCAGACTTTCCACTTCCCTTCCACTAAAAAATGATTTTGCTTATTACTACTTCAATTGGATGTTTGACCTTTGCTGTGCAGGATGTGTAGTGTTTCAAATTACTACTTCCTCTGCTGAAGGGGAAAGTTTCTGTGCTCATCTTGAATCTGAGTCCAATAGGCACGTCATACACTGCGTCGGCACGAAAGAGTGAGCTACAGCCCCGAAATAAGTTTCAATAAAACACAATCACCAACCAAAGCATCTCACACAGAGGCTCTGACACTTACAGGAGCCCCAACCCAGGGATGAATCCAATCTGTTTTACCAGTCTGCACGGCAGCTAGCAGCTCCCTTTCTCCCCTGTGTCTGTGTGTGCGCTCTATAACTGCATGTGATGACATTGCTCCCTGCAGTTGTGTGTCCTCTCCTCTTGGAATGGGAATGTAAAGAGACTCATAGCCTTTTTTTAGTGGGTTTATCCACATTAAAAAAAAACCTGCTTATACCTGCTCCATTTTGATGTTGCAGGTATAAAGGGTATTTGACAAAACCTGAAAAAATGACTGTAATTACCTGAAGAGTTGTACCTCGTCCTCCCCAAATGGCCTGGTCTCATCCTTAGGCAGCATACTGAGGTAAGCAGCTTTCATGTACACATACATAGCCTAATAGAGACAAACATACAGACAGCTTTCAGTCTTTTTGTTCCTCAAGATGTCTGACAAGATTAAAAGAATAAACTTCACTGTTCATATTCACAGTTGCGCACCTTGGACCAGCGGCTCTCCTGGCTCAGCAGGTCTGCGTAGAAGTAGGCCATCTTCCACGCTTGTTTGTAGGTGAAGCACCACATCAGCTCCCAGTAGCACATGTGGTGGAACTGCTTCCAGGCCTGCTGGGCCTTGCAGCCATCCTCAAAGAGCGCCACCGCCTGGTAGCACAGGGAAATGACATTGTACAGCAGAATTATAAGGATGTTTGACCGTGACGCTGCATTTGAGGGATGTTGTGTATTTAATATTAACATTTGTGCTGGTCGTTTGGAGCTCACTGGCCAAAACAGAGCGATATTAACAAAGTGCTATTACTTACTATTACATACAGTGTTTGAGAACAAAATATTGTATTAAAAACATTAAAAGGTGCACGTAATAAAAAATTTGACATCGTCACTTCAAGCCATGTTACTGACACGTTTTCTGAAACACACCTCATCAATGTTCCCTTTGATCTCCTCGGTCCTGCCTGCGAAGAAGAGGAATATCGCTCCCTGGCCAGAAGAGAAAAAAAGAATGATTCATAAAATGTAATTTAGCCTCTAACGTTTCAGTATTACAATTACCATAGTATTACAATTTACTGTGTTAAATTCTCATCTCTCTGCTCGAGGACCTACTGTTCAACAATTACGCTTGGCAGTGTTTAACTAAGACACTTGTATTTTGGTTTGGTACACACTGTGACAGAGCTTTCAGTTTGCTCTTTGGGATGGGCCGGCATGTGGGTAAAAGGTGGAGTAGAAACAGGGATTGTGAATGTACGGGAATGTGAGTCAAGCACGGTGATAGCATGATGGTGTGTGAGTCCACATAAATGAAGGAAAGATGGAGCCTGGATTCAGGGAGCAGGAGAGACTGCGTGAGAGGAAGGTGGAGTGAGTATCAGATGAAAGCAATCAGGGTGTTGGAGATCTCAGTGTGAGACTACAGTGAGAAAGTGCTGACATACAGTGAGGCACAAGAAGGTGTCAAAATAGAAAAACTGACAGAACAATGACATGAAGAGTAGGCAGCAGTCAGAGAGAAGAGAACAAAAGTTTGAATGGGGAACTACAAAGCACTACAAACCAACAAAAAGAACAATGTGTAGAACGAAGGATAATTCAGGTTTATCCCAACTTGGATCTGGTTTTTGTAGTTTTGGCCACATTTCTAACAATTATGACAGAATTATTCTTCAAATTGCTGAGATGTGTGAACATGGTCACATTGCTAAAAATAAGATGACATGGGCCAGAAAACAAGCAGTTAGATGATCAGACAGGTTGGAAACACACCGACAGTTTACCCAGGTGATCTTATCCACTTTATAATCCTGTAATTGCACAAGAAAACAACAGCTATGGCAAGCCTGGCAGGTCAAAGTTTAATCAGAAAGTTACCCCACCTGACTTCTTTTTGGCGACATTGCCACTTTTCGAGATCTCAGAAACTACTTTGGTGAGTGCAGTGTATTCAATGTCAATCATAAGCTGATGAAATGATAAACAAAACTACACTAATAAGATAAAAATGAAATGAAAGTTGTTACAAACCAGAATTATCATCAATTCATGTAATAAAACCTGTCAATGGCAATGGACAGTAAGTTCACACAGTTTACTGAAAATACAGAAACATATAATCACCTCCTGTCTCATATCTGTCTGCAAGTCTTTCCTCTCAGGTGGAGAAGTTTGTACTTAGACAGAGGAGGTTAAATTAAACAGCTAATAATAAACTACGATAAATTCCTATTTTTTAACTCCGTTCCTTCAGAAGGTCAACACTGTCAGGCTTGCTATTGGTTAACAGCAAAACTGAAAGGTCAAAGTTCACCACGGATGCTTTTCTCATCCGCTAGCAAATCAATTCCACTGACATGAACTGATTTCTTCAGTTTTAAATGCTGGTTGCGGGCTTTTGCAAGCTGCTGTAATGTGATTTGCTATAAACATGATATTCAAACTAAACTACCCAAACTACTCCTTCCCTTCAAGGCTAAAAAAAAAGAAAAGGTGTCAGTCTGTGTCAGTCCCCTGTTTTTCCTAGAAAGGGATTTGTTGTGCGAACAGATTATCCTTGTTACTACTCACCCGCGGGTAGCGAAGCCGGAAAGGTTTCAGCAGCCTTTCAGCTTCAGCTACCTCCCCCTCACCTGTCCCTGAGGGGATAAAACACAGATATGATAAGATGACGTGTGGGATTCAGAGACAGTTTCTGACACAGTCGTTATCATCTGAATCTCAGATGCTCATAAATAAAATGAAAGCACTACCTAGTATGAAGGTGAGAAAGGTGTAGTAGCAGAGCAGCAGCAGAGCACACAGCATGGAGCGCAGATTCATCGCTGTGGCACCATCACGCAGCAGGGACAGACCATACTCCTGCAACAGAACCACACATGCAGAAAACGTGGATGAATGCATTATGTACATGAACTAATATGCACATGAGTGAGTTGCTATCTATTTAATGAGAGAATACATAATGAAGGACATCAATTATAAATCACACCTTGTCTCCTGAAAAGCCTGCGAACTCCAAAACTCTGAGTATCCGCGGAGGAAATAGAGAGAGTGTCTGTGAATGAAGAAGACCTGATGAACTCTGTGGTTCTCTCACACACATACACACACACACACACACACACACACACACACACACACACACACACACACACACACAACATAAAGTCAGCCTGCAGCGTTTCAAGATACTCTGGTGACGTACCAGATTAAACGCTCCTACTCCAAATGATATTCCTCCCTCCAAGTGACCGTGGCTGGGTCCTTTGAGACAGTTGTGAGATTTGATGAAGGTATGCAGGTCTCTGGATGAGCAAAGGCAAATATGTCAATTATTTATCAACACAACACAACTCAGCATGATAACCTAATAGTGTACAGTGTATGACTGACATTCACTAAATATCTGTCCTGTTTTCTCTCTGATTACTTACTTGTAAATCAGGTAACTGTTTCGTACTTTGATCCCTCCTTTGATAAAACTCACCATGTTCTCATCCTGTGGGAAATAAAATAAAACTAAACAATGGTGGACTGACAAACACAAAGTATCTCATGCAGTCATTTCAGCTGCGATGATTGGATTAGATTTTCATTCAATGTAGTTGAAGTACCACAAATTCAAGATGACTTAACTTCCAATTTCATGCCATATATTCACCAGAAACAACTAGTTAATGTGGAGACCGATGGTCTGTAAATTAGGTTATACATGAGAGTATTCACGTTTGTGTTTTTTAAAGTGGATTATTTTACTGCACCTGTAGAAAGGTGAGAGCTGCTCTTTGGAGTTGGCACTCTGCATAACACACTTCAGCATGAAGCTGCACTGCAGAAACACATCCATATACACACAAACACACATTAATAAATAACATACAATGATCAACAGTCAAGAAGAAATAAAGCGTAAAATCTAGATGTTGCTAACGGTTTAATCTGCAGGAGAAGAGCTCCCAGTACCTGACTTCATCACATTTGATGAGTAGATTAAGAAGAACATAATGAACCCTTCTGTTTCTTCCTGAATTGACACACACAGATTCTACTGGATCTGCCTGCTAAATTTGCAAAAGTCAGCCCAAAAATGATCTAAAAATAAATCTATCATCCGTTCGATTCAGTATCTCTACAGGTGTAGAAATGGTCGCTTTCATCACGGAAGACACTTCTGTTGCTGTCTCTTTTCTAGCTTTTCCCACCATCACTAGCATGCTAACAATGCTTAAGTATCTTTTTAGCCACACTAGCAGCAGCGCGGCTCTAGGGGTGGTCATATCACTCTGTCAGTCAACTGCTTTGGATCAGACTGAGATAGTCAATAACTACTGTTTGGATTATCATGGCATTTTCTGCAGACATTTATGGGTCATCCTCTTCCAATTCCTCCAGTTCCACTGTAAGGTTTATGTTTATGGTTTGAGTGAAAGAGTTTAACAACTGTTTGATGGATTGACAAACACACTCGCTCCCCTGAGGATGAATTGTAATCACTTTCGTTATAACCGACTTTTCCTCTGGCACCATCATCAGTTCAAAATTTCAATTTTAATTACTTTGGTTTATGATCAAACGTGCAAAACTAATGATGCTCCCATCAGCCTCTGTTGTACTCTACTATGTTCAGTGCTAATTAGCAAATGTCAGAATGCCAGCATGCTAAACTGAGACGGTGAACATGGTAAACATTATACCTGCTACGCATCAGCTTGTTAGCACTGTCATTGTTAGCACATTAGCATTCTGATGCTTCCATTAAGCTTACAGCACCGCTGTGCCTAAGTACAGCCACACAGAACTGATGTCTGTATTTGCTGAAAGTTGTGAGTACAACACCAAACAGTTATCACGCTATCAATGTAGTGGAAATATACCCTCATTTGTACAGGATACAATGTAAATTGCATATTTTTTTGGATGCATTTTTTTTAAGACTGCAGGACTGAGACCTTGAAGCCTTTTACCTTCAGTGAGTGATTCTGACTTGTGGGTCAAACCTGTGGATTTCTGTCGAAACCTGAAACAGCAAACAACATTTCAGTATCTTCACAAGACATTGTGTTACTCCTCCTTCCGCAATAACCACATTTTTTCTGACACAGCAATCATCCATGAATTACATGTGTCCAATTTTGCTATCCTAACAGCCACTTTATTGTGGCTTCTCTTATGAACACACAGTCAAATTAGTAGAGACGAGCCATGTAAATGCCCTCATGTAAATTTGCCTTTTACATCTGAGGTGTTTTAAAAGAGGCCGGAGACTGAGCGTTTTAATTACAGTCTCAAAAAAATGACTAAAGCTGATGGAAATAATCCACAATCTACATTCACAAGACATCCTGACCTCTGACAGACCTCCTGGGCACTCTTCATGGTATTTCCTGCATTGCTGATGTCATCATGCTGGAAAGTCATCATGGCCTGCATTTCCAGCACCGTGGCATAGATAAGAGCGTGGTACATACTTTCATTCACTCTACAAAGGAAACATGGAGTCACAGGATCAACATCATGCACATCACACTGTAAGCAAACAGAGGTAGGGTTAGGAGGACAGGTACTGTATGGCCTGCGCATTTTCCTGTTGAGAAAAGATAAGGGCAAATATCTTTTTCTCTTTATTCTTCCTATGTGCTCCACCATCCCAGCCTGTCTTGTGCACAGTGTTTATTTTGCAGGGCTGCCATGCTCTTGGCTGTTCAGTCAGTCAAACTTTGGGCGTCAGCCTCAGCAAACACTTCATATCCTGGAGAACTGAAGACTGCCAGGGCCACCCCCGAGTCTTGGCTGACAGGAAACACACGACTTCACAGTTCACACCACAGACGCTTCTTAACATCAGCAGAGGCAAAATACTGCTGACACCATACTAAAAACATAGCCTACCCCTGGGAATGTGATAAAGTGAGGTATACTACAAGCTGGAGCTCAGTAACAGCTGGTTCAAACCTCTGTAGAGACAAACATGACTCAGGATTATTCTGTTACCTTGGCCGCAGCCTCTCCAGGCTCTCATTGAAGTGGTTGTTAAGGAAGAGATCCAAGGCCTCCACACATTCATCCAGGGACTCTTTCAGGGTCATCTGTGAGGAGCTGCTGCACAATACAAACATGTATTGAAAAAGAAGAAAAAAACAAAACAAAAACACATGGACCCAACAAATGCAAATGCATTAAACTGTGACTGAGCTGTGTGTTCTGGGGATGAGGTTCATGCAAAGTCAGCAGCACATTGTACACTGATAAATATGCAGGGTCCACGCTTATACTCAATGATTATTATCCATTTGAGGTTGAAGTTATTGTGTGTTTCTGTCTCTGATATGATGCAATAAGAGCAAATTAGACTAAATAACATCATTAAAATTAAGTGTTATCAGTTAAATATCAGTCGTTTTGTTTCACAGGACCCTGGCCCGGATTTGTGCTGCTTCTGCCTGGAAAACACCCAGCATCAGACACTGGACTCCTTCCTGATGCTGCACCCCCACCCCCCCAACAGCAGTGACTTTCATTCACCTGGCACTCTACTCGCAAAACTCGATCTGTCATTGGCAGAAAACCAGAAAACGAGAACAGAGGCGGCTTATTAACATTTCCTCCAGCAGGTGATGGCGAAAAAAAAGGATTTCTATTTCCTGTGGAGTTTTTTTTTTTTTTTTCCCTTTTCTTTTGCCGAGCTCAACACGATCTCACCAGCTGATCCAGAGAGCAAATAAAAACCGGTTATCCGACCACCAGGATATTAACGTCCGACATGTGGTCAGAAAAGTCAGGCTTTTATCGTGTCAATGAGTCTTCAGGTGCGTGTACTCACTTCACCGCAGCATTTGCGTCTTTCCCATTGGACATGTTCACTCTCCGGGCGGCGTGCCCCAACACCTGTTCAGTTAGGAGCTCTGGGGGCTTCGCAGAAAATCAAGACGCATTCACGACTCACACCGTAAAACCAAGCACTCAAACTACACAGGCGACATCGAAGCTGACGATAAGTGATGAAGATTTCCTGTTGGTTAAACCCACGTAAAGTGCTCGGGAGGATCGGAGGTAAACGCACGCACTCATACGCGTGGATCCAGCAGTGTGAGTGTGCGCAATGGAGGCGCACCTGACTCCTCCTCTGTGACACCGCTGCCACGCAAACACTGCACTGTAAACTCTGTGGAAAATGATCAGGTGCTCAGGTGATCCGGACTCACGGCAGCGAAGTTATATGACACCAGGTCGTGAAGCACAAAAATTGCACATTTCTCCTGTTTTTCTTCGGGGTGGCAATAAATTTTCAAACTTTGCGACTGAAAATGTTCATTAAGTTATCATTGAGCTATGCTGCATTCAAGTCACAGGAAAACTGTGTGAACTCGGAAACTAATATGGATGCCCGCAGTAAACTTAACTGAATATTAAGAATATAAATATCACCTATCATCAAATATCACATGTAAAAGTAAATGACTCGTTACATGTAGTTACATTGCGTTTGTAATGTTACTGTCCGAGGAAAAAATACGACCTTTTTTTTCAGTCGGAGCTCGTAATATCGACCTTCCAATGTGTCATGAACGCAGCATTAATTTAGCATTACACAACATGACATATGGATGTGAATATTAAGTTTAATTGGATGAAGTTTAGTTTTGCTTGAGGGGAGTGGGAGACAAAATGCCAAGTGGGATATTACTTTACTGTAGGGGACACAGACAGGCTGACTGATTAATTCGTTATCAATTAGAAATGTATGGGTAAATTCTTCGATGTCACTCAGAACCTGACTCAAAATGTGGACTCACGTCCCTCAGTTCACATGTACTTTTACAGTGTGGACACTTGGGGGCCCCATTGCCATATTTATAGCAGTGTAGTGTGCGGGCAGCGGTGCCTCTGTTGTTGTGTTCAAAACTGACCCAGCAGGTCTGTTTGACTATTTGTTGTGGCAAAATTATTTCAGCATTATGTCGTATCATTATGTCATATTCCATCTGTTGATCATAAATGTAGTTTTTGATATTCTCCTACTGGATGTTTTAGTCAAGCTTATGTGTATCTTTATTTAATTTTGTGTCACAAAGTCAAAGGCACAACTGAAGACCTTGAAATGAACTGATGTGCATCTGACTGACTCTCGCTGACAGTTTGTTAAATGCACAGTCTCAGTTTTTACTCAGTGGGAAAGCTGTAGCATCAGCAGCGGAAATGTGGTTGTTGGATCACAGCTTCCAGTGTTTTCATGCACAGTGCACAATTTAAAGCATGGCTGACACAACTCTTATTATTACACAGGGATCTAATTGGCAGCCTTATAATGGCATCTTCTGTGCTGTATGAAGTTTACACAGTGAGGTCATTTACATTGCAGTATACAGAATAGGGATAGGTTTGTTTTTTTCTTACTAAACTGAGAAAAATGACTCTATAAGAGCCAACAAAACACAAACCAGCCACAACCTTTAGCTCACACTAGCCTTGCTGTGATATGCTCCAGCAGTAAGCCTGCTGGTGATAGCATCATTTCCATCACACATTCATGATACTGGTAACAGCGAGTTAGCTCACATGATCATGACTTATTTTTTGGGTACTCACCTCAAGACAGACGTCTGATCATGAAACCCAAAAAGCAGGTTATTAAACATCTTGGAATTTATAGGTCAGATTTTTGACTTTTAAAAAACCATTCCCACTTCAAAATGATATAAAGTAGATGACGTTAGATACACAACTTTAATAATGACAAACAAACACAAAGCTCTAAAAACAGTTCAGCAGTTGTTCCTGCTGGTTTTACAAAAGCTGAAACTCAAACACAACATATTTGATACACAACACTGTGTGAGAGCGACAAACAACAGACACACTCCTGATGTGGTCAGGAATGAAGATAAAGCAGAGAAAAGAAACTCTCTCTCCACGTCCTGATGTCGATGATGCTGTGGAACAGAAAGTGATCTCTGACTTTATGTCGCTTTAAATATCAACTTGTTTTACACTTCCTCATCTGTCTTTCTCTCATCCCACATTTTATTTGACCAAATATTGTTTTTTGTTTTTTTTTGTACAGACACCAAAGCACACACTGAAATTAAACAAACACAAACTACAATGTAAAAGAACATTTGAGATCATGCTGCTGAAAAAAGACAACAAATACTTTATGTCCATTTTTAATTTACTTTTATTTTTAACAAATTAATATTTCATCAATACATACAGAAAAATATTCTTTCTCTTCCTTTACATTCACACTTAGGGGCAATTTAGAGTCACCAATTAACCTAACGTTCATGTCTTTGGACTGTGGGAGGAAGCCGGAGAACCCGGAGGGAACCCACGCAGACACAGGGAGAACATGCAAACTCCACACAGAAAGGCCCCAGGGAGTCGAACCCAGGACCTTCTTGCTGTGAGGCCACAGCACTAAGCACTGCACCACCGTGCTGCCCGCTTATTGCTTATTTTTATTTATCTAACTGAGAAATATTTACAGTGTTAATTCCCCAGAGAGCAAGCCGTCTACCTGAAACTAAAGTACAATTTGTGGCGACTGTGGCAAGGAAAAACTCCCTTTAAGAGGAAGAAACCTTGGGAGGAACCGGGCTCTCTGGGTGGGGGGGGCCCTTCCTCCTGAGGGCTGGCGCTCCTTCTGGTCCTCCTCTGCTCCTGATCCATCCGCCCCAGGCTGTGGTCTTTATCCATCTTCTTCTGGATGTGCTGGTACGATGTCTGCATCTCCTGCTCAGCCTCACTCTTCACTGAAAGAGAAAGAAAAAGAGAATGAAACCGGGGGGGGGGGGTACTTACCTTTTGATGCCTCATCCCGTGGTCGTTCCTCTGGACTTGCTGTCTTCAGGAGCCAGGTGCCTGCTGACGGTTTCCACTCAGGCTTCTTCAGGAGCGTCCTGCCGTCTAGAACTGAGAATAAATCCAGGTGTTTTTCTATGTTTTCTCAGCCGTAATTAGTGTGAAGTGTAAAGAAGAGCAGTGTTGGTGCTGAGTCTCTCTCTGCCACATCATCTCCATGATGTCTGACTTCAGTGCACATGTGGCAGAGCTCTCCTCTTACTTGTCTTCTGTAGAACAGGATGTAGGCAGTTCTTCGTCGCCGGTCACACACGGAGGCGCCGCTAGTTTCAGTTACCGCTGCATCGTTGTAGGTGAACCAGCGGTCGGTCGGGTCTATCTGGCCCACATCTGGATCCACCCCGTCGCAGATGTAGTGTCCTAGCAGGAGCAGAAGAAGTGTTATATGGGCTGTGTTGGATGTTATGAAGGTCGTCTGACCAGTGAACATCATTGTCACTTAGACTCAGTGTGACTTTAAGGAGAATCATGGATCATCTTACCTCTCGTTGCTGTGGCGCCGATATGGCTGATGGTGCTAACCAAACTGTAGCAGCCACCACCCTGAGAGGGAACACAGTGGATCAGAGTTAGTCTACACACAGTCCAAACATCTACTTCTATCAGCCCCAGTCTGGTGATTTTGTTTGTTATCAAGTCTCTGAGTTTTTCTTTACCTGGTTGGAGGGCACCACCAGCTCTCTGGAGAGGACGACGGGGTTGTGGTCTTTCATCAGCTGGAGAGTTGGAGTAAACCTGAAGCGCTTCAGGTGTAAGACCAGCACTCTGTAGACAGAAATGAAAGATATGAGCAGCAGGGGACAGAGGAGAAGATGAAATGTGGCATTACAAATTCTTACAATTGGTATTTTTCCTAATCAATACTTCACAATTTGTCCTTAGAGTCAGTGGAGGCCAGTTTGATACCAGTGGGTGAACCAGTATCATCACTGTGCACTGTGGTCAGGAGGTTGTTCATGTGTGATGGATCTGATGTCTCTCACCTTGGCAGATTGATAAATGAGGAGCGCTGGCCTGACACGGTTGCTCCGCACTCGCAGGTGTACTCCAACTCCGTCTCCTGCAGAACAACACAAAACCAAAATGCTGTCACTTCTTCTACATGCACGACGACAAACAGCTACACATCCACACACACACTGACACAGGTAGTGATGGTGTGATTGAAGTGTGTCAGAGTTTTGTGCGTCATATCATCACATGATATCAGTGGGTGTGATGTGAATGAATGAAGACAGGTGTTTCTTACCATCAGGTAACCTTCCAGCAGTCGCTGTACCGTGTCAGCTCCAGGTACCAGGTGCAGGGAGAGGTTTGTGAAATCCTCCTCTCTGCTGGATTCTGCATGGCAACTACACATTGAACAGATAATACAGTTGTAATACAGCTGCAGAGGTGACGATGAGGCTACCGTGTAGTGTTCAACACTTGACTTCTCTGCTGTGAAGCTGAAGGTGTGTAACTGTGTGGCTTTACCTCTTGCACTTCCTGGTGTTTAGCATCTTGAACACCAGGTGATCCTCCACCGGACAGCTGTAGGTCCTGTCTATGCTGGGAGCCAGCACCTGCAGCTGTAGGCCCAAGCAGCTCACCTGTTGTAGCACGGAGGTGAGGAACTCGTGAGCGTCCTGTAGTTATACAAGCACACAGTTGCACAGAGGGGTTTAAGCACAGAGGAGAAACTATCAGGAAGCTGTGAAAACACAAACCTTAAAACCTGCTTACTCACTTTCTGGTGGAGGTCTTCAAATTCTGGATTCCACAGAGAAACCGCCTTCTTGAACGTGTATAGAAGACGGGTTTTGTGACGAACATCAGCGGAGAAGTGAGACCCACTGATGTCTGCTAATGATCTGGAGAGAGAGAGAGGGAGAGGGAGGGAGGGGTGGTTAGAGACTCTGTCTGTGATATGAAACATTGTGGTGTTCAGGATACAAGTGAAGGATGAAATGAGTGCTTGTGTCTGAGGGGTGCTGTACCTCATGATTGCAGCTTCGGGGACCAGACTCCAAACCTGCTCCTGTTGGCTGATGTCTCTGACGAAGTCCTCCAGTGTCAGGAGGCTCTGCAGGCAGGAGTTGATGTAGCAGAACTGTGCTGGGTTGGGGAACCTGACACACAAACAGAACAAGTCATTTTCTCCCTGTAGCTGTTTGTCTCTTTGATTCTTGTCTCCTCAGCCTTTTTTCTGGTGAGTGTGGATATGCAGATGTTCTTACCCAAGACAGTGGAGCTGCTGTTGTCTGAGGGTCTTGTTGTTGGTCACGGGAACTTCTTTCTTCTTCTTCTTGGGCTGGTCTCCGGGAACGCTGTCGTCTTTTGGCCGTTCTTCCTTCTGACTTTGGTCTTTAAGCTCCACCACCTTGTCGTGCTGAGGGGTGGAGTGGCACTCCTCCTTCGGGGGCTGTTCTTCTGGGGAGGGTGCAACCTTACATCTCTTCTGTTGGGGTAAAGGAATACTGAGGTTAAATCATACAAAGAAACGCTCATCAATTATGAAATATCTGGTTGACACTGAGAGCTGCACTTTGTGTCAAACATACGTACCTTCCAAAAATGCCACCACCGAGGCTTCTTCACGGTCTTCTTTGTGGTTTTGTCATCGGAGGTGGTGACGCTGGTGACAAAGAGGAACATCTGTTATCTCATTGGGAACTCACTGATTTGCTGGAAAGAAAACTTAAAGAGATAAATCAGCTTCTAGTCACTAGTAAAGAGCAAATACAGCCTTGTATTAACACTAACAGGATAAAAGTTTGAATTCCACAAACTCATCAGATTCTCTGAGACACTTAAAGTCCCAGCTAACAAAGAGGCTGAAGGATTAAATCTCATGTGTCTTTACCTTTGCTTCTCTTTTCTATCTTGATTTTTCTTTTTCTGTGTGGAAGAAAGCAAAAACAAAAAGAAGCAATAATTAGAATAAACTGTGTCAAATATCATTGATAATATTTACAACAAGTTCAGATATGATTCTTAAAAAATACTTAGATGTGTTTAATATGAAGCCATGACACTGTCAAACACACCAAGGGGCGACCGAAGAGTCGCTTTATCCACGGGGTCGTGTCTTCTTTCTTCTTGGTGACAGCCGGAGCGTCGGTGGCGCCGACACTGGTGAAGAAGAGAAACACAGTTGGTTTTCCTGTTGTTTACTGAAGCTCATGAGAAATCATGAACAGATTATTATTGTTCCTATACAAACAATACAAAATCATCCCCCAGAGTGAATAAGGAAGCTGATGGACCTGAACATGGAGATGAAGAAATAGTCAGGAAAACAGTCTGATAATAGTTATGAACTTTCTTACCTCTCATCTGCCACCAGTTGGATAACAGCTGTTGATTTCTGTAGAGAGAAAGGGAAATAAATGAGATGAAAATGACTGGAAACATGATGTATCTTCACAGCTGATATAAAGTGGCTTCACAGACAGTTTCTCCTAAACACTGTGAACTGTGAAGTGGACACAGTTCCACCTTTTACCGTCCACAGGGTGGAATCCACAGCAGAGAAATGACAGAGAATGTGTGGTGCATCTATAAAACAAACCTTTCCGCTACAGGAAAACAGGCGAAACATCTTGATGAGTCTTGTCGAAGTGGAACTTGGACTGAGAGTAAAGAGCTTCTGTCTGCTGGTTTGATGAACTGTGATCTGTTCTACAGGAGCTCTGACTTCACAGTGACCCTTCTAGAACGTCACTGTGATGTCATCATGTCAGTGTGTGAGGAAGCAGCTCCGAGTGTCAACATGGTGTCAGTGTATATATGCTGTAAAACTGTGGTCTGAAAAGGCCCAAACTAAATCAGGTTTCTGTCTTTTAGAGTGAGTCCAACTCAGATCTGAAGTCTCTCAGAAGCTCAAGTCAGGTCCTTTAAGACGAGTCTAAGACAAGTCTCAAGTCTTCACAAGAAATCTTCCATATTTCCATCATCAGTAATGACAACTGATGACTGAACCGACACAAAAAGGCAGAAAAACACTCACGTCCACATCAGAGGAAATCAATCAGTGGTGTGTAAGCACTGCTGAAGTGTCCATACAGTTCATCCACTGTCACTCAGACCTGTTACTGTGTCTCGGTCCACAGAAGCAGCTGAGAGGACAACATGGAGACAAACTGTCTCTCAAACTGTCCTCTATAGTTACTAGAGGATCATGCAGAGTGTGCAGGACATAAACTGGCTTGTTTTTATTGATTCATTTATTTTATTCCCCACACCCACTGTAGCTCTGTGGGCCCAGAGAGAAACCATGAACTTCTTCATAACAACAGGAGATCTGTGTGATCTGACATGAATCTACATGTGTGTGTTTGTTTGTGAATGTGTTGGTGTGAAAGTCAAATCATCACAACTTGTAACAAATGAAACAACAATAATTTACTGAAATATTGTTTTGTCTTTCTTTCATTTTCCTCTGACAACCTTCAGCACAATGGTGAATAACAAAGAAAACATGAAGCAGTAACAGGTTGATATTTGGATTCAAACTTTATTAACAAGGTCAACTTTATTTGGGTCCTCACCCCGAGACAGGCGCGTAATCATGAAAACACATCAACTCGTTATTACACATGTTGGAATTTATAGGTCAGACTTTTACAAAACTATTCCCACTTCAAAATGTTATAAAGCAGATGAAGTTAGATCCACAACTTTAATAATGACAAACAAACACAAAGCACAAACACAGTTCAGCAGGCGTTCCCGCTGGTTTTAGGCACGGACCATGGGAGGTTTTCTGGAGGTGAGTTGGAGCTGAAACTGAAACACAACATACATGAGTCGATACACACAACACTGTGTGAGAGCGACACACAACAAACACACTCACTGACCGAGCTGCTGACGGAACAGATTCATATAGAAGCAGCTGGAGATGTGTACTTTCCAAATGATGGCGCAGCGGATGTGATCAGGAATGAAGATAAAGCAGAGAAAAGAAACTCTCTCTCCACGTCCTGATGTCGATGACGCTGTGGGACAGAAAGTGATCTCTGACTTTATGTCGCTTTAAATATCAACTTGTTTTACTTTCCTCATCTGTCTTTCTCTCGTCCCACATTTCATTTGACCAAATATCGTTGTTGTGTGAAGAAATAATCACATGTACAGACACCAAAGCACAAACTTCTCACTGAACTTGATGGTGGTTTTGTTATTTTTAATTCTTGAAATTCGTGAAACTCTGATGATAATATGATGTTGTAGATCTCTGAAAATAAAAGAATGACAACACAGCAATGTTTCAGTAGATTATTGCTTTTTTTAATTTATGTTTTTTTATTAGAAAAGGTTCATTTCTCACACCAACGGATTTAAAGATATACAAAAATATTTTTATTTTTTCATAAATCGTGAAATTCATAGTGTCTGTTTTTCATCGTGTGAAGCAGGTGGAGGCTGCCGCTTCCAGCAGAGGAGAGTAAACATCTGATTTCCCATGATGCACCAGGTGGCTGCAGTGGTTCAAGTGTTTCCCTCTTCAGGACTGAGTGTCAGAGTGAAGGATCAGTCCAGTCTCTGTAATTTAAAAGGTAGAGGGAGGAGTTCATTCATTTTATCGGCCAATCATTGGCAGTGTTAGCCAGGCACCTCCCTCACCTGTTGCTGAGGCTGCGTTTGCAATGTACGAACCAGACTCTCCCCCACCTGTTGTCTGTTTTACGCACCGAACCAGGCTCCCGTTCAACTGTTGAACTACGAACCGAGAGAAACAATTTCATCGTCACTTATTGTTTGTTTTACGCACCACACGAACAAACTCTCTCTCTCACCTTTTCGGTGTTTTACGCACCACCTCTGTCTCACCTGTTGGCTGCAGTAGACACCGTACGAGGGACTTTCCCTGACCTGTGACCTGTTTTACGCACCGGACGAAAGAGGCTCTCCCTCACCTGTTGGCTGTTTAACGCACAGTACGAACCAGCTCTGCTTCACCTGCTGTGTGTTTGACGCACCGTAAGAAACAATTTCTGCCTGCTGGACTCTTGTCTCCCCGTGAGTGAGTCTGTCTGAGGCAGGCCACTCTCACACAGTGTTGTTTATGGCGTGATGTATATTTGTGGTTGACTGCCAGCTTTAACTCACCTTGAGAAAACCTCCTACGGTTCGTGCGTAAAACCAGCGGCAACACCTGCGCGCATATGAACTGTTTCTCTCACCTTTACCATTTTGCTGAGGGTTGTCAGTGAAAGACAGAAGAACCACAAAAGAGCAAGATTTCATTCATTTGTTCTTCATAGTTATTAACACAAGTAAATCAATGACAGCAGCAGCTGTATAAGTTGGTTGTGTGTGTCTTGGTCTCAGCTTCATCCACATGAATTTCCATGAGTTTTAACATCAGCTGTGTGTGTGTCTCCACTCAGCACAGGAGTCCTGCCCAGCCCTCACAGTGAGGTGGAAAAGGTGAGTCAGTCTGATTTAACACCTGAACAGGATCTAATCACACAAACGCACAAACTGAGAAGAAGGAGACTCATCACTAACATTCACACTGGACTGATGTGACTCAGAGAAAACACAGCTCCCTTCTAACCTGTAACACATGTAGAGTTACTGGATATTAGTGAAGCTGCAAACAAACGTTTGCTGTCAGGGAAATGTTCATTTCAGAGTCTAGACCGACCAACCAGAGGCTTCCTCTGTGGACCTGATCTAGTCACACACAGTCTATACTTTTACATCACTGAGGAGAGGCCTGTGTCTCTTTACAGAAACATTTACACTCGACACAATAAAGCTGTGAAACCTCCACTTTAAACACAGATGATGTTCTTTATTTAATTCTTGCAGAAGCCAAGCAGCAGTTAACAGTAAAGATGATAAAAATGTAAAAATACAAGAATTATTTCAACAATGAAATGATTCTGTCCCGTTCCCATCCATTTTAATTTGTGCTCCTGACTGCTGCTACTCCAGTGAGGTGAGGCAGAATCAGGGACATGTTGTCATCAGCTCTTGGAAATGTTGCAGGAATTCATAGAGGATCATCTGCTGCTGCTGCAGTCCTGTGGTTGAGGCCCACGGGCCAATCAGGGAGTCTGAGCCGCAGTGATGAACCAGCCGGGCTTAATGCTGCACCGCTGTGTCTCAGTGGATCCTCTCCAGTCTCCTGTGGTTGGATTCTTGATCGAAGTGACGCAGTGTCTCCAGACAGGTGAGGACTGCGGACTGTTGCTCAACAACCTGGGCTTTTTACAGTCTTTGCTGTCCCTATATGGACTTCCTGCCTTACGTCATTTCCAGTCAACAGGTAAACTGGGAGGAGCTCAGGAATCAGGTGGAGGCTGCTGCTTCCAGCAGAGGAGAATAAACCCAACCGCTGTGACCACTTGACTTTCCCATGATGCACCGCCACAGTCTGTGCGTTTTGTTCTTGTTGTCGAGGTGGTGGCTGCAGTGTTTCTCTCGGGCTCCTCCTCTTCGGGACTGCGGCTGCGTCTCCATGTGAGAGGTGAGACAGAGCTGCCTCAGTCCGCACAGAGCAGCATGTCTCTGTCATCACTCTCTGCTACTCTGCTGCGTTCATGGTCAGTATTATTCTCAGCAGTCCAGTGATGGAAATCACAGCCAGTCTCTGTTGGCCGTAGAGAAGCACAACATCCAGCTGATCAGTGTCCAGTTGTACTTCAAACCGAGAGAACAAGTTGCGGAGAAACAGCAGAGTCTGTGAAACAATCGTTGTTCCAAAAGCTTCCATAGTGATTCTGGTCATAAATTCAAACTTGATCCAAAACCCGGAGTCAAAGACCTGTTTGACTCTGAGTAAATGGCTGCTCTCATCCTCTTTACATTAGCTACATTTGCGGTTTAAAATCCCGGTTTTTCCGCCCACGCATCTTGTCCCGAGATTTGAGCCCGGAGTCCCGGAGAAAAAGACCTGTTTGACTCTGAGTAAATGGCTGCTCTCATCCGCTTTACATTAGCTACATTTACGGTTACGGCTACACAGACGGTTTACAATCCCGAGTTTTACGCCCACGCATCTTGTCCCGAGATTTGAGCCGGGAAAGTTTTTTCGGCTCAAATCTCGGTTTTCAGTCTTGATTATTTCCTACAATTTTGGAACAACGATCAGTTCAGTTCCTCATGTACAGAAAATGTCGATGAGAGGCGAAAGAGGCGAAGAGGTCACTGGCATCCCGGTGCCGGGAAGTGCAGCTGCCGTGAGTTAGTAAGTTCCACGTCTAGTTCTCCTCCAGAAAACCTCCCACGGTCCGTGCGTAAAACCAGCAGGAACACCTGTGCCCATGTGTTTTAGTTTGTCATTATTAAAGTTGTGGATCTAACTTCATCTGCTTTCTATCATTTTGAAGTGGGAATAGTTTGGTAAAAGTCTGACCTTTAAATTCCAACATGTGTAATAACGAGTTGATGTGTTTTCATGATTACGCGCCTGTGTCGAGGTGATGATCGAGATTGTAGGCTCATCGAAATGTACCTCATGTAAAGCTGAGCCGAGCAGCCATTTACTCAGAGTCAAACCGGTCTTTGTCTCCGGGACAGAGAACCAGCAGCAGACTGAAAGTCTTAATCTGTAAAGATTGTAGGAAATAATCGAGACTAGCGAGAAAACTTGTCCGGCTCAAATCTCGGGACAAGAAAAATAATCGGGATTGTAAACCGCAAATGTAGTTAATGTAAAGAGGATGAGAGCAGCCATTTACTCAGAGTCAAACAGGTCTTTGACTCCGGGTTTTGGATCAAGTTTGAATTTATGACCAGAATCACTATGGAAGCTTTTGGAACAACGATTGTTTCACAGACTCTGCTGTTTCTCCGCAACTTGTTCTCTCGGTTTGAAGTACAACTGGACACTGATCAGCTGGATGTTGTGCTTCTCTACGGCCAACAGAGATTGGCTGTGATTTCCATCACTGGACTGCTGAGAATAATACTGACCATGAACGCAGCAGAGTAGCAGAGAGTGATGACAGAGACATGCTGCTCTGTGCGGACTGAGGCAGCTCTGTCTCACCTCTCACATGGAGACGCAGCCTCAGTCCCGAAGAGGAGGAGCCCGAGAGAAACACTGCAGCCACCACCTCGACAACAAGAACAAAACGCACAGACGGCGCAGTGGTGGTGCATCATGGGAAAGTCAAGTGGTCACAGCGTTTGGGTTTATTCTCCTCTGCTGGAAGCAGCAGCCTCCACCTGATTCACACGATGAACGAGAGACACTATGAATTCCATGATTTATGAAAAAAGAAAACCAAATGTTTTTGTATGTTTTAATCCGTTGGTGTGAAAAATGAACCTTTTCTTATTCTCCTATATAAAAAATAAAAAAAACATTATTTATTGAAACTTTGCAGTGTTGTCATTATTTTATTTACAGAGTTGTACGTCATATTCAATCTGTTTGTATCAAACTTTTTGTGTGTGTTTGTGAATGTGTTGGTGTGAAAGTCAAATCATCACAACTTGTAACAAATGAAACAACAATAATTTACTGAAATATTGTTTTGTCTTTCTTTCATTTTCCTCTGACAACCTTCAGCACAATGGTGAATAACAAAGAAAACATGAAGCAGTAACAGGTTGATATTTGGATTCAAACTTTATTAACAAGGTCAACTTTATTTGGGTCCTCACCCCGAGACAGGCGCGTAATCATGAAAACACATCAACTCGTTATTACACATGTTGGAATTTATAGGTCAGACTTTTACAAAACTATTCCCACTTCAAAATGTTATAAAGCAGATGAAGTTAGATCCACAACTTTAATAATGACAAACAAACACAAAGCACAAACACAGTTCAGCAGGCGTTCCCGCTGGTTTTACGCACGGACCATGGGAGGTTTTCTGGAGGTGAGTTGGAGCTGAAACTGAAACACAACATACATGAGTCGATACACACAACAAACACACTCACTCACGGTGCTTATCACAGCCACCAAGTGAAGAGGAGCTGGTTCTCATGGTGCATAAAACAGCCAACAGGTGAGGGAGAGTCTGCTTCAGAGGTTGTGTCAAACAGGCAACATGAGAGAGAGAGAGAGAGAGAGAGAGAGAGAGACGGAGAGTTCGTGTAGAGTGTGAAACAGCCAACAGGTCGGGGAGAGTCTGGAGCTGCGTCAAACAGTCAACAAGTGAGGACGAGTCTGTTTCTCACGGTGCGCACTGAAGCCACAGCTTGAGTGAGAGACTGGTTGTTCGTACAACAGCGAGTCTAAACCAATGAGGCTCAGTTACGGAGCGTTCATGTTCACTGTTCCAGTCAGCAGTCCAGTGAAGGAAATCACAGCCAATCTCTCTCTGTCGTAGAGAACCACAGCATCCAGCTGATCAGTGTCCAGTCGTTTTTCAAACCGAGAGAACAAGTTGTGGAAAAACAGCAGAGATAAAAATAAACTTGATCCAAATCCCGCTTGTTTCAGATTCAGTCTGAATGGACGAGTAATCGGTCCAGTTTCTTTCATTTCCTGGCACTTCAGATACTATTAGCTCCGAGACATTTGAGAGGTTATATGCTCCTAATCTGAAAAGTAAAGGGAAATGAAAAACTGACCAAACATCAATTTGTTTAAATGTATTCAGTTCATTTCTTGACAGAGTTGACAGAGAGATCAGATCAGCTGTGTGTGTGTCTCTTGGCCTCAGCTCCTCCGTGAAGCGCCTGTGTTGGAAATCACAGCAACTCTCTGTGTTGCAGGAAATGAAAACAGCCAGAGAGGAGGAGCAGCTGAGCGGCAGCAGTGTCTGTGAAGCAGTCACTGTACCAAACGCTTCCACAGTCATTCTGAACCAAGACCTGATCCAACTCCAGCTGACAAAGACCAGTTAGACTCTGATTCAACCTGAACCGTCAGTTCAGAGATTATAGTGTCTGAATGTTGGAGCTGCCCCTGACACTGAAAAAGAAACACTGATGGAAAGACGACAGGACAACAACATTTTGAAATGTATTCAGTGAATTTATTGAGAGAATTTACATCAAGTCACAAGTGGCTAGTTTCGCTGTTTTTACACTTGACACAATAAAGTTATGAAACCTCCACTTTAAATGCAGATGATGTTCTTTATATAAAATTATCATTTGTAATGACCTCATTGATCTCTCCATATTTGGACTTCCTACCTTACGTCATTTCCAGTCAACAGGTAAACTGGGAGGAGCTAATGATGGCACGAGGGTAAACGAGGACGCGGTTGTAGCCAATGGTTGTTGATCAGAACATCCTCGTTTAATTCAGGTTCCTCTCATTTGGCCCCTGATGTGTCTGCTCTCACAGGTGTGCTAACAAAACCTGGACAGGAGAATGTTCCAGATACTCACTTCAGTTTTTATTCACATTTTCATTTGTCAGAAAGATGTAAAGTAGATGAAGTTAGATCCACATCTTTAATAGTAATATCTAACTAAATTTTTTTAAACAAAAAAGTTTGACACAAACAGATTGAATATGACGTACAGCTCTGTAAATAAAATAACGACAACACTGCAAAGTTTCAATAAATAATGTTTTTTTTATTGTTTATATAGTAAATGGCTGCTCGGCTCAGCTTTACATGAGGTACATTTCGATGAGCCTACAATCTCGATCATCACCTCGACACAGGCGCGTAATCATGAAAACACATCAACTCGTTATTACACATGTTGGAATTTATAGGTCAGACTTTTACCAAACTATTCCCACTTCAAAATGATAGAAAGCAGATGAAGTTAGATCCACAACTTTAATAATGACAAACTAAAACACATGGGCACAGGTGTTCCTGCTGGTTTTACGCACGGACCGTGGGAGGTTTTCTGGAGGAGAACTAGACGTGGAACTTACTAACTCACGGCAGCTGCACTTCCCGGCACCGGGATGCCAGTGACCTCTTCGCCTCTTTCGCCTCTCATCGACATTTTCTGTACATGAGGAACTGAACTGATCGTTGTTCCAAAATTGTAGGAAATAATCAAGACTGAAAACCGAGATTTGAGCCGAAAAAACTTTCCCGGCTCAAATCTCGGGACAAGATGCGTGGGCGTAAAACTCGGGATTGTAAACCGTCTGTGTAGCCGTAACCGTAAATGTAGCTAATGTAAAGCGGATGAGAGCAGCCATTTACTCAGAGTCAAACAGGTCTTTTTCTCCGGGACTCCGGGCTCAAATCTCGGGACAAGATGCGTGGGCGGAAAAACCGGGATTTTAAACCGCAAATGTAGCTAATGTAAAGAGGATGAGAGCAGCCATTTACTCAGAGTCAAACAGGTCTTTGACTCCGGGTTTTGGATCAAGTTTGAATTTATGACCAGAATCACTATGGAAGCTTTTGGAACAACGATTGTTTCACAGACTCTGCTGTTTCTCCGCAACTTGTTCTCTCGGTTTGAAGTACAACTGGACACTGATCAGCTGGATGTTGTGCTTCTCTACGGCCAACAGAGATTGGCTGTGATTTCCATCACTGGACTGCTGAGAATAATACTGACCATGAACGCAGCAGAGTAGCAGAGAGTGATGACAGAGACATGCTGCTCTGTGCGGACTGAGGCAGCTCTGTCTCACCTCTCACATGGAGACGCAGCCGCAGTCCCGAAGAGGGAAACACTTGAACCACTGCAGCCACCACCTCGACAACAAGAACAAAACTCCAGGAGGTTTTTCTATCATACAAAACACAAAGAAGCTGTGTTTCTGTCTCGCTGTCCGTGTCCCAGCTCTTCACCTGAGCTGTGTCCCGCCTCAAAGTCCACATGAATAAGATCACAACCGTTTCAGTCTCCCGCTGGTTCTCTCCAGTCTCTCAGTCCGGCTACACAGAGCATGTTGTCTGGTGGAGATGTCCATCAGTAAAGTGCTGAGGACGAAGTTCAGCATGAAGGCAGCAGAGTAGCAGAGAGTGATCACAGAGACATGCTGCTCTGTGCGGACTGAGGCAGCTCTGACTCTCCTCTCACATGGAGACGCAGCCGCAGTCCCGAAGAGGAGGAGCCCGAGAGAAACACTGCAGCCACCACCTCGACAACAAGAACAAAACGCACAGACTGTGGCGGTGCATCATGGGAAAGTCAAGTGGTCACAGCGGTTGGGTTTATTCTCCTCTGCTGGAAGCAGCAGCCTCCACCTGATTCCTGAGCTCCTCCCAGTTTACCTGTTGACTGGAAATGACGTAAGGCAGGAAGTCCATATAGGGACAGCAAAGACTGTAAAAAGCCCAGGTTGTTGAGCAACAGTCCGCAGTCCTCACCTGTCTGGAGACACTGCGTCACTTCGATCAAGAATCCAACCACAGGAGACTGGAGAGGATCCACTGAGACACAGCGGTGCAGCATTAAGCCCGGCTGGTTCATCACTGCGGCTCAGACTCCCTGATTGGCCCGTGGGCCTCAACCACAGGACTGCAGCAGCAGCAGATGATCCTCTATGAATTCCTGCAACATTTCCAAGAACTGATGACAACATGTCCCTGATTCTGCCTCACCTCACTGGAGTAGCAGCAGTCAGGAGCACAAATTAAAATGGATGGGAACGGGACAGAATCATTTCATTGTTGAAATAATTCTTGTATTTTTACATTTTTATCATCTTTACTGTTAACTGCTGCTTGGCTTCTGCAAGAATTAAATAAAGAACATCATCTGTGTTTAAAGTGGAGGTTTCACAGCTTTATTGTGTCGAGTGTAAATGTTTCTGTAAAGAGACACAGGCCTCTCCTCAGTGATGTAAAAGTATAGACTTTGTGTGACTAGATCAAGTCCACAGAGGAAGCCTCTGGTTGGTCGGTCTAGACTCTGAAATGAACATTTCCCTGACAGCAAACGTTTGTTTGCAGCTTCACTAATATCCAGTAACTCTACATGTGTTACAGGTTAGAAGGGAGTTGTGTTTTCTCTGAGTCACATCAGTCCAGTGTGAATGTTAGTGATGAGTCTCCTTCTTCTCAGTTTGTGCGTTTGTGTGATTAGATCCTGTTCAGGTGTTAAATCAGACTGACTCACCTTTTCCACCTCACTGTGAGGGCTGGGCAGGACTCCTGTGCTGAGTGGAGACACACACACAGCTGATGTTAAAACTCATGGAAATTCATGTGGATGAAGCTGAGACCAAGACACACACAACCAACTTATACAGCTGCTGCTGTCATTGATTTACTTGTGTTAATAACTATGAAGAACAAATGAATGAAATCTTGCTCTTTTGTGGTTCTTCTGTCTTTCACTGACAACCCTCAGCAAAATGGTAAAGGTGAGAGAAACAGTTCATATGCGCGCAGGTGTTGCCGCTGGTTTTACGCACGAACCGTAGGAGGTTTTCTCAAGGTGAGTTAAAGCTGGCAGTCAACCACAAATATACATCACGCCATAAACAACACTGTGTGAGAGTGGCCTGCCTCAGACAGACTCACTCACGGGGAGACAAGAGTCCAGCAGGCAGAAATTGTTTCTTACGGTGCGTCAAACACACAGCAGGTGAAGCAGAGCTGGTTCGTACTGTGCGTTAAACAGCCAACAGGTGAGGGAGAGCCTCTTTCGTCCGGTGCGTAAAACAGGTCACAGGTCAGGGAAAGTCCCTCGTACGGTGTCTACTGCAGCCAACAGGTGAGACAGAGGTGGTGCGTAAAACAAACAATAAGTGACGATGAAATTGTTTCTCTCGGTTCGTAGTTCAACAGTTGAACGGGAGCCTGGTTCGGTGCGTAAAACAGACAACAGGTGGGGGAGAGTCTGGTTCGTACATTGCAAACGCAGCCTCAGCAACAGGTGAGGGAGGTGCCTGGCTAACACTGCCAATGATTGGCCGATAAAATGAATGAACTCCTCCCTCTACCTTTTAAATTACAGAGACTGGACTGATCCTTCACTCTGACACTCAGTCCTGAAGAGGGAAACACTTGAACCACTGCAGCCACCTGGTGCATCATGGGAAATCAGATGTTTACTCTCCTCTGCTGGAAGCGGCAGCCTCCACCTGCTTCACACGATGAAAAACAGACACTATGAATTTCACGATTTATGAAAAAATAAAAATATTTTTGTATATCTTTAAATCCGTTGGTGTGAAAAATGAACCTTTTCTAATAAAAAAACATAAATTAAAAAAAGCAATAATCTACTGAAACATTGCTGTGTTGTCATTCTTTTATTTTCAGAGATCTACAACATCATATTATCATCAGAGTTTCACGAATTTCAAGAATTAAAAATAACAAAACCACCATCAAGTTCAGTGAGAAGTTTGTGCTTTGGTGTCTGTACATGTGATTATTTCTTCACACAACAACGATATTTGGTCAAATGAAATGTGGGACGAGAGAAAGACAGATGAGGAAAGTCAGAGAGTAAAACAAGTTGATATCTAAGACAACATAAAGTCAGAGATCACTTTCTGTCCCACAGCGTCATCGACATCAGGACGTGGAGAGAGAGAGTTTCTTTTCTCTGCTTTATCTTCATTCCTGATCACATCCGCTGCGCCATCATTTGGAAAGTACACATCTCCAGCTGCTTCTATATGAATCTGTTCCATCAGCAGCTCGGTCAGTGAGTGTGTTTGTTGTGTGTCGCTCTCACACAGTGTTGTGTGTATCGACTCATGTATGTTGTGTTTCAGTTTCAGCTCCAACTCACCTCCAGAAAACCTCCCATGGTCCGTGCGTAAAACCAGCGGGAACGCCTGCTGAACCGTGTTTGTGCTTTGTGTTTGTTTGTCATTATTAAAGTTGTGGATCTAACTTCATCTGCTTTATAACATTTTGAAGTGGGAATAGTTTTGTAAAAGTCTGACCTATAAATTCCAACATGTGTAATAACGAGTTGATGTGTTTTCATGATTACGCGCCTGTCTCGGGGTGAGGACCCAAATAAAGTTGACCTTGTTAATAAAGTTTGAATCCAAATATCAACCTGTTACTGCTTCATGTTTTCTTTGTTATTCACCATTGTGCTGAAGGTTGTCAGAGGAAAATGAAAGAAAGACAAAACAATATTTCAGTAAATTATTGTTGTTTCATTTGTTACAAGTTGTGATGATTTGACTTTCACACCAACACATTCACAAACACACACAAAAAGTTTGATACAAACAGATTGAATATGACGTACAACTCTGTAAATAAAATAATGACAACACTGCAAAGTTTCAATAAATAATGTTTTTTTTATTTTTTATATAGGAGAATAAGAAAAGGTTCATTTTTCACACCAACGGATTAAAACATACAAAAACATTTGGTTTTCTTTTTTCATAAATCATGGAATTCATAGTGTCTCTCGTTCATCGTGTGAATCAGGTGGAGGCTGCTGCTTCCAGCAGAGGAGAATAAACCCAAACGCTGTGACCACTTGACTTTCCCATGATGCACCACCACTGCGCGGTCTGTGCGTTTTGTTCTTGTTGTCGAGGTGGTGGCTGCCGTGTTTCTCTCGGGCTCCTCCTCTTCAGGACTGCGGCTGCGTTTCCATGTGAGAGGTGAGACAGAGCTGCCTCAGTCCGCACAGAGCAGCATGTCTCTGTCATCACTCTCTGCTACTCTGCTGCGTTCATGGTCAGTATTATTCTCAGCAGTCCAGTGATGGAAATCACAGCCAATCTCTGTTGGCCGTAGAGAAGCACAACATCCAGCTGATCAGTGTCCAGTTGTACTTCAAACCGAGAGAACAAGTTGCGGAGAAACAGCAGAGTCTGTGAAACAATCGTTGTTCCAAAAGCTTCCATAGTGATTCTGGTCATAAATTCAAACTTGATCCAAAACCCGGAGTCAAAGACCTGTTTGACTCTGAGTAAATGGCTGCTCTCATCCTCTTTACATTAGCTACATTTGCGGTTTAAAATCCCGGTTTTTCCGCCCACGCATCTTGTCCCGAGATTTGAGCCCGGAGTCCCGGAGAAAAAGACCTGTTTGACTCTGAGTAAATGGCTGCTCTCATCCGCTTTACATTAACTACATTTGCGGTTTACAATCCCGATCATTTTTCCGCCCACGCATCTTGTCCCGAGATTTGAGCCGGACAAGTTTTCTCGCTAGTCTCGATTATTTCCTACAATCTTTACAGATTAAGACTTTCAGTCTGCTGCTGGTTCTCTGTCCCGGAGACAAAGACCGGTTTGACTCTGAGTAAATGGCTGCTCGGCTCAGCTTTACATGAGGTACATTTCGATGAGCCTACAATCTCGATCATCACCTCGACACAGGCGCGTAATCATGAAAACACATCAACTCGTTATTACACATGTTGGAATTTAAAGGTCAGACTTTTACCAAACTATTCCCACTTCAAAATGATAGAAAGCAGATGAAGTTAGATCCACAACTTTAATAATGACAAACTAAAACACATGGGCACAGGTGTTCCTGCTGGTTTTACGCACGGACCGTGGGAGGTTTTCTGGAGGAGAACTAGACGTGGAACTTACTAACTCACGGCAGCTGCACTTCCCGGCACCGGGATGCCAGTGACCTCTTCGCCTCTTTCGCCTCTCATCGACATTTTCTGTACATGAGGAACTGAACTGATCGTTGTTCCAAAATTGTAGGAAATAATCAAGACTGAAAACCGAGATTTGAGCCGAAAAAACTTTCCCGGCTCAAATCTCGGGACAAGATGCGTGGGCGTAAAACTCGGGATTGTAAACCGTCTGTGTAGCCGTAACCGTAAATGTAGCTAATGTAAAGCGGATGAGAGCAGCCATTTACTCAGAGTCAAACAGGTCTTTTTCTCCGGGACTCCGGGCTCAAATCTCGGGACAAGATGCGTGGGCGGAAAAACCGGGATTTTAAACCGCAAATGTAGCTAATGTAAAGAGGATGAGAGCAGCCATTTACTCAGAGTCAAACAGGTCTTTGACTCCGGGTTTTGGATCAAGTTTGAATTTATGACCAGAATCACTATGGAAGCTTTTGGAACAACGATTGTTTCACAGACTCTGCTGTTTCTCCGCAACTTGTTCTCTCGGTTTGAAGTACAACTGGACACTGATCAGCTGGATGTTGTGCTTCTCTACGGCCAACAGAGATTGGCTGTGATTTCCATCACTGGACTGCTGAGAATAATACTGACCATGAACGCAGCAGAGTAGCAGAGAGTGATGACAGAGACATGCTGCTCTGTGCGGACTGAGGCAGCTCTGTCTCACCTCTCACATGGAGACGCAGCCGCAGTCCCGAAGAGGAGGAGCCCGAGAGAAACACTGCAGCCACCACCTCGACAACAAGAACAAAACGCACAGACTGTGGCGGTGCATCATGGGAAAGTCAAGTGGTCACAGCGGTTGGGTTTATTCTCCTCTGCTGGAAGCAGCAGCCTCCACCTGATTCCTGAGCTCCTCCCAGTTTACCTGTTGACTGGAAATGACGTAAGGCAGGAAGTCCATATAGGGACAGCAAAGACTGTAAAAAGCCCAGGTTGTTGAGCAACAGTCCGCAGTCCTCACCTGTCTGGAGACACTGCGTCACTTCGATCAAGAATCCAACCACAGGAGACTGGAGAGGATCCACTGAGACACAGCGGTGCAGCATTAAGCCCGGCTGGTTCATCACTGCGGCTCAGACTCCCTGATTGGCCCGTGGGCCTCAACCACAGGACTGCAGCAGCAGCAGATGATCCTCTATGAATTCCTGCAACATTTCCAAGAGCTGATGACAACATGTCCCTGATTCTGCCTCACCTCACTGGAGTAGCAGCAGTCAGGAGCACAAATTAAAATGGATGGGAACGGGACAGAATCATTTCATTGTTGAAATAATTCTTGTATTTTTACATTTTTATCATCTTTACTGTTAACTGCTGCTTGGCTTCTGCAAGAATTAAATAAAGAACATCATCTGTGTTTAAAGTGGAGGTTTCACAGCTTTATTGTGTCGAGTGTAAATGTTTCTGTAAAGAGACACAGGCCTCTCCTCAGTGATGTAAAAGTATAGACTGTGTGTGACTAGATCAGGTCCACAGAGGAAGCCTCTGGTTGGTCGGTCTAGACTCTGAAATGAACATTTCCCTGACAGCAAACGTTTGTTTGCAGCTTCACTAATATCCAGTAACTCTACATGTGTTACAGGTTAGAAGGGAGCTGTGTTTTCTCTGAGTCACATCAGTCCAGTGTGAATGTTAGTGATGAGTCTCCTTCTTCTCAGTTTGTGCGTTTGTGTGATTAGATCCTGTTCAGGTGTTAAATCAGACTGACTCACCTTTTCCACCTCACTGTGAGGGCTGGGCAGGACTCCTGTGCTGAGTGGAGACACACACACAGCTGATGTTAAAACTCATGGAAATTCATGTGGATGAAGCTGAGACCAAGACACACACAACCAACTTATACAGCTGCTGCTGTCATTGATTTACTTGTGTTAATAACTATGAAGAACAAATGAATGAAATCTTGCTCTTTTGTGGTTCTTCTGTCTTTCACTGACAACCCTCAGCAAAATGGTAAAGGTGAGAGAAACAGTTCATATGCGCGCAGGTGTTGCCGCTGGTTTTACGCACGAACCGTAGGAGGTTTTCTCAAGGTGAGTTAAAGCTGGCAGTCAACCACAAATATACATCACGCCATAAACAACACTGTGTGAGAGTGGCCTGCCTCAGACAGACTCACTCACGGGGAGACAAGAGTCCAGCAGGCAGAAATTGTTTCTTACGGTGCGTCAAACACACAGCAGGTGAAGCAGAGCTGGTTCGTACTGTGCGTTAAACAGCCAACAGGTGAGGGAGAGCCTCTTTCGTCCGGTGCGTAAAACAGGTCACAGGTCAGGGAAAGTCCCTCGTACGGTGTCTACTGCAGCCAACAGGTGAGACAGAGGTGGTGCGTAAAACACCGAAAAGGTGAGAGAGAGAGTTTGTTCGTGTGGTGCGTAAAACAAACAATAAGTGACGATGAAATTGTTTCTCTCGGTTCGTAGTTCAACAGTTGAACGGGAGCCTGGTTCGGTGCGTAAAACAGACAACAGGTGGGGGAGAGTCTGGTTCGTACATTGCAAACGCAGCCTCAGCAACAGGTGAGGGAGGTGCCTGGCTAACACTGCCAATGATTGGCCGATAAAATGAATGAACTCCTCCCTCTACCTTTTAAATTACAGAGACTGGACTGATCCTTCACTCTGACACTCAGTCCTGAAGAGGGAAACACTTGAACCACTGCAGCCACCTGGTGCATCATGGGAAATCAGATGTTTACTCTCCTCTGCTGGAAGCGGCAGCCTCCACCTGCTTCACACGATGAAAAACAGACACTATGAATTTCACGATTTATGAAAAAATAAAAATATTTTTGTATATCTTTAAATCCGTTGGTGTGAGAAATGAACCTTTTCTAATAAAAAAACATAAATTAAAAAAAGCAATAATCTACTGAAACATTGCTGTGTTGTCATTCTTTTATTTTCAGAGATCTACAACATCATATTATCATCAGAGTTTCACGAATTTCAAGAATTAAAAATAACAAAACCACCATCAAGTTCAGTGAGAAGTTTGTGCTTTGGTGTCTGTACATGTGATTATTTCTTCACACAACAACGATATTTGGTCAAATGAAATGTGGGACGAGAGAAAGACAGATGAGGAAAGTCAGAGAGTAAAACAAGTTGATATCTAAGACAACATAAAGTCAGAGATCACTTTCTGTCCCACAGCGTCATCGACATCAGGACGTGGAGAGAGAGAGTTTCTTTTCTCTGCTTTATCTTCATTCCTGATCACATCCGCTGCGCCATCATTTGGAAAGTACACATCTCCAGCTGCTTCTATATGAATCTGTTCCATCAGCAGCTCGGTCAGTGAGTGTGTTTGTTGTGTGTCGCTCTCACACAGTGTTGTGTGTATCGACTCATGTATGTTGTGTTTCAGTTTCAGCTCCAACTCACCTCCAGAAAACCTCCCATGGTCCGTGCGTAAAACCAGCGGGAACGCCTGCTGAACCGTGTTTGTGCTTTGTGTTTGTTTGTCATTGTTAAAGTTGTGGATCTAACTTCATCTGCTTTATAGCATTTTGAAGTGGGAATAGTTTTGTAAAAGTCTGACCTATAAATTCCAACATGTGTAATAACGAGTTGATGTGTTTTCATGATTACGCGCCTGTCTCGGGGTGAGGACCCAAATAAAGTTGACCTTGTTAATAAAGTTTGAATCCAAATATCAACCTGTTACTGCTTCATGTTTTCTTTGTTATTCACCATTGTGCTGAAGGTTGTCAGAGGAAAATGAAAGAAAGACAAAACAATATTTCAGTAAATTATTGTTGTTTCATTTGTTACAAGTTGTGATGATTTGACTTTCACACCAACACATTCACAAACACACACAAAAAGTTTGATACAAACAGATTGAATATGACGTACAACTCTGTAAATAAAATAATGACAACACTGCAAAGTTTCAATAAATAATGTTTTTTTTATTTTTTATATAGGAGAATAAGAAAAGGTTCATTTTTCACACCAACGGATTAAAACATACAAAAACATTTGGTTTTCTTTTTTCATAAATCATGGAATTCATAGTTTCTCTCGTTCATCGTGTGAATTAGGTGGAGGCTGCTGCTTCCAGCAGAGGAGAATAAACCCAACGCTGTGACCACTTGACTTTCCCATGATGCACCACCACTGCGCGGTCTGTGCGTTTTGTTCTTGTTGTCGAGGTGGTGGCTGCCGTGTTTCTCTCGGGCTCCTCCTCTTCAGGACTGCGGCTGCGTTTCCATGTGAGAGGTGAGACAGAGCTGCCTCAGTCCGCACAGAGCAACATGTCTCTGTCATCACTCTCTGCTACTCTGCTGCGTTCATGGTCAGTATTATTCTCAGCAGTCCAGTGATGGAAATCACAGCCAATCTCTGTTGGCCGTAGAGAAGCACAACATCCAGCTGATCAGTGTCCAGTTGTACTTCAAACCGAGAGAACAAGTTGCGGAGAAACAGCAGAGTCTGTGAAACAATCGTTGTTCCAAAAGCTTCCATAGTGATTCTGGTCATAAATTCAAACTTGATCCAAAACCCGGAGTCAAAGACCTGTTTGACTCTGAGTAAATGGCTGCTCTCATCCTCTTTACATTAGCTACATTTACGGTTTACAATCCCGGTTTTTCCGCCCACGCATCTTGTCCCGAGATTTGAGCCCGGAGTCCCGGAGAAAAAGACCTGTTTGACTCTGAGTAAATGGCTGCTCTCATCCGCTTTACATTAACTACATTTGCGGTTTAGCTGTTTACATCAGCAGCACCTCCAGAAAACCTCCCATGGTCCGTGCGTAAAACCAGCGGGAACGCCTGCTGAACTGTGTTTGTGCTTTGTGTTTGTTTGTCATTATTAAAGTTGTGGATCTAACTTCATCTGCTTTATAACATTTTGAAGTGGGAATAGTTTTGTAAAAGTCTGACCTATAAATTCCAACATGTGTAATAACGAGTTGATGTGTTTTCATGATTACGCGCCTGTCTCGGGGTGAGGACCCAAATAAAGTTGACCTTGTTAATAAAGTTTGAATCCAAATATCAACCTGTTACTGCTTCATGTTTTCTTTGTTATTCACCATTGTGCTGAAGGTTGTCAGAGGAAAATGAAAGAAAGACAAAACAATATTTCAGTAAATTGTTGTTATTTCATTTGTTACAAATTGTGATGATTTGACTTTCACACCAACACATTCACAAACAAACACACACATGTAGATTCATGTCAGATCACACAGATCTCCTGTTGTTATGAAGAAGTTCATGGTTTCTCTCTGGGCCCACAGAGCTACAGTGGGTGTGGGGAATAAAATAAATGAATCAATAAAAACAAGCCAGTTTATGTCCTGCACACTCTGCATGATCCTCTAGTAACTATAGAGGACAGTTTGAGAGACAGTTTGTCTCCATGTTGTCCTCTCAGCTGCTTCTGTGGACCGAGACACAGTAACAGAGGTCTGAGTGACAGTGGATGAACTGTATGGACACTTCAGCAGTGCTTATACACCACTGATTGATTTCCTCTGATGTGGACGTGAGTGTTTTTCTGCCTTTTTGTGTCGGTTCAGTCATCAGTTGTCATTACTGATGATGGAAATATGGAAGATTTCTTATGAAGACTTGAGACTTGTCTTAGACTCGTCTTAAAGGACCTGACTTGAGCTTCTGAGAGACTTCAGATCTGAGTTGGACTCGCTCTAAAAGACAGAAACCTGATTTAGTTTGGGCCTTTTCAGACCACAGTTTTACAGCATATATACACTGACACCATGTTGACACTCGGAGCTGCTTCCTCACACACTGACATGATGACATCACAGTGACGTTCTAGAAGGGTCACTGTGAAGTCAGAGCTCCTGTAGAACAGATCACAGTTCATCAAACCAGCAGACAGAAGCTCTTTACTCTCAGTCCAAGTTCCACTTCGACAAGACTCATCAAGATGTTTCGCCTGTTTTCCTGTAGCGGAAAGGTTTGTTTTATAGATGCACCACACATTCTCTGTCATTTCTCTGCTGTGGATTCCACCCTGTGGACGGTAAAAGGTGGAACTGTGTCCACTTCACAGTTCACAGTGTTTAGGAGAAACTGTCTGTGAAGCCACTTTATATCAGCTGTGAAGATACATCATGTTTCCAGTCATTTTCATCTCATTTATTTCCCTTTCTCTCTACAGAAATCAACAGCTGTTATCCAACTGGTGGCAGATGAGAGGTAAGAAAGTTCATAACTATTGTCAGACTGTTTTCCTGACTATTTCTTCATCTCCATGTTCAGGTCCATCAGCTTCCTTATTCACTCTGGGGGGTGATTTTGTATTGTTTGTATAGGAACAATAATAATCTGTTCATGATTTCTCATGAGCTTCAGTAAACAACAGGAAAACCAACTGTGTTTCTCTTCTTCACCAGTGTCGGCGCCACCGACGCTCCGGCTGTCACCAAGAAGAAAGAAGACACGACCCCTTGGATATATCGACTCTTCGGTCGCCCCTTGGTGTGTTTGACAGTGTCATGGCTTCATATTAAACACATCTAAGCATTTTTTAAGAATCATATTTGAACTTGTTGTAAATATTATCAATGATATTTGACACCGTTTATTCTAATTATTGCTTCTTTTTGTTTTTGCTTTCTTCCACACAGAAAAAGAAAAATCAAGATAAAAAAGAGAAGCAAAGGTAAAGACACATGAGATTTAATCCTTCAGCCTCTTTGTTAGCTGGGACTTTAAGTGTCTCAGAGAATCTGATGAGTTTGTGGAATTCAAACTTTTATCCTGTTAGTGTTAATAGGCTGTATTTGCTCTTTACTAGTGACTAGAAGCTGATTAAAATCTTTAAGTTTTCTTTCCAGCAAATCAGTGAGTTCCCAATGAGATAACAGATGTTCCTCTTTGTCACCAGCGTCTCCACCTCCGATGACAAAACCCCGAAGAAGACCGTGAAGAAGCCTCGGTGGTGGCATTTTTGGAAGGTACGTATGTTTGACACAAAGTGCAGCTCTCAGTGTCAACCAGATATTTCATAATTGATGAGCGTTTCTTTGTATGATTTAACCTCAGTATTCCTTTACCCCAACAGAAGAGATGTAAGGTTGCACCCTCCCCAGAAGAACAGCCCCCGAAGGAGGAGTGCCACTCCACCCCTCAGCGCGACAAGGTGGTGGAGCTTAAAGACCAAAGTCAGAAGGAAGAACGGCCAAAAGACGACAGCGTTCCCGGAGACCAGCCCAAGAAGAAGAAGAAAGAAGTTCCTGTGACCAACAACAAGACCCTCAGACAACAGCAGCTCCACTGTCTTGGGTAAGAACATCTGCATATCCACACACACCAGAAAAAAGGCTGAGGAGACAAGAATCAAAGAGACAAACAGCTGCAGGGAGAAAATGACTTGTTCTGTTTGTGTGTCAGGTTCCCCAACCCAGCACAGTTCTGCTACATCAACTCCTGCCTGCAGAGCCTCCTGACACTGGAGGACTTCGTCAGAGACATCAGCCAACAGGAGCAGGTTTGGAGTCTGATCCCCGAAGCTGCAATCATGAGGTACAGCACCCCTCAGACACAAGCACTCATTTCATCCTTCACTTGTATCCTGAACACCACAATGTTTCATATCACAGACAGAGTCTCTAACCACCCCTCCCTCCCTCTCCCTCTCTCTCTCTCTCCAGATCATTAGCAGACATCAGTGGGTCTCACTTCTCCGCTGATGTTCGTCACAAAACCCGTCTTCTATACACGTTCAAGAAGGCGGTTTCTCTGTGGAATCCAGAATTTGAAGACCTCCACCAGAAAGTGAGTAAGCAGGTTTTAAGGTTTGTGTTTTCACAGCTTCCTGATAGTTTCTCCTCTGTGCTTAAACCTCTCTGTGCAACTGTGTGCTTGTATAACTACAGGACGCTCACGAGTTCCTCACCTCCGTGCTACAACAGGTGAGCTGCTTGGGCCTACAGCTGCAGGTGCTGGCTCCCAGCATAGACAGGACCTACAGCTGTCCGGTGGAGGATCACCTGGTGTTCAAGATGCTAAACACCAGGAAGTGCAAGAGGTAAAGCCACACAGTTACACACCTTCAGCTTCACAGCAGAGAAGTCAAGTGTTGAACACTACACGGTAGCCTCATCGTCACCTCTGCAGCTGTATTACAACTGTATTATCTGTTCAATGTGTAGTTGCCATGCAGAATCCAGCAGAGAGGAGGATTTCACAAACCTCTCCCTGCACCTGGTACCTGGAGCTGACACGGTACAGCGACTGCTGGAAGGTTACCTGATGGTAAGAAACACCTGTCTTCATTCATTCACATCACACCCTCTGATATCATGTGATGATATGACGCACAAAACTCTGACACACTTCAATCACACCATCACTACCTGTGTCAGTGTGTGTGTGGATGTGTAGCTGTTTGTCGTCGTGCATGTAGAAGAAGTGACAGCATGTTGGTTTTGTGTTGTTCTGCAGGAGACGGAGTTGGAGTACACCTGCGAGTGCGGAGCAACCGTGTCAGGCCAGCGCTCCTCATTTATCAATCTGCCAAGGTGAGAGACATCAGATCCATCACACATGAACAACCTCCTGACCACAGTGCACAGTGATGATACTGGTTCACCCACTGGTATCAAACTGGCCTCCACTGACTCTAAGGACAAATTGTGAAGTATTGATTAGGAAAAATACCAATTGTAAGAATTTGTAATGCCACATTTCATCTTCTCCTCTGTCCCCTGCTGCTCATATCTTTCATTTCTGTCTACAGAGTGCTGGTCTTACACCTGAAGCGCTTCAGGTTTACTCCAACTCTCCAGCTGATGAAAGACCACAACCCCGTCGTCCTCTCCAGAGAGCTGGTGGTGCCCTCCAACCAGGTAAAGAAAAACTCAGAGACTTGATAACAAACAAAATCACCAGACTGGGGCTGATAGAAGTAGATGTTTGGACTGTGTGTAGACTAACTCTGATCCACTGTGTTCCCTCTCAGGGTGGTGGCTGCTACAGTTTGGTTAGCACCATCAGCCATATCGGCGCCACAGCAACGAGAGGTAAGATGATCCATGATTCTCCTTAAAGTCACACTGAGTCTAAGTGACAATGATGTTCACTGGTCAGACGACCTTCATAACATCCAACACAGCCCATATAACACTTCTTCTGCTCCTGCTAGGACACTACATCTGCGACGGGGTGGATCCAGATGTGGGCCAGATAGACCCGACCGACCGCTGGTTCACCTACAACGATGCAGCGGTAACTGAAACCAGCGGCGCCTCCGTGTGTGACCGGCGACGAAGAACTGCCTACATCCTGTTCTACAGAAGACAAGTAAGAGGAGAGCTCTGCCACATGTGCACTGAAGTCAGACATCATGGAGATGATGTGGCAGAGAGAGACTCAGCACCAACACTGCTCTTCTTTACACTTCACACTAATTACAGCTGAGAAAACATAGAAAAACACCTGGATTTATTCTCAGTTCTAGACGGCAGGACGCTCCTGAAGAAGCCTGAGTGGAAACCGTCAGCAGGCACCTGGCTCCTGAAGACAGCAAGTCCAGAGGAACGACCACGGGACGAGGCATCAAAAGGTAAGTACCCCCCCCCCCCGGTTTCATTCTCTTTTTCTTTCTCTTTCAGTGAAGAGTGAGGCTGAGCAGGAGATGCAGACATCGTACCAGCACATCCAGAAGAAGATGGATAAAGACCACAGCCTGGGGCGGATGGATCAGGAGCAGAGGAGGACCAGAAGGAGCGCCAGCCCTCAGGAGGAAGGGCCCCCCCACCCAGAGAGCCCGGTTCCTCCCAAGGTTTCTTCCTCTTAAAGGGAGTTTTTCCTTGCCACAGTCGCCACAAATTGTACTTTAGTTTCAGGTAGACGGCTTGCTCTCTGGGGAATTAACACTGTAAATATTTCTCAGTTAGATAAATAAAAATAAGCAATAAGCGGGCAGCACGGTGGTGCAGTGCTTAGTGCTGTGGCCTCACAGCAAGAAGGTCCTGGGTTCGACTCCCTGGGGCCTTTCTGTGTGGAGTTTGCATGTTCTCCCTGTGTCTGCGTGGGTTCCCTCCGGGTTCTCCGGCTTCCTCCCACAGTCCAAAGACATGAACGTTAGGTTAATTGGTGACTCTAAATTGCCCCTAAGTGTGAATGTAAAGGAAGAGAAAGAATATTTTTCTGTATGTATTGATGAAATATTAATTTGTTAAAAATAAAAGTAAATTAAAAATAGACATAAAGTATTTGTTGTCTTTTTTCAGCAGCATGATCTCAAATGTTCTTTTACATTGTAGTTTGTGTTTGTTTAATTTCAGTGTGTGCTTTGGTGTCTGTACAAAAAAAAAACAAAAAAAACAAAACAAAACAATATTTGGTCAAATAAAATGTGGGATGAGAGAAAGACAGATGAGGAAGTGTAAAAAAAGTTGATATTTAAAGCGACATAAAGTCAGAGATCACTTTCTGTTCCACAGCATCATCGACATCAGGACGTGGAGAGAGAGTTTCTTTTCTCTGCTTTATCTTCATTCCTGATCACATCAGGAGTGTGTCTGTTGTTTGTCGCTCTCACACAGTGTTGTGTATCAAATATGTTGTGTTTGAGTTTCAGCTTTTATTTACCTCCAGAAAACTTCCCATGGTCCATATGTAAAACCAGCAGGGACAACTACTGAACCGTTTTTAGAGCTTTGTTTTTATTAAAGTTGCGTATCTAAATTCATCTACTTCATATCACTTTAAAGTGGGAATGGTTTTGTAAAAGTCTGATCTATAAATTCTAAGAAGTGTAGTAATGTGTTCATGTGTTTTCATAATTACACCTGTCTTGAGGTGAGGACCCAAACAACTTTGACCTTGTTAATAAAGTTTAAATGAACATTTTAAAATATTTGTGCTTGATGTTTTGTTTTTTATTCACCACTGTGTTGATGCTTTTCAGAGGAAAACTAAAGAATGACAAAACATTAATATTGTTACTGTTCATCTATGTTATATTCTTGACACAAACAGCTTTAAAAACATAACACAAAGATTCACTTTTATTTTTTCTTCATCCACGAAATGCAAAGTTAACTCATTCATCTTGTTATCACAGCAAGACTAACTTTTGCATGGTAAATGATAACAACCAGTCTTTCTTCTTCTCAAAGTTCAGGTGTACAGTTAGTTTGTAGTTTGATGAGCAGTTCATGTTCTGAGTGTTTGGTAACACAAGCTGAAGGGAATAACAGCCCTGCTACAGCAACAGAAAGCCTGTCAGAGCTGCTGCTGCAGCTGGTGTCAAATGATGTCAGTCAACTTTGATCTGGTCTGACAGTGAAGGGTCAGTCCAGCCTCTGTAATATTATAGATATGGGTATTGTAAAGTTCATTCATGTTACTGGTCAATCTTTGGTGGCAGAGTGTGAATTGTACAATGTCAGTCAGAGGGAGCCCAGTACGGTGCCAGCGTGTGCTGTGGTGAAGTCAAGTGTTACAGATTATCTTGATTGTTTAAGATGTCAAATCAATATAGTGGAGTACAAAGTGCAATATTTACCTCTGAAATGTAGTGGAGTGAGAGTATGAAGCAGTGTAAAATGGAAAATACTCAAATTAAGTACAAGTGAATTCAAATTCAAAAGTACAATACTTAGAGTACATGTACTGAAGTACTTTCCACCCCTGCTAATACAATTACTACCAAACCAGCCTTATCAATATGGTAAAAGATGAACTGAACCAGCTCAGCCACACAAAAGAGTATTAAAATGGAATAAAGTCTATACTGATGTCAAAATGTATCTACAACTATTCCTCCATCGTTTCACTGCTCACAACCGAGTCCTAGTGTTTGCTAAAATTAGATCATATATAAGATTTTATATTGATAATGAAATTCAAGCCCATATTGGAAATGAAGGTTCATGCTATTAGCTACCTAACATGAGTTAGCTAAAGTGTAACTTCAGCAAAAGTGAGGAACTAGCTAACGTTAGCGTCCATCCGTAGATACTTGACACAGTCTAATTCATGAACTCAGAAGGTAAGAAAGTGAAGTGAATTATTATTCTCAAAGTGCTGCGTATGGAGTCGTGTTGTGGTCCAGTTTCAGCTCTAACTCGCCTCCAGAAAACCTCCCACAGTCCGTACGGAAACCAGCGGGAACACCTGTGCACATATGCCGAAGCGTTTTTAGAGCTTTGTGTTTGTTTGTTTGTCGTTATTCAAGTTGTGTATCTAACTTCATCTACTTTATATCATTTTGAAGTGGGAATGGTTTTGTAAAAGTCAAAACTCTGACCTATAAGTGCCAAGATGTTTGGTAACAGTATTATGAATGTGTGCTGCAAATGTTGCTATCGCTAACAGGTTCACTAGCATTGCTGCGGAGCATCTCACGGTAATGTTAGCGTTGTGCGTTGGGCTAATGGTTGTGGCTGGTTTGTTTTTGTTGAATCTTTCTCAGCTTTGTTTTTTGTTGTGTATTCAGTGGTTGCTTTCACTGGACTTGGACTGGAGCCGTGTTTAACACACAGGTTTAACATGAAGCTGTTCACTGCAGCGTCCGACTGAAGAACTCGCTTCTTGATAAAAGCTTGAAAACACTTCACATCCAGTCACGTCCGTTATCAGAAATGACACAACAAGCTCATGGGTCAGATTAGGATTTCCCAAAAGGCCCTACTTCCTACTTTTGAGAAGAAATTCACCAAATTAAATAAGTGTGAGGTAGAAATAACATTTAGCTTGAATGAAACATGTAGTTTCAGGAAGATGAAATCAACAAAACTATAAAAGACTTTGACTCAAAACCACCAGTGTGATGAGTCTCTAACAGCTGCTTCAAATCCCAGTCAACTCAGTCTCTTTACCAAACAAAGCAGCAGCTCTGTGAACATCAGTCGCTTTCTTTAATGTTGTGATACAGACATGAACCGGACCCGGGAACAAACCCGTCCTGTCATTAACTTACTGTAGATGTGGGACACAAGTGAAGAAACTACAGTGAAGTGAATTAGTATATTTTTGAACATGGTGTGCACTTGTTTATTTAATCTTCATAACTTCGTTATTTGGAACTGAATCAGGATCGGTGAAGCTAACTCTCAGTAAAACTGGGCAGGGGACTAAAATGTTATTGAAGGTTATCATGGGTCTGTGGTTACATGTGAAATGATCCATTTTTAACCGCATCTGTCGGTTCTCCCGGTGAGCGGCCGCTGCTCGGTGGACCGGTTTCGCTGAGCTCATCTCGGGCTCCGGGAGACTCAGCTCCGCCTGTGTCTGCAGTGTTACTGCGGACCTGCGGTGTCCTGGTCCCGTCACTCACTGACAGCGGAGCTCAGATGAAAATGCTTCAGCGTCTGTCAGGGTCGACTTGTTCTACATCCGGGGCTCAGAGAAATGAGCCTGAGCCTGCGGTCCCGGTACATTACCGCTGAGTGAGTGTCGGCTCCTGAGGATCAGGACACATGACGAGTGTCTGTTTGGTGGCGAGCGGGAGACTGAGGCAGCCGTGAGGGAGTCACCTGGTTCACTCAGGGACCGGTCAGCAGCAGCCAGTCTGGAGGCTCTGCTGATGCAGCTCATGCAGTGGCCTCGTTTGGTTATGATATCGTCATAAAATATGTCCTGAGATGTGCTTTCATTTCAACAAACTGTTTGCTTTAGGTTGATTGAGTACAGTCACTAAAACATTGACACGTGGTGTCTGCAGAAGTGGCAGCCAGTGTTTACAGCTGCAGAAGAGGGATTTTATCAGTAGCTGAAACTACACTGCCTGGCCAAAAGAAAGTCGCCACCAAAAAAAAAAAAAGGTCACACACTCTAATATTTCGTTGGACCACCTTTAGCTTTGATCACGGCACAGATTTGCTGTGGCATTGTTACGATAAGCTTCTGCAATGTCACAAGATTTATTTCCATCCAGTGTTGCATTAGTTTCTCACCAAGGTCTTGTATTGATGATGGTAGAGTCTGACCGCTGCGCAAAGCCTTCTCCAGCACATCCCAAAGATTCTCAATGGGGTTAAGGTCTGGACTCTGTGGTGGCCAATCCATGTGTGAAAGTGATGTCTCATGCTCCCTGAACCACTGTTTCACAATTTGAGCAGGATGAATCCTGGCATTGTCATCTTGGAATATGCCCGTGCCATCAGGGAAGAAAAAATCCATGGATGGAATAACCTGGTCATTCAGTATATTCAGGTAGTCAGCTGACCTCATTCTTTGAGCACATACTGTTGCTGAACCTAGACCTGACCAACTGCAGCAACCCCAGATCATAGCACTGCCCCCACAGGCTTGTACAGTAGGCACTCGGCATGATGGGTGCATCACTTCATCTGCCTCTCTTCTTACCCTGATGCGCCCATCACTCTGGAACAGGGTAAATCTGGACTCATCAGACCACATGACTTTCTTCCATTGCTCCAGAGTCCAATCTTTATGCTCCAGAGCAAATTGAAGCTTTTTTTCCGGGTTAGCCTCACTGATTAGTGGTTTTCTTAAGGCTACACAGCTGTTCAGTCCCAATCCCTTGAGTTCCCTTCGCATTGTGAGTGTGGAAATGCTCTTACTTCCACTATTAAACATAGCCCTGAGTTCTACTGTTGTTTTTCTTCAATTTGATTTCACCAAACGTTTAAGTGATCACCGATCACAATCAAGCAGGATTTTTTTCCGGCCACATTTCTTCCTCGAAGACGATACTTCGAAGACTACTTCTTGACCCAATTTTAGTAGTTTCTGCAATCTCCTTAGATGTTTTCTCTGCTTGATGCATGCCAATGATTTGACCCTTCTCAAACAGACTAACATCTTTTCCACGACCACAGGATGTGTCTTTCGACATGGTTGATTAAGAAATGAGAAGCAACTCATTGCACCAGTTGGGGTTAAATAACTTGTTGCCAGCTGAAAGATAATCGCCCATGCAGTAATTATCCAATAGGAGGCTCGTACCTATTTGCTTAGTTAAATCCTGGTGGCAACTTTTTTTGTGGCCAGGCAGTGTATCTACATCTTTACTTTAGTTTTCACTGTGAATGTCAGAAACTTGTCTCAATAATATCTCACAGAACTTTTTTAAAATCATGACTAAACTAGTGCATCACCATTTGAAACATGTTTGTATTCATAGTTCAATATTTTTATTCAACCATTCAATAATAATAATAATGATAGACCCTATTTGTCAGATACCTGATGAGAAAATACTGGACAACCCTCTCACTCAGATTCAGTAAAAACTGAACATTTTAATCCTCATGAAGGAGGACTTTACTGCTTTAGTTTTATTTGGAGCTGTACCTAATAAATTGGCAAGTGAGTGTAGATGAATTTAATCGCTGTGTGTCACTGCAGCCCTTCGCCTGAACTGCAGAATCAGTATTTGTAACAAAGAACTTGAATTAAAACTTTTCATTTCTTTATTTCATCAGTAATATGCAGTTAATATAATCATTGGAAAATTTTTGCATCACTAAGGAAAATATTAGAAGTGATTTAGAATTGAATTAGAAACGATTTACGGGCTGTAACAACAGTCTGTCACATTAGTTTAAGCCTTTTTGTCACTTACATATGGAAACAGAAAATATACAATGTTCAGCTTTTTCTGCTTGTTCTGCCATAATGTTGAAGTTTGCCTGTTTCTTACATAAACAGACAAAAGATGCCTGTTTTTATTCTTGTGGAGTTATTCCAGCCATCTGACAACGTTAGAAATATCACATAGTGGAATTGATTGTATGATAATTACACAGTATAAATACATAAGATAGAAATGCATGTAATTTTACTTAAATTCTGGGATTATCTGTCTTATAAAACGTAATGTAATTCATGATTACAGACCTGCTTAATGCTGATTGTGTTCTTTGTAAGCTGTAGACACATTTTATGAGTTACCTGCATAAAGCTCATGTAAGTATTTTCTTTTGAAGAAGACATCGCTTCAGCCACAACAGCCATGAGGAAGAGGAGAGCGACCTGGTTGTCCAGACTCCGAGGTTTCAGGTGCAGGGGGACGGACGTCACAGAGGCTCTCTGCTGTCAGCTGGAGGCTCGCTCCAACCAGGTGGAGAACCGGTCCATGTGCCACTACGCCCAGCTCACCGAGGCAGCAGAACAAGGAGACAGCAAAGCCCACCCTTGATGAGACAGCCGAGTGACACTGAGCTCCACCACAACAGCGACCTGACCGGCCAGCAGGGAGGGAAACACGAGACGGGCCGAGTCAAGCTGGTCAGAGCTTTGAATATGAAACAGTGACATAAAGCACTTTCAACCAGTCCTTGTTGTCAGCATGTCCCAGCACCTGACCAGTGTGTCCTCTGTTATTTGTAGGAGCAGAGTGTGTGTTGTGTTTGCCTTGTCCAGCAGGTGTGATTTGACCACAGCTGAGACCACACCTTGCCATTGCCTCTGCCTCATCACCTGTGGTGCCGGTAATATTTTGCTCTTCGGGTTTTTTAACAGTTTTTTTGGTTCTGGTTGTTCACTGCAACATTTCTGTGTTTTGGTTTTTGCTCAAATGGCCTCAGTGTATTTGAAGAACTCTGATTGTCACCTGTTTGCTTCTGTCCTTGTTCCTCGTGTGATCATACATTTGATTTCAATGTGTTTTATGGAGAATTAGCTTTAAGTATCACAGGATCATACATGTAGTTTCACATGCAGTTCTTTTGTTTCAGGCTTGAGATTCAACCACAATATAATGTGACTCAGTATCATTTAGTGCCAACTTCATCTCATGATTCTGCTTTGGGATAATTCAGCTCATTTTTTATTTTTTCAAAACAAACAGTCATATGTAGAAATGAGGTGATAGTAACATGTATAAAACTAGGTGCAAACATTTGATTGTTTTTCTGGAGACTGTATTTTTTGAGCACATTTAGCCAATTACAGTGCATTCAGGAAGTTTTCAGACCCATTGAGGTTTTTAATCAATCTACACTCAACATCCCATAATGAAAAACTGAAACATCCCATTGACACGAGTATTCAGACCCTCTGTTACGACACTTTACTTTTAGCTCAGCTGCCTCCCATTTCTCTTGATCATCTCTGAGTTGTTTCTACATCCTGATTGGATTCGATTGATTTACCTGAGGTTAATCTGTCTATATAAGGTCTCACAGGTGAGAGTGCAGATCTGAACAAAAACCAAGCCACAAGGAGGAAGGAGCTGCCCACAGAGGTCCGAACCAGGACTGTAGAAGTTTATTCCATCTCCACACAGGACGTCTGTGAAGCTCAGTCAGAATGACCTTTCTTACATTTCATGGAACAATGATGGAGGCCACTGTGCTGTGGGGATCAATCAAGATGTAGAAACATCTCAGAGATGAGCAACAGAAATGAGAGGAACCTCAACAACATCTTTTTTATTTGAGCACGACGCTGCAACATAACAAAATGTGACATAATTGAAGGGTCTGAACACTTTCTAAACACACTATGTCCATCAACCACAATTGTACAATTGTTTTGCCCCAGTTTGCACCGTGGAGCTGCACAAATCCACTGAAGTTCACTGTTGCTCAGTTAGAGTCAGTTTAGTTCGGACCACTCACAGGTTTCTAGGCCTGTGGCAGCATTGAAGCGAGCTCTGTCTGTCTTTGTTAATGTACTTTTTAAGTAGCAGTTGTAGGAATTTGTCAAAGGTCCGTTCCCTGCATTTGACTTTTGTTTTCAGCTCAGTAAATATGTATAAGAGCAAAGTCAGTAGTAAAGTGTTTGAAGTGTTTTTATTAATACGGCCTCTCATTTGACTTCTGGTGTAAAAGTGACCAGAATGTTATCAGCTGCGCTGTGACACTGTTTTTCCATTGTTCATTTATATACAAAATAAATTAGCTTAAGTTTGTATTTGTCTTTATCTGTTTACTGGCTGCTAAAACAAAAGATGTGCAGCACAGTAATTCCTTGCTACACTCACCTAAATCATTACTTTTTGTTATTGAAGGGTTTCACGTTAAAGCACACCAGACAGAAACATTCTCCTATATTTACTCCTCACATTTAAGTATTAGTGGCTAAAGTTAACGAGACATTTGATTTCCTCATGACGTATACGTGACGTAACTAGAAATTCTAGAAATGTGTGCGACTACTGTTTGATTCAGCAGCAGTCGGATCATCTGCCAAAGAAGTTGAATGCTGATCATTCAGAACTCCTGATCTTAAAATCAGACGGGGGTCGTCTTCTGAGAACACTGACTGAGCTGAAGATTTATCTATGAAGCAAAATCTACAGAAATAATTTGCACCAAATGACTCAGAGGAGCAGAGAATGTTCCACATACCCAAGTTATCAGCAGTAATTTGTGCACGAGTGCCACACACACAAACCTCAGCGAATGGAGCAGAAACCCCAGTAGTCTCTAATTTTTCTGATCCTTTACTGAGGGTTTCAGTATTTCATCAGTTCTGTATTTCTTAGCATCTTGTGCATGAAACAATGATACCAGATGTTTCATGCACATTAAGGCAGAATTCACTCGTGGGGGAGGATTTCTAAGGATGAAGTACAGACAGCCAACTTTAGACCTTTTTTTGAACTTAGAGGATGCACACATTTAATTTGGATTTGGAGGAAACACAGAAACAAAGGATGACTTTTAAGTCGCATCCATCACAGAAGTCCTCATATTTGTCAGAATGAAAACATGTTTGCATCATCTCACAAATATTTAGATTTCCTGAAAATGAGCTGGAGTGTTTTCAGTGTGGGAATGTCTATGAATCTGTCACTGACTGGAACTTGCTCCTAACTTGTTCCAGTTTTGCTGTTTCATCAGGTGTCACACCTTCCTCCTGAACGCTCTTCAACTGGCTGCACTATGTGACCACGCAGCTGCTTGTTAATGAAATGGGCTGAGAGCAGAGAGAAATAATCAGAATAGTTTAATTCACACAAAAGAAAACGTGGTGCAAAATCAACCCTTCAGATCGGCTGAATAGAAATTAGACTTTTTAAAATAAAATACAGACCAACTGAAATATTTCCCCTTTTTTTAGAGCTTTCTCTCTTCTTCAAATATTAGGCAGAAAAATCAAATATAAATCAGACAGTCCATCCTTCAGTTTTCTTTTTCCTCTATCCAGTACTGTCACATTCAATTTAATACTGAATTCTTCAGTCTTTATTTATTTCCTCCTGAAATGCAAAGTTTTCCCTTGAAGAAGTTCTTCGCTCAGCCAAGTCAGAAAGTTTTTTTAGTCACCTACTAAGTTTTAGTTCAGCTTGGGCCTTTTTTCTCTATTTTTGCTTTAGCTTATCTGTGAGTCCAAGAGAAGAATCCTGCTCGTCCAAACCCTGGGGCCTTGACTCCAGCTCCTCAACACGCTGCAGCAGTGCTCCTCATTAAACCTCCTGCACACTGGAAATCCTCAGTCGTCCTCTCAGAGATCCATCATCAAAAAACCAACTGGAGAAAAGTCACCAAAAACACATCTAATAACGACCCCCCTTCATCTTCTGCTCACCAACGGTATCTCAGGTGACGGCAGGTTTCCTCTGAATAACCTCCACCATAACCTGCAGCACATGTAAAGAACTTGTCCCTTCACTCTTTTTGCTGACTTGGATTCACGCTGGACTCCACTTGTTCTCTCTCCTCCTCTTTTTCACCTCCTCTCTCTGCTCTCCACTGCTCCTCTGACTGGCCCTGTGCGCCACCTCCTGGTGTTTTAGTGAAGCTACAACAATAACATGACTGTTTATCTTCTGGACTCCTAATGGAACCATAACAATAACTACCCTTTCATTTAGCTGAATATCTGTTCAATTTATGGGGGTTACAACTATCTTCCCTGAAATATTTCTGCCATTTGCTTTCAGAATTCAACTGCTAAAAATCCAGTCCATACTTCTAAATAACTCCTCTATAGGAGCTCTGGAGGTGCTGTTGTCTGGCAGTGAGTTCAGTCCTTAATGTTAACCGGCACATCTCCCACTAAATCCTCTAAATTCTCAGCTGTAGACAGAACTGGCCCACCGCTCCCCAAAGGTTTAGCTATAACAGGAACACACATATCTTGGTTGTGAGTTGACACTGAAGAGCCTGATTCAATATGTTGGCAGTGAGATGAAGTCGAGGGTGTTTCATCATGTAAGCACTGAGACTTATTGTGCTGTTGTGTATCATGGTCAGAGGGTCTCGTGAGGCACACGTGAGTTGTCAGTATGAGCATGTATCTTAATCTTATGTCTTCTAAATCCAGAACTACTTGAGAATTGCAAGCAACATCCTTTTTGATCAAATTTTAGTCTCAATTTTAATAAAACTGTCCCAAAGGATGAAGCACAAAGGAAACATTTCGGGAAAGGAAACATTGAAATCCCTTGGTGTCCAAGAAACGAGGAAACATTTGAAGTATGTCTCTGATCACTGTGGATCATGGAGCATCTGCTGACGATAGTGGAATGTTTCTCTCTTCTTTTGGAAAAGTAAGTCATGGTCGGTGGTGTGGTGAAGAAGAGACGTGGCCTCCATACATTCATCTCCTATTTTCTGGTCATCTGTGGAACCAAATGTTCTTGAAGATGTGGGACCTCCTTTTAGCGCTGCTCTGTTACAGGATGTGGATGTGGTTTTGGATTGACGTTGCACAGTCTTGACACGCCACTCAAGAAAGCCTGTGTTGCTCTGAATGTCATAGAAATGTTCCTGAAAAAAGAGAATTTCTAGTTGAAATGCAGACAGTAACAGGTTTTTGATGCATCTGGTGCATGTTTGCAGCTTACACACAAAAGATCAACAAACCACAATGTAACCACCATCACTATTTCACATAACGGCTACAATGCAAACTCACGTATCCCTTTTTTGAGTACGGGTCCTTCAAAGATGGGAAGAGTCACCAATCCCGAGGGCATGAGACTCCTTTGTTGCTTTACTTACGGCTCTCCTGCAAAAGAAGCATTGTTTGTGATAAAATCCTTAACCCCCAAACAAATGAGAATTTTATGTCATTAACATCAAGCCTCTTACTCTTCATTTTTAATCACCTGGTGGAATCTTTCAAACTCCCAGTGTCTTCAGATTCTTTGATCAAAGTCATCCTGCCGGCTTGGAAGTGAGAATCTGCTCCACTGTCTACAATTGGCATTAATAATTTACAATAAATATGTGCTTGATACACTGAAAAAAATGTTTTGTTGAATTTACTTAATTTTATTATGGTAAGTGGTTGCATAAAATAAATATATCTAAATCCAGATAAAATTTTTAAGTTGACTGTACTTATAATTTATAAGCCATTTTTAAATGTTTTATTTTTGTAATTTTAGCTCAACAACTTTGAGTAAATATTAGTCTGATTTAGTAATTCCAACTAAAGTCATGTTAAATATACTTAAATACTTTGTACTATTAGCCATTTTTCTATTGTACATTTAGACCAATGAAATTCTGTAATTACTACATATTAAAATTAAGTTGATTCTAATTAAACATTGGTAATTATCATTGGTAGTTTCAATAAATTCAAAATTGAGAAAACCACAAACTGTGTTTAAACAATTGTTTATTTTGTCCCTAAACATTTAACAATGTCTGAGTACAATCGCCAAGAACCAGCATATATACTTGCTACTTTTTTGAGTGTATACAATGTTATACTCATTACTCTCTTACCCTCTATAATCAGATACATGAGAAGGCTTTTAAATGAAAAAATAAAGCTGTTGTTCAGGTTCTGTTAACATAAAATACATAATAAAAAATTATACATTAATAAGTGCAGTCTCCTGGCCAGACAGAGCACAATTTGTGTTCTCACAAACAAGTTCCTGTAATGTAACTCAGTGGTAAACCTTTCTTGAGTTGCTTAACATCTTTTTAAAAAAAATGTACCTGTTACCATCTATTAAAAAAAATTAACACAAGAACATAAATCATGTTCCAGTACCACTCATTAACAAAAACCAAACCGTACCAGAAGTGTCCACAGCTAGGAAACAACAAACACAGATGACCTGACTGAGATTTCAATACACTGCAAACACGTCTTTGCTGAGTGTTACAATTTTCATGAATATTCCCTCATATATGTTAGGTGTACTGTCCTAACAAGTGGTTGTGTAAATACTTCAATCCTACACACACTTTTTGAACGAACTTGTAATAGTACCTCAGCTCCTTGGGGTAGGCCAGGTTCAGTGCATAGATTACTCCAAGCATCAATGCACAACCTTGGGCTGCACCTCCAATGTTGTCAAGGATGATCACTCCGTCAACAAAAATTCCAATGTCATCATAATGTCCATTTTCTCCACCCTCCTTGTTGATGACATAAATGCCCATGGTTGTCTTCTGCATGTCCCTCTGGATGTCATCTGCTTCGATGTCCTGTATATTTAAAGAAAATCGGAGAAAAAGGAAAACATTTGAATTCCATATACTTTACTTGATGATAAACAATCATCACTGACATGAAGCTTTGGGACCAAATGTAGTAAAATAGAGTATTGCCCATTACTGACACTCCAAAAAAGCAGTAATTTTACCATATTTACTTTGTGGATTAACACAATCTAGCTACTAGCTGTTGATTTACACTATACGTTGACTACAGAAAAATAACCCAGAGTTCTGTACAGCTGTGAAAAATAAGTACATCCCATGGAAATTGTTGGCTTTTTTTGACATACAGTTCAGACTGGAAGTATTTGAACAGTTACACAGTTTTTGTTCTTTAGGCTCTGAGCTTCAGCACATTCCGTTTGAAATAAAATAATGCACACTACATTAAAGTGCAGAGTCTCAGCTTTAATTTGAGCCAGTTTACATCAATACAGAAATAACTGTGTGGTAGATATAGCCCTGTTTACATATAGTGCCCAGAGTTGACTGAGATTTGAGAGTTGCCATTTAAATTTAGGTGGAGTTGTCTGTCAATATGAGGAGTGAAGAAGTGACCATGCAAGTAAAGAAGATGATAATGAGGCTCAAAAAAAGCAAAAATCTATCAGAGAGATATCAAAGGTAGTTGGTTTGGCAAAATCAGCAGCCGGATCTAAAAAGCAGGTGTGTGTCTGTCAGAAATGGAGGAGACCCAATGACTTGTAATAAGTAATGGGCAGGTGACTTTAGAATCTTAAAACATTTTATATAAGTCACAGTACATCTAACTGGAAAAAGCATTTACACTGACTTACCATATACTCCCGAATTAGATGTCCATCATCCTCTCCAAGGTAGACACAAAGTGCCTTGAGGAGTGCTGCCCTCTTGTGATTAACATGACTAATATATACATAACTCGTAGCCTGTGTAAAGGGATTCCATTGATTAATACAGATAATACACATATAAATGAAAATTAAAAAATATTTGAAATTTCCAACCTGTGGTAAGCTAAAAACTATACATTGACTTCCAATCAATTTACTTATTTATATAGTCCAATATCAAGTCAAACATAATGTTAAGTGGCCTTCCTTCTTTAACTACAAAATAATAATGAAGTGTGGCTTAGTTTTTTTTTTTTTAAGCGAGAGGTATGAATGTGTAGGATGAAAGCACTGTTTTAACTTTATTTATTCAGGGATATTCACTGACAACAATGTTGTCCTCTTTACAGGTAGGTGCTTAGTACATCCAGTTTGATCTGCTGGCCACTGACCTTAGCATTGTCAAACACATTGCTCAAGGCAGGTGTTGCACTTTCACTGTCCCCACCTGAGAAACCATGACTGAACTGGTACCTTTCTGATCAGAAGTCTGCTCCTGTAGTCCATGTGCCACTATTGCCTCAATAAAACCGTAATATTTCCTTAGAAATGTTTCTTGCACCTTGCAAATAATCCAGACTATTACTGAGGCAAAATGGGGATTCATATGGTACTAGATACACAATAACAGTAACTGTGAAAGAGGCTATATGAAAATTTTTATACAACATTATATACACATATTTACCTCTTGTAAGATCTTTAGATGTTTTGGCTAGTTTCTGGCCAGAAACACCCGCCTTCTTCTGGAAAACGGATGTCAGCTGGGGTAAAAGATTGTCCAACTGTGACATGAAGGTTGACTCAAGTGGAAGCGTTGTAATACGCTGGAACTCAGCATTTATCTGTTATACAGAAGAAAATGACAGAAGAACACTTTGTTCAGTCATTGGCGTAAGGATATTTTGGAGCTAATGTATCCCATCAACCCTTGGATGCACAACCTACCAATACCTACACTCTTCAAAAATGACCCCAATTAAATCAATGCGTTTTTGCAATAAACTGGGTTGCTATTCTTCAAAATCTTTAAAACGAAGAGTTGGAATATTTTCATATTCCAGGTATTCCTCATAGAACATGTTTGTGACATGAGGCCATTTGCATTTTTATTTTTTTTTATTTTTTATTTTTTATTTTTAATGTTTTTGTATCACTACCCCACTCTTCCACAAGTGGGGTCAAAAATGACCCCAATTAAAATCAATGCGTTTTTGCAATAAACTAAAGACATTTCTCTCATTTTGGTTAAAGATGATATATTTTGTTCAAACAAAAGAGTAATTTCATTTTTGACATGTACATTTTTTACTTTTCATTCACATTTTAGCACTTAACAATCAATCAATCAGGTGTCAAAACATGTTTGTGTGTCCCTACGTACCATATACATATACCATAACACTGTCCGAGCATATGTACACACACAAACATCTTATCTCCTCTCACTGTGTGCAGCTGTCACAAACTTCTGGCTGTGACCATTGAACACAGGGGTACTGCATTTCCAACAGCAATCAGTGGCTTTGTGATCTTTGTTTCTTGGACACAACTGGCACCTCTTTCTCCTCTGCTGGCCCTGTGTGCTTCTTTCCTGTGGCCGGATCGCAGCAGTTTTTGTCACTCCACACGTTCCCATTGCTTCAGTGATGTAGGTTGGTAGGGTCGGGGTACCTTCCAGTCGACTTTTCATGTGAGGTGTCACAAGCTCCTTTGAGAGCTCTGTGAGGAAGTGTCGTCGTCCATCAGTGATGCCTGTGTAAAATTCAGGGTGCTGAGCCCTGAAAAATGAATAGGCATTCAGAGCGGCAACATCAATCATGTTGTACCAAAGTACCATGGGCCACCTCTGCGTCTGGCGTTTGCAGGTGTAGTTGCCAACCATCTGGTCCATCGTATCTACTCCTCCTTTGGTTTGGTTGTAGAAGAGGATCACTTCTGTTTTTTTCTTTGGGCTGTTTTCATCCACCATCTTGCTGTGGTGCATTGTGCTAAGCAGCAGAACAGCCTTTCCCTTTTTTCTCACATAGCTGATCATGGTCATGCTGCCATTGAACCCAAATTCAGTGCTGTGGACCTCTCTGGACCTGGAAGCCTTCATGACTGGAGGAATGTCTGGCTTGTTCTGTCGCAAAGTTCCCACAATAGTCAGACCCCTCTCCAGGAGATGCTCTGCAAGAGGCACACTGGTGAAGAAGTTGTCAGTGGTGATATTGCGACCTGTGTGTCTGAATCCACTGCACAACTGACAGACAATGTTTTCCCCCAGATTCTTCTGGATGTCTTCCCCTGGTTGTCTCCCTAGGTACATGATCCCATCAATTATGGGGTGCGTGCATCACAAACCCAGAAGATCTTTATGCCGTACTTGGCGGGCTTGCTCGGCATATACTGCAGAAGCCGGGTCCTCCCTCTGAAAGGCACAAGTTGTTCATCCACCGTAACACAATCACTGGGGATGAATTTCTGCCTGCAGTTGACCAGGAACAGGTCCCATATGTAGCGGAAAGCTGCCATGTGGACTGTTTTCAGTTGGTAGGCTCTGGTCCTCTTGTCATCAAAGCACAAGAAACAGCGAATATCTTCAAATCTTCGAATTGACATAGTGGCCCTGTACAATGGGTTATGCAGAGGACTCCCAAAAAACACACGGACTGGTACATCCCAGTTCTTCTCACTTCCTGCAAGAATGGTCAATCCAATGAAGGCCATGAGCTCATTTTTCCACTCTTTTCCCCTGTCTGTGGCTACTCTTCATCCCTCCATGTTTGTGCATGTCAGCACCTCTTCTATTATATTATCAGACATGAACAGCTTCCATGCATCTATTGGGGAGACAGCACTAAACTCAGGTGCAGGCCCTGGCTGACTACTTTCAATATTGTGGCTTGGTGTTTTAGCCTGGCTGGGAGGTAACTCTGCCCAGTAAGAGCCCTTGCGGCTCAATCTGTTGGACACAATATCCATTTCCTCTTCAGAGGACTCATCAGAGGACTCCCCTGTGTCTGACTGGCCTTGTTCAGTGGGGGGACAATAGTCTGGGTCCTCTACATCTGAGATGTCAGATTCTGAGTCAATGCCTCCGATGGGCTCTTCATCCCATCCGTCCTGGATCATTTGTAGGGCAAGGTCCACAGGGATCCTAGCTGGCCTCCTAGCAGCCATGTTACTTTAGATAAATAAAAAAAAACATTAGAAAGGACAATGTTTGAAATGCACAGAAAACTATAAATCATATAAAAAAACTAGCTAATATAACATTAGCCTACTTTTGAGTTTGCTAGGTCAGGTACAAAGTGTGTGTGTGTGTGTGTGTGTGTGTTAGCCATCAATACTGTTAGCTACTGTTAGCTAACACAATACTGTGTTACCTACCTAAATACAATACTGTTAGCTAACAACAAAGTAGGCTAATCTGATCACACATTTCACACATTTGATCACTAATTTGATCACACATTGTAATCTGTCAATGAACAATAAGTTCATAAATGGAGATAATACTTACATGTATGTTGCTGTGTAAAAATGACCTCCTGGGTGGTGAGACTGCTGACATCAGATGTGTAAGTGGGACAGTATTGACAGTCAAAGTTGCATCAGATGTGAGAGATGACATCAGATGTGTAAGTGGGACAGTCAGAGTTGCTAAGAATTAAAGGTTCATAGAAGATTCCATAGGAACTGCTTGGGGTCATTTTTGACCGCACTTGTGGAAGAGTGGGGTAGTGATACAAAAACTGCAATTTCTTAAAATTAATGAAAAATAAATAAAAATGCAAATGGCCTCATGTCACAAACATCTTTTATGAGGAATACCTGGAATATGAATATATTACAACTTTTCATTTTAAAGATTTTGAAGAATAACAACCCATGGGGTCATTTTTGACGTGTGCATCTAAGGGTTAAAAGGATGTATTCTAATTTTGACCTCTTCATCAACTAAGATTATATCCATAGCATATGCATTAGTATGCAGCACATTTTAGTCAGTTTATAGCTGTTAATCCAGGAGGTGAAATCAACACTGCATTTGTAGAATATATAGTTATTTAAACCTAGCAATTTTTTCTCTTCAAAGGACAAGTGACGAGATGTAATGTGGAAAAAACATGCAAATGGTATAAAAACAGAGTGAATATTGGACTTGCATGTAGTACATCATGGACACAAACAACTTTCTATATGAATGCTCTGTACCTGCTGAAAGTGTATAGTAAACAGGCAACTGTTTGTTATACACATTCACTATATCAACTTTATGTGTCAGAGGTTCTGTTCATAGCTTGCTGTGAAGGTCTTCTGCCCCCAAATGGCCAAAATTAATTACTGCATAGTATTCAAATTGCAGCACCAAGCACTTCTTTCGCGACAGGGGATTAATTTTTTTCAAATTGTTGTCACCTTTTATGTTACCTCATTAGTCTTTACATTTTAAGTTACGCAGTGAAATGACACAATGAGAAGAGGCACAATTGGGAAAAAGCAGTTGACGTCATTCAGAAGTTTGGCTCTCACATTTTCTAGACTTTCATCTGTTTCCCCAGCAGGGTGTGAAGGACAATAGTTGACTTCAGCCTTTTTAGCTTTCTTTATATTTTTGGCTGGAAGGCATTCATCGTTGGCTTTGTTTTTCAAAGCATTTAAAGTCACTTCAGGACAGCCAATGTTTCGCATCTTTGTCCTGTAATTAGCCATTTTGTATTTCAGACTAATCATCCAGGCATAGTAACCAGTGGAAGATGTCTCTTGCAAACAGGGAAATTTTTTGATTAATGTCCCTGCTACCTATTATTATATTTGGTGATTTTGTGGATATGCCCTATAGAAGAAAATCTCCTAAACTAGCTTTTCTAAGATGTCAGACTTCAGCCCTGGAGAAATCTTCAGTCTAGTGCATAGGTGTCAAACTCTGGCCCGTGGGCCAAATTTGGCCCGCAGTGTAATTATATTTGGCCCGCGAGACAGTACCCAATGACTACTAGAGCTGGCCCGCCGGTATTATACAGCGCTTGTCTCGCTAATACTACCGCCATGCTCTGGGGCAAATGCCTTGCGAGCAGAGTGCAGTATGACACGATAACTACAAATCCCAGAATGCTCTGCTGGTGTTTCGGCGCGTCAATCAGGACAACACCCATAAACACCCTCTCCTCTGTTGACAGTAGTCATAGTGACCTCATGCTACTACTGGCACCGTGCTACCCCTCCCAAAAATGGTGAAAAGAAAGGCAGAAAACAGGAGTAACATTGTTATTAGTTAATTGATTTATTGTTATTTTATTTTTTAATTTATTATTAGCCTGTGGAAAAAGGTTACTGTTGAAATCTAAATTAGAAAGCTGCAAATAAAAAAGAGGCATACGATTGTTATTTAAATTTTATTGAAGAAATGAATGCCATTGATGTGTTTTTTTTTTTTATTTGAAATTCGATTTTGCATGTGTGCAATATTAAGTTATATATTGTATAGTATTAAGCTTTGCTTGTTCCATATTCAATGTTTAAGCAAAACTTGTTTGGGTCCATATGAAAAGGTTCATTGTTATATCTGGAGGAAGATTTTTTCAATAAATATCAATGTTGGCCCGCGACTTTGTCCAAGTTTTAAATTTTGGCCCACTGCGTATTTGAGTTTGACACCCCTGGTCTAGTGCCAGTTTCTCTGAAGTTCTCATTTCCACGCTGAAGCTGCACCTCTACATCATATGGATAGCGAGGAATAGTGAATTCACGTGGCCATGCATGTGCTCTCAGCTCGCTGTCTGAATGTGACAGAATGGTGGTGTTATCTGAGTCTGATGAGGACAATGACGACACACTGTGAGTTGTTTGAATGCTTACTGGACTTCCAAAAGACCCAGGGGTGTTTGGAGCACTCTGCTTCGAAGACAATGGACTCATATCCACATAATTTAGCATGTACACCAGCTTGATTGTACTTCTGTCTTGAATGTCTTGTACCGACGTAACGTTCATGAACTCAATATTGAAGTCAGGGTCCATGAACTGAATACGAAAGTCTCTTTCAATTCCAAATGCTTGGCAAACTGCATTGTGTAACTCTGTCAAAGTGTTTTGGCATTCCTGAAGGGAGATCAAGTCTTCTAAAGTCACTGTCTTCTACGATGACTTTCAGCTTCAGATGCTCTGCCATTCTTCAATCGAATTGTTCAAGGAGAAAAAATAAAATGTTGTTAAATTGATATTTGGCACTGTTGTCACTTAAATATAACTTTTTTTTAGGGAGTGAGGTAGAGTAGGAACATACTGTAACACAATTTTATTGTGCAGTTAAACCACAATTTATTTTACCATTATTGTCTTTCTTTGTATTCGCATACCAACCAAAAACCCTGACGTTGTTTTGATTTTTGTGTTGCAGTTCGTCCTTTTATTATAATATATTTTAACTGACAGATTTGAATGTTAGTTTTCATTGTGTTAGTCACGTGTGTAGTCCTTAACATGCATATTTCTAGTATAAATGGCAACATGAGGGTAATTTGTCAGAGAATCTTCCATCAGAAAATTCTCACAAGGATTTTTTTTTTCTATCTTTACTAAAAACAATATTAGTCTTCATGTAAGAAATTTTAGGTAGCCCTCTTGTTACCATGTGTATTAGTGTATGAACTCATGGAACACATGAACACAACATGAATTACCATGATCTAACCTTGTGTATGTTATGAATCTTTTAAGTGTCACCATTTGCCGGCCTCCAATCCTGTAATCTGCCAAAGGGTACTGGTCTACCAAGGCACCAAGTTGAATGAGGGAGACTTGTGATGTAGGACATAACTCAAACGCCCTAAAATGCTCCCTATACCAAGCACTCAACTCTTTAGCAATGAAGCTCAAGCTCTTCTCCATAACAACCATCTGGACAACTTCTGCAAATTCTGGCAAGCCACCAGCAGAGCCATAAACAACAATCATGCCATTCCTGTAGTTCACTCCATTAAGAGATGCATTCTTTGTGAGCTGAATGTGAGTAATATCAGGGTATTTTAGCTTCAAAAACTTCTGTACATCCTGATGCAAAATGTCAACAGAGACAGTTGAGACAGCTGAGACAGCAGCGTGTGTGGGGAACAACCTGCTTTAAAAAACTGTGCTTTGCCTCAAACCTCATTGTCCACATACCAACTAGTGGACCAAAAAAATGGATCATCTGGGGATAATGTTCCACAAAATGATGTTTCAGTAACAGCTTTACACCCGGAAACACCTCTTGTAACCTACATCTGTGGTCACAGATTGTGGCTTCAAGGAAAGCAATTGACTGTGCTGTGTGTACTGGTGCAACAACTAGTTCAACAATATCTTTAAGGTCCAAAATGACCTGCCAAGCTGGCTCATCTGGGGGCACCAACTGTCCAACCAAAAATGGAAGGAATCTTAAAAGACTCCAATTTTCGTGAGCATTTCCTCCAATACTTCTGTTCAGCATGAACGTCCTAGGAATAGCATGAGGACGGTTACTCTTGTCTGCCCATTTGTAAGAAAATTTCAGAATGGACTCATTGAGACTGTCAAGTGTGAAATATTTTTTCGAAATTAACAGATTTAGGCAATGGGCCAACTCAACTGGTAATATGCCTTCAAAGATGTCATGGGCAACATCTGGAGGGTAGCCAGTGCAAACACTGAAATGAGAAAGATGTGCGGAGAAAACACACTACCTTTTAACACCGTAACATGGTTTTGCATTGCCCTGTGCTGAACTAACATGCATTTCATGTATCTCTTTGCGTCTGAGAGTAAATGCACCTGAACTCACCTCCTCCTCCTGAATTTGAGGCTTTTGTGCCACACAAAACCGGCAAATGTATTCACCTACAAAACTCTCAATAAATCCTGAAATTCCATGCGCTGCCAAATTGTCTGCTATGACACACTGTATTGTGCCCTTAACAAAATCTCCAAGATGTGCAACAAAAATACCCTGACTTTCCAAAGTCACAACATCCTGCAACAAGGGCTCTAAGACCTTTCCATATCCATAACTCCTCACATCTTCAGATCTGCAGAGAAAAGCCAAATAAATGGAAGACAATGAGGAATGGAAACCAGGTGGCAAATTGCTGAGATTCTGAGATCTTGTGCTTTTTACGAGATGTGCCAAGTGGATTACAAATCTCAAAATCATCCACGTACAAATTCAGTAACACGCGCAACTCACCTCCTGATAAAAAACCATTTTCATTGAAAAACAAACCATCTCTAAAAGACCTGTATATCACTTCTCTTCCTTTTTCTTCTGATATGAGACTACTATCTAACACTTTGTTCAGAATATGACCATCAGCGAAAAGCTGCTGCAAAACCTTCAATACCGGAACATATTGCAGTGTTCTTTTACCTTTTTTAATCCAAAAATATATTCTATTGCTTCCACAACTTTAAAATTGTCTTTGTAGTATTTCTTGCGCTTAAAGGTTGTTGCCAAAGGACAGCCTTTACCAATTGACTTGTACACAGGATTAGATGTACACAGAGCAGATGCAAGTTCTTTAATGACTGACTGGTCAACTTGCAGGCTGTAACTATTCAGTGTGTCTTGTATCACATTTGTTGTACTGCACAAAGTGTTAAATGTCTCACTCTGTTCAATGTTGAAAAATCCCTCTCACAGTTTACACTTGAGATGGGCACCGTCAGGGCAATGGATGCCAGCTGGCTCATGGAGGGATACAGCTGTGCCCACTCGTCATTTTGTGATGACAGTTTTTCCATGATTGTTACTTGGTCCATATCCTGAAACACATTTAACACAGTGGGACAACATGTCATTAAATAGGTTCCTCCATCATCTTTCTGCTGAACTCCCCCATTAATTTGGACCTAACATTTTACCTTAAAAGCTCCTGAGTAAATGCTGCTTGTAAGATGACCATTCCTGCAGCAGAGTGGTTTCAGGCTGCTGCTGCAGGAACTTGTTGGCCAGGGGCTTGAGGTCTTCAGTGATGACAGTATTGTCTTCTTTTAGTGCCTGGGGTCCCAGCACATGGAAAGCTCCAATTATCCCCAGGTTATGAAATCTCCTGTCCAGGCTGTCCAGGAGACCATCCAGATATGGCCCCATTATGGTACAAAAAAGAAAATGAGTGCCGAGTTTGATTAATTCAAACCTTTATTTGCACAGGGAGATAAGCTAAGAGTTAGGTCTCCTTCCCAGAAGTGCCCTGTAATACAAAATACAATGAAAATAAAATAACACAATAACAGTAATAACATACATAGCTGAAAGGTGACAAGTAAACAGGACAGACAGGAAAAAAGAAAACACAATTACTCAAAATATTTCAAGGTAGCACTAGCTTTTCAACACTGACCTACTCCACTAACTCAGTTATAAATTGAATTAAAACAAATTTACCTGTGTCCTGAACCGGGGACCAGAGCATGTCTCTGGTGTACTCCACCTGGTCTCTGCCTCTCCTTCCCCTCTCCTCTTCATGCCTGATTTCAAAGGCCCCTAATCCTGCAGGATCATCCAGGTCATTGTGGAGCTGGGCCAAGAATGATCCAAGCGGCTGTGCATCACCAGCATCCATGATGGCTCTCGGGCATGCCACTGTGCCTGGGACCTAATATAGGCAGTCACAAAAAATACTTATTTTTCTTGAATGCAAAATGTCATGATTTAATAGTCTAACTGGTTCTACTCTCTTATTAAGAGAGAAACATGTTAAAGTAGTAGACTAATGGACCTTTTACGGCCAAGAAGTTCACATTTTCCTTCTGGAAAATCTTGGACAGGCGAGCAAGATGTGGCAACACATCAGCCTGGAGATAGAGTGCAGCAACAAAGCGGTAGGTGCAGCAGAATCCATAGAGACCCTTGGCCTGTGGACACTTGTTGGTCTCTGTCTCCTCTGCCAAGGCACCCAGTACTGCACTGAGGTTTCTTTGCAGAGTGCTGACTGCCAGGTGCTCTGACAGCCAGCGTGTGTCCTTCACTTGCTAAAAAATATTTCAGCCGTTAAGATAAAAGATTGAGACAGAAAGTATTTCTATGCACAATAATGCCCAGTGTTAAAAGTATGTGTTTCTATGATCTCACCGTTACTTTTTAAGTCCTTAAGGCCCAAGGACTCCGCTGCAGCTTTCAGAACAGCAGTTCTGTTGGCGCTGTTACGGAAGTATAGGTGGAGCTGCTGCAGGTGGTCCCTGTAGGTAGCCATGTATGGAACCTCAAATGAGGCATCTCTACATACCAGGGCAAGACGATGGGCAGCACAGGCAACTGGCAGCAACCAGGGAAAGGCATCCTGCAACTGCTTTGCTACACCATGCAACCTTCCTGTTACAAGAAAAGAAAAAGATATATCAAAACAAGTAACAAATTCATGTTCTCTCTAACCTCATGCTCACCAGTTATACTGTAAAACACGCTGTAAAAAAAATCTGCTTGCAAGCGAGTTCATACCAGTCATTACAGCAGCTCCATCTGTTCCTTCACCATAAAGTTTTTCGGTTGGAACTTTTTTTTTGTCCAGCACCTCCTTTATGGCTGCTACAGTACTGTCTGCCTTCCCACCAGTAACCTGCACCAGCTCAAGAAACTGGCTGTAGAGTTGGCCTTCTGCGCTCATATATCTGAAAAACATTTTTAAAAAGACATCTTCAACATATCTGTATTACTGATTCAGTCATTAATTATTGTCCTCTCAATAATACCTGACATGCAGATCTAGCTGCCTCTTCACAGAGACATCTGTGCTCTCATCCACTTCCAGCCCGATAGCCACAGAGGACTGGATGTCTTTGAGGACTGGCTCCTCCACCACTGCAGCTAAGATCTCCAACATCTCATCTGTTATTATATGAGACCGGTAATTGGTAGTTTTTCCAATCTAAAAGTAAATTATATTAAATATAGTTTTGAGATTGAGGCAAGCTGACTTGCAGTGATGATATGCAAATATAAACAATACACAGTAGTAGCATGATAATAATTTACCTTCAGCTTTTTAAAATAGTCACATCCTAGCAACTCAGCTAGCTCAAGAAGAGCTGGATAATTTGTGTGATGTGCTCGTTTTGTTAAATAGTAGAGGCATTTAAACCCCCCGATGATTGCCTCATGCTCCAATGACTGGATCAAAGGCAACCACAACAGAGGAACCTATACAAAGCAGGTACAAATATGTTCATGCAAGACAAAGCAGGTCGTACTTAAGATGATCTGATCCATCAATTTAAATGACTTCCTATTAATTCACCTTGTGCCAGTAAGGCCTGAGACCTCACACTCTGTTTGTGGTGCTCCGTACTCATGTGCCTATCCAGGTAGTCAACTCGATAAAGTTGACAGCCTGCCTCAATGAATGGCCGCTTCTCTGTTCCCCTTTTTGGTGCCTGCTTATGCTGCCGACATAAGCGGCAGAACATTCCTATAGGGACAGAGTAACGTGGCATTATTGATCATTGCTCTTAGAATGGAAATACACTGAATTCATTTATTTATTTATTTATTATTTAATAGAAATATTGACATGTATATTATGCACAAAAAAAACAAGAAAGGAAAAAAAGATGCTGATCACTCACCATTATCAGTGTGGTAGAGCCATGAGTGGAACCGGCTATTTTTTCCCACCCATTCAGGGTCCCATCCTGATAGCCTGTGCTTCGCTTTTTGTTTTTCTTGCAAGTCATTCAAGATTTCTCCTCTGTTCTCATCTCTCTCTCCTGCACCTTCACCCAGCTGCTGTGCTCTGCTCTCCTCTACTTTGTTTAACAACTCCTCTCTGTCTAATGTTACTTGTCTAATAAGATTGCATTAAAAGTGTGAGTAACGTAACGCTAACAGCGTTATAGAGTTTACACTCACATCACACCTGATTACAAGTGCGAACATTAAAATACTATTTTTTACCTAACCATCATCATTTACGAGTCAGTAAAAGGCTTATGATAGGCTACCTGACGAGCGTCTTCTTCATCTGTTGTCTTTCTCTTCTTAGAGAAGTATCTGAACAAGCTCATCTGAAAATGCAGTCAGCAGTTAATACATAATGACGTGTTTCTCTGTTTGGCAGGAAATGTCGTATTAAAATCCCAATATTTTACTCAAAGGATGAAGAGTAAGGCTGTCAACACATGCTAATTTAATTGTCTTGCCATTATCCATTACTGTCCTATAGAGAAAACAAAGAGACGGAATCATACCTTGCAAAAAGCCAAAAAGGCTATGTATACTGGCTTTTTTGGCACCATATAGCAGCTCTTCTGAATTATATAACAAAATGGTGCTAAGCTGAGGTATTGGTACTATTCTGTCCAGTCAAGTAGCAAATGCAGCTCTGACCACTCATTGTGTGCAGGCAGCCTTGTTCTAATCAATACCTAGGAGAACCTGGGGGTAAACCAACCTATGGCGACCTGGTGATGATGATGTAATGTACATGTTTGAAAGCATCAAGCAGCAAAGGTGTGCTTACAAACCATGATACCACACAGTTACAGAGTATTTATCCTCGGCAGATTTATGAAGCTATCCTTTTAAACAAAGTTTAAACTGACTGACTTATGAGATTAGTATAGCTGTGAGGAGTTGGTTTATGAAATGCACTTACCCAAACAATGTAAGGTCCCCTTAGGGGTTCAAAATCAGATACTGGAAAACCCTGCAATAAGAACAGAAATACAAATAAAGGTTTATGAATTTTGATGTTCCATCCACTCTACATTAACTACATGTATGAGTGTGAGAACAGAAATCAACCAGAACAGTCACATTACATGAATCAATGTAGCACCAACATAATGAATTTGTTTGGTGCATCATCCTACATCACTGATTTCTTCTGCAATGATGTTTAAGAGCTGAGCTCATGACACAGTCAAAATACTGTGTGCTTTGTTAACTCGCACACTAGAATTTGTGATGAAACCAGAACAAAAATGAAGCATGGTTGAGGGGTTTGGTCGTTTCCTTCACTCTCTGTGGTGGTGCTGAACCAGTACGGGTGTAATATATGTTGGGCCTCTGGGCTGCGCTGTGGGAGCTGCCGACGTCTCCGCCATTCATTCATTGTTGCAGCGACAACCGAGCCAACGCCGGCTTGACCTTCTGTTGTGGACGTTTATAATCAGTCAGTCATGTTTGAAGAATGTAAACAAGAAACAAATGACCGACAGATAAATCATATTTTGTATGAGTTTCCCCGCAGTTGTTGTTGTTGTTGTTGTTGTGCGTGAATGAGTTCACTGTAAACTTACTGCTACTGTTTATACTCTGTGTAGGAGACACTTCAGTGAGCAGAGCCAACACTGGCTACAGTCGCAACGTCAAGTTTACTGGACTGCGTCGTGTAAAACGCTTGCGTTGTTTATTTATTTAGCACCAGTGTCTCCAGGGTTTTTAATGCTGAGTGCGACGTATCACGTGTGCTTTACTGGTAGATTTGAAACAGAATAATGGTTTAGAATGAACATTTATCTGAGTGTGGAGGAGGAAACAGATAGATTCAGTAAACACTGGAAATATACTATACATTACTTTTTAGACCTATGTTCCAGCTGTTGTGTATATACTCTTGGACAAATGTATACATATCTTTATATATTTTTGCATATTCCTGTGCCCATATAATGCACTTACTTCTATTTTATATGCTTCTTATTTATATTTTATATTTTTGCTTTAGTATAATTATAAATAAACAAGTTTGTATATATTTCTGATTCTGATAATATGCTGACAGTAAAAGGACCACTGCTGATATTTATTTAAACTTCCTAATCCCTGTCTATGATGGATAAATATACAGGACTCAATAATCTTTTTTCATGGCAGGCAAAATGCACAAGCAAGATTTTTCCCTGGGAGAATCAGTGTTGTGTTTCGCAAGGGACCACTTGGATATCTCCTCCAAGATCCCACCGATGCAGCCAGACTGATAAAGAGCAACCCATCTCTACAGGACGGGTCTGCACCTGTAAAGGAGGAGCTGGTCCGACAGAACGCCCTCACTGTGGTCCGTCAGAGAGGAGGGGATGCTTCAGACAGAACAGAGGTGCTTGGAGAATACATCCTGCAGTTTGGAAAATATAAGGGGAAGTCGTTCCGCTGGCTTCTTGAGAATGACATGGGGTATACCATCTACCTGATCAAGAACCAGCAGAAAGAAGAGGCTGCAGGAGTCTTCGTGGCAGAGGGGCACAGCAAGGATAGCCTACTGTCCTTTGTGAGTTACGCCCTCAGCTTTAAAGACATCCAATCTCTTATTCAGTTTGAGTCAAAAAAGCCAGTTGCAACAACAACAGCAGCATCAGAGGACGACCAGCTGGTTGGTTTTGGCTCTCGTGCTAACTGCACCTGGCGAGAGATTTGGGACAGCAGGGACGATGGCTTTGCAGCCTTCATACTGAGGAAAAGCTGCACTCCTCTCTGATGACACACGTCACATAATCCTGCTGAAGCCATGGGTGGGTCTTGTTTTTCTTTCTTTTTCTTCATTCAAAACGGTGTACAAGGTGTCAAGGAAGCACTTTAGTACTTTACTACACCAAAGGATAAAAACTTTAATAATTTCAGTCGTGATTTTATGCACATGACCCTGAGACATATTTTTCTAATATTGTAATTCTTTTGTGTTTGCATCACAGAAATGGATGAAGATGAAGAGCTGGAGAGAGCATCAGTGGACAACTCTGGGACCATGAACTATTTTCCCGAACCGACTTTACCGACCGAAATGTTCTCATGTTGACCACGTTCTGGTCGTGTTTGTGTTCTGGTGTTCTGCTTGTTGTCCCAGTGACTATGAATTGATACCACTCATCATGAGGGTAAGTATCAAGCCTTATTTTCTTATGTGGTTGAAATGGGGAAAAACTGCTGGTTACTAACCCTTGAATGCATGTGTTTGTGAGTTGTTGTTGAGTGCCATGTTGCTTTCCCTGCTCAGGCCAAACAGTAATTACTGTGACAATTGAATATTGAATGATTAAAATGTAAATCTAAGAAACACTACAATGCACATTGTTGTAAACACTACATGATGCATTATTTTACTGTATAAGATAAGCAGGTGAAGTAACAAATGGGTGACCTTTGTTTTTACTAACAATAGTTTTTGTAAATTGCCAAAATATAAATGACTGACATGACTTTTTCTGTTGCAGCACCATGTGCTACACCGTCTGCACCAGCTGCACCGGCTTCAGAGGTGGATGGTAAATACATCATATTTTTCTATTTATCAATTTAAACCTTTTCTGTAATATTTACTGTCAATTATTTCTGTTACACCCAAACCCAGGAGTCATTACTTTTACCTCCCTTCCCTCCCTGCAGCCTCAGCTCTACCGTCTATAAAGAGACCTGTGCCCATTCCTCGGGAACTGTTGTGCCTTATGCCGGAAACAGAAGATCCCCTGCCCACAGAGACACCTGTCACGGTACCGGGTATGTACTGGTTTAACTATATTCACGTCTCAAAAACATCCATGGAGAGGCCATCATAACTGATTTTGTTCCTGTTGTCATAAATCAGATACAGCATCATGTTAACTTCCTCTAAAGATGATTGCAGCCAGCAGTCTGTGCGCAGCTTTCTGACTTTCAAGCGCTTACACTGTAGAGGCTAACTGTCATATTTCATTCTTTCTTTTTCTTATTGTGAATAACAATGAATATTTAATATTCTCCGCGACAGTGACAATTTCAGTTTCTCTTGAGACATCTGCAGTGACCAGTCAACTGCCAACTGCATATACAATATTCCATGTTGTAATCATTTTGGCACACAAGAATAATATCATTATTATTACTGAATACACTGGAATAGAAACAGTGATTGATATGACTGCTTTAACATTCTTGGGTCTTCTTTCCCCTCTGTTTTCTGTTTCAGGGATTGCTGTGCAGCATTTAAGGTGGCAGAATCTGTTGCAGGAGAGCATCTGAACTGGGACGCTTGGCGTACAGCTGATGCCATTGTTTCTGAGGCCACTTCCAGTAACCTGCTGAACACTTGTGCATCAAGATCCCATTACAACACAGACATAACCATCAAGCTTGACTTGTTCCACTGTATGAGGCAGTTTCTCCGTGAGTGTGTCTCAGAACACCATCCCCTGTACAGTTCTTTTGCCCAGTTCCTACCTGCTGCCTTTTCTGTGGTGGATCAAGAGGACCTGCAGAGGCTTAAAGATGCCTATACCTTTTGTGGTATTCAACCTGCAAACCGAACAAAACACCACATCCGCCAGCACTGCAGGACCAAGATTCCTAAGCCCGAGGAGCTTGTTCAGAGAGTTGAGGGAGTTTTCCAGCATTTCTACCTCACTCAAGACCCAAATGGCGTCCCTCTCTTTAAGCCCTCTATGCTGAAGGTGTGGCGGATTCAGCGGGTGCACATCCTGCGTGGTTGCCTTAGTGACCCTGAGGTGGAAGGTGGGATCTTGTACAGGCATGGAGGAACGGTGCAGCTGAACCACGTGCAGGGTGAAGGCGCTAAAGTACCTGTTTGGATCCCCGTCAGAGGCACATCTCAACAGGAGGGATACCACTTCCATCAGGCTCAGTGGGTCACCGGAACACGCCTTTCCACAGCGCTGTTTCAAGCTCAGGGGATGATGGGGGTGACACGGTGGAATTACCAGCGTCTGTTGGACCTGAAGCAGCCAGGTGTTTCTCTTCCAGCCGTCTTTGATCCAGCTTTGATTGTGGACCTTAACGCAGTCTCTGAACGGGTGCTGGGCCAAGAGAAGTATCCTGCCCTTCATCTGTCCAGCAGAGACACTGGAGAGAAGTTTGGCCTGGAATATGTTGAGCCCGGTTGTCGTCCAGTTCCTCTAGACTGGGATAAGCACAGGACCAGGACAGACTACCCACGCCCTGAGTCTACATCCTCAAATAAGCCCACCTACTGAGCTTCCTCAGTCAACCTCCATGCCTCCAACCAAGCTGTTCCAGTTTCCTGCACGCCCTCTTGCTGATGTTTCCGTTCAACCGACTTCAGCTCCTGAGCCTAAATCTGAGCCAGGTAAACATTTGACAGACTTACACTGATGCAGTCATATCTATTTTTATCAGTTGGTTGTATTTTTTTGATGCAACAATGTGGGGACTATATTTAATTTATCACTTACTAGAGTTTTACACAGACATAGCCAGAATTACTTATTGCACTCTTGTCGTTTGTTGTTATAGGAACCACATTCCCACCACCCCTGCCTCTGCTGTCCTCGCCAACTGCTGCTCGCACTGGACCTGTGAAGACCGGAGGGAGGGTCTTTGTTTTGGACCACAAGCGCTGGCCATCCGCTATGAAGGACGTCATCGACAGCCTGCTCAACAAACATCGTGGGCAGAAGGACATGCTCAAGCTTGTGGACCAGGACTACACTGTTCTAGTTCATAACTCTAGTATAGACCCAAACAGCATGCTCCACCCAACAACCAGATTACATATTACACAGTATGTAAAGCACCTAACGACTGGTTTTTTAAGTTTTCGATTTTATGCTCAAATGAAAAATGGAAAAAACGGATAACAAGCGTTTCCCATTTCATCCAATTGTCAGTGAGCCGGTGTAGGTACCAAATGTGTCCGGGTGGACCCATTTTATATGGGGCGGACACATTTGGTAACTACACCGGAAATTACCGTGACCTGGGAAGATCAATCAGAAGATTTAGCAGCAGAGCCAGCGTGGAAAATGGACATTTACATCCTCTTCCGTACAGACAAAAGGGTCACGCTAAAAACAAACGACATGACCACGGAGAAAATAAGTGTCATTTTCCAGGTATGTTTTTTTTTTTTTTTACATTTAATGTTACGTTTAAAACGATACTCATGGTGGCAACGTTAGCACACTCAGCCAAAACAGAAGCAATTGCTAACATCAATATTGTTTCTAAAGGAAAATAAGTTTGTTAAGGATTTTCATTCAAACTGCACGTATTATTATTTTATTAGTTTATTTTCCACACTGACTGCTCGAACACAACCAGCAACAACAAGTTTCCCGGGGCAAACTTCATACTACATCCATGCATATGTCTTATTCAGGAGTGTACAACAAACACCCTTCAAAATAAAAGTCACAGTCACTCATAACACAACCAGTAAGGTCGCGTTCTTTCACATTGCTTAATAAAGTTACTGCTCACTGCTTGAGATCCAGTAGCATAAACTTCAAAAATAGTAGCAATAACGTTAATTATCCGATGGTTATAGTTTATGTAATCCATCTCGGTACAAAGTTTAGTTTTATAAATTAATAACGGATAAAAAAAATTCCCCCTCTTTACTGTTCTGATTGGGACAAATTTGTTATATGTTGATTTTCCAATCATTATTTCATTCCAAAGATTTTTATTTTTTGCAGAGATTATTTAGGCATAATAAAGCATGTTGAATAATCTCTTGGAAGCCTATCTGATTTTTTTTTGTCTTTGGTTGTAGAGACATTTTGTTGTATAAGTAAATTTTCCATAATCCATACAGAAGAGGCATACTTTTAACAGAGACACAGAGAAAATAGTGTAATGCATTTATTGAATAGCAGTTCAAAATGTCAGTGACTCCTAAGTGATTATTCTTTCATAGTAAAAGCTTATATGTAGAAGATTAGCCAACTACACCAAGTCGTAGGGACATTTCATCACACAAGGACAAGAACCCCTCTCGGTACTAAAAAGTGCTCTAACATGACTTTACAATGCTGGTTTTCATTTATCTTTTTAGGATTTCTCAGCTTTATTGAACGGTTAAAATGTAAAGTAATAAAAAGGCATTAATGATTTTGATAATGTAATTAAAAAAAGTTACATCATGACCATATATAACTGGCTATAAATGTGTGTGTGTGTACAAATTCAATCATATGAATAAGAACAGTGTTTAGGGTCTCTCTTCTAACCTATGTTTCTACCATAGGTTTAAAAGGAAGCTGTCTATTTGACAGACGATCACAACGTGGCCATATTTCCCCAATCGGATGGTGACTTCAGCTCCTGGACCTCATCACCAAAAGTCACTATGAAGTGCATGGTGACAGCACCACTGTTGAGAAATCAGCAGCGGTACTTCCCACTGGTCCGCCTGTCCGCTTTTCTCCTCACCGCCCAACCAGCACAGCCACAAGCTCCTCCTGTCCAAGTTCAAGGAGCACCACCACTAAAAGCTTTGTTAGGTGAGGAAACTTTTACTCGTTCCTAAAGTATCCTTTGTCACCTCTGTTACTACTTATTTTTGGGCTACATTATTTGCAGAGGTGTGTCCAATTCTGTTTGCTGGTAAACCCTGCATATTATGGCTGAACAGTTCATCCAAATATTATCATAATTGTAATATGGCCAAGTGCGATGTCCAAATCACAGGAGCTGCAGTTTTTGGATAAAGGTAAAATGTGTCACAGTACTTTTTATGCTTGTATTATGGACAATAAAAATATGCAGTGTTCTGAACAAAATTCACATTTATTCATTTACAATTGAGCTTTGTAAAATCAATGTCTTACAGAAAAATACTGTAAATATACAGTATGCATATGCCTAGTTAGACATACCCCCACCTACAGTATATTTATCTTGCATGTCTTTCAGTGATACTTATCAGGTGCAACAATGCCTCCTGAAACATGCTATAGTCATTGTTAACCACTGTTTCAAAAAGAAGAGACATGTCTGGAAACCTCTCTCCAAACAGCTGCTCAGAATGACATCGTTCTTGCTCTGATGAAAATGGGTCAGAGCCAAAGGCAGATACCCAAGTCAGGGAGGACCCTAACTCCTCCTCGTACATGTGTGCTGCCTCAGCAGCATTGGGCAGCAGCTCTGTGGGCATTCTTGCTGGACAACTAGCAGCTGGAAGTTGGTTTGGTATCCCTCTGCCTAAGATTTGTAAAGATTTTTTAAAATTTGGTCAGTTGTTTTAAAACTACATTCATATAAATATTATCACACCTTACCTGGTATCCTATGGGCGTTCCAAGACTGCACAACTCTGCCAAGTCCTATCTGACTCACTTGACATGCCAGGTTAGAGACACAATTTTGTTGTATTATCCTGCATATTGAGTAACTCCTGATCCAGCAGGCAGACCATGGCCTGTTTTAGGGGGTAGTTTACCCGATTGTTAACCTCTGGCCAAATTCTTTCCACTCGAAGGTTCTGTTTAAACACAAGAAAAACTTATTGTTTGAAAACACTTGAGATCAAAAAACTTTCTTTAATAATCCAAAAATCAGAAAAGGTAGCAGACAGCATTGCTTTAACTATCACTGCTGTCAGGTTTTATCTGCATATTACACACTGTGCCAACTTTTTTTTCTGATTTGGGTTTGTAAAGGAGCTAAATAGCTAAATCATAGCTAAATCTGGCATAGATCATCTTCTCTCATTTGAGATTTATGTATTTGTGCATGGTCCCCGTTTCATAAATAAATAAATAAAAAGTTACTTATTATCTTTATACTGTATGTAATCAGTAGGACAAAATTCACCCTTGAAGAAGTTGTCTGCACGTAAGGAAGCCTATTGATGTTATGTCTGTGTTGAGACAGTTTTTCTTGCATGTACAGTGTCAAATAAAACTCCCTGCCATGATCGACTCTGATTTGGTCCCACATTCCATTGTTGGCAACTGCTTTCCTGTAATAGAGAATTGTGCAAATTATATGGATACATGTATGTGGATATGATAAATTCAGATTCATTTAACAGTCAAATGCACATAGTACACAGAGTGCAATAATTCTATGTAGAGCTTATTATTTACTTTGTTTTTAACATTGACTACTTGCCTGTAAACTTCCTCATAAATAATAAGGTTGTTCTTCACTGGCATTGTGGATTCAGCAACAATCTTGCTGCTGAAACCATCAATAGCCAAGACATGTGTCACTCCAAACATTCCCAGCTTCTCGTTTTGATCGAGGTGGAGTTTGTGGCCCTTGTATTCCGCATGGTAAGGAACTGGATTCAGATTATGTGCTCCCTAAAACAATTACAATGCAATCAATGAACAGCGCAATAACATTAAATCAGCTAAAATATTCGAATTATTCAGAAACCTAATACATGCATGTACTGATAATATAAGTCTAAATTAAACTTTTCATGAGGTCACTAACTTCAAAAATCATCTTTTTGCTCACAAATACAATTAATGTAGGTGACTTACCTGGCGGCGCAGCTCATTGTATGGCTGGTGAACCTCTCTAAGAATCCTTCCCACTCGTGCTTCACCTGCTTTAACTCCCACCGATGACAGGTATCCTGTCATGAATTTTCATCCATAAGTTGGACCTGTCTGTCGAGACAAAAAAAGGGTTAAATTAAATAATTTGCCTAGCCATGTAACTAAGACTCAACACTAATTTAAGATTTACAGTAAAAGTCAATAACAAAAACTGTCATGTGACTTTTGTGAAACTTGACATATACCTTTAAATCAGGCTCAAATATATCCACAGGAATTAGGCACAATGTATTCAATAGGGTGACCATGTTTTAATTTCAAAAAGACATACTCGAAATACAAAGGCCCAGTGTGTAATAATCAATACATTTCGTAGCACTTTCGTCCCAATCAGAACAGTAAGTGAGGGATTTTTTCCTGTTATCAATTTATAAAACTAAACTTTGTACTGGGATGGATTCACCATCATTTATCATTCACCACCATCCCGAAATACCGCTATTCCGACATGCGAACGTCCCACCATTCCGACAAGGCTTTCCATATAAGCAAATGTGCGTTACTCAACAGGTGACTCACTTCTTCAAAACATGCTGATAGAGGAATACCCACATTTGGCTGTGCGTAATTACGCAGCAGAGCGCAGACAGGAACTACATAGCTTGGAATGTTGGAAAGGCACCTTTAAAAAAAGAAGAAAAAATACCGTTATTCTGACCATAGGAGGCAAGAATTGTCGGAATGATGAGACGTTTGATAGAAAATTAAGTGTTGCCATTTAGACAATTAGAGGCCTATGACAGACTGGTGGGATGTCGGAATGACAGTGGCCCACCCAATGTGCTTTTGAACCTTAACTTAGACTGCGCTTGTTTAACACTATAGGCGATCATGTTTTATGTGAAAAGCGAATAGTTTTAGTTTGTAGGCTACATGTTAAAATGCGAGCACTTACCTTATCTATTGATGACAGGATAGCAGTTTCCAGTTCTGTGTCTGACACATGTCTTTTATGCCTGAGCTGGTGTTGAGCACAGAATCTTCTCACCGACATTTCCGAGAACCTCTGAACACCGAACTGCTGCAGCGTGGTGAAATCTCGGCATGCATTTTACCATCTTCAAAAAGCTGTCCAATCATATCTAAATGATCCTCAAGTCCGGCCATTATGTTTGTTTTGCGGGCTCTCGCAGTAAAGGCAGGGACGGCCACTTCCGGGTCTCGGTCATTTCCGGCTCACTGAACTTGCTTCAGATCAAAATTGGATGAAACGGGAAATGCTCGTTATCCGTTTTTTTTAATTTTAGTATGGGAAACGAATACAGAGAAAAAGAGTTGTTTTTTCGTTTTCTTATTTTTGGTTTTATTTTTAAAAACGAATGAACGAATGATACACGGATTCTGTTGCAATAGTTAACCCACCTCCACCTGTTCAGACCCTGGCCACACCTCTAACCCAGGACTCAATTGAGAGGATTGTTCAGGGTGTCCTGGAGAAGCAGCAGCAACAGCAACAGCCAGCACAAAAAAAACACACACTAAAACTTGTCTTTCCTGTGGCCAGCCAAAGTCCACTTCTTCTACCAGCAAGGTCCCGTCAGATATTTCTACTGCTCTAAAAAGGTTTTTAAAGCTTATGGCGCTGAAGGTTTGACAAACCCAAAAATGTCCTTTAATGATTTTGCAGGGACAGAGTTCTTTCAGCGGGAACTAGATGCCACAAAGAAGTGAGTGGAGGAGAGAGGCCAGCAGAAACGGAAAAGGACAGAATCACAGCCCACAGGTCACAAATGTAGATTCTGTCAAATGGAACTGAAGCAGGGCCCAAACAGCCCTCACATTCACACAGGCTTCCCTGGAGTGGCAGGGAAGAATATTTACTGCCCAGCCAAAGTCTTCTCCTTGTACAGAGATCAGGGCATGGAGAAGGAGATGACCTGGCAAGAGTTTCAGGAGTCTGGTTTCTTTGAGATGGAAACAAACAGATGGGAGAATGAAAAGGGAAAATGAGAGAAATGGGCAGTGTTGTATATAGTATTGTATATAGTGTTGTATATATTTATAGCCATGTATATATATTTTTATAGGTTAATTGTATGTATATATCTTGTTCAAGAAAATTGTTCCATTTTCTATTAGTATTATACGATTACAGTTTCATGTAGCTCTGTGTCAAAATTTCTGTTCACCTGTGTTATCATGAATTTTATTTTATGTATGTGTGTTACTTTGCACCATGGCTTCTGTGTGTCTGTGTTTTTTTAAGTGTTATGACCGTATTCAGGTGTGTTCAATAAACAACATGCAGTTAATTCATGTCTACATGTTTCATTAAGACAAGTGAATAATGTATATTCATCTGTAAAAAGTCCAGGGCTTATCTGCATGAAGAGTTTTACATTTTTTCTTTGAAAGTACCTAAAGATATAAAAATCAGACTCCCCACAAAATCTAATGATAATCAGAAGTGAATAATAAAGTGGTATTCACTTTTATTTATTCAAAACAGCTGTGTGTCTTTGATAATGTATCACAAGCATTTCCCCGACTGGGATTCGAACCCGGGTCCGGATAATTATTTGTAAATATTCAGGAGAAAACTCAGTGGGAGAAGAACGTGGTTCAGCACCATGGACAGCGCGAAAAATGCTGCAATTTCATTGGCTGTCACTGCGTGCCAGCTATTCACGACTGGCCGCATTGAGAAAATGTGAGGTTATGTGACTAAAAACTATGCATTTCCACATCTGGATTACTACCATTATGACAGCAACACAGGTTTTTGTTTGAACTGCGATTGTCTCATTCTCCCATAGCCATTTGACAATGTATTAGTCTGTGGCAACTTAAAATTTCTGCGCGGTTAGACGTCTGTGAGCTGCTCACTGTCCCAGCGGATGGAGCCACTAATCAGCTGACTGAGTTACTGTAGCGGCTCGATTCCTCTCTCACCCTGGTCCCCTCTCTAAATCATTTTCTCTCACACCACTTTCCAGGGTGTCTTTTGAGCTCATCTGTGGCAGACGTAATTGTTGGCCGATATTTTCCCTGTTTCGTTTCTGCATAGAAGACGTCGTGAGACTTCCTTGTTTTCACTGGTCATTCATTTATTTCCTCCGTGACAGCAAAACACGTTACAGGAGCCTTCAGAAAACCCCGCAGGTTAAACTGGACTTACCAAACTCATTAACTAATTAACTCCGAAAGACTCACCACAAACGGACTTGATAACACTGGCTAGCCATTCTGGGCAGAGGACTTGTGCCGAAGTCTGTTTCCCCATCTAGTAGTGTTTCCCTGGCGTTACGACATTGACAAACGTTCCCATGGGGAAACAGACTTCGACACAACACCATCATTTGTCATCTCTGCATTCAAAAAGAATTGCGGTAGAAAACTCTCTGCATAGTTTTTTTTAACAGGACAGTGAACATTGAATTGCTTTTAATATATTAGCAATGTCAAGTTAACTTGTTTGTAATGTTAACATGCTATAGCTAACAGTACATCTACACTTAGCTAAAGTTTAACGGTCAGAATACAAAGTTCATAGCTGTAACTACTTTTTTTCTCTATCAAAACATGTTTTAAAGTGTAAAGACCCCGGTTAAAGTAAAAAACATAACACAACAATGACTATGAAATGCTTACTTACCGAACGAACCATCAACGGCTGTAGAACGTAAAATGGCGGCACAGTGTATGGACATGCGCAGATAGTGCAGGATAGTATGTGCCAATTTAAATGTACATAGCATTTTCAAGCTACATTTACCTGAATAAATTTAACTAGTTTTAAATGTGGGCAGTACATTTTGGAATTTCTTATATTATATAAGAATAATTAAATAACACATTTAAATCCATGGAATAAGCTTAATTAAAACATGTAACATTTAAAAGAGGCCAGAATCATTTTTTTCAGTGTACTCTGACACTCTCATGGGGTAAGCTGTGATCACACAACAGTATACATTTGGTAACACTTTAAATTCTGGTTGTAGTTACATTTTAGAACATTTTATGTTGTTTGTGCTGAAGCAGAAACTCTACCAAGTGAAACTAGGTTTATAAAATCACTCGCTCATAATTTATCCCAAAATCACCACTTGCCTGTAACATCAGATGGATAGGTTGTATTTCAAGTTGTATTTCAACCGACTAACCACAAGGTGTGAGTGTCACAAAGTCTGTCAGGTCTGAGCAGTCAGCCGTGTTCATGGATAATTCTGCAAGTGGGAGGTCTGACCTGCACAATACATGCAACTTATTGTGGAGATTGTTGTTTTGATATCTGTGATCTCAGAATATCAGACAAGTATAAAGACAGTTTCTTTCAGAGTTAGGATACTCCTGAGGATACTAGGATAGTAAGTGTTGGGTAACAGGCGCTGAGGAGAGTCTGTGGTCACACTGCTGCAGTTGATCTGGACTGATGTCAGTCTACGTGTTCAGGTCTCAGAGTGAAGGATCAGTCCAGTCTCCGGATCTCTGAGGTATTTGTAGCCCAGGTATGTGAACTGCAGCAGGGGGAGCTGATTCAGTTCACCATGTGACTCCACCGCCAGAGAGAGAGAGAGAGAGAGAGAGAACCAACAAATCAGGGACTGTGCATCAGTGGCGGTTCTAGCTTATATGACGCCCTGTGCGACCCCTCTTCCTCTTCTTCCACAACCTCTGTGTGTGAGACCTGAGGCCTTCTCAGTCGCGCCTGCACAAAATAGAGGGCGTTGTCACACTGTGACATGATATGATCGACTGTGCAAATGAGCGACGGAAAACCGGTTCCTCAGATAACAAAGAACAAAGAACAGCTGTTGACAGCGGGTGTTGAGGCGGTGAATCAGAGTAGGTCCTGTGGTGCTGTCTTTTGCCACCAAATACGACACCCAAGCTCCTGTCTGAGTTCCACCGTGCAATGCCACTTATCAGGTAAACCTGAAAGGGCCGAGCTGCACAGTGGGGACCTGAGTAGAGAGTAAAAATTTTGGTTTCATATACATACAATATAGATACAATATAGATACACACATAAACATAAGTAGCCTATACAGTGAGCAGCAACATCACCAAACGTTACCAAACAAAGGAGTCTTGCATTGTGAATTATTTTTTAACCAAAAAATATTTTGTTGTCCATTACCTCTGTATCTCCTTACCTTCCACAGCCGGGCTGGCTGCTACCAGTTCACTGAATGTTAGTGTACAACAAGCCATTAATACAATAGTATCCCAGGTAAAGATGATCTGAGGGGCAGCTCTGATAACTGCTGGGCTACAAGATTGTTGAAGTTTTATGTTTTTGTTTATGTCAAAACTCCAAGAATGTACATGGTGTTTTTTACACTTAAAATCTTTTCAAATATTTTCCCCTATTAGTTCCCCGTAAAACAACACTCACATGGAACTCTTAATATCAATCTGGAAGCGATCATCCCCATCCCCCGCCTTCCTTGTATAATGAAGTGAGTGTAACGCTGTGTGCCGGGGAGGAATGCAGATCTCGATGGATGGCACAGGGCTGAGTCCCAGCCGAGCTTGCCGTTTAAGGCTGCCCAATTTGACCATGTTAATAAAGTTTGAATCCAAATATCAACCTGTTACTGCTTCATGTTTTCTTTGTTATTCACCACTGTGCTGAAGGTTGTCAGAGGAAAATGAATGAATGACAAAATGCTATTTCAGGAAATTGTTATTTCATTTATTACATTTTCAGAAAAAGTTGTGATGGTTTGACTTTCACATGAGCACATTCACAGCTGCTCATAACATTTCAGTCACTAATTCTCCAGCAGCTCAACCCTCGCTGCCGCCTGTGTGTGGCTGTAGAGACTGAGGGAGGGGTCGGGTCACAAGGGAGAAAAAATAACTCCAAAAAGTGACTGAAATTCGGACCTGAGTGTTTTCGATGGTCTCACTCAAATTGAGTTGATGCTCACCCTGTTTATTCCAAATACCAGAATTTGCTTTATCACAGCAACTCTCTGTGTTGCAGGAAATGAAAACAGCCAGAGAGGAGGAGCAGCTGAGCGGCAGCAGTGTCTGTGAAGCAGTCACTGTACCAAACGCTTCCACAGTCATTCTGAACCAAGACCTGATCCAACTCCAGCTGACAAAGACCAGTTAGACTCTGATTCAACCTGAACCGTCAGTTCAGAGATTATAGCGTCTGAATGTTGGAGCTGCCCCTGACACTGAAAAAGAAACACTGATGGAAAGACGACAGGACAACAACATTTTGAAATGTTTTTATTGACAGCAGTCTGTTTAAAAGTGAGGCACAAATTGTTGAGCGGCAATGGTGTAATTTGGTGGATTTCTTCTCAGAAGTCAGGTCCCTCACCTGAAGCTGAGGTATGAGACATACAAACCAGGTGTTGTAGATTCTCTTATCATTCATCAGTGGCGCGGGAAGAAACTCGACGTGAAAGCCGCTCACACCAATCACACTCCTGTGCCTCTCACGTCTTCCCCGATGTTAAACATCAGCATTATGAGCTCAGACAGAGGTATCACTGCGGCCCTCACTCCCCTTACAGAGATGGTAAGAACCAATCTGTTGCGCTCCTCATGGACCGCCAGTCCACAACAAACACCAGCGCTTGTTGAAGCGCAGCGAAGATTCTCTCCAAGATCCGATCCATCGTTTGATGCTCGTCAGAGTCAAAAACTTTGTGACTGGACACTCCTCACTTAGTCTGGTCTTTTATAGGCTTACCGCAGAAGTAAACCATAATCTGACCAATGATCTTGCTCCGTGTCATTCTTTTATATAACCTGATTGGATATTTTTTTGGCGGTATGTCTCTCTTGGTTTTCCGGATCCAAAATGCCGCTCATTCATTCCTCTACGAATTGCTCGCCAGGCTTTTTAATTTTTTTTTTTAATATGACAATATTTTAAATATTTCTTATACAGTTTATTTCATTTAAGAAAGCATCAAATATAGGTGTAGTTTTTTAAGAAACCACATTTATGTATAAAGTATTTTGCTAAAAGTATAAAATTATTATTCCCAAACTTAATGTTTTTGTCTTCCAATCGGAGACCAATATTTATACTTTGTAATGTTAGTGTTGTGTTATGATTGGATGTCATCCACGACTGGAAAGCCTCCCAAAATGTCCTAGTTTTATTACAGTAAAGAAAAGAGATGTTCTATGGTTTCAATGTTGGAATTACAGTATCTGGAACATTCTCCTGTCCAGGTTTTGGGAGCACACCTGTGAGAGCACACACATCAGGAGCTAAATGAGAGGAACCTGAATGAAAAGAGGATGTTCTGATCAGGGCGAGTCTGCTTCAGATGTTTGAGTGAGAGACTGGTTGTTTGTACAACAGCGAGTCTAAACCAATGAGGACATGTTATGGAGACGTTTCAACATTTTTTTATGTATTAAGTATGTTTTAACAAAATGCTCTCCCTCTCTCTTTAGTGGTGGAGTCAGATTCAGATTCAGACAACTCACAGGCGAACCAGTTATATATCGTAAAGTGACAACATCATTGAAATGATCAAATGTCTACATTTAAAAGTTTGAATATAACTATCATTAAAATGACAACTGTCAGCGTTTAGTAGCCTGATAACAGAGAAAAAGTTGTAGTTTGTCATCATTAAAGTTGTGTATCTAACTTCACCTACTTTGTATCATTTTGACACAATTAAAAATTGTGTGTAAAAACTGAAACGACTCTGTGGAACATCCTCCTGTTCAGGTTTTGTGACCACACCTGTGTGAGCAAGTAACGATGTGACTAAAACCGTGTCCTCGTTTCCCTCATGTGATCCTCAGCTCCTCTCAGTTTACCTGCTGTATGGAAATGGTGTAAGGTACGAAATGCAACAATGGTGACAATGATGTCACTTTACGATATGTAACTAGCTCGCCTGTGACTTCTGCTTACTCAGTTGTTTCTTTTTCCTGTTATGTAGGATGTTGAATGTGACTTATGCTTGTTTAAACTGTTGAAATAAAGATTGTTTAAAAAAATTAAAAAGCCTGGCGAGCAATTCGTAGAGGAATGAATGAGCGGCATTTTGGATCCGGAAAACCAAGAGAGACATACCGCCAAAAAAATATCCGATCAGGTTATATAAAAGAATGACACGGAGCAAGATCATTGGTCAGATTATGGTTTACTTCTGCGGTAAGCCTATAAAAGACCAGACTAAGTGAGGAGTGTCCAGTCACAAAGTTTTTGACTCTGACGAGCATCAAACGATGGATCGGATCTTGGAGAGAATCTTCGCTGCGCTTCAACAAGCGCTGGTGTTTGTTGTGGACTCTGTGTCTGTGCGGGCGGTTCATGAGGAGTGCAACAGATTGGTTCTTACCATCTCTGTAAGGGGAGTGAGGGCCGCAGTGATACCTCTGTCTGAGCTCATAATGCTGATGTTTAACATCGGGGAAGACGTGAGAGGCACAGGAGTGTGATTGGTGTGAGCGGCTTTCACGTCGAGTTTCTTCCCGCGCCACTGATGAATGATAAGAGAATCTACAACACCTGGTTTGTATGTCTCATACCTCAGCTTCAGGTGAGGGACCTGACTTCTGAGAAGAAATCCACCAAATTACACCATTGCCGCTCAACAATTTGTGCCTCACTTTTAAACAGACTGCTGTCAATAAAAACATTTCAAAATGTTGTTGTCCTGTCGTCTTTCCATCAGTGTTTCTTTTTCAGTGTCAGGGGCAGCTCCAACATTCAGACGCTATAATCTCTGAACTGACGGTTCAGGTTGAATCAGAGTCTAACTGGTCTTTGTCAGCTGGAGTTGGATCAGGTCTTGGTTCAGAATGACTGTGGAAGCGTTTGGTACAGTGACTGCTTCACAGACACTGCTGCCGCTCAGCTGCTCCTCCTCTCTGGCTGTTTTCATTTCCTGCAACACAGAGAGTTGCTGTGATAAAGCAAATTCTGGTATTTGGAATAAACAGGGTGAGCATCAACTCAATTTGAGTGAGACCATCGAAAACACTCAGGTCCGAATTTCAGTCACTTTTTGGAGTTATTTTTTCTCCCTTGTGACCCGACCCCTCCCTCAGTCTCTACAGCCACACACAGGCGGCAGCGAGGGTTGAGCTGCTGGAGAATTAGTGACTGAAATGTTATGAGCAGCTGTGAATGTGCTCATGTGAAAGTCAAACCATCACAACTTTTTCTGAAAATGTAATAAATGAAATAACAATTTCCTGAAATAGCATTTTGTCATTCATTCATTTTCCTCTGACAACCTTCAGCACAGTGGTGAATAACAAAGAAAACATGAAGCAGTAACAGGTTGATATTTGGATTCAAACTTTATTAACATGGTCAAATTGGGCAGCCTTAAACGGCAAGCTCGGCTGGGACTCAGCCCTGTGCCATCCATCGAGATCTGCATTCCTCCCCGGCACACAGCGTTACACTCACTTCATTATACAAGGAAGGCGGGGGATGGGGATGATCGCTTCCAGATTGATATTAAGAGTTCCATGTGAGTGTTGTTTTACGGGGAACTAATAGGGGAAAATATTTGAAAAGATTTTAAGTGTAAAAAACACCATGTACATTCTTGGAGTTTTGACATAAACAAAAACATAAAACTTCAACAATCTTGTAGCCCAGCAGTTATCAGAGCTGCCCCTCAGATCATCTTTACCTGGGATACTATTGTATTAATGGCTTGTTGTACACTAACATTCAGTGAACTGGTAGCAGCCAGCCCGGCTGTGGAAGGTAAGGAGATACAGAGGTAATGGACAACAAAATATTTTTTGGTTAAAAAATAATTCACAATGCAAGACTCCTTTGTTTGGTAACGTTTGGTGATGTTGCTGCTCACTGTATAGGCTACTTATGTTTATGTGTGTATCTATATTGTATCTATATTGTATGTATATGAAACCAAAATTTTTACTCTCTACTCAGGTCCCCACTGTGCAGCTCGGCCCTTTCAGGTTTACCTGATAAGTGGCATTGCACGGTGGAACTCAGACAGGAGCTTGGGTGTCGTATTTGGTGGCAAAAGACAGCACCACAGGACCTACTCTGATTCACCGCCTCAACACCCGCTGTCAACAGCTGTTCTTTGTTCTTTGTTATCTGAGGAACCGGTTTTCCGTCGCTCATTTGCACAGTCGATCATATCATGTCACAGTGTGACAACGCCCTCTATTTTGTGCAGGCGCGACTGAGAAGGCCTCAGGTCTCACACACAGAGGTTGTGGAAGAAGAGGAAGAGGGGTCGCACAGGGCGTCATATAAGCTAGAACCGCCACTGATGCACAGTCCCTGATTTGTTGGTTCTCTCTCTCTCTCTCTCTCTCTCTGGCGGTGGAGTCACATGGTGAACTGAATCAGCTCCCCCTGCTGCAGTTCACATACCTGGGCTACAAATACCTCAGAGATCCGGAGACTGGACTGATCCTTCACTCTGAGACCTGAACACGTAGACTGACATCAGTCCAGATCAACTGCAGCAGTGTGACCACAGACTCTCCTCAGCGCCTGTTACCCAACACTTACTATCCTAGTATCCTCAGGAGTATCCTAACTCTGAAAGAAACTGTCTTTATACTTGTCTGATATTCTGAGATCACAGATATCAAAACAACAATCTCCACAATAAGTTGCATGTATTGTGCAGGTCAGACCTCCCACTTGCAGAATTATCCATGAACACGGCTGACTGCTCAGACCTGACAGACTTTGTGACACTCACACCTTGTGGTTAGTCGGTTGAAATACAACTTGAAATACAACCTATCCATCTGATGTTACAGGCAAGTGGTGATTTTGGGATAAATTATGAGCGAGTGATTTTATAAACCTAGTTTCACTTGGTAGAGTTTCTGCTTCAGCACAAACAACATAAAATGTTCTAAAATGTAACTACAACCAGAATTTAAAGTGTTACCAAATGTATACTGTTGTGTGATCACAGCTTACCCCATGAGAGTGTCAGAGTACACTGAAAAAAATGATTCTGGCCTCTTTTAAATGTTACATGTTTTAATTAAGCTTATTCCATGGATTTAAATGTGTTATTTAATTATTCTTATATAATATAAGAAATTCCAAAATGTACTGCCCACATTTAAAACTAGTTAAATTTATTCAGGTAAATGTAGCTTGAAAATGCTATGTACATTTAAATTGGCACATACTATCCTGCACTATCTGCGCATGTCCATACACTGTGCCGCCATTTTACGTTCTACAGCCGTTGATGGTTCGTTCGGTAAGTAAGCATTTCATAGTCATTGTTGTGTTATGTTTTTTACTTTAACCGGGGTCTTTACACTTTAAAACATGTTTTGATAGAGAAAAAAAGTAGTTACAGCTATGAACTTTGTATTCTGACCGTTAAACTTTAGCTAAGTGTAGATGTACTGTTAGCTATAGCATGTTAACATTACAAACAAGTTAACTTGACATTGCTAATATATTAAAAGCAATTCAATGTTCACTGTCCTGTTAAAAAAAACTATGCAGAGAGTTTTCTACCGCAATTCTTTTTGAATGCAGAGATGACAAATGATGGTGTTGTGTCGAAGTCTGTTTCCCCATGGGAACGTTTGTCAATGTCGTAACGCCAGGGAAACACTACTAGATGGGGAAACAGACTTCGGCACAAGTCCTCTGCCCAGAATGGCTAGCCAGTGTTATCAAGTCCGTTTGTGGTGAGTCTTTCGGAGTTAATTAGTTAATGAGTTTGGTAAGTCCAGTTTAACCTGCGGGGTTTTCTGAAGGCTCCTGTAACGTGTTTTGCTGTCACGGAGGAAATAAATGAATGACCAGTGAAAACAAGGAAGTCTCACGACGTCTTCTATGCAGAAACGAAACAGGGAAAATATCGGCCAACAATTACGTCTGCCACAGATGAGCTCAAAAGACACCCTGGAAAGTGGTGTGAGAGAAAATGATTTAGAGAGGGGACCAGGGTGAGAGAGGAATCGAGCCGCTACAGTAACTCAGTCAGCTGATTAGTGGCTCCATCCGCTGGGACAGTGAGCAGCTCACAGACGTCTAACCGCGCAGAAATTTTAAGTTGCCACAGACTAATACATTGTCAAATGGCTATGGGAGAATGAGACAATCGCAGTTCAAACAAAAACCTGTGTTGCTGTCATAATGGTAGTAATCCAGATGTGGAAATGCATAGTTTTTAGTCACATAACCTCACATTTTCTCAATGCGGCCAGTCGTGAATAGCTGGCACGCAGTGACAGCCAATGAAATTGCAGCATTTTTCGCGCTGTCCATGGTGCTGAACCACGTTCTTCTCCCACTGAGTTTTCTCCTGAATATTTACAAATAATTATCCGGACCCGGGTTCGAATCCCAGTCGGGGAAATGCTTGTGATACATTATCAAAGACACACAGCTGTTTTGAATAAATAAAAGTGAATACCACTTTATTATTCACTTCTGATTATCATTAGATTTTGTGGGGAGTCTGATTTTTATATCTTTAGGTACTTTCAAAGAAAAAATGTAAAACTCTTCATGCAGATAAGCCCTGGACTTTTTACAGATGAATATACATTATTCACTTGTCTTAATGAAACATGTAGACATGAATTAACTGCATGTTGTTTATTGAACACACCTGAATACGGTCATAACACTTAAAAAAACACAGACACACAGAAGCCATGGTGCAAAGTAACACACATACATAAAATAAAATTCATGATAACACAGGTGAACAGAAATTTTGACACAGAGCTACATGAAACTGTAATCGTATAATACTAATAGAAAATGGAACAATTTTCTTGAACAAGATATATACATACAATTAACCTATAAAAATATATATACATGGCTATAAATATATACAACACTATATACAATACTATATACAACACTGCCCATTTCTCTCATTTTCCCTTTTCATTCTCCCATCTGTTTGTTTCCATCTCAAAGAAACCAGACTCCTGAAACTCTTGCCAGGTCATCTCCTTCTCCATGCCCTGATCTCTGTACAAGGAGAAGACTTTGGCTGGGCAGTAAATATTCTTCCCTGCCACTCCAGGGAAGCCTGTGTGAATGTGAGGGCTGTTTGGGCCCTGCTTCAGTTCCATTTGACAGAATCTACATTTGTGACCTGTGGGCTGTGATTCTGTCCTTTTCCGTTTCTGCTGGCCTCTCTCCTCCACTCACTTCTTTGTGGCATCTAGTTCCCGCTGAAAGAACTCTGTCCCTGCAAAATCATTAAAGGACATTTTTGGGTTTGTCAAACCTTCAGCGCCATAAGCTTTAAAAACCTTTTTAGAGCAGTAGAAATATCTGACGGGACCTTGCTGGTAGAAGAAGTGGACTTTGGCTGGCCACAGGAAAGACAAGTTTTAGTGTGTGTTTTTTTTGTGCTGGCTGTTGCTGTTGCTGCTGCTTCTCCAGGACACCCTGAACAATCCTCTCAATTGAGTCCTGGGTTAGAGGTGTGGCCAGGGTCTGAACAGGTGGAGGTGGGTTAACTATTGCAACAGAATCCGTGTATCATTCGTTCATTCGTTTTTAAAAATAAAACCAAAAATAAGAAAACGAAAAAACAACTCTTTTTCTCTGTATTCGTTTCCCATACTAAAATTAAAAAAAACGGATAACGAGCATTTCCCGTTTCATCCAATTTTGATCTGAAGCAAGTTCAGTGAGCCGGAAATGACCGAGACCCGGAAGTGGCCGTCCCTGCCTTTACTGCGAGAGCCCGCAAAACAAACATAATGGCCGGACTTGAGGATCATTTAGATATGATTGGACAGCTTTTTGAAGATGGTAAAATGCATGCCGAGATTTCACCACGCTGCAGCAGTTCGGTGTTCAGAGGTTCTCGGAAATGTCGGTGAGAAGATTCTGTGCTCAACACCAGCTCAGGCATAAAAGACATGTGTCAGACACAGAACTGGAAACTGCTATCCTGTCATCAATAGATAAGGTAAGTGCTCGCATTTTAACATGTAGCCTACAAACTAAAACTATTCGCTTTTCACATAAAACATGATCGCCTATAGTGTTAAACAAGCGCAGTCTAAGTTAAGGTTCAAAAGCACATTGGGTGGGCCACTGTCATTCCGACATCCCACCAGTCTGTCATAGGCCTCTAATTGTCTAAATGGCAACACTTAATTTTCTATCAAACGTCTCATCATTCCGACAATTCTTGCCTCCTATGGTCAGAATAACGGTATTTTTTCTTCTTTTTTTAAAGGTGCCTTTCCAACATTCCAAGCTATGTAGTTCCTGTCTGCGCTCTGCTGCGTAATTACGCACAGCCAAATGTGGGTATTCCTCTATCAGCATGTTTTGAAGAAGTGAGTCACCTGTTGAGTAACGCACATTTGCTTATATGGAAAGCCTTGTCGGAATGGTGGGACGTTCGCATGTCGGAATAGCGGTATTTCGGGATGGTGGTGAATGATAAATGATGGTGAATCCATCCCAGTACAAAGTTTAGTTTTATAAATTGATAACAGGAAAAAATCCCTCACTTACTGTTCTGATTGGGACGAAAGTGCTACGAAATGTATTGATTATTACACACTGGGCCTTTGTATTTCGAGTATGTCTTTTTGAAATTAAAACATGGTCACCCTATTGAATACATTGTGCCTAATTCCTGTGGATATATTTGAGCCTGATTTAAAGGTATATGTCAAGTTTCACAAAAGTCACATGACAGTTTTTGTTATTGACTTTTACTGTAAATCTTAAATTAGTGTTGAGTCTTAGTTACATGGCTAGGCAAATTATTTAATTTAACCCTTTTTTTGTCTCGACAGACAGGTCCAACTTATGGATGAAAATTCATGACAGGATACCTGTCATCGGTGGGAGTTAAAGCAGGTGAAGCACGAGTGGGAAGGATTCTTAGAGAGGTTCACCAGCCATACAATGAGCTGCGCCGCCAGGTAAGTCACCTACATTAATTGTATTTGTGAGCAAAAAGATGATTTTTGAAGTTAGTGACCTCATGAAAAGTTTAATTTAGACTTATATTATCAGTACATGCATGTATTAGGTTTCTGAATAATTCGAATATTTTAGCTGATTTAATGTTATTGCGCTGTTCATTGATTGCATTGTAATTGTTTTAGGGAGCACATAATCTGAATCCAGTTCCTTACCATGCGGAATACAAGGGCCACAAACTCCACCTCGATCAAAACGAGAAGCTGGGAATGTTTGGAGTGACACATGTCTTGGCTATTGATGGTTTCAGCAGCAAGATTGTTGCTGAATCCACAATGCCAGTGAAGAACAACCTTATTATTTATGAGGAAGTTTACAGGCAAGTAGTCAATGTTAAAAACAAAGTAAATAATAAGCTCTACATAGAATTATTGCACTCTGTGTACTATGTGCATTTGACTGTTAAATGAATCTGAATTTATCATATCCACATACATGTATCCATATAATTTGCACAATTCTCTATTACAGGAAAGCAGTTGCCAACAATGGAATGTGGGACCAAATCAGAGTCGATCATGGCAGGGAGTTTTATTTGACACTGTACATGCAAGAAAAACTGTCTCAACACAGACATAACATCAATAGGCTTCCTTACGTGCAGACAACTTCTTCAAGGGTGAATTTTGTCCTACTGATTACATACAGTATAAAGATAATAAGTAACTTTTTATTTATTTATTTATGAAACGGGGACCATGCACAAATACATAAATCTCAAATGAGAGAAGATGATCTATGCCAGATTTAGCTATGATTTAGCTATTTAGCTCCTTTACAAACCCAAATCAGAAAAAAAAGTTGGCACAGTGTGTAATATGCAGATAAAACCTGACAGCAGTGATAGTTAAAGCAATGCTGTCTGCTACCTTTTCTGATTTTTGGATTATTAAAGAAAGTTTTTTGATCTCAAGTGTTTTCAAACAATAAGTTTTTCTTGTGTTTAAACAGAACCTTCGAGTGGAAAGAATTTGGCCAGAGGTTAACAATCGGGTAAACTACCCCCTAAAACAGGCCATGGTCTGCCTGCTGGATCAGGAGTTACTCAATATGCAGGATAATACAACAAAATTGTGTCTCTAACCTGGCATGTCAAGTGAGTCAGATAGGACTTGGCAGAGTTGTGCAGTCTTGGAACGCCCATAGGATACCAGGTAAGGTGTGATAATATTTATATGAATGTAGTTTTAAAACAACTGACCAAATTTTAAAAAATCTTTACAAATCTTAGGCAGAGGGATACCAAACCAACTTCCAGCTGCTAGTTGTCCAGCAAGAATGCCCACAGAGCTGCTGCCCAATGCTGCTGAGGCAGCACACATGTACGAGGAGGAGTTAGGGTCCTCCCTGACTTGGGTATCTGCCTTTGGCTCTGACCCATTTTCATCAGAGCAAGAACGATGTCATTCTGAGCAGCTGTTTGGAGAGAGGTTTCCAGACATGTCTCTTCTTTTTGAAACAGTGGTTAACAATGACTATAGCATGTTTCAGGAGGCATTGTTGCACCTGATAAGTATCACTGAAAGACATGCAAGATAAATATACTGTAGGTGGGGGTATGTCTAACTAGGCATATGCATACTGTATATTTACAGTATTTTTCTGTAAGACATTGATTTTACAAAGCTCAATTGTAAATGAATAAATGTGAATTTTGTTCAGAACACTGCATATTTTTATTGTCCATAATACAAGCATAAAAAGTACTGTGACACATTTTACCTTTATCCAAAAACTGCAGCTCCTGTGATTTGGACATCGCACTTGGCCATATTACAATTATGATAATATTTGGATGAACTGTTCAGCCATAATATGCAGGGTTTACCAGCAAACAGAATTGGACACACCTCTGCAAATAATGTAGCCCAAAAATAAGTAGTAACAGAGGTGACAAAGGATACTTTAGGAACGAGTAAAAGTTTCCTCACCTAACAAAGCTTTTAGTGGTGGTGCTCCTTGAACTTGGACAGGAGGAGCTTGTGGCTGTGCTGGTTGGGCGGTGAGGAGAAAAGCGGACAGGCGGACCAGTGGGAAGTACCGCTGCTGATTTCTCAACAGTGGTGCTGTCACCATGCACTTCATAGTGACTTTTGGTGATGAGGTCCAGGAGCTGAAGTCACCATCCGATTGGGGAAATATGGCCACGTTGTGATCGTCTGTCAAATAGACAGCTTCCTTTTAAACCTATGGTAGAAACATAGGTTAGAAGAGAGACCCTAAACACTGTTCTTATTCATATGATTGAATTTGTACACACACACACATTTATAGCCAGTTATATATGGTCATGATGTAACTTTTTTTAATTACATTATCAAAATCATTAATGCCTTTTTATTACTTTACATTTTAACCGTTCAATAAAGCTGAGAAATCCTAAAAAGATAAATGAAAACCAGCATTGTAAAGTCATGTTAGAGCACTTTTTAGTACCGAGAGGGGTTCTTGTCCTTGTGTGATGAAATGTCCCTACGACTTGGTGTAGTTGGCTAATCTTCTACATATAAGCTTTTACTATGAAAGAATAATCACTTAGGAGTCACTGACATTTTGAACTGCTATTCAATAAATGCATTACACTATTTTCTCTGTGTCTCTGTTAAAAGTATGCCTCTTCTGTATGGATTATGGAAAATTTGCTTATACAACAAAGTGTCTCTACAACCAAAGACAAAAAAAAATCAGATAGGCTTCCAAGAGATTATTCAACATGCTTTATTATGCCTAAATAATCTCTGCAAAAAATAAAAATCTTTGGAATGAAATAATGATTGGAAAATCAACATATAACAAATTTGTCCCAATCAGAACAGTAAAGAGGGGGAATTTTTTTTATCCGTTATTAATTTATAAAACTAAACTTTGTACCGAGATGGATTACATAAACTATAACCATCGGATAATTAACGTTATTGCTACTATTTTTGAAGTTTATGCTACTGGATCTCAAGCAGTGAGCAGTAACTTTATTAAGCAATGTGAAAGAACGCGACCTTACTGGTTGTGTTATGAGTGACTGTGACTTTTATTTTGAAGGGTGTTTGTTGTACACTCCTGAATAAGACATATGCATGGATGTAGTATGAAGTTTGCCCCGGGAAACTTGTTGTTGCTGGTTGTGTTCGAGCAGTCAGTGTGGAAAATAAACTAATAAAATAATAATACGTGCAGTTTGAATGAAAATCCTTAACAAACTTATTTTCCTTTAGAAACAATATTGATGTTAGCAATTGCTTCTGTTTTGGCTGAGTGTGCTAACGTTGCCACCATGAGTATCGTTTTAAACGTAACATTAAATGTAAAAAAAAAAAAAAACATACCTGGAAAATGACACTTATTTTCTCCGTGGTCATGTCGTTTGTTTTTAGCGTGACCCTTTTGTCTGTACGGAAGAGGATGTAAATGTCCATTTTCCACGCTGGCTCTGCTGCTAAATCTTCTGATTGATCTTCCCAGGTCACGGTAATTTCCGGTGTAGTTACCAAATGTGTCCGCCCCATATAAAATGGGTCCACCCGGACACATTTGGTACCTACACCGGCTCACTGACAATTGGATGAAATGGGAAACGCTTGTTATCCGTTTTTTCCATTTTTCATTTGAGCATAAAATCGAAAACTTAAAAAACCAGTCGTTAGGTGCTTTACATACTGTGTAATATGTAATCTGGTTGTTGGGTGGAGCATGCTGTTTGGGTCTATACTAGAGTTATGAACTAGAACAGTGTAGTCCTGGTCCACAAGCTTGAGCATGTCCTTCTGCCCACGATGTTTGTTGAGCAGGCTGTCGATGACGTCCTTCATAGCGGATGGCCAGCGCTTGTGGTCCAAAACAAAGACCCTCCCTCCGGTCTTCACAGGTCCAGTGCGAGCAGCAGTTGGCGAGGACAGCAGAGGCAGGGGTGGTGGGAATGTGGTTCCTATAACAACAAACGACAAGAGTGCAATAAGTAATTCTGGCTATGTCTGTGTAAAACTCTAGTAAGTGATAAATTAAATATAGTCCCCACATTGTTGCATCAAAAAAATACAACCAACTGATAAAAATAGATATGACTGCATCAGTGTAAGTCTGTCAAATGTTTACCTGGCTCAGATTTAGGCTCAGGAGCTGAAGTCGGTTGAACGGAAACATCAGCAAGAGGGCGTGCAGGAAACTGGAACAGCTTGGTTGGAGGCATGGAGGTTGACTGAGGAAGCTCAGTAGGTGGGCTTATTTGAGGATGTAGACTCAGGGCGTGGGTAGTCTGTCCTGGTCCTGTGCTTATCCCAGTCTAGAGGAACTGGACGACAACCGGGCTCAACATATTCCAGGCCAAACTTCTCTCCAGTGTCTCTGCTGGACAGATGAAGGGCAGGATACTTCTCTTGGCCCAGCACCCGTTCAGAGACTGCGTTAAGGTCCACAATCAAAGCTGGATCAAAGACGGCTGGAAGAGAAACACCTGGCTGCTTCAGGTCCAACAGACGCTGGTAATTCCACCGTGTCACCCCCATCATCCCCTGAGCTTGAAACAGCGCTGTGGAAAGGCGTGTTCCGGTGACCCACTGAGCCTGATGGAAGTGGTATCCCTCCTGTTGAGATGTGCCTCTGACGGGGATCCAAACAGGTACTTTAGCGCCTTCACCCTGCACGTGGTTCAGCTGCACCGTTCCTCCATGCCTGTACAAGATCCCACCTTCCACCTCAGGGTCACTAAGGCAACCACGCAGGATGTGCACCCGCTGAATCCGCCACACCTTCAGCATAGAGGGCTTAAAGAGAGGGACGCCATTTGGGTCTTGAGTGAGGTAGAAATGCTGGAAAACTCCCTCAACTCTCTGAACAAGCTCCTCGGGCTTAGGAATCTTGGTCCTGCAGTGCTGGCGGATGTGGTGTTTTGTTCGGTTTGCAGGTTGAATACCACAAAAGGTATAGGCATCTTTAAGCCTCTGCAGGTCCTCTTGATCCACCACAGAAAAGGCAGCAGGTAGGAACTGGGCAAAAGAACTGTACAGGGGATGGTGTTCTGAGACACACTCACGGAGAAACTGCCTCATACAGTGGAACAAGTCAAGCTTGATGGTTATGTCTGTGTTGTAATGGGATCTTGATGCACATGTGTTCAGCAGGTTACTGGAAGTGGCCTCAGAAACAATGGCATCAGCTGTACGCCAAGCGTCCCAGTTCAGATGCTCTCCTGCAACAGATTCTGCCACCTTAAATGCTGCACAGCAATCCCTGAAACAGAAAACAGAGGGGAAAGAAGACCCAAGAATGTTAAAGCAGTCATATCAATCACTGTTTCTATTCCAGTGTATTCAGTAATAATAATGATATTATTCTTGTGTGCCAAAATGATTACAACATGGAATATTGTATATGCAGTTGGCAGTTGACTGGTCACTGCAGATGTCTCAAGAGAAACTGAAATTGTCACTGTCGCGGAGAATATTAAATATTCATTGTTATTCACAATAAGAAAAAGAAAGAATGAAATATGACAGTTAGCCTCTACAGTGTAAGCGCTTGAAAGTCAGAAAGCTGCGCACAGACTGCTGGCTGCAATCATCTTTAGAGGAAGTTAACATGATGCTGTATCTGATTTATGACAACAGGAACAAAATCAGTTATGATGGCCTCTCCATGGATGTTTTTGAGACGTGAATATAGTTAAACCAGTACATACCCGGTACCGTGACAGGTGTCTCTGTGGGCAGGGGATCTTCTGTTTCCGGCATAAGGCACAACAGTTCCCGAGGAATGGGCACAGGTCTCTTTATAGACGGTAGAGCTGAGGCTGCAGGGAGGGAAGGGAGGTAAAAGTAATGACTCCTGGGTTTGGGTGTAACAGAAATAATTGACAGTAAATATTACAGAAAAGGTTTAAATTGATAAATAGAAAAATATGATGTATTTACCATCCACCTCTGAAGCCGGTGCAGCTGGTGCAGACGGTGTAGCACATGGTGCTGCAACAGAAAAAGTCATGTCAGTCATTTATATTTTGGCAATTTACAAAAACTATTGTTAGTAAAAACAAAGGTCACCCATTTGTTACTTCACCTGCTTATCTTATACAGTAAAATAATGCATCATGTAGTGTTTACAACAATGTGCATTGTAGTGTTTCTTAGATTTACATTTTAATCATTCAATATTCAATTGTCACAGTAATTACTGTTTGGCCTGAGCAGGGAAAGCAACATGGCACTCAACAACAACTCACAAACACATGCATTCAAGGGTTAGTAACCAGCAGTTTTTCCCCATTTCAACCACATAAGAAAATAAGGCTTGATACTTACCCTCATGATGAGTGGTATCAATTCATAGTCACTGGGACAACAAGCAGAACACCAGAACACAAACACGACCAGAACGTGGTCAACATGAGAACATTTCGGTCGGTAAAGTCGGTTCGGGAAAATAGTTCATGGTCCCAGAGTTGTCCACTGATGCTCTCTCCAGCTCTTCATCTTCATCCATTTCTGTGATGCAAACACAAAAGAATTACAATATTAGAAAAATATGTCTCAGGGTCATGTGCATAAAATCACGACTGAAATTATTAAAGTTTTTATCCTTTGGTGTAGTAAAGTACTAAAGTGCTTCCTTGACACCTTGTACACCGTTTTGAATGAAGAAAAAGAAAGAAAAACAAGACCCACCCATGGCTTCAGCAGGATTATGTGACGTGTGTCATCAGAGAGGAGTGCAGCTTTTCCTCAGTATGAAGGCTGCAAAGCCATCGTCCCTGCTGTCCCAAATCTCTCGCCAGGTGCAGTTAGCACGAGAGCCAAAACCAACCAGCTGGTCGTCCTCTGATGCTGCTGTTGTTGTTGCAACTGGCTTTTTTGACTCAAACTGAATAAGAGATTGGATGTCTTTAAAGCTGAGGGCGTAACTCACAAAGGACAGTAGGCTATCCTTGCTGTGCCCCTCTGCCACGAAGACTCCTGCAGCCTCTTCTTTCTGCTGGTTCTTGATCAGGTAGATGGTATACCCCATGTCATTCTCAAGAAGCCAGCGGAACGACTTCCCCTTATATTTTCCAAACTGCAGGATGTATTCTCCAAGCACCTCTGTTCTGTCTGAAGCATCCCCTCCTCTCTGACGGACCACAGTGAGGGCGTTCTGTCGGACCAGCTCCTCCTTTACAGGTGCAGACCCGTCCTGTAGAGATGGGTTGCTCTTTATCAGTCTGGCTGCATCGGTGGGATCTTGGAGGAGATATCCAAGTGGTCCCTTGCGAAACACAACACTGATTCTCCCAGGGAAAAATCTTGCTTGTGCATTTTGCCTGCCATGAAAAAAGATTATTGAGTCCTGTATATTTATCCATCATAGACAGGGATTAGGAAGTTTAAATAAATATCAGCAGTGGTCCTTTTACTGTCAGCATATTATCAGAATCAGAAATATATACAAACTTGTTTATTTATAATTATACTAAAGCAAAAATATAAAATATAAATAAGAAGCATATAAAATAGAAGTAAGTGCATTATATGGGGACAGGAATATGCAAAAATATATAAAGATATGTATACATTTGTCCAAGAGTATATACAACAGCTGGAACATAGGTCTAAAAAGTAATGTATAGTATATTTCCAGTGTTTACTGAATCTATCTGTTTCCTCCTCCACACTCAGATAAATGTTCATTCTAAACCATTATTCTGTTTCAAATCTACCAGTAAAGCACACGTGATACGTCGCACTCAGCATTAAAAACCCTGGAGACACTGGTGCTAAATAAATAAACAACGCAAGCGTTTTACACGACGCAGTCCAGTAAACTTGACGTTGCGACTGTAGCCAGTGTTGGCTCTGCTCACTGAAGTGTCTCCTACACAGAGTATAAACAGTAGCAGTAAGTTTACAGTGAACTCATTCACGCACAACAACAACAACAACAACAACAACTGCGGGGAAACTCATACAAAATATGATTTATCTGTCGGTCATTTGTTTCTTGTTTACATTCTTCAAACATGACTGACTGATTATAAACGTCCACAACAGAAGGTCAAGCCGGCGTTGGCTCGGTTGTCGCTGCAACAATGAATGAATGGCGGAGACGTCGGCAGCTCCCACAGCGCAGCCCAGAGGCCCAACATATATTACACCCGTACTGGTTCAGCACCACCACAGAGAGTGAAGGAAACGACCAAACCCCTCAACCATGCTTCATTTTTGTTCTGGTTTCATCACAAATTCTAGTGTGCGAGTTAACAAAGCACACAGTATTTTGACTGTGTCATGAGCTCAGCTCTTAAACATCATTGCAGAAGAAATCAGTGATGTAGGATGATGCACCAAACAAATTCATTATGTTGGTGCTACATTGATTCATGTAATGTGACTGTTCTGGTTGATTTCTGTTCTCACACTCATACATGTAGTTAATGTAGAGTGGATGGAACATCAAAATTCATAAACCTTTATTTGTATTTCTGTTCTTATTGCAGGGTTTTCCAGTATCTGATTTTGAACCCCTAAGGGGACCTTACATTGTTTGGGTAAGTGCATTTCATAAACCAACTCCTCACAGCTATACTAATCTCATAAGTCAGTCAGTTTAAACTTTGTTTAAAAGGATAGCTTCATAAATCTGCCGAGGATAAATACTCTGTAACTGTGTGGTATCATGGTTTGTAAGCACACCTTTGCTGCTTGATGCTTTCAAACATGTACATTACATCATCATCACCAGGTCGCCATAGGTTGGTTTACCCCCAGGTTCTCCTAGGTATTGATTAGAACAAGGCTGCCTGCACACAATGAGTGGTCAGAGCTGCATTTGCTACTTGACTGGACAGAATAGTACCAATACCTCAGCTTAGCACCATTTTGTTATATAATTCAGAAGAGCTGCTATATGGTGCCAAAAAAGCCAGTATACATAGCCTTTTTGGCTTTTTGCAAGGTATGATTCCGTCTCTTTGTTTTCTCTATAGGACAGTAATGGATAATGGCAAGACAATTAAATTAGCATGTGTTGACAGCCTTACTCTTCATCCTTTGAGTAAAATATTGGGATTTTAATACGACATTTCCTGCCAAACAGAGAAACACGTCATTATGTATTAACTGCTGACTGCATTTTCAGATGAGCTTGTTCAGATACTTCTCTAAGAAGAGAAAGACAACAGATGAAGAAGACGCTCGTCAGGTAGCCTATCATAAGCCTTTTACTGACTCGTAAATGATGATGGTTAGGTAAAAAATAGTATTTTAATGTTCGCACTTGTAATCAGATGTGATGTGAGTGTAAACTCTATAACGCTGTTAGCGTTACGTTACTCACACTTTTAATGCAATCTTATTAGACAAGTAACATTAGACAGAGAGGAGTTGTTAAACAAAGTAGAGGAGAGCAGAGCACAGCAGCTGGGTGAAGGTGCAGGAGAGAGAGATGAGAACAGAGGAGAAATCTTGAATGACTTGCAAGAAAAACAAAAAGCGAAGCACAGGCTATCAGGATGGGACCCTGAATGGGTGGGAAAAAATAGCCGGTTCCACTCATGGCTCTACCACACTGATAATGGTGAGTGATCAGCATCTTTTTTTCCTTTCTTGTTTTTTTTGTGCATAATATACATGTCAATATTTCTATTAAATAATAAATAAATAAATAAATGAATTCAGTGTATTTCCATTCTAAGAGCAATGATCAATAATGCCACGTTACTCTGTCCCTATAGGAATGTTCTGCCGCTTATGTCGGCAGCATAAGCAGGCACCAAAAAGGGGAACAGAGAAGCGGCCATTCATTGAGGCAGGCTGTCAACTTTATCGAGTTGACTACCTGGATAGGCACATGAGTACGGAGCACCACAAACAGAGTGTGAGGTCTCAGGCCTTACTGGCACAAGGTGAATTAATAGGAAGTCATTTAAATTGATGGATCAGATCATCTTAAGTACGACCTGCTTTGTCTTGCATGAACATATTTGTACCTGCTTTGTATAGGTTCCTCTGTTGTGGTTGCCTTTGATCCAGTCATTGGAGCATGAGGCAATCATCGGGGGGTTTAAATGCCTCTACTATTTAACAAAACGAGCACATCACACAAATTATCCAGCTCTTCTTGAGCTAGCTGAGTTGCTAGGATGTGACTATTTTAAAAAGCTGAAGGTAAATTATTATCATGCTACTACTGTGTATTGTTTATATTTGCATATCATCACTGCAAGTCAGCTTGCCTCAATCTCAAAACTATATTTAATATAATTTACTTTTAGATTGGAAAAACTACCAATTACCGGTCTCATATAATAACAGATGAGATGTTGGAGATCTTAGCTGCAGTGGTGGAGGAGCCAGTCCTCAAAGACATCCAGTCCTCTGTGGCTATCGGGCTGGAAGTGGATGAGAGCACAGATGTCTCTGTGAAGAGGCAGCTAGATCTGCATGTCAGGTATTATTGAGAGGACAATAATTAATGACTGAATCAGTAATACAGATATGTTGAAGATGTCTTTTTAAAAATGTTTTTCAGATATATGAGCGCAGAAGGCCAACTCTACAGCCAGTTTCTTGAGCTGGTGCAGGTTACTGGTGGGAAGGCAGACAGTACTGTAGCAGCCATAAAGGAGGTGCTGGACAAAAAAAAAGTTCCAACCGAAAAACTTTATGGTGAAGGAACAGATGGAGCTGCTGTAATGACTGGTATGAACTCGCTTGCAAGCAGATTTTTTTTACAGCGTGTTTTACAGTATAACTGGTGAGCATGAGGTTAGAGAGAACATGAATTTGTTACTTGTTTTGATATATCTTTTTCTTTTCTTGTAACAGGAAGGTTGCATGGTGTAGCAAAGCAGTTGCAGGATGCCTTTCCCTGGTTGCTGCCAGTTGCCTGTGCTGCCCATCGTCTTGCCCTGGTATGTAGAGATGCCTCATTTGAGGTTCCATACATGGCTACCTACAGGGACCACCTGCAGCAGCTCCACCTATACTTCCGTAACAGCGCCAACAGAACTGCTGTTCTGAAAGCTGCAGCGGAGTCCTTGGGCCTTAAGGACTTAAAAAGTAACGGTGAGATCATAGAAACACATACTTTTAACACTGGGCATTATTGTGCATAGAAATACTTTCTGTCTCAATCTTTTATCTTAACGACTGAAATATTTTTTAGCAAGTGAAGGACACACGCTGGCTGTCAGAGCACCTGGCAGTCAGCACTCTGCAAAGAAACCTCAGTGCAGTACTGGGTGCCTTGGCAGAGGAGACAGAGACCAACAAGTGTCCACAGGCCAAGGGTCTCTATGGATTCTGCTGCACCTACCGCTTTGTTGCTGCACTCTATCTCCAGGCTGATGTGTTGCCACATCTTGCTCGCCTGTCCAAGATTTTCCAGAAGGAAAATGTGAACTTCTTGGCCGTAAAAGGTCCATTAGTCTACTACTTTAACATGTTTCTCTCTTAATAAGAGAGTAGAACCAGTTAGACTATTAAATCATGACATTTTGCATTCAAGAAAAATAAGTATTTTTTGTGACTGCCTATATTAGGTCCCAGGCACAGTGGCATGCCCGAGAGCCATCATGGATGCTGGTGATGCACAGCCGCTTGGATCATTCTTGGCCCAGCTCCACAATGACCTGGATGATCCTGCAGGATTAGGGGCCTTTGAAATCAGGCATGAAGAGGAGAGGGGAAGGAGAGGCAGAGACCAGGTGGAGTACACCAGAGACATGCTCTGGTCCCCGGTTCAGGACACAGGTAAATTTGTTTTAATTCAATTTATAACTGAGTTAGTGGAGTAGGTCAGTGTTGAAAAGCTAGTGCTACCTTGAAATATTTTGAGTAATTGTGTTTTCTTTTTTCCTGTCTGTCCTGTTTACTTGTCACCTTTCAGCTATGTATGTTATTACTGTTATTGTGTTATTTTATTTTCATTGTATTTTGTATTACAGGGCACTTCTGGGAAGGAGACCTAACTCTTAGCTTATCTCCCTGTGCAAATAAAGGTTTGAATTAATCAAACTCGGCACTCATTTTCTTTTTTGTACCATAATGGGGCCATATCTGGATGGTCTCCTGGACAGCCTGGACAGGAGATTTCATAACCTGGGGATAATTGGAGCTTTCCATGTGCTGGGACCCCAGGCACTAAAAGAAGACAATACTGTCATCACTGAAGACCTCAAGCCCCTGGCCAACAAGTTCCTGCAGCAGCAGCCTGAAACCACTCTGCTGCAGGAATGGTCATCTTACAAGCAGCATTTACTCAGGAGCTTTTAAGGTAAAATGTTAGGTCCAAATTAATGGGGGAGTTCAGCAGAAAGATGATGGAGGAACCTATTTAATGACATGTTGTCCCACTGTGTTAAATGTGTTTCAGGATATGGACCAAGTAACAATCATGGAAAAACTGTCATCACAAAATGACGAGTGGGCACAGCTGTATCCCTCCATGAGCCAGCTGGCATCCATTGCCCTGACGGTGCCCATCTCAAGTGTAAACTGTGAGAGGGATTTTTCAACATTGAACAGAGTGAGACATTTAACACTTTGTGCAGTACAACAAATGTGATACAAGACACACTGAATAGTTACAGCCTGCAAGTTGACCAGTCAGTCATTAAAGAACTTGCATCTGTTCTGTGTACATCTAATCCTGTGTACAAGTCAATTGGTAAAGGCTGTCCTTTGGCAACAACCTTTAAGCGCAAGAAATACTACAAAGACAATTTTAAAGTTGTGGAAGCAATAGAATATATTTTTGGATGAAAAAGGTAAAAGAACACTGCAATATGTTCCGGTATTGAAGGTTTTGCAGCAGCTTTTCGCTGATGGTCATATTCTGAACAAAGTGTTAGATAGTAGTCTCATATCAGAAGAAAAAGGAAGAGAAGTGATATACAGGTCTTTTAGAGATGGTTTGTTTTTCAATGAAAATGGTTTTTTATCAGGAGGTGAGTTGCGCGTGTTACTGAATTTGTACGTGGATGATTTTGAGATTTGTAATCCACTTGGCACATCTCGTAAAAAGCACTAGATCTCAGAATCTCAGCAATTTGCCACCTGGTTTCCATTCCTCATTGTCTTCCATTTATTTGGCTTTTCTCTGCAGATCTGAAGATGTGAGGAGTTATGGATATGGAAAGGTCTTAGAGCCCTTGTTGCAGGATGTTGTGACTTTGGAAAGTCAGGGTATTTTTGTTGCACATCTTGGAGATTTTGTTAAGGGCACAATACAGTGTGTCATAGCAGACAATTTGGCAGCGCATGGAATTTCAGGATTTATTGAGAGTTTTGTAGGTGAATACATTTGCCGGTTTTGTGTGGCACAAAAGCCTCAAATTCAGGAGGAGGAGGTGAGTTCAGGTGCATTTACTCTCAGACGCAAAGAGATACATGAAATGCATGTTAGTTCAGCACAGGGCAATGCAAAACCATGTTACGGTGTTAAAAGGTAGTGTGTTTTCTCCGCACATCTTTCTCATTTCAGTGTTTGCACTGGCTACCCTCCAGATGTTGCCCATGACATCTTTGAAGGCATATTACCAGTTGAGTTGGCCCATTGCCTAAATCTGTTAATTTCGAAAAAATATTTCACACTTGACAGTCTCAATGAGTCCATTCTGAAATTTTCTTACAAATGGGCAGACAAGAGTAACCGTCCTCATGCTATTCCTAGGACGTTCATGCTGAACAGAAGTATTGGAGGAAATGCTCACGAAAATTGGAGTCTTTTAAGATTCCTTCCATTTTTGGTTGGACAGTTGGTGCCCCCAGATGAGCCAGCTTGGCAGGTCATTTTGGACCTTAAAGATATTGTTGAACTAGTTGTTGCACCAGTACACACAGCACAGTCAATTGCTTTCCTTGAAGCCACAATCTGTGACCACAGATGTAGGTTACAAGAGGTGTTTCCGGGTGTAAAGCTGTTACTGAAACATCATTTTGTGGAACATTATCCCCAGATGATCCATTTTTTTGGTCCACTAGTTGGTATGTGGACAATGAGGTTTGAGGCAAAGCACAGTTTTTTAAAGCAGGTTGTTCCCCACACACGCTGCTGTCTCAGCTGTCTCAACTGTCTCTGTTGACGTTTTGCATCAGGATGTACAGAAGTTTTTGAAGCTAAAATACCCTGATATTACTCACATTCAGCTCACAAAGAATGCATCTCTTAATGGAGTGAACTACAGGAATGGCATGATTGTTGTTTATGGCTCTGCTGGTGGCTTGCCAGAATTTGCAGAAGTTGTCCAGATGGTTGTTATGGAGAAGAGCTTGAGCTTCATTGCTAAAGAGTTGAGTGCTTGGTATAGGGAGCATTTTAGGGCGTTTGAGTTATGTCCTACATCACAAGTCTCCCTCATTCAACTTGGTGCCTTGGTAGACCAGTACCCTTTGGCAGATTACAGGATTGGAGGCCGGCAAATGGTGACACTTAAAAGATTCATAACATACACAAGGTTAGATCATGGTAATTCATGTTGTGTTCATGTGTTCCATGAGTTCATACACTAATACACATGGTAACAAGAGGGCTACCTAAAATTTCTTACATGAAGACTAATATTGTTTTTAGTAAAGATAGAAAAAAAAAATCCTTGTGAGAATTTTCTGATGGAAGATTCTCTGACAAATTACCCTCATGTTGCCATTTATACTAGAAATATGCATGTTAAGGACTACACACGTGACTAACACAATGAAAACTAACATTCAAATCTGTCAGTTAAAATATATTATAATAAAAGGACGAACTGCAACACAAAAATCAAAACAACGTCAGGGTTTTTGGTTGGTATGCGAATACAAAGAAAGACAATAATGGTAAAATAAATTGTGGTTTAACTGCACAATAAAATTGTGTTACAGTATGTTCCTACTCTACCTCACTCCCTAAAAAAAAGTTATATTTAAGTGACAACAGTGCCAAATATCAATTTAACAACATTTTATTTTTTCTCCTTGAACAATTCGATTGAAGAATGGCAGAGCATCTGAAGCTGAAAGTCATCGTAGAAGACAGTGACTTTAGAAGACTTGATCTCCCTTCAGGAATGCCAAAACACTTTGACAGAGTTACACAATGCAGTTTGCCAAGCATTTGGAATTGAAAGAGACTTTCGTATTCAGTTCATGGACCCTGACTTCAATATTGAGTTCATGAACGTTACGTCGGTACAAGACATTCAAGACAGAAGTACAATCAAGCTGGTGTACATGCTAAATTATGTGGATATGAGTCCATTGTCTTCGAAGCAGAGTGCTCCAAACACCCCTGGGTCTTTTGGAAGTCCAGTAAGCATTCAAACAACTCACAGTGTGTCGTCATTGTCCTCATCAGACTCAGATAACACCACCATTCTGTCACATTCAGACAGCGAGCTGAGAGCACATGCATGGCCACGTGAATTCACTATTCCTCGCTATCCATATGATGTAGAGGTGCAGCTTCAGCGTGGAAATGAGAACTTCAGAGAAACTGGCACTAGACCAGGGGTGTCAAACTCAAATACGCAGTGGGCCAAAATTTAAAACTTGGACAAAGTCGCGGGCCAACATTGATATTTATTGAAAAAATCTTCCTCCAGATATAACAATGAACCTTTTCATATGGACCCAAACAAGTTTTGCTTAAACATTGAATATGGAACAAGCAAAGCTTAATACTATACAATATATAACTTAATATTGCACACATGCAAAATCGAATTTCAAATAAAAAAAAAAAACACATCAATGGCATTCATTTCTTCAATAAAATTTAAATAACAATCGTATGCCTCTTTTTTATTTGCAGCTTTCTAATTTAGATTTCAACAGTAACCTTTTTCCACAGGCTAATAATAAATTAAAAAATAAAATAACAATAAATCAATTAACTAATAACAATGTTACTCCTGTTTTCTGCCTTTCTTTTCACCATTTTTGGGAGGGGTAGCACGGTGCCAGTAGTAGCATGAGGTCACTATGACTACTGTCAACAGAGGAGAGGGTGTTTATGGGTGTTGTCCTGATTGACGCGCCGAAACACCAGCAGAGCATTCTGGGATTTGTAGTTATCGTGTCATACTGCACTCTGCTCGCAAGGCATTTGCCCCAGAGCATGGCGGTAGTATTAGCGAGACAAGCGCTGTATAATACCGGCGGGCCAGCTCTAGTAGTCATTGGGTACTGTCTCGCGGGCCAAATATAATTACACTGCGGGCCAAATTTGGCCCACGGGCCAGAGTTTGACACCTATGCACTAGACTGAAGATTTCTCCAGGGCTGAAGTCTGACATCTTAGAAAAGCTAGTTTAGGAGATTTTCTTCTATAGGGCATATCCACAAAATCACCAAATATAATAATAGGTAGCAGGGACATTAATCAAAAAATTTCCCTGTTTGCAAGAGACATCTTCCACTGGTTACTATGCCTGGATGATTAGTCTGAAATACAAAATGGCTAATTACAGGACAAAGATGCGAAACATTGGCTGTCCTGAAGTGACTTTAAATGCTTTGAAAAACAAAGCCAACGATGAATGCCTTCCAGCCAAAAATATAAAGAAAGCTAAAAAGGCTGAAGTCAACTATTGTCCTTCACACCCTGCTGGGGAAACAGATGAAAGTCTAGAAAATGTGAGAGCCAAACTTCTGAATGACGTCAACTGCTTTTTCCCAATTGTGCCTCTTCTCATTGTGTCATTTCACTGCGTAACTTAAAATGTAAAGACTAATGAGGTAACATAAAAGGTGACAACAATTTGAAAAAAATTAATCCCCTGTCGCGAAAGAAGTGCTTGGTGCTGCAATTTGAATACTATGCAGTAATTAATTTTGGCCATTTGGGGGCAGAAGACCTTCACAGCAAGCTATGAACAGAACCTCTGACACATAAAGTTGATATAGTGAATGTGTATAACAAACAGTTGCCTGTTTACTATACACTTTCAGCAGGTACAGAGCATTCATATAGAAAGTTGTTTGTGTCCATGATGTACTACATGCAAGTCCAATATTCACTCTGTTTTTATACCATTTGCATGTTTTTTCCACATTACATCTCGTCACTTGTCCTTTGAAGAGAAAAAATTGCTAGGTTTAAATAACTATATATTCTACAAATGCAGTGTTGATTTCACCTCCTGGATTAACAGCTATAAACTGACTAAAATGTGCTGCATACTAATGCATATGCTATGGATATAATCTTAGTTGATGAAGAGGTCAAAATTAGAATACATCCTTTTAACCCTTAGATGCACACGTCAAAAATGACCCCATGGGTTGTTATTCTTCAAAATCTTTAAAATGAAAAGTTGTAATATATTCATATTCCAGGTATTCCTCATAAAAGATGTTTGTGACATGAGGCCATTTGCATTTTTATTTATTTTTCATTAATTTTAAGAAATTGCAGTTTTTGTATCACTACCCCACTCTTCCACAAGTGCGGTCAAAAATGACCCCAAGCAGTTCCTATGGAATCTTCTATGAACCTTTAATTCTTAGCAACTCTGACTGTCCCACTTACACATCTGATGTCATCTCTCACATCTGATGCAACTTTGACTGTCAATACTGTCCCACTTACACATCTGATGTCAGCAGTCTCACCACCCAGGAGGTCATTTTTACACAGCAACATACATGTAAGTATTATCTCCATTTATGAACTTATTGTTCATTGACAGATTACAATGTGTGATCAAATTAGTGATCAAATGTGTGAAATGTGTGATCAGATTAGCCTACTTTGTTGTTAGCTAACAGTATTGATGGCTAACACACACACACACACACACACACACTTTGTACCTGACCTAGCAAACTCAAAAGTAGGCTAATGTTATATTAGCTAGTTTTTTTATATGATTTATAGTTTTCTGTGCATTTCAAACATTGTCCTTTCTAATGTTTTTTTTTATTTATCTAAAGTAACATGGCTGCTAGGAGGCCAGCTAGGATCCCTGTGGACCTTGCCCTACAAATGATCCAGGACGGATGGGATGAAGAGCCCATCGGAGGCATTGACTCAGAATCTGACATCTCAGATGTAGAGGACCCAGACTATTGTCCCCCCACTGAACAAGGCCAGTCAGACACAGGGGAGTCCTCTGATGAGTCCTCTGAAGAGGAAATGGATATTGTGTCCAACAGATTGAGCCGCAAGGGCTCTTACTGGGCAGAGTTACCTCCCAGCCAGGCTAAAACACCAAGCCACAATATTGAAAGTAGTCAGCCAGGGCCTGCACCTGAGTTTAGTGCTGTCTCCCCAATAGATGCATGGAAGCTGTTCATGTCTGATAATATAATAGAAGAGGTGCTGACATGCACAAACATGGAGGGATGAAGAGTAGCCACAGACAGGGGAAAAGAGTGGAAAAATGAGCTCATGGCCTTCATTGGATTGACCATTCTTGCAGGAAGTGAGAAGAACTGGGATGTACCAGTCCGTGTGTTTTTTGGGAGTCCTCTGCATAACCCATTGTACAGGGCCACTATGTCAATTCGAAGATTTGAAGATATTCGCTGTTTCTTGTGCTTTGATGACAAGAGGACCAGAGCCTACCAACTGAAAACAGTCCACATGGCAGCTTTCCGCTACATATGGGACCTGTTCCTGGTCAACTGCAGGCAGAAATTCATCCCCAGTGATTGTGTTACGGTGGATGAACAACTTGTGCCTTTCAGAGGGAGGACCCGGCTTCTGCAGTATATGCCGAGCAAGCCCGCCAAGTACGGCATAAAGATCTTCTGGGTTTGTGATGCACGCACCCCATAATTGATGGGATCATGTACCTAGGGAGACAACCAGGGGAAGACATCCAGAAGAATCTGGGGGAAAACATTGTCTGTCAGTTGTGCAGTGGATTCAGACACACAGGTCGCAATATCACCACTGACAACTTCTTCACCAGTGTGCCTCTTGCAGAGCATCTCCTGGAGAGGGGTCTGACTATTGTGGGAACTTTGCGACAGAACAAGCCAGACATTCCTCCAGTCATGAAGGCTTCCAGGTCCAGAGAGGTCCACAGCACTGAATTTGGGTTCAATGGCAGCATGACCATGATCAGCTATGTGAGAAAAAAGGGAAAGGCTGTTCTGCTGCTTAGCACAATGCACCACAGCAAGATGGTGGATGAAAACAGCCCAAAGAAAAAAACAGAAGTGATCCTCTTCTACAACCAAACCAAAGGAGGAGTAGATACGATGGACCAGATGGTTGGCAACTACACCTGCAAACGCCAGACGCAGAGGTGGCCCATGGTACTTTGGTACAACATGATTGATGTTGCCGCTCTGAATGCCTATTCATTTTTCAGGGCTCAGCACCCTGAATTTTACACAGGCATCACTGATGGACGACGACACTTCCTCACAGAGCTCTCAAAGGAGCTTGTGACACCTCACATGAAAAGTCGACTGGAAGGTACCCCGACCCTACCAACCTACATCACTGAAGCAATGGGAACGTGTGGAGTGACAAAAACTGCTGCGATCCGGCCACAGGAAAGAAGCACACAGGGCCAGCAGAGGAGAAAGAGGTGCCAGTTGTGTCCAAGAAACAAAGATCACAAAGCCACTGATTGCTGTTGGAAATGCAGTACCCCTGTGTTCAATGGTCACAGCCAGAAGTTTGTGACAGCTGCACACAGTGAGAGGAGATAAGATGTTTGTGTGTGTACATATGCTCGGACAGTGTTATGGTATATGTATATGGTACGTAGGGACACACAAACATGTTTTGACACCTGATTGATTGATTGTTAAGTGCTAAAATGTGAATGAAAAGTAAAAAATGTACATGTCAAAAATGAAATTACTCTTTTGTTTGAACAAAATATATCATCTTTAACCAAAATGAGAGAAATGTCTTTAGTTTATTGCAAAAACGCATTGATTTTAATTGGGGTCATTTTTGACCCCACTTGTGGAAGAGTGGGGTAGTGATACAAAAACATTAAAAATAAAAAATAAAAAATAAAAAAAAATAAAAATGCAAATGGCCTCATGTCACAAACATGTTCTATGAGGAATACCTGGAATATGAAAATATTCCAACTCTTCGTTTTAAAGATTTTGAAGAATAGCAACCCAGTTTATTGCAAAAACGCATTGATTTAATTGGGGTCATTTTTGAAGAGTGTAGGTATTGGTAGGTTGTGCATCCAAGGGTTGATGGGATACATTAGCTCCAAAATATCCTTACGCCAATGACTGAACAAAGTGTTCTTCTGTCATTTTCTTCTGTATAACAGATAAATGCTGAGTTCCAGCGTATTACAACGCTTCCACTTGAGTCAACCTTCATGTCACAGTTGGACAATCTTTTACCCCAGCTGACATCCGTTTTCCAGAAGAAGGCGGGTGTTTCTGGCCAGAAACTAGCCAAAACATCTAAAGATCTTACAAGAGGTAAATATGTGTATATAATGTTGTATAAAAATTTTCATATAGCCTCTTTCACAGTTACTGTTATTGTGTATCTAGTACCATATGAATCCCCATTTTGCCTCAGTAATAGTCTGGATTATTTGCAAGGTGCAAGAAACATTTCTAAGGAAATATTACGGTTTTATTGAGGCAATAGTGGCACATGGACTACAGGAGCAGACTTCTGATCAGAAAGGTACCAGTTCAGTCATGGTTTCTCAGGTGGGGACAGTGAAAGTGCAACACCTGCCTTGAGCAATGTGTTTGACAATGCTAAGGTCAGTGGCCAGCAGATCAAACTGGATGTACTAAGCACCTACCTGTAAAGAGGACAACATTGTTGTCAGTGAATATCCCTGAATAAATAAAGTTAAAACAGTGCTTTCATCCTACACATTCATACCTCTCGCTTAAAAAAAAAAAAACTAAGCCACACTTCATTATTATTTTGTAGTTAAAGAAGGAAGGCCACTTAACATTATGTTTGACTTGATATTGGACTATATAAATAAGTAAATTGATTGGAAGTCAATGTATAGTTTTTAGCTTACCACAGGTTGGAAATTTCAAATATTTTTTAATTTTCATTTATATGTGTATTATCTGTATTAATCAATGGAATCCCTTTACACAGGCTACGAGTTATGTATATATTAGTCATGTTAATCACAAGAGGGCAGCACTCCTCAAGGCACTTTGTGTCTACCTTGGAGAGGATGATGGACATCTAATTCGGGAGTATATGGTAAGTCAGTGTAAATGCTTTTTCCAGTTAGATGTACTGTGACTTATATAAAATGTTTTAAGATTCTAAAGTCACCTGCCCATTACTTATTACAAGTCATTGGGTCTCCTCCATTTCTGACAGACACACACCTGCTTTTTAGATCCGGCTGCTGATTTTGCCAAACCAACTACCTTTGATATCTCTCTGATAGATTTTTGCTTTTTTTGAGCCTCATTATCATCTTCTTTACTTGCATGGTCACTTCTTCACTCCTCATATTGACAGACAACTCCACCTAAATTTAAATGGCAACTCTCAAATCTCAGTCAACTCTGGGCACTATATGTAAACAGGGCTATATCTACCACACAGTTATTTCTGTATTGATGTAAACTGGCTCAAATTAAAGCTGAGACTCTGCACTTTAATGTAGTGTGCATTATTTTATTTCAAACGGAATGTGCTGAAGCTCAGAGCCTAAAGAACAAAAACTGTGTAACTGTTCAAATACTTCCAGTCTGAACTGTATGTCAAAAAAAGCCAACAATTTCCATGGGATGTACTTATTTTTCACAGCTGTACAGAACTCTGGGTTATTTTTCTGTAGTCAACGTATAGTGTAAATCAACAGCTAGTAGCTAGATTGTGTTAATCCACAAAGTAAATATGGTAAAATTACTGCTTTTTTGGAGTGTCAGTAATGGGCAATACTCTATTTTACTACATTTGGTCCCAAAGCTTCATGTCAGTGATGATTGTTTATCATCAAGTAAAGTATATGGAATTCAAATGTTTTCCTTTTTCTCCGATTTTCTTTAAATATACAGGACATCGAAGCAGATGACATCCAGAGGGACATGCAGAAGACAACCATGGGCATTTATGTCATCAACAAGGAGGGTGGAGAAAATGGACATTATGATGACATTGGAATTTTTGTTGACGGAGTGATCATCCTTGACAACATTGGAGGTGCAGCCCAAGGTTGTGCATTGATGCTTGGAGTAATCTATGCACTGAACCTGGCCTACCCCAAGGAGCTGAGGTACTATTACAAGTTCGTTCAAAAAGTGTGTGTAGGATTGAAGTATTTACACAACCACTTGTTAGGACAGTACACCTAACATATATGAGGGAATATTCATGAAAATTGTAACACTCAGCAAAGACGTGTTTGCAGTGTATTGAAATCTCAGTCAGGTCATCTGTGTTTGTTGTTTCCTAGCTGTGGACACTTCTGGTACGGTTTGGTTTTTGTTAATGAGTGGTACTGGAACATGATTTATGTTCTTGTGTTAATTTTTTTTAATAGATGGTAACAGGTACATTTTTTTTTAAAAGATGTTAAGCAACTCAAGAAAGGTTTACCACTGAGTTACATTACAGGAACTTGTTTGTGAGAACACAAATTGTGCTCTGTCTGGCCAGGAGACTGCACTTATTAATGTATAATTTTTTATTATGTATTTTATGTTAACAGAACCTGAACAACAGCTTTATTTTTTCATTTAAAAGCCTTCTCATGTATCTGATTATAGAGGGTAAGAGAGTAATGAGTATAACATTGTATACACTCAAAAAAGTAGCAAGTATATATGCTGGTTCTTGGCGATTGTACTCAGACATTGTTAAATGTTTAGGGACAAAATAAACAATTGTTTAAACACAGTTTGTGGTTTTCTCAATTTTGAATTTATTGAAACTACCAATGATAATTACCAATGTTTAATTAGAATCAACTTAATTTTAATATGTAGTAATTACAGAATTTCATTGGTCTAAATGTACAATAGAAAAATGGCTAATAGTACAAAGTATTTAAGTATATTTAACATGACTTTAGTTGGAATTACTAAATCAGACTAATATTTACTCAAAGTTGTTGAGCTAAAATTACAAAAATAAAACATTTAAAAATGGCTTATAAATTATAAGTACAGTCAACTTAAAAATTTTATCTGGATTTAGATATATTTATTTTATGCAACCACTTACCATAATAAAATTAAGTAAATTCAACAAAACATTTTTTTCAGTGTATCAAGCACATATTTATTGTAAATTATTAATGCCAATTGTAGACAGTGGAGCAGATTCTCACTTCCAAGCCGGCAGGATGACTTTGATCAAAGAATCTGAAGACACTGGGAGTTTGAAAGATTCCACCAGGTGATTAAAAATGAAGAGTAAGAGGCTTGATGTTAATGACATAAAATTCTCATTTGTTTGGGGGTTAAGGATTTTATCACAAACAATGCTTCTTTTGCAGGAGAGCCGTAAGTAAAGCAACAAAGGAGTCTCATGCCCTCGGGATTGGTGACTCTTCCCATCTTTGAAGGACCCGTACTCAAAAAAGGGATACGTGAGTTTGCATTGTAGCCGTTATGTGAAATAGTGATGGTGGTTACATTGTGGTTTGTTGATCTTTTGTGTGTAAGCTGCAAACATGCACCAGATGCATCAAAAACCTGTTACTGTCTGCATTTCAACTAGAAATTCTCTTTTTTCAGGAACATTTCTATGACATTCAGAGCAACACAGGCTTTCTTGAGTGGCGTGTCAAGACTGTGCAACGTCAATCCAAAACCACATCCACATCCTGTAACAGAGCAGCGCTAAAAGGAGGTCCCACATCTTCAAGAACATTTGGTTCCACAGATGACCAGAAAATAGGAGATGAATGTATGGAGGCCACGTCTCTTCTTCACCACACCACCGACCATGACTTACTTTTCCAAAAGAAGAGAGAAACATTCCACTATCGTCAGCAGATGCTCCATGATCCACAGTGATCAGAGACATACTTCAAATGTTTCCTCGTTTCTTGGACACCAAGGGATTTCAATGTTTCCTTTCCCGAAATGTTTCCTTTGTGCTTCATCCTTTGGGACAGTTTTATTAAAATTGAGACTAAAATTTGATCAAAAAGGATGTTGCTTGCAATTCTCAAGTAGTTCTGGATTTAGAAGACATAAGATTAAGATACATGCTCATACTGACAACTCACGTGTGCCTCACGAGACCCTCTGACCATGATACACAACAGCACAATAAGTCTCAGTGCTTACATGATGAAACACCCTCGACTTCATCTCACTGCCAACATATTGAATCAGGCTCTTCAGTGTCAACTCACAACCAAGATATGTGTGTTCCTGTTATAGCTAAACCTTTGGGGAGCGGTGGGCCAGTTCTGTCTACAGCTGAGAATTTAGAGGATTTAGTGGGAGATGTGCCGGTTAACATTAAGGACTGAACTCACTGCCAGACAACAGCACCTCCAGAGCTCCTATAGAGGAGTTATTTAGAAGTATGGACTGGATTTTTAGCAGTTGAATTCTGAAAGCAAATGGCAGAAATATTTCAGGGAAGATAGTTGTAACCCCCATAAATTGAACAGATATTCAGCTAAATGAAAGGGTAGTTATTGTTATGGTTCCATTAGGAGTCCAGAAGATAAACAGTCGTGTTATTGTTGTAGCTTCACTAAAACACCAGGAGGTGGCGCACAGGGCCAGTCAGAGGAGCAGTGGAGAGCAGAGAGAGGAGGTGAAAAAGAGGAGGAGAGAGAACAAGTGGAGTCCAGCGTGAATCCAAGTCAGCAAAAAGAGTGAAGGGACAAGTTCTTTACATGTGCTGCAGGTTATGGTGGAGGTTATTCAGAGGAAACCTGCCGTCACCTGAGATACCGTTGGTGAGCAGAAGATGAAGGGGGGTCGTTATTAGATGTGTTTTTGGTGACTTTTCTCCAGTTGGTTTTTTGATGATGGATCTCTGAGAGGACGACTGAGGATTTCCAGTGTGCAGGAGGTTTAATGAGGAGCACTGCTGCAGCGTGTTGAGGAGCTGGAGTCAAGGCCCCAGGGTTTGGACGAGCAGGATTCTTCTCTTGGACTCACAGATAAGCTAAAGCAAAAATAGAGAAAAAAGGCCCAAGCTGAACTAAAACTTAGTAGGTGACTAAAAAAACTTTCTGACTTGGCTGAGCGAAGAACTTCTTCAAGGGAAAACTTTGCATTTCAGGAGGAAATAAATAAAGACTGAAGAATTCAGTATTAAATTGAATGTGACAGTACTGGATAGAGGAAAAAGAAAACTGAAGGATGGACTGTCTGATTTATATTTGATTTTTCTGCCTAATATTTGAAGAAGAGAGAAAGCTCTAAAAAAAGGGGAAATATTTCAGTTGGTCTGTATTTTATTTTAAAAAGTCTAATTTCTATTCAGCCGATCTGAAGGGTTGATTTTGCACCACGTTTTCTTTTGTGTGAATTAAACTATTCTGATTATTTCTTTCCCCAGAAGCTGTGATTGTGTCTTACTTATCATCCTCCTTTAGGGGCCTAGATTTCAGATACTACTGTAACTATCTATTTAGCTCTCAGCCCATTTCATTAACAAGCAGCTGCGTGGTCACATAGTGCAGCCAGTTGAAGAGCGTTCAGGAGGAAGGTGTGACACCTGATGAAACAGCAAAACTGGAACAAGTTAGGAGCAAGTTCCAGTCAGTGACAGATTCATAGACATTCCCACACTGAAAACACTCCAGCTCATTTTCAGGAAATCTAAATATTTGTGAGATGATGCAAACATGTTTTCATTCTGACAAATATGAGGACTTCTGTGATGGATGCGACTTAAAAGTCATCCTTTGTTTCTGTGTTTCCTCCAAATCCAAATTAAATGTGTGCATCCTCTAAGTTCAAAAAAAGGTCTAAAGTTGGCTGTCTGTACTTCATCCTTAGAAATCTTCCCCCACGAGTGAATTCTGCCTTAATGTGCATGAAACATCTGGTATCATTGTTTCATGCACAAGATGCTAAGAAATACAGAACTGATGAAATACTGAAACCCTCAGTAAAGGATCAGAAAAATTAGAGACTACTGGGGTTTCTGCTCCATTCGCTGAGGTTTCTGTGTGGCACTCGTGCACAAATTACTGCTGATAACTTGGGTATGTGGAACATTCTCTGCTCCTCTGAGTCATGCAAATTATTTCTGTAGATTTTGCTTCATAGATAAATCTTCAGCTCAGTCAGTGTTCTCAGAAGACGACCCCCGTCTGACTTTAAGATCAGGAGTTCTGAATGATCAGCATTCAACTTCTTTGGCAGATGATCCGACTGCTGCTGAATCAAACAGTAGTCGCACACATTTCTAGAATTTCTAGTTACGTCACGTATACGTCATGAGGAAATCAAATGTCTCATTAACTTTAGCCACTAATAATTAAATGTGAGGAGTAAATATAGGAGAATGTTTCTGTCTGGTGTGCTTTAACGTGAAACCCTTCAATAACAAAAAGTAATGATTTAGGTGAGTGTAGCAAGGAATTACTGTGCTGCACATCTTTTGTTTTAGCAGCCAGTAAACAGATAAAGACAAATACAAACTTAAGCTAATTTATTTTGCATATAAATGAACAATGGAAAAACAGTGTCACAGTGCAGCTGATAACATTCTGGTCACTTTTACACCAGAAGTGGAATGAGAGGTCGTATTAATAAAAACACTTCAAACACTTTACTACTGACTTTGCTCTTATACATATTTACTGAGCTGAAAACAAAAGTCAAATGCAGGGAACGGACCTTTGACAAATTCCTACAACTGCTACTTAAAAAGTACATTAACAAAGACAGACAGAGCTCGCTTCAATGCTGCCACAGGCCTAGAAACCTGTGAGTGGTCCGAACTAAACTGACTCTAACTGAGCAACAGTGAACTTCAGTGGATTTGTGCAGATCCACGGTGCAAACTGGGGCAAAACAATTGTACAATTGTGGTTGATGGACACAGTGTGTTTAGAAAGTGTTCAGACCCTTCAATTATGTCATATTTTGTTATGTTGCAGCGTCGTGCTCAAATAAAAAAGATGTTGTTGAGGTTCCTCTCATTTCTGTTGCTCATCTCTGAGATGTTTCTACACCTTGATTGATCCCCACAGCACAGTGGCCTCCATCATTGTTCCATGAAATGTAAGAAAGGTCATTCTGACTGAGCTTCACAGACATCCTGTGTGGAGATGGAATAAACTTCTACAGTCCTGGTTCGGACCTCTGTGGGCAGCTCCTTCCTCCTTGTGGCTTGGTTTTTGTTCAGATCTGCACTCTCACCTGTGAGACCTTATATAGACAGATTAACCTCAGGTAAATCAATCGAATCCAATCAGGATGTAGAAACAACTCAGAGATGATCAAGAGAAATGGGAGGCAGCTGAGCTAAAAGTAAAGTGTCGTAACAAAGGGTCTGAATACTCGTGTCAATGGGATGTTTCAGTTTTTCATTATGGGATGTTGAGTGTAGATTGATTAAAAACCTCAATGGGTCTGAAAACTTCCTGAATGCACTGTAATTGGCTAAATGTGCTCAAAAAATACAGTCTCCAGAAAAACAATCAAATGTTTGCACCTAGTTTTATACATGTTACTATCACCTCATTTCTACATATGACTGTTTGTTTTGAAAAAATAAAAAATGAGCTGAATTATCCCAAAGCAGAATCATGAGATGAAGTTGGCACTGAATGATACTGAGTCATATTATTATTATATTGTGGTTGAATCTCAAGCCTGAAACAAAAGAACTGCATGTGAAACTACATGTATGATCCTGTGATACTTAAAGCTAATTCTCCATAAAACACATTGAAATCAAATGTATGATCACACGAGGAACAAGGACAGAAGCAAACAGGTGACAATCAGAGTTCTTCAAATACACTGAGGCCATTTGAGCAAAAACCAAAACACAGAAATGTTGCAGTGAACAACCAGAACCAAAAAAACAGTTAAAAAACCCGAAGAGCAAAATATTACCGGCACCACAGGTGATGAGGCAGAGGCAATGGCAAGGTGTGGTCTCAGCTGTGGTCAAATCACACCTGCTGGACAAGGCAAACACAACACACACTCTGCTCCTATAAATAACAGAGGACACACTGGTCAGGTGCTGGGACATGCTGACAACAAGGACTGGTTGAAAGTGCTTTATGTCACTGTTTCATATTCAAAGCTCTGACCAGCTTGACTCGGCCCGTCTCGTGTTTCCCTCCCTGCTGGCCGGTCAGGTCGCTGTTGTGGTGGAGCTCAGTGTCACTCGGCTGTCTCATCAAGGGTGGGCTTTGCTGTCTCCTTGTTCTGCTGCCTCGGTGAGCTGGGCGTAGTGGCACATGGACCGGTTCTCCACCTGGTTGGAGCGAGCCTCCAGCTGACAGCAGAGAGCCTCTGTGACGTCCGTCCCCCTGCACCTGAAACCTCGGAGTCTGGACAACCAGGTCGCTCTCCTCTTCCTCATGGCTGTTGTGGCTGAAGCGATGTCTTCTTCAAAAGAAAATACTTACATGAGCTTTATGCAGGTAACTCATAAAATGTGTCTACAGCTTACAAAGAACACAATCAGCATTAAGCAGGTCTGTAATCATGAATTACATTACGCTTTATAAGACAGATAATCCCAGAATTTAAGTAAAATTACATGCATTTCTATCTTATGTATTTATACTGTGTAATTATCATACAATCAATTCCACTATGTGATATTTCTAACGTTGTCAGATGGCTGGAATAACTCCACAAGAATAAAAACAGGCATCTTTTGTCTGTTTATGTAAGAAACAGGCAAACTTCAACATTATGGCAGAACAAGCAGAAAAAGCTGAACATTGTATATTTTCTGTTTCCATATGTAAGTGACAAAAAGGCTTAAACTAATGTGACAGACTGTTGTTACAGCCCGTAAATCGTTTCTAATTCAATTCTAAATCACTTCTAATATTTTCCTTAGTGATGCAAAAATTTTACAATGATTATCTTAACTGCATATTACTGATGAAATAAAGAAATGAAAAGTTTTAATTCAAGTTCTTTGTTACAAATACTGATTCTGCAGTTCAGGCGAAGGGCTGCAGTGACACACAGCGATTAAATTCATCTACACTCACTTGCCAATTTATTAGGTACAGCTCCAAATAAAACTAAAGCAGTAAAGTCCTCCTTCATGAGGATTAAAATGTTCAGTTTTTACTGAATCTGAGTGAGAGGGTTGTCCAGTATTTTCTCATCAGGTATCTGACAAATAGGGTCTATCATTATTATTATTATTGAATGGTTGAATAAAAATATTGAACTATGAATACAAACATGTTTCAAATGGTGATGCACTAGTTTAGTCATGATTTTAAAAAGTTCTGTGAGATATTATTGAGACAAGTTTCTGACATTCACAGTGAAAACTAAAGTAAAGATGTAGATACACTGCCTGGCCACAAAAAAAGTTGCCACCAGGATTTAACTAAGCAAATAGGTACGAGCCTCCTATTGGATAATTACTGCATGGGCGATTATCTTTCAGCTGGCAACAAGTTATTTAACCCCAACTGGTGCAATGAGTTGCTTCTCATTTCTTAATCAACCATGTCGAAAGACACATCCTGTGGTCGTGGAAAAGATGTTAGTCTGTTTGAGAAGGGTCAAATCATTGGCATGCATCAAGCAGAGAAAACATCTAAGGAGATTGCAGAAACTACTAAAATTGGGTCAAGAAGTAGTCTTCGAAGTATCGTCTTCGAGGAAGAAATGTGGCCGGAAAAAAATCCTGCTTGATTGTGATCGGTGATCACTTAAACGTTTGGTGAAATCAAATTGAAGAAAAACAACAGTAGAACTCAGGGCTATGTTTAATAGTGGAAGTAAGAGCATTTCCACACTCACAATGTGAAGGGAACTCAAGGGATTGGGACTGAACAGCTGTGTAGCCTTAAGAAAACCACTAATCAGTGAGGCTAACCCGGAAAAAAAGCTTCAATTTGCTCTGGAGCATAAAGATTGGACTCTGGAGCAATGGAAGAAAGTCATGTGGTCTGATGAGTCCAGATTTACCCTGTTCCAGAGTGATGGGCGCATCAGGGTAAGAAGAGAGGCAGATGAAGTGATGCACCCATCATGCCTAGTGCCTACTGTACAAGCCTGTGGGGGCAGTGCTATGATCTGGGGTTGCTGCAGTTGGTCAGGTCTAGGTTCAGCAACAGTATGTGCTCAAAGAATGAGGTCAGCTGACTACCTGAATATACTGAATGACCAGGTTATTCCATCCATGGATTTTTTCTTCCCTGATGGCACGGGCATATTCCAAGATGACAATGCCAGGATTCATCCTGCTCAAATTGTGAAACAGTGGTTCAGGGAGCATGAGACATCACTTTCACACATGGATTGGCCACCACAGAGTCCAGACCTTAACCCCATTGAGAATCTTTGGGATGTGCTGGAGAAGGCTTTGCGCAGCGGTCAGACTCTACCATCATCAATACAAGACCTTGGTGAGAAACTAATGCAACACTGGATGGAAATAAATCTTGTGACATTGCAGAAGCTTATCGTAACAATGCCACAGCAAATCTGTGCCGTGATCAAAGCTAAAGGTGGTCCAACGAAATATTAGAGTGTGTGACCTTTTTTTTTTTTTGGTGGCGACTTTCTTTTGGCCAGGCAGTGTAGTTTCAGCTACTGATAAAATCCCTCTTCTGCAGCTGTAAACACTGGCTGCCACTTCTGCAGACACCACGTGTCAATGTTTTAGTGACTGTACTCAATCAACCTAAAGCAAACAGTTTGTTGAAATGAAAGCACATCTCAGGACATATTTTATGACGATATCATAACCAAACGAGGCCACTGCATGAGCTGCATCAGCAGAGCCTCCAGACTGGCTGCTGCTGACCGGTCCCTGAGTGAACCAGGTGACTCCCTCACGGCTGCCTCAGTCTCCCGCTCGCCACCAAACAGACACTCGTCATGTGTCCTGATCCTCAGGAGCCGACACTCACTCAGCGGTAATGTACCGGGACCGCAGGCTCAGGCTCATTTCTCTGAGCCCCGGATGTAGAACAAGTCGACCCTGACAGACGCTGAAGCATTTTCATCTGAGCTCCGCTGTCAGTGAGTGACGGGACCAGGACACCGCAGGTCCGCAGTAACACTGCAGACACAGGCGGAGCTGAGTCTCCCGGAGCCCGAGATGAGCTCAGCGAAACCGGTCCACCGAGCAGCGGCCGCTCACCGGGAGAACCGACAGATGCGGTTAAAAATGGATCATTTCACATGTAACCACAGACCCATGATAACCTTCAATAACATTTTAGTCCCCTGCCCAGTTTTACTGAGAGTTAGCTTCACCGATCCTGATTCAGTTCCAAATAACGAAGTTATGAAGATTAAATAAACAAGTGCACACCATGTTCAAAAATATACTAATTCACTTCACTGTAGTTTCTTCACTTGTGTCCCACATCTACAGTAAGTTAATGACAGGACGGGTTTGTTCCCGGGTCCGGTTCATGTCTGTATCACAACATTAAAGAAAGCGACTGATGTTCACAGAGCTGCTGCTTTGTTTGGTAAAGAGACTGAGTTGACTGGGATTTGAAGCAGCTGTTAGAGACTCATCACACTGGTGGTTTTGAGTCAAAGTCTTTTATAGTTTTGTTGATTTCATCTTCCTGAAACTACATGTTTCATTCAAGCTAAATGTTATTTCTACCTCACACTTATTTAATTTGGTGAATTTCTTCTCAAAAGTAGGAAGTAGGGCCTTTTGGGAAATCCTAATCTGACCCATGAGCTTGTTGTGTCATTTCTGATAACGGACGTGACTGGATGTGAAGTGTTTTCAAGCTTTTATCAAGAAGCGAGTTCTTCAGTCGGACGCTGCAGTGAACAGCTTCATGTTAAACCTGTGTGTTAAACACGGCTCCAGTCCAAGTCCAGTGAAAGCAACCACTGAATACACAACAAAAAACAAAGCTGAGAAAGATTCAACAAAAACAAACCAGCCACAACCATTAGCCCAACGCACAACGCTAACATTACCGTGAGATGCTCCGCAGCAATGCTAGTGAACCTGTTAGCGATAGCAACATTTGCAGCACACATTCATAATACTGTTACCAAACATCTTGGCACTTATAGGTCAGAGTTTTGACTTTTACAAAACCATTCCCACTTCAAAATGATATAAAGTAGATGAAGTTAGATACACAACTTGAATAACGACAAACAAACAAACACAAAGCTCTAAAAACGCTTCGGCATATGTGCACAGGTGTTCCCGCTGGTTTCCGTACGGACTGTGGGAGGTTTTCTGGAGGCGAGTTAGAGCTGAAACTGGACCACAACACGACTCCATACGCAGCACTTTGAGAATAATAATTCACTTCACTTTCTTACCTTCTGAGTTCATGAATTAGACTGTGTCAAGTATCTACGGATGGACGCTAACGTTAGCTAGTTCCTCACTTTTGCTGAAGTTACACTTTAGCTAACTCATGTTAGGTAGCTAATAGCATGAACCTTCATTTCCAATATGGGCTTGAATTTCATTATCAATATAAAATCTTATATATGATCTAATTTTAGCAAACACTAGGACTCGGTTGTGAGCAGTGAAACGATGGAGGAATAGTTGTAGATACATTTTGACATCAGTATAGACTTTATTCCATTTTAATACTCTTTTGTGTGGCTGAGCTGGTTCAGTTCATCTTTTACCATATTGATAAGGCTGGTTTGGTAGTAATTGTATTAGCAGGGGTGGAAAGTACTTCAGTACATGTACTCTAAGTATTGTACTTTTGAATTTGAATTCACTTGTACTTAATTTGAGTATTTTCCATTTTACACTGCTTCATACTCTCACTCCACTACATTTCAGAGGTAAATATTGCACTTTGTACTCCACTATATTGATTTGACATCTTAAACAATCAAGATAATCTGTAACACTTGACTTCACCACAGCACACGCTGGCACCGTACTGGGCTCCCTCTGACTGACATTGTACAATTCACACTCTGCCACCAAAGATTGACCAGTAACATGAATGAACTTTACAATACCCATATCTATAATATTACAGAGGCTGGACTGACCCTTCACTGTCAGACCAGATCAAAGTTGACTGACATCATTTGACACCAGCTGCAGCAGCAGCTCTGACAGGCTTTCTGTTGCTGTAGCAGGGCTGTTATTCCCTTCAGCTTGTGTTACCAAACACTCAGAACATGAACTGCTCATCAAACTACAAACTAACTGTACACCTGAACTTTGAGAAGAAGAAAGACTGGTTGTTATCATTTACCATGCAAAAGTTAGTCTTGCTGTGATAACAAGATGAATGAGTTAACTTTGCATTTCGTGGATGAAGAAAAAATAAAAGTGAATCTTTGTGTTATGTTTTTAAAGCTGTTTGTGTCAAGAATATAACATAGATGAACAGTAACAATATTAATGTTTTGTCATTCTTTAGTTTTCCTCTGAAAAGCATCAACACAGTGGTGAATAAAAAACAAAACATCAAGCACAAATATTTTAAAATGTTCATTTAAACTTTATTAACAAGGTCAAAGTTGTTTGGGTCCTCACCTCAAGACAGGTGTAATTATGAAAACACATGAACACATTACTACACTTCTTAGAATTTATAGATCAGACTTTTACAAAACCATTCCCACTTTAAAGTGATATGAAGTAGATGAATTTAGATACGCAACTTTAATAAAAACAAAGCTCTAAAAACGGTTCAGTAGTTGTCCCTGCTGGTTTTACATATGGACCATGGGAAGTTTTCTGGAGGTAAATAAAAGCTGAAACTCAAACACAACATATTTGATACACAACACTGTGTGAGAGCGACAAACAACAGACACACTCCTGATGTGATCAGGAATGAAGATAAAGCAGAGAAAAGAAACTCTCTCTCCACGTCCTGATGTCGATGATGCTGTGGAACAGAAAGTGATCTCTGACTTTATGTCGCTTTAAATATCAACTTTTTTTACACTTCCTCATCTGTCTTTCTCTCATCCCACATTTTATTTGACCAAATATTGTTTTGTTTTGTTTTTTTTTGTTTTTTTTTTGTACAGACACCAAAGCACACACTGAAATTAAACAAACACAAACTACAATGTAAAAGAACATTTGAGATCATGCTGCTGAAAAAAGACAACAAATACTTTATGTCTATTTTTAATTTACTTTTATTTTTAACAAATTAATATTTCATCAATACATACAGAAAAATATTCTTTCTCTTCCTTTACATTCACACTTAGGGGCAATTTAGAGTCACCAATTAACCTAACGTTCATGTCTTTGGACTGTGGGAGGAAGCCGGAGAACCCGGAGGGAACCCACGCAGACACAGGGAGAACATGCAAACTCCACACAGAAAGGCCCCAGGGAGTCGAACCCAGGACCTTCTTGCTGTGAGGCCACAGCACTAAGCACTGCACCACCGTGCTGCCCGCTTATTGCTTATTTTTATTTATCTAACTGAGAAATATTTACAGTGTTAATTCCCCAGAGAGCAAGCCGTCTACCTGAAACTAAAGTACAATTTGTGGCGACTGTGGCAAGGAAAAACTCCCTTTAAGAGGAAGAAACCTTGGGAGGAACCGGGCTCTCTGGGTGGGGGGGCCCTTCCTCCTGAGGGCTGGCGCTCCTTCTGGTCCTCCTCTGCTCCTGATCCATCCGCCCCAGGCTGTGGTCTTTATCCATCTTCTTCTGGATGTGCTGGTACGATGTCTGCATCTCCTGCTCAGCCTCACTCTTCACTGAAAGAGAAAGAAAAAGAGAATGAAACCGGGGGGGGGGGTACTTACCTTTTGATGCCTCGTCCCGTGGTCGTTCCTCTGGACTTGCTGTCTTCAGGAGCCAGGTGCCTGCTGACGGTTTCCACTCAGGCTTCTTCAGGAGCGTCCTGCCGTCTAGAACTGAGAATAAATCCAGGTGTTTTTCTATGTTTTCTCAGCTGTAATTAGTGTGAAGTGTAAAGAAGAGCAGTGTTGTTGCTGAGTCTCTCTCTGCCACATCATCTCCATGATGTCTGACTTCAGTGCACATGTGGCAGAGCTCTCCTCTTACTTGTCTTCTGTAGAACAGGATGTAGGCAGTTCTTCGTCGCCGGTCACACACGGAGGCGCCGCTGGTTTCAGTTACCGCTGCATCGTTGTAGGTGAACCAGCGGTCGGTCGGGTCTATCTGGCCCACATCTGGATCCACCCCGTCGCAGATGTAGTGTCCTAGCAGGAGCAGAAGAAGTGTTATATGGGCTGTGTTGGATGTTATGAAGGTCGTCTGACCAGTGAACATCATTGTCACTTAGACTCAGTGTGACTTTAAGGAGAATCATGGATCATCTTACCTCTCGTTGCTGTGGCGCCGATATGGCTGATGGTGCTAACCAAACTGTAGCAGCCACCACCCTGAGAGGGAACACAGTGGATCAGAGTTAGTCTACACACAGTCCAAACATCTACTTCTATCAGCCCCAGTCTGGTGATTTTGTTTGTTATCAAGTCTCTGAGTTTTTCTTTACCTGGTTGGAGGGCACCACCAGCTCTCTGGAGAGGACGACGGGGTTGTGGTCTTTCATCAGCTGGAGAGTTGGAGTAAACCTGAAGCGCTTCAGGTGTAAGACCAGCACTCTGTAGACAGAAATGAAAGATATGAGCAGCAGGGGACAGAGGAGAAGATGAAATGTGGCATTACAAATTCTTACAATTGGTATTTTTCCTAATCAATACTTCACAATTTGTCCTTAGAGTCAGTGGAGGCCAGTTTGATACCAGTGGGTGAACCAGTATCATCACTGTGCACTGTGGTCAGGAGGTTGTTCATGTGTGATGGATCTGATGTCTCTCACCTTGGCAGATTGATAAATGAGGAGTGCTGGCCTGACACGGTTGCTCCGCACTCGCAGGTGTACTCCAACTCCGTCTCCTGCAGAACAACACAAAACCAAAATGCTGTCACTTCTTCTACATGCACGACGACAAACAGCTACACATCCACACACACACTGACACAGGTAGTGATGGTGTGATTGAAGTGTGTCAGAGTTTTGTGCGTCATATCATCACATGATATCAGAGGGTGTGATGTGAATGAATGAAGACAGGTGTTTCTTACCATCAGGTAACCTTCCAGCAGTCGCTGTACCGTGTCAGCTCCAGGTACCAGGTGCAGGGAGAGGTTTGTGAAATCCTCCTCTCTGCTGGATTCTGCATGGCAACTACACATTGAACAGATAATACAGTTGTAATACAGCTGCAGAGGTGACGATGAGGCTACCGTGTAGTGTTCAACACTTGACTTCTCTGCTGTGAAGCTGAAGGTGTGTAACTGTGTGGCTTTACCTCTTGCACTTCCTGGTGTTTAGCATCTTGAACACCAGGTGATCCTCCACCGGACAGCTGTAGGTCCTGTCTATGCTGGGAGCCAGCACCTGCAGCTGTAGGCCCAAGCAGCTCACCTGTTGTAGCACGGAGGTGAGGAACTCGTGAGCGTCCTGTAGTTATACAAGCACACAGTTGCACAGAGAGGTTTAAGCACAGAGGAGAAACTATCAGGAAGCTGTGAAAACACAAACCTTAAAACCTGCTTACTCACTTTCTGGTGGAGGTCTTCAAATTCTGGATTCCACAGAGAAACCGCCTTCTTGAACGTGTATAGAAGACGGGTTTTGTGACGAACATCAGCGGAGAAGTGAGACCCACTGATGTCTGCTAATGATCTGGAGAGAGAGAGAGGGAGAGGGAGGGAGGGGTGGTTAGAGACTCTGTCTGTGATATGAAACATTGTGGTGTTCAGGATACAAGTGAAGGATGAAATGAGTGCTTGTGTCTGAGGGGTGCTGTACCTCATGATTGCAGCTTCGGGGATCAGACTCCAAACCTGCTCCTGTTGGCTGATGTCTCTGATGAAGTCCTCCAGTGTCAGGAGGCTCTGCAGGCAGGAGTTGATGTAGCAGAACTGTGCTGGGTTGGGGAACCTGACACACAAACAGAACAAGTCATTTTCTCCCTGTAGCTGTTTGTCTCTTTGATTCTTGTCTCCTCAGCCTTTTTTCTGGTGAGTGTGGATATGCAGATGTTCTTACCCAAGACAGTGGAGCTGCTGTTGTCTGAGGGTCTTGTTGGTCACGGGAACTTCTTTCTTCTTCTTCTTGGGCTGGTCTCCGGGAACGCTGTCGTCTTTTGGCCGTTCTTCCTTCTGACTTTGGTCTTTAAGCTCCACCACCTTGTCGCGCTGAGGGGTGGAGTGGCACTCCTCCTTCGGGGGCTGTTCTTCTGGGGAGGGTGCAACCTTACATCTCTTCTGTTGGGGTAAAGGAATACTGAGGTTAAATCATACAAAGAAACGCTCATCAATTATGAAATATCTGGTTGACACTGAGAGCTGCACTTTGTGTCAAACATACGTACCTTCCAAAAATGCCACCACCGAGGCTTCTTCACGGTCTTCTTCGGGGTTTTGTCATCGGAGGTGGAGACGCTGGTGACAAAGAGGAACATCTGTTATCTCATTGGGAACTCACTGATTGGCTGGAGAGAAAACTTAAAGAGATAAATCAGCTTCTAGTCACTAGTAAAGAGCAAATACAGCCTTGTATTAACACTAACAGGATAAAAGTTTGAATTCCACAAACTCAAAGTCCCAGCTAACAAAGAGGCTGAAGGATTAAATCTCATGTGTCTTTACCTTTGCTTCTCTTTTTTATCTTGATTTTTCTTTTTCTGTGTGGAAGAAACCAAAAACAAAAAGAAGCAATAATTAGAATAAACTGTGTCAAATATCATTGATAATATTTACAACAAGTTCAGATATGATTCTTAAAAAATACTTAGATGTGTTTAATATGAAGCCATGACACTGTCAAACACACCAAGGGGCGACCGAAGAGTCGCTTTATCCACGGGGTCGTGTCTTCTTTCTTCTTCGTGACAGCCGGAGCGTCGGTGGCGCCGACACTGGTGAAGAAGAGAAACACAGTTGGTTTTCCTGTTGTTTACTGAAGCTCATGAGAAATCATGAACAGATTATTATTGTTCCTATACAAACAATACAAAATCATCCCCCAGAGTGAATAAGGAAGCTGATGGACCTGAACATGGAGATGAAGAAATAGTCAGGAAAACAGTCTGATAATAGTTATGAACTTTCTTACCTCTCATCTGCCACCAGTTGGATAACAGCTGTTGATTTCTGTAGAGAGAAAGGGAAATAAATGAGATGAAAATGACTGGAAACATGATGTATCTTCACAGCTGATATAAAGTGGCTTCACAGACAGTTTCTCCTAAACACTATGAACTGTGAAGTGGACACAGTTCCACCTTTTACCGTCCACAGGGTGGAATCCACAGCAGAGAAATGACAGAGAATGTGTGGTGCATCTATAAAACAAACCTTTCCGCTACAGGAAAACAGACGAAACATCTTGAGTCTTGTCGAAGTGGAACTTGGACTGAGAGTAAAGAGCTTCTGTCTGCTGGTTTGATGAACTGTGATCTGTTCTACAGGAGCTCTGACTTCACAGTGACCCTTCTACAACGTCACTGTGATGTCATCATGTCAGTGTGTGAGGAAGCAGCTCCGAGTGTCAACATGGTGTCAGTGTATATATGCTGTGAAACTGTGGTCTGAAAAGGCCCAAACTAAATCAGGTTTCTGTCTTTTAGAGTGAGTCCAACTCAGATCTGAAGTCTCTCAGAAGCTCAAGTCAGGTCCTTTAAGACGAGTCTAAGACAAGTCTCAAGTCTTCACAAGAAATCTTCCATATTTCCATCATCAGTAATGACAACTGATGACTGAACCGACACAAAAAGGCAGAAAAACACTCACGTCCACATCAGAGGAAATCAATCAGTGGTGTGTAAGCACTGCTGAAGTGTCCATACAGTTCATCCACTGTCACTCAGACCTCTGTTACTGTGTCTCGGTCCACAGAAGCAGCTGAGAGGACAACATGGAGACAAACTGTCTCTCAAACTGTCCTCTATAGTTACTAGAGGATCATGCAGAGTGTGCAGGACATAAACTGGCTTGTTTTTATTGATTCATTTATTTTATTCCCCACACCCACTGTAGCTCTGTGGGCCCAGAGAGAAACCATGAACTTCTTCATAACAACAGGAGATCTGTGTGATCTGACATGAATCTACATGTGTGTGTTTGTTTGTGAATGTGTTGGTGTGAAAGTCAAATCATCACAATTTGTAACAAATGAAATAACAACAATTTACTGAAATATTGTTTTGTCTTTCTTTCATTTTCCTCTGACAACCTTCAGCACAATGGTGAATAACAAAGAAAACATGAAGCAGTAACAGGTTGATATTTGGATTCAAACTTTATTAACAAGGTCAACTTTATTTGGGTCCTCACCCCGAGACAGGCGCGTAATCATGAAAACACATCAACTCGTTATTACACATGTTGGAATTTATAGGTCAGACTTTTACAAAACTATTCCCACTTCAAAATGCTATAAAGCAGATGAAGTTAGATCCACAACTTTAATAATGACAAACAAACACAAAGCACAAACACGGTTCAGCAGGCGTTCCCGCTGGTTTTACGCACGGACCATGGGAGGTTTTCTGGAGGTGAGTTGGAGCTGAAACTGAAACACAACATACATGAGTCGATACACACAACACTGTGTGAGAGCGACACACAACAAACACACTCACTGACCGAGCTGCTGATGGAACAGATTCATATAGAAGCAGCTGGAGATGTGTACTTTCCAAATGATGGCGCAGCGGATGTGATCAGGAATGAAGATAAAGCAGAGAAAAGAAACTCTCTCTCCACGTCCTGATGTCGATGACGCTGTGGGACAGAAAGTGATCTCTGACTTTATGTTGTCTTAGATATCAACTTGTTTTACTCTCTGACTTTCCTCATCTGTCTTTCTCTCGTCCCACATTTCATTTGACCAAATATCGTTGTTGTGTGAAGAAATAATCACATGTACAGACACCAAAGCACAAACTTCTCACTGAACTTGATGGTGGTTTTGTTATTTTTAATTCTTGAAATTCGTGAAACTCTGATGATAATATGATGTTGTAGATCTCTGAAAATAAAAGAATGACAACACAGCAATGTTTCAGTAGATTATTGCTTTTTTTAATTTATGTTTTTTTATTAGAAAAGGTTCATTTTTCACACCAACGGATTTAAAGATATACAAAAATATTTTTATTTTTTCATAAATCGTGAAATTCATAGTGTCTGTTCTTCATCGTGTGAAGCAGGTGGAGGCTGCTGCTTCCAGCAGAGGAGAGTAAACATCTGATTTCCCATGATGCACCAGGTGGCTGCAGTGGTTCAAGTGTTTCCCTCTTCAGGACTGAGTGTCAGAGTGAAGGATCAGTCCAGTCTCTGTAATTTAAAAGGTAGAGGGAGGAGTTCATTCATTTTATCGGCCAATCATTGGCAGTGTTAGCCAGGCACCTCCCTCACCTGTTGCTGAGGCTGCGTTTGCAATGTACGAACCAGACTCTCCCCCACCTGTTGTCTGTTTTACGCACCGAACCAGGCTCCCGTTCAACTGTTGAACTACGAACCGAGAGAAACAATTTCATCGTCACTTATTGTTTGTTTTACGCACCACCTCTGTCTCACCTGTTGGCTGCAGTAGACACCGTACGAGGGACTTTCCCTGACCTGTGACCTGTTTTACGCACCGGACGAAAGAGGCTCTCCCTCACCTGTTGGCTGTTTAACGCACAGTACGAACCAGCTCTGCTTCACCTGCTGTGTGTTTGACGCACCGTAAGAAACAATTTCTGCCTGCTGGACTCTTGTCTCCCCGTGAGTGAGTCTGTCTGAGGCAGGCCACTCTCACACAGTGTTGTTTATGGCGTGATGTATATTTGTGGTTGACTGCCAGCTTTAACTCACCTTGAGAAAACCTCCTACGGTTCGTGCGTAAAACCAGCGGCAACACCTGCGCGCATATGAACTGTTTCTCTCACCTTTACCATTTTGCTGAGGGTTGTCAGTGAAAGACAGAAGAACCACAAAAGAGCAAGATTTCATTCATTTGTTCTTCATAGTTATTAACACAAGTAAATCAATGACAGCAGCAGCTGTATAAGTTGGTTGTGTGTGTCTTGGTCTCAGCTTCATCCACATGAATTTCCATGAGTTTTAACATCAGCTGTGTGTGTGTCTCCACTCAGCACAGGAGTCCTGCCCAGCCCTCACAGTGAGGTGGAAAAGGTGAGTCAGTCTGATTTAACACCTGAACAGGATCTAATCACACAAACGCACAAACTGAGAAGAAGGAGACTCATCACTAACATTCACACTGGACTGATGTGACTCAGAGAAAACACAGCTCCCTTCTAACCTGTAACACATGTAGAGTTACTGGATATTAGTGAAGCTGCAAACAAACGTTTGCTGTCAGGGAAATGTTCATTTCAGAGTCTAGACCGACCAACCAGAGGCTTCCTCTGTGGACTTGATCTAGTCACACAAAGTCTATACTTTTACATCACTGAGGAGAGGCCTGTGTCTCTTTACAGAAACATTTACACTCGACACAATAAAGCTGTGAAACCTCCACTTTAAACACAGATGATGTTCTTTATTTAATTCTTGCAGAAGCCAAGCAGCAGTTAACAGTAAAAATGATAAAAATGTAAAAATACAAGAATTATTTCAACAATGAAATGATTCTGTCCCGTTCCCATCCATTTTAATTTGTGCTCCTGACTGCTGCTACTCCAGTGAGGTGAGGCAGAATCAGGGACATGTTGTCATCAGCTCTTGGAAATGTTGCAGGAATTCATAGAGGATCATCTGCTGCTGCTGCAGTCCTGTGGTTGAGGCCCACGGGCCAATCAGGGAGTCTGAGCCGCAGTGATGAACCAGCCGGGCTTAATGCTGCACCGCTGTGTCTCAGTGGATCCTCTCCAGTCTCCTGTGGTTGGATTCTTGATCGAAGTGACGCAGTGTCTCCAGACAGGTGAGGACTGCGGACTGTTGCTCAACAACCTGGGCTTTTTACAGTCTTTGCTGTCCCTATATGGACTTCCTGCCTTACGTCATTTCCAGTCAACAGGTAAACTGGGAGGAGCTCAGGAATCAGGTGGAGGCTGCTGCTTCCAGCAGAGGAGAATAAACCCAACCGCTGTGACCACTTGACTTTCCCATGATGCACCGCCACAGTCTGTGCGTTTTGTTCTTGTTGTCGAGGTGGTGGCTGCAGTGTTTCTCTCGGGCTCCTCCTCTTCGGGACTGCGGCTGCGTCTCCATGTGAGAGGTGAGACAGAGCTGCCTCAGTCCGCACAGAGCAGCATGTCTCTGTCATCACTCTCTGCTACTCTGCTGCGTTCATGGTCAGTATTATTCTCAGCAGTCCAGTGATGGAAATCACAGCCAATCTCTGTTGGCCGTAGAGAAGCACAACATCCAGCTGATCAGTGTCCAGTTGTACTTCAAACCGAGAGAACAAGTTGCGGAGAAACAGCAGAGTCTGTGAAACAATCGTTGTTCCAAAAGCTTCCATAGTGATTCTGGTCATAAATTCAAACTTGATCCAAAACCCGGAGTCAAAGACCTGTTTGACTCTGAGTAAATGGCTGCTCTCATCCTCTTTACATTAGCTACATTTGCGGTTTAAAATCCCGGTTTTTCCGCCCACGCATCTTGTCCCGAGATTTGAGCCCGGAGTCCCGGAGAAAAAGACCTGTTTGACTCTGAGTAAATGGCTGCTCTCATCCGCTTTACATTAGCTACATTTACGGTTACGGCTACACAGACGGTTTACAATCCCGAGTTTTACGCCCACGCATCTTGTCCCGAGATTTGAGCCGGGAAAGTTTTTTCGGCTCAAATCTCGGTTTTCAGTCTTGATTATTTCCTACAATTTTGGAACAACGATCAGTTCAGTTCCTCATGTACAGAAAATGTCGATGAGAGGCGAAAGAGGCGAAGAGGTCACTGGCATCCCGGTGCCGGGAAGTGCAGCTGCCGTGAGTTAGTAAGTTCCACGTCTAGTTCTCCTCCAGAAAACCTCCCACGGTCCGTGCGTAAAACCAGCAGGAACACCTGTGCCCATGTGTTTTAGTTTGTCATTATTAAAGTTGTGGATCTAACTTCATCTGCTTTCTATCATTTTGAAGTGGGAATAGTTTGGTAAAAGTCTGACCTTTAAATTCCAACATGTGTAATAACGAGTTGATGTGTTTTCATGATTACGCGCCTGTGTCGAGGTGATGATCGAGATTGTAGGCTCATCGAAATGTACCTCATGTAAAGCTGAGCCGAGCAGCCATTTACTCAGAGTCAAACCGGTCTTTGTCTCCGGGACAGAGAACCAGCAGCAGACTGAAAGTCTTAATCTGTAAAGATTGTAGGAAATAATCGAGACTAGCGAGAAAACTTGTCCGGCTCAAATCTCGGGACAAGATGCGTGGGCGGAAAAATGATCGGGATTGTAAACCGCAAATGTAGTTAATGTAAAGCGGATGAGAGCAGCCATTTACTCAGAGTCAAACAGGTCTTTTTCTCCGGGACTCCGGGCTCAAATCTCGGGACAAGATGCGTGGGCGGAAAAACCGGGATTTTGAACCGCAAATGTAGCTAATGTAAAGAGGATGAGAGCAGCCATTTACTCAGAGTCAAACAGGTCTTTGACTCCGGGTTTTGGATCAAGTTTGAATTTATGACCAGAATCACTATGGAAGCTTTTGGAACAACGATTGTTTCACAGACTCTGCTGTTTCTCCGCAACTTGTTCTCTCGGTTTGAAGTACAACTGGACACTGATCAGCTGGATGTTGTGCTTCTCTACGGCCAACAGAGATTGGCTGTGATTTCCATCACTGGACTGCTGAGAATAATACTGACCATGAACGCAGCAGAGTAGCAGAGAGTGATGACAGAGACATGCTGCTCTGTGCGGACTGAGGCAGCTCTGTCTCACCTCTCACATGGAAATGCAGCCGCAGTCCCGAAGAGGAGGAGCCCGAGAGAAACACTGCAGCCACCACCTCGACAACAAGAACAAAACGCACAGACCGCGCAGTGGTGGTGCATCATGGGAAAGTCAAGTGGTCACAGCGTTTGGGTTTATTCTCCTCTGCTGGAAGCAGCAGCCTCCACCTGATTCACACGATGAACGAGAGACACTATGAATTCCATGATTTATGAAAAAAGAAAACCAAATGTTTTTGTATGTTTTAATCCGTTGGTGTGAAAAATGAACCTTTTCTTATTCTCCTATATAAAAAATAAAAAAAACATTATTTATTGAAACTTTGCAGTGTTGTCATTATTTTATTTACAGAGTTGTACGTCATATTCAATCTGTTTGTATCAAACTTTTTGTGTGTGTTTGTGAATGTGTTGGTGTGAAAGTCAAATCATCACAACTTGTGACAAATGAAACAACAATAATTTACTGAAATATTGTTTTGTCTTTCTTTCATTTTCCTCTGACAACCTTCAGCACAATGGTGAATAACAAAGAAAACATGAAGCAGTAACAGGTTGATATTTGGATTCAAACTTTATTAACAAGGTCAACTTTATTTGGGTCCTCACCCCGAGACAGGCGCGTAATCATGAAAACACATCAACTCGTTATTACACATGTTGGAATTTATAGGTCAGACTTTTACAAAACTATTCCCACTTCAAAATGCTATAAAGCAGATGAAGTTAGATCCACAACTTTAATAATGACAAACAAACACAAAGCACAAACACGGTTCAGCAGGCGTTCCCGCTGGTTTTACGCACGGACCATGGGAGGTTTTCTGGAGGTGAGTTGGAGCTGAAACTGAAACACAACATACATGAGTCGATACACACAACACTGTGTGAGAGCGACACACAACAAACACACTCACTGACCGAGCTGCTGATGGAACAGATTCATATAGAAGCAGCTGGAGATGTGTACTTTCCAAATGATGGCGCAGCGGATGTGATCAGGAATGAAGATAAAGCAGAGAAAAGAAACTCTCTCTCCACGTCCTGATGTCGATGACGCTGTGGGACAGAAAGTGATCTCTGACTTTATGTTGTCTTAGATATCAACTTGTTTTACTCTCTGACTTTCCTCATCTGTCTTTCTCTCGTCCCACATTTCATTTGACCAAATATCGTTGTTGTGTGAAGAAATAATCACATGTACAGACACCAAAGCACAAACTTCTCACTGAACTTGATGGTGGTTTTGTTATTTTTAATTCTTGAAATTCGTGAAACTCTGATGATAATATGATGTTGTAGATCTCTGAAAATAAAAGAATGACAACACAGCAATGTTTCAGTAGATTATTGCTTTTTTTAATTTATGTTTTTTTATTAGAAAAGGTTCATTTTTCACACCAACGGATTTAAAGATATACAAAAATATTTTTATTTTTTCATAAATCGTGAAATTCATAGTGTCTGTTTTTCATCGTGTGAAGCAGGTGGAGGCTGCCGCTTCCAGCAGAGGAGAGTAAACATCTGATTTCCCATGATGCACCAGGTGGCTGCAGTGGTTCAAGTGTTTCCCTCTTCAGGACTGAGTGTCAGAGTGAAGGATCAGTCCAGTCTCTGTAATTTAAAAGGTAGAGGGAGGAGTTCATTCATTTTATCGGCCAATCATTGGCAGTGTTAGCCAGGCACCTCCCTCACCTGTTGCTGAGGCTGCGTTTGCAATGTACGAACCAGACTCTCCCCCACCTGTTGTCTGTTTTACGCACCGAACCAGGCTCCCGTTCAACTGTTGAACTACGAACCGAGAGAAACAATTTCATCGTCACTTATTGTTTGTTTTACGCACCACACGAACAAACTCTCTCTCTCACCTTTTCGGTGTTTTACGCACCACCTCTGTCTCACCTGTTGGCTGCAGTAGACACCGTACGAGGGACTTTCCCTGACCTGTGACCTGTTTTACGCACCGGACGAAAGAGGCTCTCCCTCACCTGTTGGCTGTTTAACGCACAGTACGAACCAGCTCTGCTTCACCTGCTGTGTGTTTGACGCACCGTAAGAAACAATTTCTGCCTGCTGGACTCTTGTCTCCCCGTGAGTGAGTCTGTCTGAGGCAGGCCACTCTCACACAGTGTTGTTTATGGCGTGATGTATATTTGTGGTTGACTGCCAGCTTTAACTCACCTTGAGAAAACCTCCTACGGTTCGTGCGTAAAACCAGCGGCAACACCTGCGCGCATATGAACTGTTTCTCTCACCTTTACCATTTTGCTGAGGGTTGTCAGTGAAAGACAGAAGAACCACAAAAGAGCAAGATTTCATTCATTTGTTCTTCATAGTTATTAACACAAGTAAATCAATGACAGCAGCAGCTGTATAAGTTGGTTGTGTGTGTCTTGGTCTCAGCTTCATCCACATGAATTTCCATGAGTTTTAACATCAGCTGTGTGTGTGTCTCCACTCAGCACAGGAGTCCTGCCCAGCCCTCACAGTGAGGTGGAAAAGGTGAGTCAGTCTGATTTAACACCTGAACAGGATCTAATCACACAAACGCACAAACTGAGAAGAAGGAGACTCATCACTAACATTCACACTGGACTGATGTGACTCAGAGAAAACACAGCTCCCTTCTAACCTGTAACACATGTAGAGTTACTGGATATTAGTGAAGCTGCAAACAAACGTTTGCTGTCAGGGAAATGTTCATTTCAGAGTCTAGACCGACCAACCAGAGGCTTCCTCTGTGGACTTGATCTAGTCACACAAAGTCTATACTTTTACATCACTGAGGAGAGGCCTGTGTCTCTTTACAGAAACATTTACACTCGACACAATAAAGCTGTGAAACCTCCACTTTAAACACAGATGATGTTCTTTATTTAATTCTTGCAGAAGCCAAGCAGCAGTTAACAGTAAAGATGATAAAAATGTAAAAATACAAGAATTATTTCAACAATGAAATGATTCTGTCCCGTTCCCATCCATTTTAATTTGTGCTCCTGACTGCTGCTACTCCAGTGAGGTGAGGCAGAATCAGGGACATGTTGTCATCAGCTCTTGGAAATGTTGCAGGAATTCATAGAGGATCATCTGCTGCTGCTGCAGTCCTGTGGTTGAGGCCCACGGGCCAATCAGGGAGTCTGAGCCGCAGTGATGAACCAGCCGGGCTTAATGCTGCACCGCTGTGTCTCAGTGGATCCTCTCCAGTCTCCTGTGGTTGGATTCTTGATCGAAGTGACGCAGTGTCTCCAGACAGGTGAGGACTGCGGACTGTTGCTCAACAACCTGGGCTTTTTACAGTCTTTGCTGTCCCTATATGGACTTCCTGCCTTACGTCATTTCCAGTCAACAGGTAAACTGGGAGGAGCTCAGGAATCAGGTGGAGGCTGCTGCTTCCAGCAGAGGAGAATAAACCCAACCGCTGTGACCACTTGACTTTCCCATGATGCACCGCCACAGTCTGTGCGTTTTGTTCTTGTTGTCGAGGTGGTGGCTGCAGTGTTTCTCTCGGGCTCCTCCTCTTCGGGACTGCGGCTGCGTCTCCATGTGAGAGGAGAGTCAGAGCTGCCTCAGTCCGCACAGAGCAGCATGTCTCTGTCATCACTCTCTGCTACTCTGCTGCCTTCATGCTGAACTTCGTCCTCAGCACTTTACTGATGGACATCTCCACCAGACAACATGCTCTGTGTAGCCGGACTGAGAGACTGGAGAGAACCAGCGGGAGACTGAAACGGTTGTGATCTTATTCATGTGGACTTTGAGGCGGGACACAGCTCAGGTGAAGAGCTGGGACACGGACAGCGAGACAGAAACACAGCTTCTTTGTGTTTTGTATGATAGAAAAACCTCCTGGAGTTTTGTTCTTGTTGTCGAGGTGGTGGCTGCAGTGGTTCAAGTGTTTCCCTCTTCGGGACTGCGGCTGCGTCTCCATGTGAGAGGTGAGACAGAGCTGCCTCAGTCCGCACAGAGCAGCATGTCTCTGTCATCACTCTCTGCTACTCTGCTGCGTTCATGGTCAGTATTATTCTCAGCAGTCCAGTGATGGAAATCACAGCCAGTCTCTGTTGGCCGTAGAGAAGCACAACATCCAGCTGATCAGTGTCCAGTTGTACTTCAAACCGAGAGAACAAGTTGCGGAGAAACAGCAGAGTCTGTGAAACAATCGTTGTTCCAAAAGCTTCCATAGTGATTCTGGTCATAAATTCAAACTTGATCCAAAACCCGGAGTCAAAGACCTGTTTGACTCTGAGTAAATGGCTGCTCTCATCCTCTTTACATTAGCTACATTTGCGGTTTAAAATCCCGGTTTTTCCGCCCACGCATCTTGTCCCGAGATTTGAGCCCGGAGTCCCGGAGAAAAAGACCTGTTTGACTCTGAGTAAATGGCTGCTCTCATCCGCTTTACATTAGCTACATTTACGGTTACGGCTACACAGACGGTTTACAATCCCGAGTTTTACGCCCACGCATCTTGTCCCGAGATTTGAGCCGGGAAAGTTTTTTCGGCTCAAATCTCGGTTTTCAGTCTTGATTATTTCCTACAATTTTGGAACAACGATCAGTTCAGTTCCTCATGTACAGAAAATGTCGATGAGAGGCGAAAGAGGCGAAGAGGTCACTGGCATCCCGGTGCCGGGAAGTGCAGCTGCCGTGAGTTAGTAAGTTCCACGTCTAGTTCTCCTCCAGAAAACCTCCCACGGTCCGTGCGTAAAACCAGCAGGAACACCTGTGCCCATGTGTTTTAGTTTGTCATTATTAAAGTTGTGGATCTAACTTCATCTGCTTTCTATCATTTTGAAGTGGGAATAGTTTGGTAAAAGTCTGACCTTTAAATTCCAACATGTGTAATAACGAGTTGATGTGTTTTCATGATTACGCGCCTGTGTCGAGGTGATGATCGAGATTGTAGGCTCATCGAAATGTACCTCATGTAAAGCTGAGCCGAGCAGCCATTTACTCAGAGTCAAACCGGTCTTTGTCTCCGGGACAGAGAACCAGCAGCAGACTGAAAGTCTTAATCTGTAAAGATTGTAGGAAATAATCGAGACTAGCGAGAAAACTTGTCCGGCTCAAATCTCGGGACAAGATGCGTGGGCGGAAAAATGATCGGGATTGTAAACCGCAAATGTAGTTAATGTAAAGCGGATGAGAGCAGCCATTTACTCAGAGTCAAACAGGTCTTTTTCTCCGGGACTCCGGGCTCAAATCTCGGGACAAGATGCGTGGGCGGAAAAACCGGGATTTTGAACCGCAAATGTAGCTAATGTAAAGAGGATGAGAGCAGCCATTTACTCAGAGTCAAACAGGTCTTTGACTCCGGGTTTTGGATCAAGTTTGAATTTATGACCAGAATCACTATGGAAGCTTTTGGAACAACGATTGTTTCACAGACTCTGCTGTTTCTCCGCAACTTGTTCTCTCGGTTTGAAGTACAACTGGACACTGATCAGCTGGATGTTGTGCTTCTCTACGGCCAACAGAGATTGGCTGTGATTTCCATCACTGGACTGCTGAGAATAATACTGACCATGAACGCAGCAGAGTAGCAGAGAGTGATGACAGAGACATGCTGCTCTGTGCGGACTGAGGCAGCTCTGTCTCACCTCTCACATGGAAATGCAGCCGCAGTCCCGAAGAGGAGGAGCCCGAGAGAAACACTGCAGCCACCACCTCGACAACAAGAACAAAACGCACAGACCGCGCAGTGGTGGTGCATCATGGGAAAGTCAAGTGGTCACAGCGTTTGGGTTTATTCTCCTCTGCTGGAAGCAGCAGCCTCCACCTGATTCACACGATGAACGAGAGACACTATGAATTCCATGATTTATGAAAAAAGAAAACCAAATGTTTTTGTATGTTTTAATCCGTTGGTGTGAAAAATGAACCTTTTCTTATTCTCCTATATAAAAAATAAAAAAAACATTATTTATTGAAACTTTGCAGTGTTGTCATTATTTTATTTACAGAGTTGTACGTCATATTCAATCTGTTTGTATCAAACTTTTTGTGTGTGTTTGTGAATGTGTTGGTGTGAAAGTCAAATCATCACAACTTGTGACAAATGAAACAACAATAATTTACTGAAATATTGTTTTGTCTTTCTTTCATTTTCCTCTGACAACCTTCAGCACAATGGTGAATAACAAAGAAAACATGAAGCAGTAACAGGTTGATATTTGGATTCAAACTTTATTAACAAGGTCAACTTTATTTGGGTCCTCACCCCGAGACAGGCGCGTAATCATGAAAACACATCAACTCGTTATTACACATGTTGGAATTTATAGGTCAGACTTTTACAAAACTATTCCCACTTCAAAATGTTATAAAGCAGATGAAGTTAGATCCACAACTTTAATAATGACAAACAAACACAAAGCACAAACACGGTTCAGCAGGCGTTCCCGCTGGTTTTACGCACGGACCATGGGAGGTTTTCTGGAGGTGAGTTGGAGCTGAAACTGAAACACAACATACATGAGTCGATACACACAACACTGTGTGAGAGCGACACACAACAAACACACTCACTGACCGAGCTGCTGATGGAACAGATTCATATAGAAGCAGCTGGAGATGTGTACTTTCCAAATGATGGCGCAGCGGATGTGATCAGGAATGAAGATAAAGCAGAGAAAAGAAACTCTCTCTCCACGTCCTGATGTCGATGACGCTGTGGGACAGAAAGTGATCTCTGACTTTATGTTGTCTTAGATATCAACTTGTTTTACTCTCTGACTTTCCTCATCTGTCTTTCTCTCGTCCCACATTTCATTTGACCAAATATCGTTGTTGTGTGAAGAAATAATCACATGTACAGACACCAAAGCACAAACTTCTCACTGAACTTGATGGTGGTTTTGTTATTTTTAATTCTTGAAATTCGTGAAACTCTGATGATAATATGATGTTGTAGATCTCTGAAAATAAAAGAATGACAACACAGCAATGTTTCAGTAGATTATTGCTTTTTTTAATTTATGTTTTTTTATTAGAAAAGGTTCATTTTTCACACCAACGGATTTAAAGATATACAAAAATATTTTTATTTTTTCATAAATCGTGAAATTCATAGTGTCTGTTTTTCATCGTGTGAAGCAGGTGGAGGCTGCCGCTTCCAGCAGAGGAGAGTAAACATCTGATTTCCCATGATGCACCAGGTGGCTGCAGTGGTTCAAGTGTTTCCCTCTTCAGGACTGAGTGTCAGAGTGAAGGATCAGTCCAGTCTCTGTAATTTAAAAGGTAGAGGGAGGAGTTCATTCATTTTATCGGCCAATCATTGGCAGTGTTAGCCAGGCACCTCCCTCACCTGTTGCTGAGGCTGCGTTTGCAATGTACGAACCAGACTCTCCCCCACCTGTTGTCTGTTTTACGCACCGAACCAGGCTCCCGTTCAACTGTTGAACTACGAACCGAGAGAAACAATTTCATCGTCACTTATTGTTTGTTTTACGCACCACACGAACAAACTCTCTCTCTCACCTTTTCGGTGTTTTACGCACCACCTCTGTCTCACCTGTTGGCTGCAGTAGACACCGTACGAGGGACTTTCCCTGACCTGTGACCTGTTTTACGCACCGGACGAAAGAGGCTCTCCCTCACCTGTTGGCTGTTTAACGCACAGTACGAACCAGCTCTGCTTCACCTGCTGTGTGTTTGACGCACCGTAAGAAACAATTTCTGCCTGCTGGACTCTTGTCTCCCCGTGAGTGAGTCTGTCTGAGGCAGGCCACTCTCACACAGTGTTGTTTATGGCGTGATGTATATTTGTGGTTGACTGCCAGCTTTAACTCACCTTGAGAAAACCTCCTACGGTTCGTGCGTAAAACCAGCGGCAACACCTGCGCGCATATGAACTGTTTCTCTCACCTTTACCATTTTGCTGAGGGTTGTCAGTGAAAGACAGAAGAACCACAAAAGAGCAAGATTTCATTCATTTGTTCTTCATAGTTATTAACACAAGTAAATCAATGACAGCAGCAGCTGTATAAGTTGGTTGTGTGTGTCTTGGTCTCAGCTTCATCCACATGAATTTCCATGAGTTTTAACATCAGCTGTGTGTGTGTCTCCACTCAGCACAGGAGTCCTGCCCAGCCCTCACAGTGAGGTGGAAAAGGTGAGTCAGTCTGATTTAACACCTGAACAGGATCTAATCACACAAACGCACAAACTGAGAAGAAGGAGACTCATCACTAACATTCACACTGGACTGATGTGACTCAGAGAAAACACAGCTCCCTTCTAACCTGTAACACATGTAGAGTTACTGGATATTAGTGAAGCTGCAAACAAACGTTTGCTGTCAGGGAAATGTTCATTTCAGAGTCTAGACCGACCAACCAGAGGCTTCCTCTGTGGACTTGATCTAGTCACACAAAGTCTATACTTTTACATCACTGAGGAGAGGCCTGTGTCTCTTTACAGAAACATTTACACTCGACACAATAAAGCTGTGAAACCTCCACTTTAAACACAGATGATGTTCTTTATTTAATTCTTGCAGAAGCCAAGCAGCAGTTAACAGTAAAGATGATAAAAATGTAAAAATACAAGAATTATTTCAACAATGAAATGATTCTGTCCCGTTCCCATCCATTTTAATTTGTGCTCCTGACTGCTGCTACTCCAGTGAGGTGAGGCAGAATCAGGGACATGTTGTCATCAGCTCTTGGAAATGTTGCAGGAATTCATAGAGGATCATCTGCTGCTGCTGCAGTCCTGTGGTTGAGGCCCACGGGCCAATCAGGGAGTCTGAGCCGCAGTGATGAACCAGCCGGGCTTAATGCTGCACCGCTGTGTCTCAGTGGATCCTCTCCAGTCTCCTGTGGTTGGATTCTTGATCGAAGTGACGCAGTGTCTCCAGACAGGTGAGGACTGCGGACTGTTGCTCAACAACCTGGGCTTTTTACAGTCTTTGCTGTCCCTATATGGACTTCCTGCCTTACGTCATTTCCAGTCAACAGGTAAACTGGGAGGAGCTCAGGAATCAGGTGGAGGCTGCTGCTTCCAGCAGAGGAGAATAAACCCAACCGCTGTGACCACTTGACTTTCCCATGATGCACCGCCACAGTCTGTGCGTTTTGTTCTTGTTGTCGAGGTGGTGGCTGCAGTGTTTCTCTCGGGCTCCTCCTCTTCGGGACTGCGGCTGCGTCTCCATGTGAGAGGTGAGACAGAGCTGCCTCAGTCCGCACAGAGCAGCATGTCTCTGTCATCACTCTCTGCTACTCTGCTGCGTTCATGGTCAGTATTATTCTCAGCAGTCCAGTGATGGAAATCACAGCCAATCTCTGTTGGCCGTAGAGAAGCACAACATCCAGCTGATCAGTGTCCAGTTGTACTTCAAACCGAGAGAACAAGTTGCGGAGAAACAGCAGAGTCTGTGAAACAATCGTTGTTCCAAAAGCTTCCATAGTGATTCTGGTCATAAATTCAAACTTGATCCAAAACCCGGAGTCAAAGACCTGTTTGACTCTGAGTAAATGGCTGCTCTCATCCTCTTTACATTAGCTACATTTGCGGTTTAAAATCCCGGTTTTTCCGCCCACGCATCTTGTCCCGAGATTTGAGCCCGGAGTCCCGGAGAAAAAGACCTGTTTGACTCTGAGTAAATGGCTGCTCTCATCCGCTTTACATTAGCTACATTTACGGTTACGGCTACACAGACGGTTTACAATCCCGAGTTTTACGCCCACGCATCTTGTCCCGAGATTTGAGCCGGGAAAGTTTTTTCGGCTCAAATCTCGGTTTTCAGTCTTGATTATTTCCTACAATTTTGGAACAACGATCAGTTCAGTTCCTCATGTACAGAAAATGTCGATGAGAGGCGAAAGAGGCGAAGAGGTCACTGGCATCCCGGTGCCGGGAAGTGCAGCTGCCGTGAGTTAGTAAGTTCCACGTCTAGTTCTCCTCCAGAAAACCTCCCACGGTCCGTGCGTAAAACCAGCAGGAACACCTGTGCCCATGTGTTTTAGTTTGTCATTATTAAAGTTGTGGATCTAACTTCATCTGCTTTCTATCATTTTGAAGTGGGAATAGTTTGGTAAAAGTCTGACCTTTAAATTCCAACATGTGTAATAACGAGTTGATGTGTTTTCATGATTACGCGCCTGTGTCGAGGTGATGATCGAGATTGTAGGCTCATCGAAATGTACCTCATGTAAAGCTGAGCCGAGCAGCCATTTACTATATAAACAATAAAAAAAACATTATTTATTGAAACTTTGCAGTGTTGTCGTTATTTTATTTACAGAGCTGTACGTCATATTCAATCGGTTTGTGTCAAACTTTTTTGTTTAAAAAAATTTAGTTAGATATTACTATTAAAGATGTGGATCTAACTTCATCTACTTTACATCTTTCTGACAAATGAAAATGTGAATAAAAACTGAAGTGAGTATCTGGAACATTCTCCTGTCCAGGTTTTGTTAGCACACCTGTGAGAGCAGACACATCAGGGGCCAAATGAGAGGAACCTGAATTAAACGAGGATGTTCTGATCAACAACCATTGGCTACAACCGCGTCCTCGTTTACCCTCATGCCATCATTAGCTCCTCCCAGTTTACCTGTTGACTGGAAATGACGTAAGGTAGGAAGTCCAAATATGGAGAGATCAATGAGGTCATTACAAATGATAATTTTATATAAAGAACATCATCTGCATTTAAAGTGGAGGTTTCATAACTTTATTGTGTCAAGTGTAAAAACTGCGAAACTAGCCACTTGTGACTTGATGTAAATTCTCTCAATAAATTCACTGAATACATTTCAAAATGTTGTTGTCCTGTCGTCTTTCCATCAGTGTTTCTTTTTCAGTGTCAGGGGCAGCTCCAACATTCAGACACTATAATCTCTGAACTGATGGTTCAGGTTGAATCAGAGTCTAACTGGTCTTTGTCAGCTGGAGTTGGATCAGGTCTTGGTTCAGAATGACTGTGGAAGCGTTTGGTACAGTGACTGCTTCACAGACACTGCTGCCGCTCAGCTGCTCCTCCTCTCTGGCTGTTTTCATTTCCTGCAACACAGAGAGTTGCTGTGATTTCCAACACAGGCGCTTCACGGAGGAGCTGAGGCCAAGAGACACACACACAGCTGATCTGATCTCTCTGTCAACTCTGTCAAGAAATGAACTGAATACATTTAAACAAATTGATGTTTGGTCAGTTTTTCATTTCCCTTTACTTTTCAGATTAGGAGCATATAACCTCTCAAATGTCTCGGAGCTAATAGTATCTGAAGTGCCAGGAAATGAAAGAAACTGGACCGATTACTCGTCCATTCAGACTGAATCTGAAACAAGCGGGATTTGGATCAAGTTTATTTTTATCTCTGCTGTTTTTCCACAACTTGTTCTCTCGGTTTGAAAAACGACTGGACACTGATCAGCTGGATGCTGTGGTTCTCTACGACAGAGAGAGATTGGCTGTGATTTCCTTCACTGGACTGCTGACTGGAACAGTGAACATGAACGCTCCGTAACTGAGCCTCATTGGTTTAGACTCGCTGTTGTACGAACAACCAGTCTCTCACTCAAGCTGTGGCTTCAGTGCGCACCGTGAGAAACAGACTCGTCCTCACTTGTTGACTGTTTGACGCAGCTCCAGACTCTCCCCGACCTGTTGGCTGTTTCACACTCTACACGAACTCTCCGTCTCTCTCTCTCTCTCTCTCTCTCTCTCATGTTGCCTGTTTGACACAACCTCTGAAGCAGACTCTCCCTCACCTGTTGGCTGTTTAATGCACCATGAGAACCAGCTCCTCTTCACTTGGTGGCTGTGATAAGCACCGTGAGTGAGTGTGTTTGTTGTGTGTATCGACTCATGTATGTTGTGTTTCAGTTTCAGCTCCAACTCACCTCCAGAAAACCTCCCATGGTCCGTGCGTAAAACCAGCGGGAACGCCTGCTGAACCGTGTTTGTGCTTTGTGTTTGTTTGTCATTATTAAAGTTGTGGATCTAACTTCATCTGCTTTATAGCATTTTGAAGTGGGAATAGTTTTGTAAAAGTCTGACCTATAAATTCCAACATGTGTAATAACGAGTTGATGTGTTTTCATGATTACGCGCCTGTCTCGGGGTGAGGACCCAAATAAAGTTGACCTTGTTAATAAAGTTTGAATCCAAATATCAACCTGTTACTGCTTCATGTTTTCTTTGTTATTCACCATTGTGCTGAAGGTTGTCAGAGGAAAATGAAAGAAAGACAAAACAATATTTCAGTAAATTATTGTTGTTTCATTTGTCACAAGTTGTGATGATTTGACTTTCACACCAACACATTCACAAACACACACAAAAAGTTTGATACAAACAGATTGAATATGACGTACAACTCTGTAAATAAAATAATGACAACACTGCAAAGTTTCAATAAATAATGTTTTTTTTATTTTTTATATAGGAGAATAAGAAAAGGTTCATTTTTCACACCAACGGATTAAAACATACAAAAACATTTGGTTTTCTTTTTTCATAAATCATGGAATTCATAGTGTCTCTCGTTCATCGTGTGAATCAGGTGGAGGCTGCTGCTTCCAGCAGAGGAGAATAAACCCAAACGCTGTGACCACTTGACTTTCCCATGATGCACCACCACTGCGCGGTCTGTGCGTTTTGTTCTTGTTGTCGAGGTGGTGGCTGCAGTGTTTCTCTCGGGCTCCTCCTCTTCAGGACTGCGGCTGCGTTTCCATGTGAGAGGTGAGACAGAGCTGCCTCAGTCCGCACAGAGCAGCATGTCTCTGTCATCACTCTCTGCTACTCTGCTGCGTTCATGGTCAGTATTATTCTCAGCAGTCCAGTGATGGAAATCACAGCCAGTCTCTGTTGGCCGTAGAGAAGCACAACATCCAGCTGATCAGTGTCCAGTTGTACTTCAAACCGAGAGAACAAGTTGCGGAGAAACAGCAGAGTCTGTGAAACAATCGTTGTTCCAAAAGCTTCCATAGTGATTCTGGTCATAAATTCAAACTTGATCCAAAACCCGGAGTCAAAGACCTGTTTGACTCTGAGTAAATGGCTGCTCTCATCCTCTTTACATTAGCTACATTTGCGGTTTAAAATCCCGGTTTTTCCGCCCACGCATCTTGTCCCGAGATTTGAGCCCGGAGTCCCGGAGAAAAAGACCTGTTTGACTCTGAGTAAATGGCTGCTCTCATCCGCTTTACATTAACTACATTTGCGGTTTACAATCCCGATCATTTTTCCGCCCACGCATCTTGTCCCGAGATTTGACCCGGACAAGTTTTCTCGCTAGTCCTGATTATTTCCTACAATCTTTACAGATTAAGACTTTCAGTCTGCTGCTGGTTCTCTGTCCCGGAGACAAAGACCGGTTTGACTCTGAGTAAATGGCTGCTCGGCTCAGCTTTACATGAGGTACATTTCGATGAGCCTACAATCTCGATCATCACCTCGACACAGGCGCGTAATCATGAAAACACATCAACTCGTTATTACACATGTTGGAATTTAAAGGTCAGACTTTTACCAAACTATTCCCACTTCAAAATGATAGAAAGCAGATGAAGTTAGATCCACAACTTTAATAATGACAAACTAAAACACATGGGCACAGGTGTTCCTGCTGGTTTTACGCACGGACCGTGGGAGGTTTTCTGGAGGAGAACTAGACGTGGAACTTACTAACTCACGGCAGCTGCACTTCCCGGCACCGGGATGCCAGTGACCTCTTCGCCTCTTTCGCCTCTCATCGACATTTTCTGTACATGAGGAACTGAACTGATCGTTGTTCCAAAATTGTAGGAAATAATCAAGACTGAAAACCGAGATTTGAGCCGAAAAAACTTTCCCGGCTCAAATCTCGGGACAAGATGCGTGGGCGTAAAACTCGGGATTGTAAACCGTCTGTGTAGCCGTAACCGTAAATGTAGCTAATGTAAAGCGGATGAGAGCAGCCATTTACTCAGAGTCAAACAGGTCTTTTTCTCCGGGACTCCGGGCTCAAATCTCGGGACAAGATGCGTGGGCGGAAAAACCGGGATTTTAAACCGCAAATGTAGCTAATGTAAAGAGGATGAGAGCAGCCATTTACTCAGAGTCAAACAGGTCTTTGACTCCGGGTTTTGGATCAAGTTTGAATTTATGACCAGAATCACTATGGAAGCTTTTGGAACAACGATTGTTTCACAGACTCTGCTGTTTCTCCGCAACTTGTTCTCTCGGTTTGAAGTACAACTGGACACTGATCAGCTGGATGTTGTGCTTCTCTACGGCCAACAGAGATTGGCTGTGATTTCCATCACTGGACTGCTGAGAATAATACTGACCATGAACGCAGCAGAGTAGCAGAGAGTGATGACAGAGACATGCTGCTCTGTGCGGACTGAGGCAGCTCTGTCTCACCTCTCACATGGAGACGCAGCCGCAGTCCCGAAGAGGGAAACACTTGAACCACTGCAGCCACCACCTCGACAACAAGAACAAAACTCAAGGAGGTTTTTCTATCATACAAAACACAAAGAAGCTGTGTTTCTGTCTCGCTGTCCGTGTCCCAGCTCTTCACCTGAGCTGTGTCCCGCCTCAAAGTCCACATGAATAAGATCACAACCGTTTCAGTCTCCCGCTGGTTCTCTCCAGTCTCTCAGTCCGGCTACACAGAGCATGTTGTCTGGTGGAGATGTCCATCAGTAAAGTGCTGAGGACGAAGTTCAGCATGAAGGCAGCAGAGTAGCAGAGAGTGATCACAGAGACATGCTGCTCTGTGCGGACTGAGGCAGCTCTGACTCTCCTCTCACATGGAGACGCAGCCGCAGTCCCGAAGAGGAGGAGCCCGAGAGAAACACTGCAGCCACCACCTCGACAACAAGAACAAAACGCACAGACTGTGGCGGTGCATCATGGGAAAGTCAAGTGGTCACAGCGGTTGGGTTTATTCTCCTCTGCTGGAAGCAGCAGCCTCCACCTGATTCCTGAGCTCCTCCCAGTTTACCTGTTGACTGGAAATGACGTAAGGCAGGAAGTCCATATAGGGACAGCAAAGACTGTAAAAAGCCCAGGTTGTTGAGCAACAGTCCGCAGTCCTCACCTGTCTGGAGACACTGCGTCACTTCGATCAAGAATCCAACCACAGGAGACTGGAGAGGATCCACTGAGACACAGCGGTGCAGCATTAAGCCCGACTGGTTCATCACTGCGGCTCAGACTCCCTGATTGGCCCGTGGGCCTCAACCACAGGACTGCAGCAGCAGCAGATGATCCTCTATGAATTCCTGCAACATTTCCAAGAGCTGATGACAACATGTCCCTGATTCTGCCTCACCTCACTGGAGTAGCAGCAGTCAAGAGCACAAATTAAAATGGATGGGAACGGGACAGAATCATTTCATTGTTGAAATAATTCTTGTATTTTTACATTTTTATCATTTTTACTGTTAACTGCTGCTTGGCTTCTGCAAGAATTAAATAAAGAACATCATCTGTGTTTAAAGTGGAGGTTTCACAGCTTTATTGTGTCGAGTGTAAATGTTTCTGTAAAGAGACACAGGCCTCTCCTCAGTGATGTAAAAGTATAGACTGTGTGTGACTAGATCAAGTCCACAGAGGAAGCCTCTGGTTGGTCGGTCTAGACTCTGAAATGAACATTTCCCTGACAGCAAACGTTTGTTTGCAGCTTCACTAATATCCAGTAACTCTACATGTGTTACAGGTTAGAAGGGAGCTGTGTTTTCTCTGAGTCACATCAGTCCAGTGTGAATGTTAGTGATGAGTCTCCTTCTTCTCAGTTTGTGCGTTTGTGTGATTAGATCCTGTTCAGGTGTTAAATCAGACTGACTCACCTTTTCCACCTCACTGTGAGGGCTGGACAGGACTCCTGTGCTGAGTGGAGACACACACACAGCTGATGTTAAAACTCATGGAAATTCATGTGGATGAAGCTGAGACCAAGACACACACAACCAACTTATACAGCTGCTGCTGTCATTGATTTACTTGTGTTAATAACTATGAAGAACAAATGAATGAAATCTTGCTCTTTTGTGGTTCTTCTGTCTTTCACTGACAACCCTCAGCAAAATGGTAAAGGTGAGAGAAACAGTTCATATGCGCGCAGGTGTTGCCGCTGGTTTTACGCACGAACCGTAGGAGGTTTTCTCAAGGTGAGTTAAAGCTGGCAGTCAACCACAAATATACATCACGCCATAAACAACACTGTGTGAGAGTGGCCTGCCTCAGACAGACTCACTCACGGGGAGACAAGAGTCCAGCAGGCAGAAATTGTTTCTTACGGTGCGTCAAACACACAGCAGGTGAAGCAGAGCTGGTTCGTACTGTGCGTTAAACAGCCAACAGGTGAGGGAGAGCCTCTTTCGTCCGGTGCGTAAAACAGGTCACAGGTCAGGGAAAGTCCCTCGTACGGTGTCTACTGCAGCCAACAGGTGAGACAGAGGTGGTGCGTAAAACACCGAAAAGGTGAGAGAGAGAGTTTGTTCGTGTGGTGCGTAAAACAAACAATAAGTGACGATGAAATTGTTTCTCTCGGTTCGTAGTTCAACAGTTGAACGGGAGCCTGGTTCGGTGCGTAAAACAGACAACAGGTGGGGGAGAGTCTGGTTCGTACATTGCAAACGCAGCCTCAGCAACAGGTGAGGGAGGTGCCTGGCTAACACTGCCAATGATTGGCCGATAAAATGAATGAACTCCTCCCTCTACCTTTTAAATTACAGAGACTGGACTGATCCTTCACTCTGACACTCAGTCCTGACACATCATATTATCATCAGAGTTTCACGAATTTCAAGAATTAAAAATAACAAAACCACCATCAAGTTCAGTGAGAAGTTTGTGCTTTGGTGTCTGTACATGTGATTATTTCTTCACACAACAACGATATTTGGTCAAATGAAATGTGGGACGAGAGAAAGACAGATGAGGAAAGTCAGAGAGTAAAACAAGTTGATATCTAAGACAACATAAAGTCAGAGATCACTTTCTGTCCCACAGCGTCATCGACATCAGGACGTGGAGAGAGAGTTTCTTTTCTCTGCTTTATCTTCATTCCTGATCACATCCGCTGCGCCATCATTTGGAAAGTACACATCTCCAGCTGCTTCTATATGAATCTGTTCCATCAGCAGCTCGGTCAGTGAGTGTGTTTGTTGTGTGTCGCTCTCACACAGTGTTGTGTGTATCGACTCATGTATGTTGTGTTTCAGTTTCAGCTCCAACTCACCTCCAGAAAACCTCCCATGGTCCGTGCGTAAAACCAGCGGGAACGCCTGCTGAACCGTGTTTGTGCTTTGTGTTTGTTTGTCATTATTAAAGTTGTGGATCTAACTTCATCTGCTTTATAACATTTTGAAGTGGGAATAGTTTTGTAAAAGTCTGACCTATAAATTCCAACATGTGTAATAACGAGTTGATGTGTTTTCATGATTACGCGCCTGTCTCGGGGTGAGGACCCAAATAAAGTTGACCTTGTTAATAAAGTTTGAATCCAAATATCAACCTGTTACTGCTTCATGTTTTCTTTGTTATTCACCATTGTGCTGAAGGTTGTCAGAGGAAAATGAAAGAAAGACAAAACAATATTTCAGTAAATTATTGTTGTTTCATTTGTCACAAGTTGTGATGATTTGACTTTCACACCAACACATTCACAAACACACACAAAAAGTTTGATACAAACAGATTGAATATGACGTACAACTCTGTAAATAAAATAATGACAACACTGCAAAGTTTCAATAAATAATGTTTTTTTTATTTTTTATATAGGAGAATAAGAAAAGGTTCATTTTTCACACCAACGGATTAAAACATACAAAAACATTTGGTTTTCTTTTTTCATAAATCATGGAATTCATAGTGTCTCTCGTTCATCGTGTGAATCAGGTGGAGGCTGCTGCTTCCAGCAGAGGAGAATAAACCCAAACGCTGTGACCACTTGACTTTCCCATGATGCACCACCACTGCGCGGTCTGTGCGTTTTGTTCTTGTTGTCGAGGTGGTGGCTGCAGTGTTTCTCTCGGGCTCCTCCTCTTCAGGACTGCGGCTGCGTTTCCATGTGAGAGGTGAGACAGAGCTGCCTCAGTCCGCACAGAGCAGCATGTCTCTGTCATCACTCTCTGCTACTCTGCTGCGTTCATGGTCAGTATTATTCTCAGCAGTCCAGTGATGGAAATCACAGCCAGTCTCTGTTGGCCGTAGAGAAGCACAACATCCAGCTGATCAGTGTCCAGTTGTACTTCAAACCGAGAGAACAAGTTGCGGAGAAACAGCAGAGTCTGTGAAACAATCGTTGTTCCAAAAGCTTCCATAGTGATTCTGGTCATAAATTCAAACTTGATCCAAAACCCGGAGTCAAAGACCTGTTTGACTCTGAGTAAATGGCTGCTCTCATCCTCTTTACATTAGCTACATTTGCGGTTTAAAATCCCGGTTTTTCCGCCCACGCATCTTGTCCCGAGATTTGAGCCCGGAGTCCCGGAGAAAAAGACCTGTTTGACTCTGAGTAAATGGCTGCTCTCATCCGCTTTACATTAACTACATTTGCGGTTTAGCTGTTTACATCAGCAGCACCTCCAGAAAACCTCCCATGGTCCGTGCGTAAAACCAGCGGGAACGCCTGCTGAACTGTGTTTGTGCTTTGTGTTTGTTTGTCATTATTAAAGTTGTGGATCTAACTTCATCTGCTTTATAACATTTTGAAGTGGGAATAGTTTTGTAAAAGTCTGACCTATAAATTCCAACATGTGTAATAACGAGTTGATGTGTTTTCATGATTACGCGCCTGTCTCGGGGTGAGGACCCAAATAAAGTTGACCTTGTTAATAAAGTTTGAATCCAAATATCAACCTGTTACTGCTTCATGTTTTCTTTGTTATTCACCATTGTGCTGAAGGTTGTCAGAGGAAAATGAAAGAAAGACAAAACAATATTTCAGTAAATTATTGTTGTTTCATTTGTTACAAGTTGTGATGATTTGACTTTCACACCAACACATTCACAAACAAACACACACATGTAGATTCATGTCAGATCACACAGATCTCCTGTTGTTATGAAGAAGTTCATGGTTTCTCTCTGGGCCCACAGAGCTACAGTGGGTGTGGGGAATAAAATAATGAATCAATAAAAACAAGCCAGTTTATGTCCTGCACACTCTGCATGATCCTCTAGTAACTATAGAGCACAGTTTGAGAGACAGTTTGTCTCCATGTTGTCCTCTCAGCTGCTTCTGTGGACAGAGACACAGTAACAGAGGTCTGAGTGACAGTGGATGAACTGTATGGACACTTCAGCAGTGCTTACACACCACTGATTGATTTCCTCTGATGTGGACGTGAGTGTTTTTCTGCCTTTTTGTGTCGGTTCAGTCATCAGTTGTCATTACTGATGATGGAAATATGGAAGATTTCTTATGAAGACTTGAGACTTGTCTTAGACTCGTCTTAAAGGACCTGACTTGAGCTTCTGAGAGACTTCAGATCTGAGTTGGACTCACTCTAAAAGACAGAAACCTGATTTAGTTTGGGCCTTTTCAGACCACAGTTTCACAGCATATATACACTGACACCATGTTGACACTCGGAGCTGCTTCCTCACACACTGACATGATGACATCACAGTGACGTTGTAGAAGGGTCACTGTGAAGTCAGAGCTCCTGTAGAACAGATCACAGTTCATCAAACCAGCAGACAGAAGCTCTTTACTCTCAGTCCAAGTTCCACTTCGACAAGACTCAAGATGTTTCGTCTGTTTTCCTGTAGCGGAAAGGTTTGTTTTATAGATGCACCACACATTCTCTGTCATTTCTCTGCTGTGGATTCCACCCTGTGGATGGTAAAAGGTGGAACTGTGTCCACTTCACAGTTCACAGTGTTTAGGAGAAACTGTCTGTGAAGCCACTTTATATCAGCTGTGAAGATACATCATGTTTCCAGTCATTTTCATCTCATTTATTTCCCTTTCTCTCTACAGAAATCAACAGCTGTTATCCAACTGGTGGCAGATGAGAGGTAAGAAAGTTCATAACTATTGTCAGACTGTTTTCCTGACTATTTCTTCATCTCCATGTTCAGGTCCATCAGCTTCCTTATTCACTCTGGGGGATGATTTTGTATTGTTTGTATAGGAACAATAATAATCCGTTCATGATTTCTCATGAGCTTCAGTAAACAACAGGAAAACCAACTGTGTTTCTCTTCTTCACCAGTGTCGGCGCCACCGACGCTCCGGCTGTCACCAAGAAGAAAGAAGACACGACCCCGTGGATAAAGCGACTCTTCGGTCGCCCCTTGGTGTGTTTGACAGTGTCATGGCTTCATATTAAACACATCTAAGTATTTTTTAAGAATCATATCTAAACTTGTTGAAAATATTATCAATGATATTTGACACAGTTTATTCTAATTATTGCTTCTTTTTGTTTTTGCTTTCTTCCACACAGAAAAAGAAAAATCAAGATAGAAAAGAGAAGCAAAGGTAAAGACACATGAGATTTAATCCTTCAGCCTCTTTGTTAGCTGGGACTTTAAGTGTCTCAGAGAATCTGATGAGTTTGTGGAATTCAAACTTTTATCCTGTTAGTGTTAATACAAGGCTGTATTTGCTCTTTACTAGTGACTAGAAGCTGATTAAAATCTTTAAGTTTTCTTTCCAGCAAATCAGTGAGTTCCCAATGAGATAACAGATGTTCCTCTTTGTCACCAGCGTCACCACCTCCGATGACAAAACCACAAAGAAGACCGTGAAGAAGCCTCGGTGGTGGCATTTTTGGAAGGTACGTATGTTTGACACAAAGTGCAGCTCTCAGTGTCAACCAGATATTTCATAATTGATGAGCGTTTCTTTGTATGATTTAACCTCAGTATTCCTTTACCCCAACAGAAGAGATGTAAGGTTGCACCCTCCCCAGAAGAACAGCCCCCGAAGGAGGAGTGCCACTCCACCCCTCAGCACGACAAGGTGGTGGAGCTCAAAGACCAAAGTCAGAAGGAAGAACGGCCAAAAGACGACAGTGTTCCCAGAGACCAGCCCAAGAAGAAGAAGAAAGAAGTTCCCGTGACCAACAAGACCCTCAGACAACAGCAGCTCCACTGTCTTGGGTAAGAACATCTGCATATCCACACACACCAGAAAAAAGGCTGAGGAGACAAGAATCAAAGAGACAAACAGCTACAGGGAGAAAATGACTTGTTCTGTTTGTGTGTCAGGTTCCCCAACCCAGCACAGTTCTGCTACATCAACTCCTGCCTGCAGAGCCTCCTGACACTGGAGGACTTCGTCAGAGACATCAGCCAACAGGAGCAGGTTTGGAGTCTGATCCCCGAAGCTGCAATCATGAGGTACAGCACCCCTCAGACACAAGCACTCATTTCATCCTTCACTTGTATCCTGAACACCACAATGTTTCATATCACAGACAGAGTCTCTAACCACCCCTCCCTCCCTCTCCCTCTCTCTCTCCAGATCATTAGCAGACATCAGTGGGTCTCACTTCTCCGCTGATGTTCGTCACAAAACCCGTCTTCTATACACGTTCAAGAAGGCGGTTTCTCTGTGGAATCCAGAATTTGAAGACCTCCACCAGAAAGTGAGTAAGCAGGTTTTAAGGTTTGTGTTTTCACAGCTTCCTGATAGTTTCTCCTCTGTGCTTAAACCCCTCTGTGCAACTGTGTGCTTGTATAACTACAGGACGCTCACGAGTTCCTCACCTCCGTGCTACAACAGGTGAGCTGCTTGGGCCTACAGCTGCAGGTGCTGGCTCCCAGCATAGACAGGACCTACAGCTGTCCGGTGGAGGATCACCTGGTGTTCAAGATGCTAAACACCAGGAAGTGCAAGAGGTAAAGCCACACAGTTACACACCTTCAGCTTCACAGCAGAGAAGTCAAGTGTTGAACACTACATGGTAGCCTCATCGTCACCTCTGCAGCTGTATTACAACTGTATTATCTGTTCAATGTGTAGTTGCCATGCAGAATCCAGCAGAGAGGAGGATTTCACAAACCTCTCCCTGCACCTGGTACCTGGAGCTGACACGGTACAGCGACTGCTGGAAGGTTACCTGATGGTAAGAAACACCTGTCTTCATTCATTCACATCACACCCACTGATATCATGTGATGATATGACGCACAAAACTCTGACACACTTCAATCACACCATCACTACCTGTGTCAGTGTGTGTGTGGATGTGTAGCTGTTTGTCGTCGTGCATGTAGAAGAAGTGACAGCATGTTGGTTTTGTGTTGTTCTGCAGGAGACGGAGTTGGAGTACACCTGCGAGTGCGGAGCAACCGTGTCAGGCCAGCACTCCTCATTTACCAATCTGCCAAGGTGAGAGACATCAGATCCATCACACATGAACAACCTCCTGACCACAGTGCACAGTGATGATACTGGTTCACCCACTGGTATCAAACTGGCCTCCACTGACTCTAAGGAAAAATTGTGAAGTATTGATTAGGAAAAATACCAATTGTAAGAATTTGTAATGCCACATTTCATCTTCTCCTCTGTCCCCTGCTGCTCATATCTTTCATTTCTGTCTACAGAGTGCTGGTCTTACACCTGAAGCGCTTCAGGTTTACTCCAACTCTCCAGCTGATGAAAGACCACAACCCCGTCGTCCTCTCCAGAGAGCTGGTGGTGCCCTCCAACCAGGTAAAGAAAAACTCAGAGACTTGATAACAAACAAAATCACCAGACTGGGGCTGATAGAAGTAGATGTTTGGACTGTGTGTAGACTAACTCTGATCCACTGTGTTCCCTCTCAGGGTGGTGGCTGCTACAGTTTGGTTAGCACCATCAGCCATATCGGCGCCACAGCAACGAGAGGTAAGATGATCCATGATTCTCCTTAAAGTCACACTGAGTCTAAGTGACAATGATGTTCACTGGTCAGACGACCTTCATAACATCCAACACAGCCCATATAACACTTCTTCTGCTCCTGCTAGGACACTACATCTGCGACGGGGTGGATCCAGATGTGGGCCAGATAGACCCGACCGACCGCTGGTTCACCTACAACGATGCAGCGGTAACTGAAACCAGCGGCGCCTCCGTGTGTGACCGGCGACGAAGAACTGCCTACATCCTGTTCTACAGAAGACAAGTAAGAGGAGAGCTCTGCCACATGTGCACTGAAGTCAGACATCATGGAGATGATGTGGCAGAGAGAGACTCAGCACCAACACTGCTCTTCTTTACACTTCACACTAATTACGGCTGAGAAAACATAGAAAAACACCTGGATTTATTCTCAGTTCTAGACGGCAGGACACTCCTGAAGAAGCCTGAGTGGAAACCGTCAGCAGGCACCTGGCTCCTGAAGACAGCAAGTCCAGAGGAACGACCACGGGATGAGGCATCAAAAGGTAAGTACCCCCCCCCCCCCGGTTTCATTCTCTTTTTCTTTCTCTTTCAGTGAAGAGTGAGGCTGAGCAGGAGATGCAGACATCGTACCAGCACATCCAGAAGAAGATGGATAAAGACCACAGCCTGGGGCGGATGGATCAGGAGCAGAGGAGGACCAGAAGGAGCGCCAGCCCTCAGGAGGAAGGGCCCCCCCCACCCAGAGAGCCCGGTTCCTCCCAAGGTTTCTTCCTCTTAAAGGGAGTTTTTCCTTGCCACAGTCGCCACAAATTGTACTTTAGTTTCAGGTAGACGGCTTGCTCTCTGGGGAATTAACACTGTAAATATTTCTCAGTTAGATAAATAAAAATAAGCAATAAGCGGGCAGCACGGTGGTGCAGTGCTTAGTGCTGTGGCCTCACAGCAAGAAGGTCCTGGATTCGACTCCCTGGGGCCTTTCTGTGTGGAGTTTGCATGTTCTCCCTGTGTCTGCGTGGGTTCCCTCCGGGTTCTCCGGCTTCCTCCCACAGTCCAAAGACATGAACGTTAGGTTAATTGGTGACTCTAAATTGCCCCTAAGTGTGAATGTAAAGGAAAATAAATGATAGAAATAGAAGCAAAACAAGAGTTAACACTCGTGTCACTTCCCATCACCAGAGACACCTCTTGGTGAGTAAAGGACAAAAGACAAAGAAAAAAAATATTTTTTGATATATATATTTTTTAATATGCATTGGTCGAAAATGTATTTTAATAAAAATCATAGTAAAATAAAAACAAACATGGAGTATTTGTAGTTTTTTCAGCTTTAACAGCATGATCTGTAATGTTCTTTTACATTGTGGTTTGTGTTTGTTTAATTTCAAGTGTGGGCTAATAAAGTTTTTTCAGAAGGTAAAGCTGCTCTGGATGTCGACTGAGCTCATGTTTTTATCTCAGTTATTTCTTTTTACCAGCCAGAACACACACTGTGATATCAACTGTTTGAATAAAGTTTGGATTTCTGTTATGACTTTGGGTAATCATTTCTCTCATATTAAGTCAATTACACTGAAGAAAACCAAACAGGATTAAAGACTTGTCTAAGAAGTTTTCTGAGAAGTAGCCATCTTCTCTCAGTTTGTCAAGTAGGTGTTTCCAAAACTGGACATACTCAGTCCTTCACTCTGCTGGTTTCCAGTGCTTCGACTAAATGTTGCTGTTTTCAGAAAAATGCATAAACTGCTGCATTTCAGGTAAATGGCCAGTCTGAGTCTGGCAGCATTGATCACAGCGTCTTACAGTAACCTGCGATGATATTTGGGTCATTGTTTATTTTGTGAGCTTCAATCCAATTAATCTTCCTGGAAAACCCATCACTGCATTGACTGAGTGCAATGTAACCAACATTTTCAGTGCATCCATCTGTAACCATGACACTGACCAGCTCTTTGTGGGAACTGTTGGGTTTTTCTCTTTAACAAAGTAAGGTCTTGACCTTACCCTGTGAAGTGCCTTGAGATAATGTGTATTATGATTTGGCGCTATACAAATAAAATTTAATTGAAATAATTGAATTGAATGTGTCCCGTTGCTGTTTGAAGGTTGGAACCTCAGCCAAATCGGTTTTATTCTTTCTACACCAGAGCTGCTTATCCTTACTTATCCTTACAGTCGTGTGTTTTCTTAGTTCAATCCCATGTAAATCAGTGAGTTTTTTTAACTGTTGTAAATCCACATTTACAGTAGTCCTCAATGTACCCATAATCCATTTTGTGTCAAAGGTGAAATCTTAATTTTGACTGTATGCCATAATTATAACTTTTTATGAAAGCAGTTGATCGTGTTTCTCTTGCATTTAAAAGCTTTTATTTAGGTGGGTTCTCCTCTAGTTGTTTGTCTAATTACTTGTTTTTCATTAATTTACTGTAGCCTACTCTTGTGCTGCATTGTGTTTTTATAAATTGGAAACATTGGAATTGGAAAAATCTGAATTACAATAAAACACTGACTAAAAATGAGAAACATGTGAGTGAACAGCTCGCCAAGCTCTATGCATACATCATGAAATGAGTGCCCAGTCTTCTTTAAGGAATCTGCCAAGTGATTTTCCAACATAAGGTATGAATGAATCAAATCCACATTTTCTGGGTAATTTATCTTTTTCTCACTAGTCATAATTTCTGCAGCCGCAGGTTAAAATTTCAATCAGGAGATTTCATTTTTTATTTATTAAGCTTTTATCAAAGCGTGACTTATTAAAAAGTAGCACTGTCCACCATGGATGCATATACTGATATCAGCTTAGGTCTGGACATATTCTTCAGCTAGTTGTGTGCTGGAATAATGTGTCTTGTAAGTTTACCTTAGTTTTATAAGACTCTCACTAAACAGTTAAATCTGAGTGCAAGTTAAAACAAAGAGCCACCTGCAGTGTGAGCACAGTCTGACATCTTGTGCACAGAAATAGTACTTACAGTGTGCTCAGCGAACACGTGACAACTCCTCCTGCTAAAACTGAGGTTTGAATCCCCACAAAGACAAAAAACTTTTCAATACAACACAGCAACAGCTCTGCCTGTATCAATAACCACTGGTGTAACCCTACGTCTGAACTCATGGACACATGTCTGATCCCGTCTGTATTAATACAATGAGAAAATGTGAAAAAAAAGAATTTGTTCACACACCAGAACACAGTGCAGTCACATGGGCAATTATTTCAGCTGTGAAAGAAGCACTCAGATCTTTAACAGGAGTTCAATTCAACAATATGAAAAATACTCAATAACAAGTCCTGCATTCACAAGTTCACTTGAGCAAAAGCATTGTCAGCAAAATGTACTTCAGGTATCAAAAGTAAAAGTATTTAGTACTATAAAATATCCCCCATGACTCACATTATTAAACTTTTAATATTGATTCATCAGCATTTTGTTGTTGTAGCTGATTGCCTTGAAACTAGTTTTAACTACTTTAGTTAGATAGTTTAGTCACGTGCTTCCCAACCTAGGGGTCAGGCCCCTGATCAGGATCACAAGGCTAATGAGGGGCCATATTCTGATACACACATCTATCGTCATACTTTGGATTATTTAGCCTCTTTGGGCCAAAAAAAATTATTTAAATTAAACCATCAGAGAGGTTTAGAGGAGAAATGGCTTTCACAGATATCTGAGAGTTTACTAAAGACCTCAACTACACACTTTTGAGATCAAGAGAACTTAAAAGGTTGGGAATCACTGGTTTTCTCCTTTACAATTTATTCTTTTCATGAACTTATCACAAAGTAAAGTACGGTACAGCAGTTGTATCTATGTACAGTACCAAAGTGGATGTAATATTTTATATTTGTGAATGTCCATCCAGGTGGTCGTGTTTATCAGAAAGCCTGTAGCTCCTCCATGTGGTGGGACTGTGACACTGCATTGAATTATTAACTGGAGAGGTCAGCTGATCTTTGGTGTGCCTTTGTGAAAAAAACTAGGTAAATTTCTATTGTATTCTGACGCTCATTTCGGTTTACAGCCTCTGTTTCATAACAGGACAAACTGTTAGATCCCTGTCAGGATCCTCAGGTATTATTTGAAGTCTCAGATTTAACTTTACTTTTTATATACTAAGGAGAGCTAAACTGCAAAACAGATCGAAGCTCAAGAAGTGGTACCAGCATTTAATATTCCCTCATGCGTTTTAGTTTCCATTTTAGTTGTATTGCCTGCTCACTGTTGCAGAGTCTTATAGCCACAGTGAAACTAACTTGTCAGTGATCTGTTACGTAATACTTCAGTTTGTTTTAGGTTTACATCTCCTGCCTCCACCACAAACAACAGAATGACTCAGCAGAGGCCTAAGCAACTCCACTTTGAATTATTCAGTAAATAAACTCAGTCCTTCTCTGAACCCCCTCTGCTATTGGTCAGTAACACACACACATAGAGTCAACAGGACTGACAAGCTTAGTATCAATACAAAAATCTATTTGCATTGGTTCTGAGAGGTGATATGTATGATGTAAATTAGTGTTTGTAAGTGCAGCCTGGAGAGGAGGATGGAGCCTTATCATCTATGTCCAACGTTTGCATTCAGCACAAAACAGACGAAGCCAACATGATTATGAAAAATACCCAAAGCTGTATAATTAGCCAATTTATATATATATATATATATATATATATATATATATATACACACACACACACACACATACATATACATACATATATATATATATATATATATATATGCACTTAAATATAAACAAATCCTTTTGTACAAGGAATTCATCAATTGTGCTCTTTAGTAAAACACTTAGGAACTGTGTTTTTCTCTATAACAAAGTCACGTTTCGACCTGACCCTGTAAAGTGCCTTGAGATAATGTATATTATGATTTGGTGCTATACAGATAAAATTGAATTGAATGGAATTGAATAGATGAACAGAGGAAACATCCCTGTCACCTGAAAATTATGTTTATTTATCATTAAATTCATGGGGAGAGGGCAGGATTTAGACACACACACTCTCCCATAGAAACATACAAATACACACGTGCAAACATAACCAGTGTGTGTGGTTAGCAGCAGATATGATTCATTAATGATGAATTAATCACTTCAGTGTTCGTGTATGACGTGCTGTGACGTCGGTCTCCTTTCCCTCCAACAGTGGTGTTTGCTTCATCACTGTACAGAAGTTTATTGGTGGACACATTCATCAGTAAAAACTGATCATTTGATTCAAATGAAACAGTGATGCCGGCTTCAGAGACGGCTGTGCTTACATTAACCCACACACTCCAAAGATCACAAGTGTCACTGCAGTACGAGAACGTTTCAGCTCATGTCAAACTGCCAGAAAGCAAAAGCCCACTTATCTGAAAGTCAGGGTAAATAGCATCTGCTCCCAGTTACACATTAACACCTCATATTGTGTTTTTATCAAACTAAATAAACCAAAAACAATTAGCTCCTTTCAGACATACAGTACCATACGTTTTATTGTTCACACAGGAACTCTTGGTGGGAAATCTGAGCTCATGTTTTTAATCATTTCAGAAATGGCACCAAGTGGCACTAATATCCACAACCAGTATAACTGATGATTGAAACTCTTTTACCCTGTGTGTGTTTGTCATAAAACTTATTTGTTTGTTGGTGTACAATAAAAGAGGAAATATATGAAGGACTTTTAGCTTCCTTATATTTGCTGTTTGTTGCTTCTCATTCAAAACTTCTCTAATGTCACATAGCACAAAACCAGCGTCTAGAAACACTTTGCACTTTATTTCAAAATTGATCAACATACATACAAATAATGCATCACTTCTGTTGCTATCATACAAGCTGCTTTATAGCAACAACACAACAATAGTGGTTCCTGTGTCTGACACACCAGCCTTTGTATCATTATCACAGCGAACTCAGTTATCATGTAATTCCTCATTGACTGGCCATGCGTCACAGGTAGAGGCACTGCTTGACATTGAAAATAATCTGGGGTGAAGTGGACGGTGTGTGTAGCCTGTTTTATAAAGTGTAGTGGTCTAGATAGATAGTAGACGTTCATATACAGCATCTATTAGATTTAAATGTGGTAAAAATAGATGTTATGTCATTCAGTAATTCTGATTGCACAAGATTGGACATTAACTGTCTTAAATGATGAGGCAGTTTTGCGAAAATAAAGGCACAGCCCTTCACTCCTCTAGAGGCGATATAGGAAGCGGAGAGGCTCCAGTGATAAAAATAATCCTTCTAAGGTCTTCCCCATTCGTAGTTAGGCACTCCTGGATTTTACTCTGCAGAAAAGGATCATGGAGACGACCATGGCACATATCTGAGGAGAATATACGTGTTAGTAAGAAAGCAGAGAAATGTTGTTTTATTATTTCTCTGGTGCATTTCAACCTAATCTAAAGTGGGCCCTACAAATGAAGAGGATGAGATAAGGTCATACCTCAAGAGCTGCAATCCCCAGCGCCACTGCCACGATGACCACTGTGTTGTCATCAATCAGCTGCTTGATCTTTGGGAAGCAGCCAGTGACCGACTGAGGAAAATAAAGAGCAGAGGTAGAAGAGGTGGTTATTCATTCAAAATGGCTTTGGGTCATGTTTTTGTTGTTTGCTCTATTTTCAAAGTCCATACCGTGACACTGTCAGCCACCGTCTGATTACATGGGTAGTTAGTGCCCGGGCAGCACTGTGGTGGGAACTGGTTTTCGTGGCTTACATAATATGGGGATCCCACAAAGTCTGAGGAGTTGCAGAATCCACAGCATTTTAGCTAATGTGGACACAAAGAGAGGAGGAGTTACACAAAGCACTGGAGACATGTTGCGACAAAAAGATTACATTTTGTACTTAGTTCAGTAGCGTAATGTACCGTGTCCATTGTAGTATTCCACAGTCCTGTGATGTCTGGATTCTTCCCATAGTCTGACTTGATGTTCTGAACCGCTGCTGTGCCAAGCGTCTGAATCAGCTCATTTGCCTGAAATGCAAGCGGACAGTAGCCTTTGCATTCATGTACCAAAGGTTAACAAATGTATAAAGCTACTAATATCCTCTGAGTGAAAAAAAAACTTACCAAGGGTCTGAAAACCAAGATCACCACTGCTCCTGCAATCTCCGCTATGAAGACCAGCAAGATGATGATAAAAAACTGTGGAAAAGATCAGGATGTTACTCATTTTATTGAAGCAGGATTATTAAAACCTACATTTCCAGTAGCTTAGTTTGAATTGTTTTTATTGTAGAATATTGAAACTATTCTTATAACACTGGTGTTGCCTTCCACCTCTGGAGACAGCTCTTGCTGAGAAAAGGAATGAAATTTATGCTTAACTGACAATGCTTTTTCTACTGGAAAGAGCTTCTAATGCTAATGCTGGCTATGTAGCATTAGCAAAACTTACAAAGAGCCTTTTAAAGCAGTGGTTCTTAAACTCTTTCACATCAAGGACCCTTAAAGTGACACAAATTTGACAAGATTTTGTCCCAGGGTCCTCCATCTGATAATACTTTTGCTTTTAGATGTTTTATCACTAACAGTGTTTGAAACCCATGACCAAAACAGTCATACACCCTGTCATCATGTTACCTATTGATGGAATTATAGTGAAAATACATGATTCCCCTTTTTTCTGGGGACTTCCAGGAGTCTTTCATTGGGTTCCTAGACCCCACTTTGAGAACAACTACTTTAAAAGAACTGTTTCACATTTTGAAAAGTGCACTTCTTGCTGACAATGTCTCATTTGTTTAATCTGAACCAAAACAAAAGACGAAGAAAAGAAGAAGAAAATAAGAAAAAGAATAAAAGCAACATTTTTTTATAGCTCAGACTCTTAACTTATGCTCAGGCATTTTCTTTAACCCTCTATAACGTAGCAGGCAACAACCTACCAGCAGCAGCATACACTTGCTCTCTTTGACTGCTCCACAGCAGCCTAGAAAGCCAATGACGACCAGCAGTGCTCCTATTGCAATCAACAGGTAGCCCACGTTGAGCACCTGGCTGAGCTCTGCCGGAGCGTTTTCAATTTTCCCAAGGAAGCTGAGGATGGAGCCGCTGTCCACCTTCACCCAGATCCCAACACCCAGGATGGCAGCACCCGCCAACTGATGGAGAGAGACGAGGGGAGTGGAGAAAATAGCTTTAAGGTTATGGGGGGCGGGCAGGGGTCCACTCATTTTGCATGTGTTATAAGTTCAGTTTACTTGTCATGGGCAGCACTACTCAGCCTATAAAAACTAATGTGTACATTCAGGTAAAAAAAAAAACTGTTTTTTATATATAAAGTGCATAGACAGAAAGAATATTTTACATTTTGTACATTTTGATGCTTAGAGTCGGGCAAGCATCATAAAAGGCACCACTGGTTCATTTCTGTGTGCAAAAAATATGCACATTTCTCAAACTGCAACCTGCTGCAGTTACACACAAGTAAAAGGTAAAATTAATATTTATATTGGCATATATATTTGAATCATTATTAATTAAATATTAAAACTTACAAAGATGATGCCATTGAAAACAAACATCATGACTTTGAGGAATCCAAAACATCCCATCTTTGCTTCTGATTGTAGAACCTACAGAGGAAAGAAAAGAAAAACAGCACTTTGTACTCATGTAACAGTCACTTGTATGTGTAACATGAATCATCGTGCTGATGTGTTTGTCCTGCTTGTCACCAAGTCATTATGCACTGCCAATTAGGTGACAAATTAACAGTGGGACTATGCTGTTTCATGTGTGAGGTGGGAGGCTGAGAGCAAGGGTGGGGGGAAAAAAACGCCCGGCACTTTCCCAGCTCCTCACCTTTTACCCTTTGAAAGCTTAATAACTTATCTCTCTCAAACACTCAGAGTACCCCTGCACCTTTCATTTCCACCCCAAGGACGTTGTGTGGACACATGTCACCTCACAAGGAACTTGGGGGAGGGATTTGTTTAGTTTAGCATTAATGAGGTGATTGAGGAAGTACGGCACACTGTATTTTCTGGAAAGTGATTCAATACACAAATTAAATGATAAACCATAGGTATGCAAATGAGGGAAGGAAGAAAACTGAGTTACAGAGTTACAGATCAACACCACTGACACAGAAGTATTTCCTCCTTTTCTCTTCCTTTTTTCCCTTTTAAAATTTATTTATTTATTATTATTATTATTAGTAGTAGTAGTAGTAGTAGTAGTAGTAGTAGTAGTAGTATTTATTAATTAAAATGTTGTTACATTATAATACTTGAAATCATGCACTTAGAGATCATATGGTTGATGTAATATGGATCCAAAATGCAGCATAATAATGACACAAGGACTCTAGTGTGTGTATTTGCATAGTAGACTCTGTGGTCAGCCATTACTCTGGGATGAGAGTCAGAGAGGAGGTCTATAAGGGCCAATAGAGTTACATTACACCATAACGTCCCATTAACAGATTTGTTTAGATTAGTTGCACAAGTGTGCTCACACAAATGCACAAGAGTCATCTTTCTCAATCATCTGGGCTCATCAGACACAGGAACACAAATATTAACATAAACAATATTTTATCTCTGAATCTTCAGCTCCCACCTCCCCCTTTTACAGCCTCTACTTCAAGATTGTCACTTTGAAATGTGTGCTCTATGTGTGTGTGTGTGTAGACCTCCCAGAAGGGGAACAGTGTTCTTTGTGTGGCGTGACAAAACAGACAAATTGTTATCCCCAAGGACAATGACAGAGCAGAACCCTATTGTGTGCAGCAACAGGCTGCTTTCTGAAAACTGGGATCTCCCTCATTGTCTCTCCTCTCTATTATTTAATTAATGCCCACTATTCCCCTACAGCCTTTATGGTTATTTTTCATTCCCTAACATCAAATTAACCAAAGACAGGAAGTAGCCTGTCAGTTCATTTAGCCTGCTTGGGTTGATACAGTAAAGCTGGTTGTCATCAAGTTAATCATATATTTGGGGGCCAGAATGCCCTCAGAAAAAAAAAACAGAGTGGTCGCCTTGACTCCCACAAACTCCCTCTATCGTTTCACTCCTAGGAGAATTTCCCACTTCCTCATGGTCAATGATTGCACTCTGACACTGAGAAGTCAGCCTAGTGATGTATTAACAAGCTGGAGTCACATGCAAATCTCAGCATGAGCAAGTGTGCACGAGCAACATCTCTTTTCCATTATATCCTGCAGCACATATTAACAGGCTTGTTTGTGTGTGACATACTTAACGCTACATGTGTGAAATTCGTCAGCAGATATATGATTTTTATTTGTTGGTCTTCGATCAACAAAAACCTCTACGTTGTCTCAGACGGTCCAACTTCCATGAAAAACAGAGCAGACAAGAGGAATCTCAAAGGACGCCTTTGAGAGGAATGATTGCAGGCAGGTCTCAGGAGACAAAGGATCATTGTGGGATGGATCCCTCCCTACATTGGTACGGCACGTGAAAAATAATCATAAGACCTGTAACTCACAAGGAGAAGGTAACATTTAATTTTAAAACACAGTCTCAGTTCAGTCGTTCTTACCTTTCACAGGAGAAATCCAGGGATGTGCTCCAAGGCTGGGCCGCTGCTCAGAGTCTTTACCTTCACTCTGGTGATGGAAGCTGTTCCTGTGGGAGCAGCCTGACTTTGAGATAACAGCAGCACAGGAGTGTATTATTCTTCTGCCCTCTGGAAATGACCCACAATACGTTCTCTGTCTGCCTCTTCCTGTGGCTCTGTCACTCTGTTGGATATAAAAGAGCTTCTAAGTGACTTTTTTCTGCCTTCTGCTCTTATTTTAAGAGTCCCAGCTGCTTATAAGAACTGGAGAGGGAGGAGGGGAGAGCAGGTGGGTGTGACCAAAGTGGCTGAGTAATAACACGCATCACCATGGAGTTGGGCTGGTTGCTCCTGAGGGAGGGAGGGAAACTGAGAAAGAGAGAGAGAGAGGGAGAGAGAGAGAGCTCACCTGTGTGTAGCTACACCACCATGCACATGTGCCTCTGTTCTGAGGCATTCATTTAAAGACAATTTGTAAACATGACAAAATAATGTTCTCGTAATTTTCAATTAATATTAACAGAAGACTTTAAAGCTTTTCCTTCCTCAGCAAATACTGAAAAAAAAGTTGTGTATAAATAATTGGATGATTATCTTTCCTTCCACAGAGTATGTTGTGTGCTCCAGTCTGATTTCAGATCAGCTCAGCTGTCAGAAAAATTAATGACCTTGAGATCAACTATGATTCAGAGAGAACTTCCACTGTAGTTTCACATGTTGCCTTTGACACAGTTGACTGTAATATTCAAATTTTTAGCAATTAAGTTGGTCGATTGGCCCTGCTCTTTACTCAGTTATGGTTTATTGAGCGAAAGAAAGTCATATAAACAGTATGTACATTATTGTACCAGCGCTCATTTTGATAGTGGGGAAGGATTCTAAAATTATATTAATATACATTCACATTTATAAAACAGAAGATATGATGGTTTAAGGAGTGCCCTTGGAAATTGAACATTATCCAAGATGAACAATTAAAAGAAGAAAAAAAACAGCAAATAAATAATTGAACAAAAGATTGAGAAAAGATTAGTCTGAATCTAAGAATCTAAGAATACACAAGAATACACAACTCAGATAAGGTAGTCCAGGAGTAACAGTTTTCCACCTTGATTTTTGCTCTTAGATTTGATTGATCAGGCCCTGATCTTCACTGCTTCTATATTCACAACATTGTTTTAGGGGATCCACAGGGTCAGTCTTAGGACCACTGCTTCTCATTTATAAATACTCCCAATAGGCAACATTTAATATTCAAAAATGAATCAAATGACTACGAGTGTTGCTTGCAGTACCCCCCCCCCCCCCCCCCCCCCCCGAAGTACGGCGCATTGTAGTGTCTTTCAGCTCATCCTCAACACTGTTTTTAAATCCTGCAACTTCACTGTTTGGCCCGGCTTTTGCAATATCCTTAACCACTTTAATGCTTTCAGTGTTGACTTTTCTGAGCAATCAAAACAATCTGAGTATGTAATCCATGGTCAAAAGTCACCTGCTGAGGAAGATGATAAATAACATAATTCAGGTCCAAGCTACTGAATGGCCCTTGTGACATTGTTTCGTCAACTAGTGTTTCCAAGGTCAAGAATGAACTTTCAGCTCTAAACCCAGCACTAAAATAGCCCTTATCAAAGCAAACAATTACAGTGATATAATACCAGTGACTCAATGAGAACTTCTGTTTTAGTTTTTCTTGACCTTACTGCTTCCTTTAATACAGTTGATCAAGCTTTTCTGATTAAATACACTACAGTGGTAATTTTACGTGTTCAAACAAACGTGTTATCATGTTATCATCCACAGCGGTCGATCCTAGGACCTCAACATGCTCGTGCTTGGCAGAATTAAAAGAAAACACAAAACTATCACGCATGCAGACGGTACACTATAACAATTCTCTTTCCTGTGGTTATCTCAGATCTATAAACAAGTTGCTGAACTATATCTACATGTGATATGGATTTGTCAATATCCAGACTTTGTTTTGTGGTTAGATATCGGTTGCACCTCAGAGTGCCTTTCTCTCAGATACAGAGGACTCTCATCTTAACTTTATAAGTAATGTTAATAATATAACTAAAGCAGATTTGCATCACCTGTAAAACAAACTTAAAATAAATTCATTCAATTCTAATTAAAATTAAAAATGATTTGAAATCACAAGTTGTCGGGCTACAATCACTGAACGTCAGGGTGGGGGATACTCCACTCCACTCAAGCCGAACTGGTGGAGTGTTTTTCCACAACAGGAGTAGTATGCCTTGATGACGTGTTGGAGGTGTGCTGATTTACACAAACCGCACTACAGCAGAATACTCTCTTTGTTAGTTACCTTAACAAATTATAGGAAGGCTCCAGCAAATTCAGAGTACTCCTCACATGTACATGCAAAGTGGAACATAATACTCTTAATAGTCAAATTCATGGGCTTCTAATGTTAAACTAAAAAAGCTTCCATTTAGCTTCCTATTATATTTCTGACCTATGATCCACTCAGACTTTGCAAGTCTTGTTTGTTTTCTAAGGTGTGTATCTGTGTGTTGTTGTGTCTTGTGGCTGGATTCATGACTTTTCTTGTTTTTCTTCCTCTTCGCGTTTTGTTGCTGTTTAGTTTCTTGTAGTTCATTTATTGCAATCTCATACTTATTGCTGCATGCATTTTAATATAAAACACATTGAGTTTAATTGTAATAAAATGTATGGATAGATATACACTGAATTGGAGATCTGTATGGTCTCCACCACCAGATTTTCCTACATTTTTAGTTTATGTCATTGCCATTTTTCATTTCTTACTGTACTGTCCACTTCACTGCAGATTTCCCCACTGTGGGGCTAATAAAGGAATCTTATCTTATCCAAGAGTGACAGCTGCAAAAAGAAGGGAGGACAATAGCTTATTTACAGTAGAAAAACTGAATAGCTAATAAGATTGTGTGGCCTGCATGAAGAAAATAAACAAATTCTCACCAATTCAAATTTATTTACCAAGATCCATTCAAAATATTTCCCCTTTAAAACCCCAAATTTAACTCCTAATAATGACTTACCTCGGTACTCTTGTCACCTGAAGTCTAATGAGTATGTTGCCCCAAGCTAAACCTTCTATTTACACAAACGTCGAGGAGCCAGTTACAAGTCCAATGTTCAGCTGACTAAAAGTGTCCAGTATTTATGAAGTCATTTAATGACTAGGTGTCATTACACTTGTGCTTTTCATGCCTTTTCCTTTTTGTGCACACCCTCACTTCATCACAAACGCATACACACACACCCTAGAGTGTATTATGCAAGAGACAAATAAGCGTTGCATGCTAATACGCATTTGTGTCACACAAATGTATTACAGTAAAACCAAGGTAGAACACAAATATGAGTCATATTCATATATTTTAGTAAATCATCATTTAGCAAAACTGACACGAGAGAGAAAAAGTGCATTTACTTCGAGACCAACATACAGACAGAACACAGGAAAGGGACACAAGAGGACTGAGGTGAATTTTCCTGAGAGATTGTCACATGAAACTCACAGGATTTCTCATTGACACCTGTGAGTCAGGACGCTGGGATGGTGAAAACAGATGATAGGAAAATGTTAGACAAACACTGCTCTGCTGGCCCACACAACAGATGCTCTAATTTGAATGACTGAAATGAAAGAACCAACTTGTGTCACTACAGCAGTGTAGTGTAGCACACAACAGTCAGTTTCACAGCTTCAATTTAAATTTCCTTTAACTTTTTCTAAAAATATATTTCACACATATACTGTATGTAACATTATCTTTACCCACCACAGTGGTTGTCATCAATAATCTTTCCTTGTGGTCTATTAATGGACTGAACAATTGTATTTAAATCATACTCAATCTTTGAAGGACAATACCAGTGTTTTGCAAGGCCTACAAAAATTCTTCCTTTAATAGAAAATATTTTCTATCGAAGGTTTAATTGACCGTTCACTAAACCCCCCCACCCTCACTTTACCATGGTAATGGCGACAGATTTACAACTTGAAATTCTTAGTAACTTTAGAAACAATGGATTGTTGATTTCAGACAGAGGTAGAAAAAAGCATGCTTCTAATCCTAGCTGACGACTGCTGACTTTGGTGGCTGACATGACAACTGTCCGTGGAGGATTTTATCAGCTCTAACTAGCTAGCTAATTAATCTATGTTATAGAGCTAGATAACATAAGCTCCACGAGTTGCTGAAAACCCTGTCCCCCAGTCGACTTTGTGATGCTTCAAACTGACTCATTTTAACACAAGAAGGTTGTTAAAGGGTGAATATCAACTTGATGGCTACATACATGAAAAGACAGAAGCTAAAGTTCCAAGTCCCAGGCAAGAAGTCAGTGTCCTCATCAGTTTTTGATCCATGTGGAAGACATGGTTATAAAGAAACAGCATTGCTCTTGTATTGCAGTTAAGAGCTCTAAGTATTTTAAGTATAATAAGAAAAAATGTACCATTAGATTGCTATTTTGTTGTAACACAACATTTGCTGCTTAGCTTAAACACTCAGACAAACAAGACAGAGGTTACATTTGCATTATTCATAGTTTGAAACATTGCGTTTTACTTTTCATGTTGCAGAGAGAAAAAGCTTTCATGATGAGGATTAACCAGTGTGTTTAGAGAACACACCGCCATCTTGGATAAGATTGGCAACAGTTGCTGGAATGTAAACGTTTGTTAGAGCCACTAACGTTAACTAAACTCTGATAGCAACCTGGACCAAACAGTGGGTGGATTTCACACAGTGGATATGCTGGTTGTGAATGGAACTTTTTATCTTGTAACCCCACAATAATGTAGTATGAAATGTTGCTGCCCTTGGAAATAACAATGGGTCACTGTTGTAGATAGCATGGCCGGCTAACTAGCTTACTAACGTTTGTAGCTTACATTAGAGCAGACAAACACACTATTTAATGCATTCCTTAAACTTTTGCTCTTGTGATTTTGGTCTTGGAAAGACTAAAAAAAAACACCAGCCAAAATCTTTCTATATGGAGCGCCACTCATTCACAAAACTTCAACATGTAGAGAAATCAAAAACTTGACAGAGCTGCTGAGCCTAGTTAAGGTTGTTTTGACTCGGACTAGACAATCACTGTTCAGGAGGGGGGTTTAGTGAATGGTCAGTTGGACATCATTAATCACCAGTGGATTAAGCTTTTCTTTCCCGCCGTGTCCTGCACAGCTGGTAGAGAGGCTCAGTTTGCCTTTACCCACTGCTTGTGTGTTCACAGGTGATGTTCATACCACCCCCGACATGAGAAGCAAAGGAAACTCCTTCCCTTCACTGAAAGTCTTCATTTGGTTTCCGTGGGCCGACCTGTGCGTGTCAAGCTCCTATCAGCAGTGCTCGAGCGCCTCAGGTTGCCTGCTTGTCTGGGTGGCTCTTTAGCTTGTGGAATTTAACACTGTCCAGCTTCTCGAACCTCTTGTCACAGAACTCACAGGTGAAGTTGTAGTGGGCCTCTGGAGTGTGCTTCTTCATGTGCCAGTTCAGGGAAGCACGCTGCCGACACTGGTAGCCACAAATTTCACATCTGACAGATGACATGGGTGAGAAGATGAGACATAAGTGACTATGGACCATGCTGCATTGATGATTATTTACCCTATGTAAAATAAAACCCTTACACAGTCTAACAGTGTAACGATAAGAAATGTTTTCAGCATTGTTAACTTACTGAAGCGGCGTTTCTCCTGTGTGGGTCCGCCTGTGAACCTCCAGGTGATTCTTACGCTTAAACGATTTTCCACATGTCTCACAAATGAAATCTCTTACACCTGTAAAAAGATCCAGTTACATTTGGAGGTTTATGAAGATGAGACTCTGACATGACAAGTGAGTCTTTGTGAGCCGACCTGAATGGATGATCATATGGCGATGCAGGTGGTTTGACAGGTAAAACTTTTTCCCGCAGCCTGGATGAGGGCAAACCTTGGTCCTCCCTTTCCTGTGAACTAGGTTCACGTGATTCTATAGAGCATGAAAAGAAAAGGTTATATTTCAAACTTATGCAAATCAAACTGAAGCATGAAGCCTGAATGAAAGCTGTTGTTGTACCTGAAAGCTGCTAATAGCTACATAAACTTGACTGCATCCCTCGTATGGACAGTGGAACATCTTGAGCATCCCATCTGCCTCAATGACTGGGCCTCGTCTGTTTCTCTTTGACCTGACGCTGCAAAAACAGACACTGTTGAGTTCACTATCACAAGAGGACAATAACTGGAGGAGACATGGATTAATATCAAGCAGAGCACCAATCTCTCAAATCCTTCCTCGTCACTCTGTCTGAAAGCCACTTCCCAGTGTAGAGGACTTGTGCCACAAACCTGCTCAGACTCCTCTCCAGTTCTCTGTCACCACTCAGCTCCAGAGCGTCAACAGTGGGCTGCAGCAGCTGTTTGTCACTCAACCCTGCAGAGAAACAGTGCAAAGCCTGATTACCAAATGACTCACATAGATATCAGCTGAATCGAAATGTCTCCTGACGTGTAGTCTGGCACTTCAGAATCTGTGCTATAATACAGGCTCTTGACCCTGTAATTTGTTTTTTGTATTGGCTCTAATAGAGTTTGTATTAGCAAAGTTTCCATTCAAATTTAGCAAAACTTTTCAGAAAAAAAGCAAAAAGAAAAGTGATATTAATGTGTGTTTCCACTCACTCCTGTTATGTGCATATTAGGAGTACAGCACATCAAGATAAACAGCTGGTAGCGCTACTCCTCCAGTCGGGTGCCATTAAACCATCACTGAGGAAGAGGGCGGAGCTAAGTGGTGTAATTAACAGGTGAAAAACATGACATGAAGGAAATATGACATTTCTGTTTGTTTCATGTAGTAATGAGAGGAAAGTCAGTCAGTCTTATTATCACTTCACACAGATATGATGTTTTCATTTGGTGCTATTTTTAGTCCCTGTCACCCACTGGAGCCTCAGGGCGGATTCATCTTTTCAATGCCAAATCATTTAATGATATTTTTGTTTAATTCAACCTCACTCATCTAGTCTGTGTGTTGTCATTAACGATGTGTCAGGTGGTACCTTTGCATTCAAACCTGTTCCACTGTCATGGCTGATGCTGGTTTTAATGATGTTCAGAATATGATATGAAACCTTGTTATTCATATTCCTGTGTGACATTATTCGGGTATCTGAGTGTCTTTGACTCCTCAGTGTCCCACACACACCAACACACACCAGGTATTATCAGTATCTCCCTTTGGTTTATAAATGTCTATAAAGTTTTATGATCCAATGTTTATTTTATTCTATTTACATTACACAGTTTACAGTACAGCCATATATCTATTAATGCTATTTAGATATATTTGACTGCTGAATATCTCTGCATTAAGGAAATATAACCTGCCTCACAGCTTTCCTTTGATGGTTTTATATTGTATTTTTACAGTGTAGTGTTTGCATCATATCTATATTGGATGTCGGTGTAAATCTGCTGTTGCTGGAATGTAGACTATTTAACCAACAGCACCAAAGTAGAGTTGTGGTTCACCTGCAAAATATGACTGAAATAGATGCAGAAATCAAAGCAGGCCATGTGTCTTCACTTACTGTCATGCCTTGAATTGATATGACTGGCTGCTGTTTTATTTTGTGTCTCATTGGTTGATTTGCAACTGTGTTTGGCAACTATTGTAACAAAGAGCCACTGGGTGTTTTTTCATAGCTGCCATTCCAGGAGCAAACATCTGGCTTCAGATACCAAGCCTGGGCTGGCCCTGAGCCTCTGGATCCCTACTCCAACTTCAGTGTGTAGAACATCACAACTTCTACCTGTTTATTTGTTGTTTAGCTGATGAACTGCTGTGCGGCTTAAGTTGAGTGCACGCCTGGGAACATTTATTCACAATGTCCTGGTTATGAGTCTTATCACAGATCAGATCAAATGACAGGATGTTTGCATAGAACATGAATGACCACCTGGTTATGCAAGTCTATGCATGGATGAATCTTACACAGTGTTGTAGGCGTATGAGTGACACTACATCAACATTCACAGTCTAGCAATTTGCACCCAGACTCTCTCGAGGATTTTCATTTAGACTGCCCTTTGCAGTTCACGGATTCATCACCCTTTACACTTATACAGTAAAACCCAAAGATGCAGTGTCGGTCCTGACTGTAGCACACCTGTCATGGAGTCTTCATCCTCTTCTGTTCTGATTGTTGTGTCACACGAGCACACCTGGTTGTAGGTGACACCCCCGATGACAGTGCAGGTGACTTCCTCCACGTTTCCGCCGCCCATGTTGAGCTGGATGCCCTCTGACGCCAGGGCCTCATAGCTGGGGCCAGTAATGATGATCAGCTGAGGATGACAAGAAAATGGAAAAACAATAGTAACTTTGAAAGAAAGCAAAAGCACATTCCTTTAAGTGACCATCTCTACCTCTTTTTAAACATCTCTGCAAGAGACTCATTCACCTGTGAGCCTTCCAAAGCCGTCCTCTGGTCAGGAATCTCACAGCCGGTCACTACCGTCTGCAGAGCCTGAGGGTCAAACGGCTCACTCTGCTCTTGTACCTGCATGGGTGGTGGGACTGACAGCTGCGGCTGAGCGCCCAGCTGGAGAGAGCCATTCAAACCCTGCGACAGCACCGAGTCCTCATCCGTCTTCTCCACTTTATCAGCTAAGGATGCCGTCACGGTAACACAGTCATAACTATGTGGTATAGTCCTGATTTCTTCTCCTCTGAGTCTGTCTCCCCCTCCTTCCCCTTCGTCTCTGCCTTGCCTCAGATCCTCGGCCTCCTCTTCTGAGGTGATGGAGTGAAATGCTGCAGCGGTGGAGCCTTGCTGTCGCTCCATGACCATCTCCATGTCCCACACAGGCTGCCCTGTCAGTGGAACATCCTTGGAAGAAGCCTCTATACTGGGCTGGTGGTTTAGAGCTGCGGCCTCTTCGATCGGGCTCATGGTTGTTTGTTGTACCTCAGAAACACCCACATTTTCTCCCACATCTTAAGTAAAAAAAAAAAAAACATGTTGATCATCAAGCAATTCAGGATTCACCAGCTACCGATAAACATTTTTACCCCAGATGAGTCAATGAACCAAGTTGTCACCTTTGAATTGTTTGTGAGCCTCCTTTCTTCTCCTCTTGCTCACTACACCTTTGAGTGCCAGCAAGTCTGTTTTTGCTGCATTCTCCTCTCCGTTCACTCCCTCCTCGTGTTCAGAGTCACTTGCCTCCCGTGGTGGTGAGAAAAGGTATTGCACAAATGAGTGGTTTGAGTCACACTGCCAGATGGCGGCAGTGGAGAAGTTGGGCTGGGGCTCCAGAGCCTTGAGCTGTGGCTCGTGAGGGCAGGAGTGGGAGTGCTCCTGGTACCAGCACACCAGGCTCTGCAGGCTGGACACACGGTCCTTCCTGCCTGGGAAACAAGGAAGGTTGACGGATGAGTGAAGAAATCAGAATCTACATGTACATACACTCATCAGATTTCAATCCATTGTTGATTTCTGTTGAATTAACGCTCAAGAGTCTTTGTGCAAAAAGATTATACACAGCATACTCAATATGCTTTTACATGGAAGTAAATTTCTGCCAAGAAAAGAAAAAAATGCATGAAAGGTAAGGCAACTCTAATACCAGGAGATACTTCAAGATTTTGACTTTTAGGTCAAATTGTGAGAAAGTATGTCAGATTTCTGACTGATGTTTATATTCTCTTTTTCCCATCATGTGAGCAGAAGCAGCTGAGCAGATTTCAGACAGAACAGAGCCAATAACAAATGTATCTGACCTAATACATCTAATTAATTTGGCTAATTAAATATTCTTTTAACTGAACCAGCTATCACGCACCTCCCAAACCTCTGTGACAGATTTGAATATCGCCCCTCTGTTAACAGCAGCACTCACCTTTTTTCTGTTTTACTGAGACCTCTGGGGCAACCTTCTTCCTGCAATGCAAAATAGCATCACTTGAAATAGTTAAGTAAAATAAAACAATATAGCTTACAAAACAGTTAACCTGCCAGCAGCAGTGGTTGACAGCATGGAGGCATTAGCTAATAGTATTATAGCAAAGCGCTCTGATAAAGACACAGACGTGCAATGGCAGGTAGGTAATGTCAGCATGAAGACATTAAGAGGCCACGGCCATGCCTACCCGCAGTATTTCTGCTGGTATTTTTCTCCATATGTGGAGTTGAGCAGGATCAGGTACTCTGCCAGTCCAGCATCACTCAGACTGGTCCGTCTGCGGAGCTCACTCCACAGTTTGTGCGACTCTCCGAGGTACACCCTCCTCACATCGTACTTCTTTCGGGATTCAAGACGCCTCTGAGCTCGGTCGGAGTCTGTGAGCCTGGGTCGTCCTCTGCAACGCCTCAAAACACCTTTCCCTTGTTCCCCAGCTTGGTCAGCGTCCAGGGGAACCCCCAATTCTGCCAGGCTATGCGCCATCTTGGCCACAACACCTGATGTTGTGATTACCTGAAGTTCCGGAAGTTGTATCAGATCTCACAGGAAGCACCGATAGAGGCGCCTTTTCTACTTTTCGTCCCGCACCATGGGCTTGTAAACGTTGCTAAAAAGATTCACATAGTCTTATACCACACGAGTGCATAATTGTGAAAATTGTGAGAAAAATGTTCACCGTGCTCGCTGAGAACCGCGGCGGAACTGTACAGCTAACAGAATCTTTTTTACACGGACCGCAGAAGCAGGAACACCAACGTGCAACATGTAAACAGACGCGGGAAACTTGAGCAGTATCGGTGATATAACGAAAGAAAACGTGTCAAACATCATAGTGTGTAGACATTAGACATGACAGACATTTTAACTCTCGCGTTTAGGACTTTTATGCCACAGACGGATCTCCAGAAGGACTCCACCGTCCGTCCTCCGCCCCCGACAACCTGCAGCGCCCTGGTGGTGGGGGACCCCAGCGTCAGCCGCTCCGTGCTGCTGCTGGCGGCCGTGACAGCGGCCTCGCAGATGGGGATGAGAGTGATGTTCTTCACCCAAACACAAATTCAAAGTCTCCCGGCGTCTCTGCAGAAATGTGTCCCGAGCCTGGGCCCAGAGAGTCTAAAGGTAGAAGTCACTTTGCTCTCAAACTGTGTTTGATATATTTTTCGCATATCTTTCAGAAAGTTGTCAACTATAAAGGACTTTTCAGTCGTAACTAATGGCTGTATCAATGCTTAATGAATCATTTATTAATGCTTTGCAGATCAATAAATTATGTGGGGTCCAGCTTTTGGGTTGCCAGGCGACCAGAGATGTGGTTAAAAGCTCCAGTAAACTAGAAAGCGGACTTTGCTATCTATTCTAATTCTTTGCTGCAGAGCTGTAAATGACAACTACTTTTTTATTACTGATTAATGTGTCCATTATGTTTTTGATTTATTGATCAATTTAGTCTACTAATACTGAAAAATGTTGAAAAATGCCCAGCACAATATCTCTAATCCCCAAATAACCTATAAATGTTTTGTTTATCCATCCAACAACCAAAAATCCAGATAGATTCAGTTAAGAAAAGCATCAATTCCTCACATTTGAGAAGCTGGAACCAGCACGTTTTTCTTCTTGATGAACAAGTTAAACGATTAATTAACTACCAGATTTGTTGACTATTTTTCTGTCACTTGACTAATTAATTGACTAATTCAGTAAACATATCAGAACCTTTATCACAATATGTGCACTCAAAGAGTATTGATGTTTTAGTAGTTTGTTAAACCTTTGTTGCTTAAACAAACTTTGGAGATGTAGTGTATCAGGTCAAGCTTATCATACTATGATACTATATGATTATGATTTATGATTCTATGTACAGCTAAAACTGCTGTAGAAAAAATTAATCAGCAGCTGTTTATATCAATTAATCTTATTTGTCATTTCTCAAGCAAAACTACCAAACATCTGATGATTGCAGCTTCTCAGTTGTGATGATTTATTGACTTTTCTTTGTCATATATGATAGTAAACTGAACATCTTTGAGTTTTGGACTGTTGGTCAGATAAAACTTTTGACTATTTTATTGTTTAATTTTTATTTTATTTCATAGACATGGACAATTAATGTATAATGAAAAAAGCACTGACTGCTGTCTTAGTGGACAACCAGTGTAGCCAGTGTTGTTCCTTTACTGTAATTCAAGAGGATTGCTGATGAGGTACCTTGACTCACCCAAATTCTATTTGTCAATTTAGTTTCCTTTTGATTTTTTTATTTAAAGAAAATCAAGTTCTCCTATCCCAGGACAGTGGAGGAGCTCCTCCAGCAGATGGCCAGCCTTCACGAGTCCACCAACACGACTCCCACACCTCCCTCACTGATCATAGTCGACAGGCTGGAGGGCTTCCTGTGTGGTCCTCAAGGTGGAAGCCACAGTGAATTTCACAGAGGAGAGCAGTCGTGCGCTGCCCACCTGTCTGCACTGCTGTGTGACACTGCTGCCTTTCTCACACAAGTCCTGGAGCAGCGGTCCTCGAGCTCGGGCCCCTGCCGCTTCATCGCCTCTTTCCAGTCAGACGTAGACCCTGGACAAACTGGCGGGGAGCCCTCTGCCACAGATCCTATCCTTGAGACCCTTGATCGCTATTTCAAGGTACGCTGTACTCTGGACCAAGACAGAGGATACGAAGCTACAGCAGCTGGACTACAGCAGATATGGCACATTTACCTTTCTGGGAGAGGCATCACAGAGGCCTCCTGTGCCAAAGAAAGCAAAGACAGGCCGGATGTAGCCCAGGAATGGCAGTTGTTGATTTTTCCTAATGGTTTAATGGAGTTTAAGTTGGTTTAAAATCTCTGTATCAAAGACTGAAGCAGTGGGGAATTAATAGACAGCCAATCTGTTGACTCAGGGTAGTTTTGCTCAGAGCAAATGTCAGTTTTCAGCACCACGTGACTTGAAATTTCAGCATTTGGGTGTTTTTAGTGATGATGAGATGTACTACTGTATAATGAGCCTTTGTAACTATATCTTCATCTTCCACCAAGTAGATCAGATCCTTTGTTTATGCGTTTCCTTTGATTTAATAGAGGAGTTCTTGTCCTCAGCTGTAATGCCTCCTTGACTACAGTGTTATGTAATTACATGTATTGTAATGTAATCTGCTGTTGAACCTCTTTGATATTATTTAACAGGACCACAGTAGCTGTAAATGTACAACATTTAATGAGTTTAAATGACATTAAGTTTCGTCAGACATATGAATCAAATCTTACACGATGAAAAATTGTATAAAGACACATGGAGGTCAGCTTTAAACTAAACAGTGGTTACCAACAAACATCAGGACCCCCACAGTACTGGAGCAATTAACATGTGTGAGACACTGAACTCAAGTGACTGATATCACAATTAAAGTATTTTACATATCAGAAAAAAATATAGAAAACACTTATTTTGAAAAATAAACAATATCATTGTCGAGAGAGAGAATTATTTTAAATGGTTAAGAATGAAAAATATGAAAAAAAATATTACTCTTCTTACTTCTAAGTAAATTATGAAAAGTATTAATCCTAAAAATGAGATATTCTCAAATTGAGTGTGACAAGAAAAATACCCTCACTTAAAATATATGTTGTTATAGTAAAATATGAAATATTAAACAGCTGCTGACCTCATGAACTGCTATTGCAAGAGAGTGGGTTTTCAGCTTTAAACCTTAGTCTCCTTTTTGTTTTTCAAAAAGAAAAATGTATGTCATGTACAGAAATGTAGTTATATACTTTATACTTTAGGAGTAGTTACAATTTCAGTTACAACGTAGACTGTATATAAAAAGGTTACAACATATTTTCCTAAGCCACAAAAGCAAAAAAGCATAAAAAAAAACATGGAAATTATTCAGTTTGATTTGAATGAATTGAAATGTTTTGAATAGAAGTGTCATGTGTGCTCTGCTCTTTAGATGGCAGCAGTGACTGAAAACAAGAAAGAGACTGAATTAACAACAGTTAACTGAGAATGAATATTGCTTTAAATCTTTCCTGCACAGCCTACAGTGGTAGTACTTTTGTTTCTTCTGTTCCAGGATTATGTATTTGGGAAATACCAACAACTTCTTAATTTTATCATTCTCTAAAACTGTGAAAAAATACAAAAAGCATCATAAAGTTATTTACAAATACAGTTAGTTTTATCAGGTCTGGAGATGACACTGACTTAATGGCTGCCGGGTTCAAGTAAATGTTGCGTGTTTTAAATATTAGGGTATAAGGTAATAATCTTTTTTTTTTGTGAACAAATCCCATGAAAGGAGCAAAACTAGTAATGTCTTATTTGGTCTTTCAATATTTTCCCTAACCTACATTCCTACTAAAATTGTAAGTCCTAAAAATGAGCCACAAATTTTTAAAACAGGATCAGTAATTTGAGCCAAAAATAGCTGGGCAATGTAGTTTTCACCAAACCTTTGTCAAATACAAGTAAATAGTACATTTGTTGGGGACTATTTTCTACAGTGGATTAATACACATTAATTGCTCTCACGGATAATAATAATAATAATAATAATAATAATGTAGGGTATGGTAATAATATATAAAGAATTCACGTCACGATGATGGTGAATCTATATGGAGTATCTTAGTTTGACTCAAACTACTGTGCCCGTGGTCAGCGTGATGAAGGAACGTGTCACACAATGTAATGGTCGACTCACACTGGTAGCAGTGTGGCATTTGTGGTGAGAAGTACTGGATGGACTGCCATTAAAATTCATTCATACAGTCACACCCCTCAGTTTGAACTGTAACAGCTTTAGTGATCCCTTAACTTTTCATGTAGTGTCGTTAAGTCTTGGTTTGACCAGTACTGTGGTCCTGGACCTGCAAAACTAATTACATTCCCATCAGCCTCAGCTAAACTTGTGTTTTGGGCTAAGAACCAAATGTTAGCATGCTAACATGCTAAACTTAGATGAACATAATAAACTTCAGCATTGTCACTGTGAGCATGTTAGCTTGTTGACGTTTAGCAAAAAGCACTGTGCCCAAGTGCTGCCAGACGGAGCTGCTAAAGGTTTTAAAATCTTTGTCTCGTTGGACCAAAGTGGAGATGTGTGGCACAGAGGAATATGTCTATGAGGTCTTCACTACAAGGACGTGTAGAAGGATCAGTTCATTGCTGGTTTAAGTATTTTAATGGGATTTGTTGACAAGAAAAATATAGAATATCACCAGTCTTATTCTTTAAGACATATCAGACGGAGAGGGAACGTGCATCAGCCCGTGTTGTTCACAGTCCTGCAGTTCTGTACGTCTACTCTGTCTTTTAACCTAATATCTGTTCTGTCATTTAAGTTTAAAAATAAGAGTACACTTAGCTCAAACATGAATAAATCAGCATTGAAACAGCTTGAATTTTTGTGAAATTATAGAAAAAGTCCTGATCTGATCTTCAGGACAGGATACTAAGAGATCAGCATACCAACCTTTACGTTGAATATCAGTATTTGGCATAAACCACAGCTGCCATTTCCATGTAATGGCATTGTCCTGTACAGATGGGGATGATTTGGCTAAAGTAGAATTGATGTATGTACATCCAATGGACTGGGAGTCCTTTAGCTTACACTTGACCATGAGTCCTTGCTTCAGTCAGAGACAAAATCCTTGATACGCGTTTCTTAACAGTTGATATGAGGCTCTGTAGTTTTGGGTGTATATCCAGATACCCTTCTGTTAGCTTTCCTCAAGTCTCAGTCCATGTGCAGCCTGTCCAGCTGAGCTCCCTCTCAGCGGTCATCGTGGACAAAGTGCTGCCTCGGCAGGAAAGGTCTTCTGTGAGCAGGGAGCTCATTCTTGTACTCGTTGGCGTAGATAACCTTCCCAATGTCGTCTAGTCTGCTCATGGGACTGTAATCCATAGAGACCCCAGAGTCTGCCACTGCCATGTAGGTGTACCCCGGGCCTTTGGATGTCCAGGCCTGGTTCGGGTACTCAAAGCTGGACTGGGATGAAAGACGACCTGAACCAGAGCTCTGCTGCACAGATCCCAGGTCTGAGTGGGATTCACACAGCACTGCCTTTCTGGAGGCAAAAAGTACTTCAAGGGGTAGGGCCTCCTCAAGAGTATCATCCAGGTGTTCATCTTCACTTTGGTTGTTGCCGCTGAGGGTGACATAGGTGTCCTGAGACTCCAGGAAAGAGGAATGGGAGCAGGGCATGGGGTCCTGGTGAAGTGCTCGTAAGCGATCCATCAGCCAGTGGTCATGTGGTGTGGCTCTCCATCCCTCTGTCAGAGCCAAATTGCCCCTTTCCAATGGCTCTCTCTCATCCAGCCCTTTCCTCACATTGTTATCCTCTTTCCTGTCTGCAGTCAAAGCTCTGGAGACCTTTGGTGGCAGTGGCGGGGAGGGCACTGAGGGGCAAAGGCTGAGCTCTGAGAGTACTTCCAGGGGACAAGGGCATTCCTCTGAGTAGAAGAAAGCTGGAGTCAACCACAAGCCTCCATTAGTCTGCCCTAACCACTCCTGTACAAAAACACAAGAAAAGATCATGAAAACCTTCCTGCGATACCACCTCCAACCATTGAACGTTCTGATGTTAGCTTCCTGACAAGTTAAACTAAGATGGTGAACAACATGGTAAACATACCTACTAAACAGCAGCATACTAGCAGATCACAGTGAGCATGCAGCATGCTGACGGTAGCACTTAGCTCAAAGCACTGTTGTGTTGAATGACGTACAGTTCTTACCTGAAAGTCCCCACCGTAAACAGTGAAAAGACCTTGGAACTTGCTGTCAGGAGTTGGAATAGTCGGCCATATCTTCTTTGTAAGGAACCTAAACAAAGAGCACAGCTACTGAAAATATAGTTCTCAATGGCATAGTTATAGGTTCTTAGAGAAGCAACTATAAATGTTAATGCTGTTAGAAAAGTAGAACTGTACATGTGTAACTGTCTGACCAACCTGCGATGGGACAGGAGCATCATGAGAGACAGCACGATGAGGATGAAAGAGATGATCAAAGTCAGGGACATGATGAGTGGATCAAACTCTGGAGGAGGCACAGAAAACAGTCATTAACGCTTGGAACAAACTAAACAAAAGAAACTACTTAATTCCCCTCGAGAGACACCTCCGCTGTCCCGAGGATATGTGACGCAGTTTTGTATTGCGTGTGTGAATGAATAAATGAAAAAACTCACCCGCCGGCAGTGTCTCTACGAACACTGGGTCACTCCAGGCGCTCCAGTAGCCGTTGTAGCTAATCCCATCCAGCTTTGCACGGACTCGCACCTTGTACTTTGTACCTGGCTGCAGGCCTGTCAGGATCAACTCTGAACTCGCTCGTGCCACCTCCACCTGGAACACAGTCCGCAACTCATCATTGAAGTCCATGTGTACCCAGACCATCTAACCAGCTGCTCAAAGCTTTATTCAGCTTCTAATTAATCAGTGCTGTACCTTTCCCACGTGGCTGTCCGCCGTAGCATAGTTGACCTCGTACATCATGCTGTCATCCATGTACTTGAGAAGAGGAGGCACCCAGCTGACGTTCAGCTGGCCTTGCTTACCCGTCCCGCTCACCGTCACGTTCACAAGAGGGTCGAGAAGAACTGTCATAGAGATAGACAGGAGGTAGCTCGTTAGGGAGGATTTTAAACGAAGTGGAAGAAAGATGATTCCTCACCACAGCGGTACCTGTACGTACGCTAATGTCACATACATCTTTGGCACAAGTGTATATTGATTACTTTTCATTGTTTAGACCGACGGTGACTGAATTTTGGGGCACTCAGGGAGAAGAAACTAGCTGTAAACACTGACATATTAAGCTGGTATAGGGGCGTGCTAATGTCTGTGTTGATGGATGTAATTCCAACTCTCCTTTTAGCACCTTTTAGTTCAGGTTTGCTCCCCACAAACTCCTGAGAATCTGAGACTGCTGTTTCATGTTGCTAAGGTAGCATACAATTGGTTTTTAGAGCGTTTTCATCAAAAACAGCTGCCTGCCGCAGCCAAGACAGATGCTGAGACAACAAAAACATTCAAGTTGTGGGCCATAAAACCACAACAGTGTATAAAATGTGACATAAAGCTGCTTTTTGAAACTGCAGCTTCTGGTTTTAATTCTCTGTGAGTTTGTCACTACAAGCGGCAGCTTTCACATGACTGCTAGAGTCATGTGATCAACTGTCGATTTAAAGATATTGATTATAGCAGCTTTAAAAAAAAATTCGGGGAAATTTAGAGGCAAGGAAAATGAATCTAATCCGTCATCCTCACACAGAACTGTCAGATGTGGTCCTGTACTGAGCCGTTTCCTGGGATTTGGAGGCAGCACTGCCAGCAAAATAACTTACAGACAAGCTCGATGAGGAGGCTGCGATTGTGGATCAGCACTCCCTCCCGATGAACTCGGATGTCCATTTGGACAAACATCTGGGTTTGGTTCAGGTGGCAGATGAACAGCCTCTTCCCACCAGGTGCACGGACGGCCCTCAGTGGACACCTGCTGCTGTTTTCTTTTCTGCTCAGGACAGAGGGAGACAGAAGCAAAAAGGGTCCTTTTATTCTTGATTGAGGCCACTAACAGTTCTGATCTAAAAATAAAAAAATCATAAAACTATTTGTAAAACAGTTTTTAATCCTTAAAGTAATTCTTCAATCACCCTCTTCCCCTAATCCAAAAAAATATATATTTGTAGCCTATTGTTTGCAATAAAAAAGAAAACCTGATCATATGAACTAAAGTATATTGGTCATATTTGACACAACGTGGCTTGTTGTTAAACATTGTTTTATACTGACAGTGACTTACTGGTAGCTGTATGTGAAGGAGTACTGGTCCACAGAGCCAGCTCTTTCCTCATCTTCCTCCCAGAAGCAGGTTAAGTCCTTCCTGCCTTCCGCAAAGCACTTGGGGTTTTCTGGCTCCTCTTTCAGCATCATAGACACTAAAGGGGCACAGTTGGGGACAACAGACGTGTGAGGGCACCATGTGGGCAAGAGGATGACGATGATGATGATCAGCCAAAAGCTTTTCTGATGTCTTAGACACTATATACAATCACCAAACACCAAAACGACTGGGGCAAAGGTGTGTCCAACATATTATTTCTGAAAGTTGTTTTTTTTTTTTTTTTACTTTAACCAATATTTCCACTTGTTTTGCCTAAAAATGATTATCCTACCTTTCTTTTCGAAACCTCGGGCGCCCTGGACCACGGAAGCGGTGCGCACGGCGCAGAGTACCACGCAAAGCGCCAACACTCGGCTCAGGTGATCACATGTCATCCTTTTGTCTGGTCTGTGAGCAGAAAAACGTCGTCCTTCTGTTGTCCGCCTGCATCACTGGAGAATAACCTGCCACTAACGCGTCCGCCGCAGCTCTCCTCTGGGGGAGGTTTGTTTTTTGTTTAGATACCATGGATAGCGCAGCGCGGTTTTACGCGCCTGCTTGTGAGCGATAAGGTGTGTGGAGCTGAGCTGTTTACTTTCTGTCAAAACGGAGGGGGGAGGGGCTAGGGTCTTACAAAACTTTTTACTCTCCTGATGTTGGGCGGAAATCACGCGCTCATTGATGTTTACAACTTGTTTGTGCCGCACGGGCCACAGAGACAGACAGACAGACAGACAGACAGACAGACAGACAGATAGACAGACAGACAGATAGATAGATAGATAGATAGATAGATAGATAGATAGATAGATAGATAGATAGATAGATAGATAGATAGATAGATAGATAATTTCACTGATGTTCTGCGGCTGTACCTGTGAGGCTCCCCAAGATGCGAGTTGATGAAGCGGGGCTCGGCTCCTGATTGGCTCCGGGCCAATTTAATCCCAGTGTGTGTCCAAGTAACGAAAGCCGCAGAGTACTCACACACCTAAGACGGAGACCAAAACCGTTTCTTATCTTCTTACTGCACCCACATGTTTTCTTCGTTTGACCAGCATTATCAGAGCCGCAGACAACCCCGTTTCTTCACCCATGATAAGTAGCCCGGGGGGGCGTAGCGGCCCATCCCCGTCAGTTTGAATGCAATTCAGCGCTTCTTTACATCACTTGAAAACGGAGGAGACACCCTGGTGCTGGTGAAATGGGAGCTGATGCAAAGACAAGCTATATTTCAATCACACAACAACAACAACGATGATGATGATGATGATGATGATGATGATGATGATGATGATGACAGACTGGAACCATCTTGTTTACATTGAGCCTTTTCAGCCAGTTTGGTGAAACACTAAACCTCAGATGAGCCAGGCTGTGCAGAGGCCCTGCTGCAGGGAAGGTAGCTTCTTTCAGACTGTGGTAACAGGAAGAGAAGGATGAGGAAACCTGCATTGTTGCGGAGGACAATGGCAGAGTGTGGTTTCTCTGGTCCTTCAGATAAAACATGAAAAAAGCCTTGACCTGATGTTTTGAGGTCAGGAGGTAGGATGCATGGTCATAAATTACACTTCAGATGCTGCATGTTGTACCATATGACCCCGAGTAACTGGTTTTTAAAAGGAACTGAAAACTAATTTGTAATGAATATATTCTTTATTTTCATATACACATTTCAACATGTTCATTTTTTTCTTGTATATCAGATGCACTTTTTCACAAAGCTTCCATCCAGCACATTCAGAACTTAAAATGAAGGGATCAAATGATCTGATCTCCCCTCGTTTAGAAAGCTACCTATCAGGAATGCAACACATGGAAACAAAGAGACCATAAGACAGAAAGAAGAGACACCAGAAGAATAACAGCTCTGGATGCTACAAACCTATTTGTACAACAGCATCAGGGTCAGTAGGTCGTTGATACAGCAGATTAGCACAGTAGTGCCAGGTACAACTGCAGCACATTCACTGTGTAGACAAGCAGCAGCCGCCAGTGAAACTGTCAGATACTGGACGCTCTCTGATGCGCTGCCAGTTAAACAGATGGCAAAACCGCCCAGTGCTTTTACACAAATGTTGTAACGCAAACGTAGTGTTGTGAGTCAGTGACTGTGTTCACGGCCTCTGTATATTAAACCCCTGCATCAAAGCTCACTGTGGTGCAGATGAGACGATAACACCAGCTCTCTGTGAAAGTATTCACTCTTCAGCAGCACATGCTGACAGGAGAGATAACTGACCACAGGCTTACACAATAGCAGGGAGTGGACTGACCACCAGTTGTGACCCAACGACCTCCTTCAACTCGGAGCGACGCTGAGCTTTGGCATGGCAACGTGAGGCTGCTATCACGGTGTTGTAGTTGATACTAACTGACAGTCAGTAGTCAGCACATGGAATAGCGCTGCATGTAAATGAATATAAACAGACAAAACAAATCAACGGTCCTTTTGTAAGTTCTTTTGTGGTGCAATCCAAAGACACTTCAAATTTCAATTTCATCAATCAGGACACAGTTTTCAGCCGGTTCAATACTGAAATGTCAAAAATGGTACAAAGGGAAAACAAAAGCTATGAACTGCACAGTTCAGCAGGTGGAGAATGTGCCGTGGAACGCATGTAAAACATGATTTTATTCACTTCAGTGAAACAATGACAGCTTTTACAGTAAAGGGATTTAAAGTGACACAGGATCCTCTAACTAACACTCTGCACCAGCACCTTACTTTTCCCGACAGCGGCAACAGCACAGTTGAGATGTAAACCTATCAGAGATCAGTGTTCTTCCCTTTCTGAGTATACACACACACACTGAGCTGCATTTGCACAAAACAGTTTTTATGTCAGTAACAACCAAAAAAAAGACAATTCACTACTTTGTAAATACTTATTAAAGTTATAAAGCATAGTTTTTTTGCTTTTATTTTTGCCATGCCAACTGTTTTGCCATGCTGCTGTTAGAGGAACAGTATGTGTGTCTGTGTCTGTGTGCGTGTGTGCATGTGTGTGTGTGTAATGGCGAGAGAAGGCGTTAAAGAAAGACAAAGTGGCACAAAGTGGGGAGTGAGGACTTGCCACGAGGCAGGTCATGTGACAAATACAAGTGTCACCAGTGTTAAACGACTTCCTCACGCAGGCACACGTACACTGAGGAGAGGACAGAGCACATTTACAGTCGACCATCGGCTGTGCTAGTTTTGGTTAGTGCACGAGAAGAGGAAGCAAAGAGCAGCACAGCACTGGCTTTAAGATTCAAAATACAAGATGACATAATGTTGGCTTCCTTTATCATCTTGATATTGATGATTATCGTCATATGATTTCATAATAAGTGATGGATGCCGGGATGCATATTCAGAATCTAATAACATGAGGGCATACATGTTCTCACACCTGAATTTAATGTGGCTGTGCTGCACTGACACGTCCATATTAAAGTGAACTCTGATTGTATGTTCAACATTTAATGAATCTGATTTATTTTAAGGAAATAGTTCAACGGGTTGGGAAACAGGCTAAGAGTTAGATAGGCAGAGTGAGCTGTCAGTATGGTAAATATGAAGCATCAGCAGGCGGGCTGTTAGCTTAGCTTAGCACAAAGACTGGGAACAAGCTAACAAAATCTTAACTTAATGTCTAGTTTGTTTATCCATACAACAAAAAAAAAGTCTTTGTGCTAAGCTAAGCTCACCAGCTGCTGGCTATAGCTTCACATTTAATGTACAGACATGAGATGGGTATTAAACCGCTCATCTAATTCCTGGCAATAAAGTGAAGAAGCATTTTTTCTTAAAATGTCAAACTTGCCCTTTGAGACTTGCAAAGCTCAGTGTGACTTTGGTCTGAACATACAGTAGATCATTTCAAGAGTCTGGACAAAAATGATTCGTGCTTCTCTCCTTAAATCAGTCATCAGCACAAATTGTCCAAGATATGTCTCCGAAATTTGACACAAAAAATAAAAAAAATAAGGCCTTCGGGTGCAGAAACATGACTTTTTTCTGTGGTGGTCCTGAGAGCTCAATGCACTGCAACTTCAGAACACATGCAAATCAACAAAACCTGACTGGGATCCACTTGTTCAATGCTTTGTGACTTTTGAAGCTAAAAGCATTGAACAACAAATGTGCACGGAAGCATTTTAATACACTGATCATAATACTAACATGCAAGTGTGTCCCAGCTGGGTTCATCACTTTTTCGTGCGCCATGGAAACGTTTCCGCTGTGTTGTGAGTATTTGCAGCACATTGGTTGTCAAATTGATGAAGCTGTTTTCTGAATTTCTTTGTGTTATGTCTGTTTGCATGGGTGCAGTGCGTTGATCTTTCAGGGCAAACATATATTTCAGTTCAGGTAATAAATCCCGTCATCATTGTAAAGAGTTAAGCTGAATGTAAAGTGAAACTTGAGCACAGGCTCCGTATTAATCTCAAACTAAACAATGAGTGAATGCCAAACGTACAGAAATCCTCACACAACATTTGTGACTCCATCGTGTTTGGCACCACTAGCTTCTGGCGATCTGCACAAATATCTGACTCAGGAAATTAAAGGTACTGAACAAATGTTTGAAATATAGTACATTACTAATGCTGACTGGTCAAGGCGGTTGATTCGGGGAGTGGACAGAGCACGGGGCAGGTTTTGTTGGACTATCAGCTCACTACAGACCTGAGGGGTCGAGACCACAGAGACAGACAGAGGCAGATTGGGCCCCTGTGAGGGAAAAGACAGCAGGCCAGGCGTGGGGAGCAGAGAGGGTCTGACAGCACCGGTGACGATTATCTCAGATGGCTGTCCTTTGGTTTGTGATGCGATGTGCGGGCAAAGCAGAGGTGGGCGTGGCTGGAGTGAAGCGAAAGTAGGAGGTGCGGCACTTTCCATGGTTGAGGCACAGAGAAGGAGTTGATCTTCATGTAGGAGTATCAGTGTGTGTGTGTGTGTGTGTGAGAGAGAGAGAGAACTGTGTGTGGTAAGAAGACAGATGGTTTAGCAAGCACAGCTCCCCTGGTTCTCTGATGGCGAGTCTTTAAGGCCCTGGTTCCTGTGGTTGGCTACGAGGTTGACGTCTCCCTCCATGCTCTCGTTCATCTTGTCACAGATGACGTCCACCAGACGCTCAAACACCTGCTTCACATTGATGTTGTCCTTCGCACTGGCCTCGAAGAACTGGAAGCCTGAGGGCGAGCAAGGGCACCAAAGTGGTTTAATGTGATTTCCTTTTGCTTACTATGAACAAATAGATGTTAAATGCTGTTAAAATGTACATGGACACAATAAAAACAACAAATAATACTGAGAGACAGTTTGTACCGAGCTCCTCTGCCAGTCGCTGGCCGTCCTCTGTGGGTACAAGCCTGTCGTCCTCCAGGTCGCACTTGTTACCCACGAGGATCACCTGAGCGTTGTCCCATGAGTATGTCTTGATCTGCGTCGCCCTACAGGACAGACACACAGTTGTGTGGTCTACATTATGAAAAGCAATAATCAGATATTTTCTTGTATAATCAGCAGGTAAAGATTAACTAATGGGTGTTCAGCACTAACTAATGAGAAAAAGCCAACAAATTCAGCAGGATCTCTCAGTGAAAATCTTATCTACTTTTGGTTGCAACCACACAACACCTGGATCTGACAACCTGTTACAGGAAAATAGTACCGAACATCATCAAGCTAATGAAAATATTTCAGGTCCTGATCATGTTACGTTGCACATGTGGTGAAGTGTGGGTCGAAATCCATGAGAAGTTGGTGAAAAAAAAATAAAAATAATAATAATAATTCAATAAGTTCAAAATGGATTACATAGGAAGCATAAAATCAGTAAGACATCAATATTTATGGCAGCATTTTAAAGGAAATGCTCAGCGGTGTAGTGTTGAGTTAACATGACTGACCACATGGTGGGGACGTTCACTCTGAGATAATCTAACTGAACATCACAGCGGGGCAGCAAGCACAACCTGCTGCTGTTGACATGGACAGACCAGACTGTTTAAACTGGCCCAACTCACCAGTCCTGCACTGCGTTGAAGGAGTCCTGGTTAGTGATGTCATACATGAGCAGGAAGCCCATGGCTCCTCTGTAGTAGGCTGTGGTGATGGTACGGTAGCGCTCTTGCCCTGCTGTATCCTGCATTTACACACACACATACACACACACACACACACACAATATATTTCTCGACTATATGTCATACACTTTACAGTTGTCAAGGTCTGTAAAACAAGCACTGACAACTGATTCATTCATTTATAATATCATTTGAAACCACAAGGGGGCAATATTGTTCAAACTATGGCCTTTTGCTGCGACACAGAATGTGAGGGGTAAGTCCATCATTTAGCTATTAGAGTGACAGAGCAACTCCAATACCACTGTCTAATTCAGAAACATCATTTCACAGCATTTCAGACTGCACTTAGGTGTACACAGTTGTCTGGTCTTCACACACTCAGCGCAGTGTTCAGGTGTTACAGCGGAGTCAATGTGTGGGTTTTTTATTAATAATTATTTGTTTTTTGTTTTTTTTCAAATTAGTTAGATTGGACAATCAGACAAGTCACACTTTGATACCATGTATGTCTCGTTTTTCCTACCTCAGGCTTTCTCTTGTGGAGCCTATGTACATGTGTATGTGTGTGGCTGCTGGAACACTGTAATTTCCCTTTGGGGATGAATAAAGTACATCTATCTATGTATCTATCTATAGTGGAGCGACTCTTCCTCCTGGCCTCTATAGAAAAACATGTAAGTCCTGCTGTGTGGAGATAACACTATTCATGATGAGAACCTTGTAATGACTTATTTTGGTTATCAAAGGTATTTACAAATGAACTTCAAGACAGTTTTACATCTGTTTTAATTTGTAGGAGGTAAAAAAGTAAAAAAGACAGATATGGATCCAGGGTATTGGATACTGTAAAAGGAGAGGTGGATATATGTTTGCACTCTCTCCCTCCAAAGCACTTTGCTTCATTACCGCATCAAAATGCCGCTCGCTCCACTCCACACCGTCCACCAGAAGATGACATTTAGATCTGAGCTGCTGCCACAATCATTTCTCATCAAGCAGAACTTCTGTTTGCATCGGTCACCAGGCGGCGAGAAGGAACACGCAGATAACAGAAATGCAGGAGGAGGCGTTGCTACCCCCACCCCCCACCCCCATCCCCCACCACCACCACCACCACCACAGTGAGTGACCTGTTTATCTGAAGCATCTTCTAATTACATGGAGGCTGTGTGTGATGTCACAGTCAGCGGCTCAAGATAGTTCATGTGGATGCTCCAAGCAGAAAGATCGAACAGGTGGTCTGAGTCCCTCATTTGCATCATGGGCCTGTGTGTGTGTGTTTCTGTGTGTGTCTGATGTTTTCCTCACAGTGAAGAGGAGGAGGAGGAGGAGGAGTGGGTTGTCCAGGTAACCAGAGGCCATTGAAGGTTATGAATGTTCCATTACAGCCTGGACTGCCCTGGGTGGTCGGCCTAAACGATCCGTCTCACTTTACAAAATGGACAAGACAGAGGGCAGAGTGCTGCAGAGCTCCTTCTATCACACACAGCAGACAGAGGAATTGCTCACCCTTCGTATATTCTTTTATTCTTCCCAATGCCACAGTCACAATCTGCTTTCCGTCAGGGTTGCGTCTGTTTAAATAAAGTGTGAAATATTCCAGGTCCATCTTTATCTCATCCATGCAGGGATGATCAAATATTTGGCAGCGTAATGGGACGTCTAACCAAATAGTCTGTCTCCAGGGCTGCTATAATCAACCCCAGCCCGTAAACAAAAGCTGCTCCCTCGTGTGTGTATGTGTGTATGGTGATAGACAGGGAGGGGTTTAAATCAGGCCTCTGTATAGTCAGAGACTCTGACGTCACTGGGACCCTGGTCTTTAAACATGCATCGCCTGTGTTTAACCGAACTGCCAACACAAAGCAGGGGAACACACACACACACACACACACACACACACACACACAGGATATCACTCCCCTGAACTACCATACACAACATATGTGCGCATGTGTCTATGCTAAGTGTGCGAAAGGTGTGTGTTTGATCAGAACATATTTCCATGACACAAAAGGGGAGGGAGGTAAACAATACGTGTACATAGTGTGAACACATTGTGCATATGCTTGAGCCCTGTGTGTTCACAGTGTAAGGGCCATGTGGTGTGTTATCAGGCTAGCCTGTTTCCATGATACACAAAGGGAGGCTAGCAGCTGGCACGGGATCATCAACAATACTCTTTGTCTAAGGACCGGGTCAAATCTCTTACAGATGGGAGATACCATGAATTTAACAGCCAGGAAATTTCACAGAGTTGATCATTAACGCCACATAAGGGAGGACATGCCCGCTGCTCTCACGCCCTTTAAATACACTGCTACAGTAGCACTGCAGTATGTCTTCATTACGTCTCTGTCAGATGCTGATAGGGAACTTCCTCTGCTTCCTGACCTAAGGAAATACCAGGTCTCTTTGTCATCCAACAGCACTGTCAGTAGTAGAGTCAAGAGCAGGCACGCACACACACACGCGCGCGCACGCACATGCACACGCACACACACACACACACACACACACACACACACACACACACACACACACACACACACACACACACACACACTCTTCCTCCTCAGCTGTGAGAGTATCACACACCACTAACATTGAATGACATGTTGCTGAGACACATGTTTGGTCAGGTAGGTGAGTGTGTGCTTTGGCGTGGGCTCCTCTGCTGCTGATTCATCTCCGTCACCATTTGTGTTTCGTACAGTGGCTCACACGATGTTGGTTCAAATGAATCATCTGTTTGATCAGCCTTAATGATATGTATCAATAGGATTTGTAGAGCGCTGTGAGGAGAGTGCAGGTGGTGGAGCAAAATTAGGGCTACACCTTTTAGTAGCTCTGCAATGAATACCTGAGGTCAATTTTTATTGAGACTGGCAGAGGTATTGATCTGGATCGATCTACCAGTTACGAGCAAACTGTTTCCTCCGCAGTCTTTAAGCCAAGCTAAACAGCTGCTGCTGGTAACCTAATATGTTCCCTGCAGATATGGGAGTGGTACCAATCTTCTCACCTAACACTCTGCAAGAAAGAAAATGAGCATAACTCCCAAAAAAATTTATTTCTTTACAGGAGTCAAGCAGGAATTTAGTACTACACTTCTGTAAAGCTTTGGTATTAAAGGTCCTATATTGTACAAAGGGAGATTTCCATGTCTTTTTTTATTATAAAGCAGGTGTAGGTGCTATAATAAGACTGTAAAAGTATCAAATGCAGCACAACCGTTGTATGACAGTAAGCCAATATATCATTGCACAGCCATCATTGTCAGTCTGTTGGGCTCATTTCAGCACTGAGTTTTACTAAGCTTATGTGTCATTCATTAACAGAATGTCCTGTTCTTGTTGGAGCTCCAGAGAGAAGCCTGAGAGAGGAGATGTAAAACTATATTGAGGTGGTTTTTGGTTCACAAGCTGAGATATCATGATTTTGGCCTAGTTTGGCTAAAACTCAAAAACGGTGAATCCTTGATTTTCCATAATTCATCTCCACCATGTTTTTTGGTTGGACAGTATCTTTTTAAGTGATGTCCTTGATTTCTACAGCAGGCTTTATGAAAGTTTCTTAGCCCAAGATGAGATAATCCCGTAATTATTAATTCCACTTTAAATGGTGATTGTTAAAACTCTTACTGCTAATTAGCATTTGCTGTACTTAGTTGTTGTGAGTTACAGTAAATAATGCATGGCTTGCTGCAACGTCGGTCAAAAAAAGCCACAAACGTGCAATGTGGCAATGACAAATTAGAACGATTATAACCACTGAAAAACTGAATTAGCAAAGAGGAAGAGTGATCTCACGCGGAGCATCAACTCCAACTGAAACACACAGAAAAAGCTAATAGTAAAATAACTAAATCAACACCTGAAGGTAACAATAAAGAAACAGTGTGAGCTAAACCAACTACAGGCTACTGTTGTTTGACTCTACAACTCTCTAACTATACTGTCACAGCACCCTGCTAACTATGATTACTGTATGGCCTCACAATTTATCAGAGTAGATGAAAGTTCCTTCTTGACCCTGGAAATAAAAGTTTGAAAACAACTCAAGGTCTATTTACAAGCAGAATGGTGAATTCTGGGTCACATCAGAATATCTGTTTAAAAGTGACAGCTCAGATCTTATTATGTGGAAATTCATTTTCACTAAAAACTTAAAAACTGAATGGGAATTACAAGCATAAGCAAATTATTATTATTAATAATAATATTATGGCTCATATGATTACTTGTGTGTGAAAGTGGTCGCTTGTAGTGACAAACCCACAGAGAATTATCACCTGAGCAGTTCCCCTCAGCTCTGCAGAGCATTTTAACATCTTTCAGCTCATTGTTTGGGTTTTTCCATCCTACAGGTGTTACTGTTGTGGTTCACACTTGCTGCTCTCATCAGGAGGTTTTTGTTTTTAGCAGAAAGCCTCTAAAAACCCACTGCGCACTACCTGCTCAGCACCAAGCAGCAGACAGACACAATTAACTACTAACTGGTAAACACAGTGGACAATTAGCAGCTAAAAGAGCCTGATATTTCCCTCAGGTGTTAGTAGAGACCAAACACAGAGCTAAAAGTGAGAGAGTGACTATTTCATCAGATAATGAAAATCTGATGTAAGACAGTTTATCATTGTCTCTATGCAAAGAATATCAACACAGCATAAGCAGCCTTCAAATTTTGTGGAGATGTCTCCATCATGCTCAGTGCAAGAAAAGGGCCACGAGAAATGCCTCTCACAAACATCAGAAATCGGAGAATAAAAGGTTTCACCTCTCACCCAGGAAGACAGCTCATCAAGTGAAATAAAACATCCCTGAAAAACAATGACCTCAAGCTGGGCATTGTCACATCAAATAAAACCTCCTTTTTACATTTATGTGAACACTAGGTAGATACCATGGGGGCAAATGAAACCATGAGGAAGTCATGCTTTTTACACTTGCACAATTCACAGGCTGAACTTGCACAATGGCCAAACCCACAGTCCCACACAAACTTTGTCTTTGAAGGTCTTCTGTTGAGCCTTGCACCAGACATGACGTTGACTGAAAGGGATGTCCTGGTGCCAACGCACATTCCACATGGGCTTACTTTCCTCCTCTCCACCTCCCACCTCCCTGTTTCTCTTTTATTGCTGAAGCAATCTTGAATTGTCTGGAGCGTCCACTTTCCTTAACACCACCTCATTAGAATTCACATCAAGTTGTAGATTTAGACAGAGGCAATAAATAAGCATTAAAAGCTGTGGTTGTAGTTTGGCAGTAAAAAAAAAAAAACAAGAAAAAAAAAAAACAGTTGTTAGCGCTTTATGTTTGCTTCTAACGAAAGGCAGTGTGGTGCTGCAGTGTGATACCACAGATCACTCACCCAGATCTGCAACTTAATCCTCTTGTCATTGCGGAAGACAGTCTTGACCTTGAAGTCGATGCCCACGGTGCTGACGAAGGCAGAGGTGAAGGAGTCGTCTGCGTAGCGGAACAGGAAGGAGGTTTTTCCCACGCTGCTGTTGCCGATGATCAGCAGTTTGAACATGTAGTCAAAGTTCTGGTCGGCCGCATCCTTCTGAGAGGGCTGCTGCTGGAGCCGCGAGTCATTTGATGCCATCTGGAGAGGGACAAGAAGAAGAAATGAAGCTCAAAAATAAGATATTGTGAAGTTCAGTCGGTCTCTAAACATGGTTGTCACTGGCTAGAATCAGCTGAGAATCATCTTTATTTTTCGTTTAATCTCACATTTGACAAGATAATTGCTTGAAGCTTTAAACTGTCCGTCTTTGTCTAATGTCAGCATCATCACATAAGCTCAGTGCCGAGTGTCATGGAGGTGATATCGGTTTACTGCAGCCTCCCTCCATGATGAAGAGTTGAAAACTCCAGCAAAGCTAGTGGGTAGACCTTTTGTCACAAGTTCTGATTCTAAGGTCAAAGGTGAACTGTTCATCATTTATAGGGTTGAGTACAAAAAACAATAGTTTTTGATTACCTTCAGTTTTTATTTGAATGGTCCAATATCGAATCTAAAAATCCAGAGATCAATCTTTACATTTGTGCCTTTTCCCAGTAAATGCACATCTGTACTAAATGCAATGTGTAGACAGTCAGGGCTGCGTGATGTGTAAGATGTCTACTATCTGGAAATCGAGTTATTACAACGTACATAAAAAAAGTTATTTAGAGTTAAAAGGTAATATAGGTGACAGCTGGCTATATTAGCAGCCTCGAGTTACTACAGTCACGTAAAACTGTGACATGAACAGTTACAGTCTGTGTGGATCTGCTGCAGTTTATGGGACTGCATGACTCAGGATGGTGAGTTGACTCGGGCTATATCACAGTGGATGTATGGAACAGTATAGATTTTTCAAAATATACATTCTGACGATGCCCTTGGAAGTGGTGCAGGTTTTTTATTATTCTATAGATGTATCATGTTTTAGTTGTTTTTCATTTCCCATAGTTTTACAGCTGGAAACATTTGGCCTTTAATGTGCACTTTACACAATTTTACAGTACATTCAAGCAAACAACAGTGTTCTCCCTGCTTTAATAACATCACAAAAAGAGCACAAAAAAAATTTCATCACATTTGCAAGAGCCCAAAGTGATGTCAGATGTCCTGATGTATCTGACCAACTGTTGTAAAAATACAAATATTCTGTTCACAATAATCTCAAACTAAGAAGCAGCAAATCTCAAACTGAAGAAACTGGAACAAGCAAATATTTGGTAGTTTGCTTGAAAATGTTCTTAAAAGCTTTTCAAGAACAGTTGTCAATTCATTCTCTTTGAACCTACATTAACTGATTGTTTGACACCTTAACGGCAGCTGAAACAAGCTGTGAACACGACCCTGACATAATTATCACGGTTTAGGTTGATCTGGTGAACATTTCCATACTCACACATCCAGCAGGTACAGAGAAACTTTAGGATTCGTTTACAGACGTGTTTCTGTCCACCTGATGAATCTAAGTCTAATATTCACTCTCCTTTGGGCTCTGCTTTAGTTTGGCTGCTAAATGCTGCACTGTGTTCACCAGCTGGTCATTAACATGGTGATTCTGTGGTTTGGTGCTGGGAAGGTAGTGTGTAGTGGTTTAACAGAGATTTCCTGCTGAAAACAGCTTCATGCCACAGCTGAAAACAATGCAGTCGAAAGCAGTGTAGTAAACCAAAACTCTGTAAAACTAAAACAATGAGCTGTTTAACTCTATAAAGGTCCTTAGAGCTGAGGATAAGTGCAAAGTGAGTAATATTTCCCTGTATGTTTGTCACTGTGAGCCACTGCTTTCACATACAGGTAGTCAAATGATCCAATGTTGATATAGAAATATTGATTATAGCAGCTTTAAAGTTGAATATTTTCTTTAATTTGACAGTAACAGGAGCAGGATGACAAAAAATGAAGGGAAGAGAAAGATGGCAGACAAGAAACAAAGCTGTCTGACCAGAAGTTGTGGCGCCCTTTCCCTTAGGCCACAAGGCTGTAATATTGTGTTCATTAATTAATCAACTTATCATTTCAGCACAAGAATCAACCAAACTCAGCAAATTATAATATTACATAAGAACAGAATCAAAGCCTGTGTAGTAGTGAAATCCATCTGTGGTCAGCAGAAAATCCTGTTATGACTCTATTAAAAGGTTTTTAATCAAAATAAAAAAGATAACACTGAGATGAAGTTCAGCATAGATAATACTCATGCTTTTAAATTATGGGAAGCTGTGCCTTCCTGCTTCATTATAACCATTCATGTCAGTGTAACCTCTCCTGGGGGCAGGTATGAGATTACCTGCCATTAAAGCCTTTTAGTGTCAGTCATCCAAGCAGTGGGGGGAGGGAGAGCAGCCGCACAGCTCTGGGTGTGAAAAGGAGAGCAGAGAGCTTTTCCTCTAAACACACACACACACACACACATATACATAAATACACATCTGATCAATCAGCTCAGCCCTGCCTCCCTCTGGTGAGACTCATCTCCGTAGAGACGGGACTAGGACTCAGCTGCCTACAAGACCCATTAGTGGTCAAAGCAGTCAGTTCACTCAGCTTTTAACTGGCCAGATGGAGGTCTCCAGAGCAGGATAGAGATATCTATCACACTACTACCAGAGAGGAGAGGAGAGGAGAGGAGAGGAGAGGAGGGGAGAGGAGAGGAGAGGAGAGGAGAGGAGAGGAGAGGAGAGGAGAGGAGAGGAGAGGAGAGGAGGGGAGGGGAGAGGAGGGGAGAGGAGAGGAGAGGAGAGGAGAGGACAGGGCAGGAGAGGAGAGGAGAGGAGAGGAGAGGAGAGGACAGGAGAGGAGAGGAGAGGACAGGAGAGGAGAGGACAGGAGAGGAGAGGAGAGGAGAGGAGAGGAGAGGAGAGGAGAGGAGAGGAGGATCATTACTGAGAAATTACAGAAGCCTGACTAAATCACTTACTATGTATAGGCCTACACGTTTACTCCTCATTTGTACACTGATATCTTGGTTTTGTATACAACAGTGTTTCTACTTAAAAACTACTTCTGGAGCTAATGCTACACGACTTCATGAGTAAGGACATGAACACTGCTCATCACTTATTTCATATGTGCAAAAATATATGTGCTGCTGTCTGATGAAAACATTCTGAGACTTAGTGAAAGCCTCTATCACTGCAGTAACACACATGTAAGTCCCAGTCCAGTGTAGCATGAAACAGACTTTCTGCACACACCGGCCTGTGCAGCCTTGTGTGATGGTCGGTGTCAGAATGAAACTGCAGTTTTCTGACAGTGGGAAAATAACACAACACTCTTTCACAACTTTACGTCACTGCTGAATCTGAAGCCTAGGTACATTCCCTATGGTCACAATCCCTTTTCACAGGAAACTGTTCTCTGGGTGTTACATAAAGACCCGAGTTCAAGCCGCAGCTCTCTAATCTCTCAGAACACTGGCTGTGAAATCCAACATCACATGACGCCTGTGCCTTGTAAGGTGTGCTTATAGATCCCATAGCGTGGACCCACCCACACTAAATTTATATTCGTTTTTTACTCCAACTTTCTCATCAGCTCAGCTCTAAGCCTGAGATAAACCCAGTCACATGTCCTCCATGTTTACTGTGCAGCTCAGGATGTCTGCAGGCGAAGCAGACTCATTCAGTCAGAAGACCTTTTGTTAAACACTAATATCTTCCCCTTTCTTTTAACATGTCGTATAAGTTACAAGATGTACATAGTGTTTTTTTGTTACTGTGCTGTGTTGCTTAATTCTGTGGTGTCAACTTCCCTGTGAGCAGGCCTATGTAAATTCCTGAAAGGACACACGATCTATTCAAAGCAATACAACTGACTGCACTTATAAAGCTGGGGGGAAAAAAACAATGTTTGGGAACACTACAGCCGAACAGCATCCCATTCAAACATCTCAATCTAACAAACAAAGCAGCCCGGCCAGATCGCACTGAGCATCTGTGATGACTCTGATAATGGGTCCCACATCAGCACCTGCCATGATATCAGGCCAGGACAGAGAGGACAGCCCTCTACTGAGCCACGGCGTGGCCGAGGCTGGGAGCTCCTTTATGGCACACTGGAGCTGCATTATCTCCAGTAAAACAAATACAGGCGACTATGGAGAACAGGGCCTGATGATGGTGCAGCCAGGTCCCCCAGCTGGCTCTGTTTGCTGAGCCAGGAGCCGGCAGGGCTGCCTGACCCACAGGAAATGACCACCATTGATTAGTTGGCAGCTGTCACATCTGTTCTCTCATTAGAAGGACTGAGACTCAAACACTGACATTAACTCGGTTTTATTTCTATGTTGGAAAAAGACTGATATAATATGCCAACCACAATAATAGAGTGTCGAACAGGAGCAAAACTCTGGCAAGACCCAAGCATTAGCAAACGCTCCGGGGGGGGGGTAAACCTGTTTCATGAGAGGGAGACATGTAACTCTCGGAGTGAAGGTGCCCATTAGCATGAAGAAAGTGTGAGGCGGGGGGGAAGACCGCCGGCCTGAAACTTCAACCAACTCACCTTCTTGCGGAAGAAAGCAAACGTCCCACTCGGTTCCCTTCCGACTCTGATATCCTCCGTCCGACAACAAGATGCCTGTGAAACTGTGCGAACAAAGTGCACCTGAAGTGTCCCTTCCTGCTCCAGCAGCAGCAGCGGCAGCAGCAGCAGCAGCAGCCGACGGGCTTTGCTTCCTCAACAGGCTACTTTTCTCCCCGTCTCGGCGGCCGCGGACTGGAGCGGCTCCCGGATCTTGGCTTGCGTGTGCAGGGCTGGCGGTGTGGAGGAGCTCCCTCTGTGGCTGAGTTACTGCGGGCACTGAGTCAGCCACGGAAACCTGCGAGGGGAGGCCGTCACACTTACACAGCCCCGGGGAGAGAGGGCCGGCCACGGTGCGTGTGCATGTGAGTGCGCGGGCACCACACCAACACACACACACACACACACACACACACACCCTAGAGAAACAACTCAGTACTTTTTTTTAATATAGTCTTAATGTGTGTCCCATATTAACTAGTTTATAATGCTCACATTTATTTTTCCAATATTCACACCTCCACTGACCTGTTTTTCCCCTGCTCACCCTCTGTAGGGACTTTATAATATATTAATTAAAATAAAAAATATAATTATTTAAATTAATTTAAAACCCATGGGGACACACTGAGGACCCTCATTTTTAATGGTGCCAAGGTACAGGCATACAATTAATACACAACTAAATTCAAATAGCAAAGGGATAAAAGAAGAATACATGGATATAACAATTAGAATAAGGTACAAGTAACAATGATAAAAAGTGAAACCACAGAAATTGATAAAGAGACAAATAAATAAATAAATAAAAATAGAGCCAATAAAAAAAAAAGCAATTAGCAACCTTGGAATTGCCTCAGCTGTATTAATGAGTTGTTAAAGTGTTTTCCAACTGTGTGTTGCACAGAAACAGAAAGCAGATCTTCCTAACTCTGCAGCTTTTGCAACATAGCTCTATAAATAAATAAGAATAAATGCTAGTCCTTCCTCAGACAGTCGAGTTTTTTGGTACAATTGACAATGATGAGTCCCACAGCTATCTCCAGTGAAGAATCTTAATGCAGAGTGATATACTGCATCTGACGGCTTGAGTGTGGAACTGGCTGCTGCCCCATAAATAACATCCCAGTAATCTAATACAGAGAGGAAAACTGCTCCAACAATCCTATTTCTCCTACAGAAAGAAAAACAAGATTTGTTTCTGAAAAGAACACCCAATTCAATCTCAGTCTGGATAACAACATTTCAATGTAGACTTTAAAGGTTTTTAAAAGTTTTTCATCAACAGAAATGCTTAGATATCCATAGTATTACACTCTATTATGTGTTATTAGCAGAGCAAATGTCAAACCCACCATTATCAATGTTTCTTGTATCTGTTGAGCAAGCACAGCACTGTGTCATCTGCATATAGATGAAAGTTACAATTGTACAATGGACAGTAAGGTTGGTCCAAGGACAGAACCTTGAGGAACTCTTTTTGTAATGGGGAGAAAAGAGGATTGAATATTACCTATCTGCTACCTGTCTGAAAGATAATTCTGAAACCATAGAAAGCTTTCATTGTTAAACCCCCCCCCAAAAAAGTTGTTGTACTAGCAGAGAATGGTTGACTGTGTCCAAAGCTTTCATTAAATCACTAAAAACAACAGCACACCCTTCTTCAGTATGGTGTAATTCCTACAATTTCCCTATCAGCAGGGCATGATTAACCTGCGAGAGGGTATGGGGCAAAGCGGATTCCTCCATCATTGTGTATGTACCATGTTATATTCAAGTTTTCTCTTCAGGTTTATTCTCATTTCCACACATAAGCTAGATATAAAGATATAAAAACAGGTTAGGGATTTGGGTTGAAACCAAATGCTCATTTCAATTGTATCATTTTTGTAGTTGAATAAGGTGAAAATCAAGCAGTTAGTCATTATAAATTATCAAAATGAACAATATATTGTTTTAAATATTTACAACATAATTTGTAGCGAACTAAGTCTGATCACAGGACACAGAAATATGAATCTGCCGTGTGTAAAAGAAATCACTGTCATATTTTGCATCCTAATTAGATTGAGTTAAGAATTTCACACCGAGCTCAGGCCAGTCTTTAGATTTGTATGATTAAAGTCACCACCAATGTTGGTTTGTTGATCACAGAAGCCCCTGTACAGCTCTTACTGGCAGGGTGCTACAGTTTTAAAGCACTGGGAGGCTGAGGTTATTATATTTGGAGAAGGCAAGACATAATGTTGAACTGTTCTTTTAAGTACTTAAGTCAGCTGCCGAACACACAAAAACACAATCAATTAAACCACAAAATTGCAGTACTGACAATAATGAGTATTTTCTCTCCTATGATATTATGTTCAAATACCTCTACAGTTTCTTAAAGGGAGTGGGACTCATAGTGAGTTTATGGAAACCTTCAGTGCTTCCTCTTGGTATCATCATGAGTTTTGATAGTTTTGCTTTGCTGGTGTACATAACAGAGAGGTTCATGATCATTAACTAAAGCAGTTAATGATCATGGTGCGTGTGTGTGTGTGGTTAATGTTTGTATCAAACTGTGCAGCCCAATCTTTTGATAAATCGACATTCTATTAGGATCTCAGTGTTTTTCTGCTGCATAGGTGCATATCCATCACTGAGATCAGACAGTTGCAAATTAGGTCTACATTTCCACATTAAAGATGATTGAATAAAGCCGCTAGCACAGACTCATAAATAATTGAACACACTGTATTACTGCTGGGCTGCTCTGCAGTATCGCTACAGATCCAAATAATGGGCCCTGAGCTAGCAGCAGCCTACATTTAGAGAGTATTTGCTGCAGTGACTTTCTTTCTCACACACAAACACACACATATTCATTTCCTTGTGGGGGTCAGGAATGAGGGAGGATCGTGGAACTTGTCTGTTGCTTCCTTGTGTTTCCTACTTCCTCATGTTTTAGTTTGAACAGAGTTGAGGAAGTTGTAAACAGCATGGTTCTTCTTCATGATCTTCATGTCTCTGCTTGGCAGGTCCAAACAAATGACTCATTGCTACATGCAGATTGTTTTGGAGGTTTTTACTGACTTATTCTCACCAACTGTCCTGTCACTTCTCAAGCTTTATCAGGGATATGAACCTTTCACTTGGAATCTCTCTTCCATGCCGTGAAGAGATGGGCAGATAAACTCGTTCTCTATTTAAACAAGAATTATTTCCTGATGACACCGCAACGTGCAACCTGACAGGATAACAAAAGGACTCACATTCCTCAAGAGATTCAAAATGTGTCGTCTGTCTTTTCCCTCAAGTCAGTCAGTCTCTTACTTGAACTTCCTTGTACATTCTCCAAACTGACAACCTGGCAACAATGTCAGCAAGCTAAATCAAAGTGTGTGTGTGTGCATGTCCGTACCATACTGTATTTATATGAGATAGAAAATCAAAAAGAAAATCAAAAAACCGATCACGGCTGAGGAGTTAACATCTCAAAAAGGGCCAGCATGACGTGCACTGGGAAAACCTCATCCCTTTACTTTTAGTCCCTGCATTTTATATTGAAATGACTCCATTATAATCCATTAGTGCTGGCATAGTAGCTATAATATGGACAGTGCCTCTTTCATCTTGTAGCTTGCCAGCAAAGCACTGTTCTCTGCATTCAAGGCTGCTCCTCTCAAAAGCTGATGTGCGTCACTGGTAATTAAATTAAAAACCTGCTTATTCCGAATCCAGGCGCTGTTGTTGGGTCTGGGTTCACTCATCAGTGAGTTCCTTTCCAAACCAATCCAATAAAACAAGTGTTTGGTTTTAGGGCATAAAGATCATGAGACGACAAAACAGGAAGACACCTAGTGCCAGATATAAAGAGATATCAGTGGATGCACGTGTAAGAATAAACCAGCACACTGCGTTAAATCTCACAATCATTGTGTTAATTCAACATTGTTGACAAAGTTAAAACACTTTTGTGTTACAATATGCGGAAACACAACATTTAACGAACAAATGTAATGCAATATGGTACACTGTGCTCAGCAATGCAGATACAAACTTTCCTTGAAAACACCTGTGTCCAAACATCGCCCCCTGCTGGGGATGCTCGCAGCCCCTGAGGTTTGCTGATTCAATTTTCCTGTTTTTTTTTTCTTAGAAATGTAGTTGTTTACAGGGGGTAACATCATCAGCAATAAAGTCAAATTTAACAGGATATATAAAAATGCAAAAATACAATCTATTTTGTGAGACAGCATTAATTAGATAATGACTGACAGCAGGAAAAGTGCTTCACTGACAGATTTAAACGAACAGCAGTAGTGAACTCAATGGTAACAAAGGCCTCCTCACTCATAAGGACACTTGGGACAGCTGCAGCTCCACCAGTGGCTCTGACAGTGATGCAAAATTATGTATAATTAATTTACATAAGGTCACTTACAAGTTTATTTGTGGGCGTATTTAACTCGAATCCATACTGTTTGACTCCCCAAACATCATTTCAGCCTTATCTTAAGAAATACTGTGATGACTGCAGAACAAGACAGATAGATGAGAGATTTTTCATAAAGTGAAGCCTGAGGCCTTCTCTTTTCTAAATGGTGGACAGATTCAGAGCTGTATAGATCAAATTAACTGTGGTGCAGATGAACCCTATCAGGTTGCACAGGTTGGACAAGCCGTGGTAGCGGCCGAACGTGCTCTTGTAGGCTCTGTACTTGGGGTCTTGCTCTTTGAGCTTGGCATACGCCTCCTTCTGGCTGCCCAGGCCTATCTGGTTCCCCAGACCGTGCTCCTTCTCCACCTCCCTCATCTGGAACATGACCTCTGTGGCCGCCGGGCCAAACCACTGGGCGTTCAGACCTGCCATGATCAGCGCCACAAAGTATAGAACCATCTGCAAGATGAAACAGATAAAGTACCTTACTGGAAGGCAACAAGATGATGATTTACTTTTAAATATTGTGATTAAAATACATAGAGATCTGGGTCCGGTTTCACAAAGCACCTTAAATTAAGATATTCCTTAAAGTCTGAGTTAAGGTTTCCTTAAAATAAAAATGGTTGCACAAAACACCCTTAAGTCTTCTCCTTAAGGTTTCCTTAAAATGTTCACTGAAGTATTTAAAGTCTTGACTTTAATGTCTTGATCTTACACTTAAGGAATCACTTAAAGTCAGTTAAACCAGACAAAAGCTGGACAGAAGACCTTAGAGACCAAACTAAGGCAAAAAACTAAAGGTACCTCTGACTCTATGTTAACTCAACATGGCTGAGTTTTTGATGATAAATTAAGAAAATGAACTAATCCTAAGAAGAGCGGGAGAACCCAGTGGACTCCCTTAATGATGAGGAACTGATTCTACATTACACATTTGACCAGCAGTCAGTTCATGATTTGTGAGTCTGTCCACAGTTGGATCACTCCACTTTCCTCAGCTGTGCTCTTCCAGCTCCTTTGTTATTGATGATTACTCTACAGCTTTATGTCACATGATCTTTCCGGTCAGGTATAGTCAATGTGTTTCATGTTCACAGATCAGCAGTGTGCTGGATCACTCACAGAGTTCAAACTCTCTGACCGTCTGCTGAACAATGTGAAGTTCCCATCAAAACAACAGGAGGACGAGACAGCAGCAGCTTCCCAAAAGTGGTAACAGGTGTCAGAGGCTTATGCCAGCAAACAAACGGTCTCCATGGGTACAGCAAAATTCTACAGCTGTAAAATCTCTTTCACTGCTGCAAATGACTTAACTTTTCCCCTTAACTACTGAAACCTTTTAAGGGATTCTGTACAACACCCTCAAGTAATTCCCTCAGCTAAGGAGAAATAAAACCTTAAGTGTTCTACTAGTTTCTGAGACACGTGTGTATAATTTTGTCAGTGTGTGTAGGTGCAGGTGTGATGTTCGACCTGCACACTTTCATGCCAGTCCAGCAGCTCTCTGGGGTGGTACACAGCATACACAGCCAGACTGACAAAGTTGCTACCCAGCAGACAGTAGAAGTACACAGGGAAGAGTTTACTCTGCACCAGGCCGAAGGTGTGCAGAGTTACCTGCCACACCAACGCAAAACCTGCAGGCACAAACACCAAGGTCAATAAAAGGGTATCAGAAATCAGTTGAAACAGGACTGCGTTCGGTACGTTGTGCCCACTGTACCTGCAATGAAGGAGACCCAGACCTGCATTCCCCAGGAGAAAGAGAGCACCAGGAGGTGTAGCACTTTGATCAAGTCTGTCGGCTCTCCCTCTGTTGCCATGTTGTCACTCTGCAAACTACACACAGACATAGAGTATATAAACAGTTTGCCTGCATCAACCCTTGTGTTCTGCTGACATTGGCTACCTTATTGTTTGGTGTTCCACAGACCTGACTGCTGTATGTGTCAAAATAATACCTGCAAAATCTCCCTTTTTTACCTTTAGAAATGTTTATCTTTTCCTCTGATTAAATCCCAATATGTAGAATTGATAATCAATACTTTTAGCAAAAAACTGGGTTTGCACATTTGATACAGGTGACAGAAGTGAGTGTTGTTCATATAGTTTATGGTGAAAAAATATATTTACATTTTATTTGCAAAAAAGTCATTCACAGATGAAGAAGAAATGTGTAGTTATTCTCCACTAGGACATTACCTAATTTGACCTCAGAGAGGTTGGTCCTCTCATAAACAAACTGTTATAAAACTCCAATAACAGTGGGACAGATAACCTTATTTGGGATTTGGAAGGGGCAGAGCTGTGTAAACAATACTGACAAGTCTAATCACAGATATAGAGCACAGGAAAATCCATTGTACTTAACCATGTTTTACAGCAGGGTTCTCTGTCAGCCCAACAAGAACAATGTGACATTTTCTGTAGCAGATCTCAACAGTTCTAAACCATGTTTACAAGCAACCCTCACAAAAGTCAAAGTTTTTTGTTGGTGTTGCTGTGACTGAGAGTCTGGGGTCTACACAAGCCCCAAGAGGAACATTCGGGTTGGAAACAGGACCTCAGAGATAAAGGTCTTGTGCATCATGTGAGCCTGGTGCTCCACATGTGCAGCAGACCTGATAAAGTCCCCAGGATGAGATAAGAGTGCAGAGGCAGAGCAGAGAAAAGGCATTACACTCATTTCATCTCGGACAATTATAACCTATAAAAGCACCCCAGAGGCAACAACTTATCAAAATGTCGTGATAAAGGTGAATAGATGAGAGAGAAGCAGTGAACCTGCTCTCTGTCTAAGGCAGGTAACAGTTTGACAAGCTAACCAGCTTTAGCCTCTGAGCTAAGGGACAGTTACACAAGTCTCTTGCTCGGCGGCGTTGCTGACTTCATTTTGCATTTCATGTACATTTACTGAGTAGAGGGTTAGAAAAGGCTGCACTCACCCTGCTCTCCTTTTCCTGTGAGTTATTAGCGAAGCCAAATACGAATGAATAACGTCTGAAGTATGATCCAAGGTTCAGCTGAGCCACTTCCTCTGTCATATTATGATGTCCACTAGCCACGCCCCCTGTGCCAAAGTCGGACCAATGATATTCCTCGAAAATGAATGTATTATAATATTTTATCATTGCGTCCATTCATCGATTTCTAATCGATGTTTTCTGTCTCATTGCCTTCCTTGGATTTTACTTTACACCCAACTCCGTTATTTCCTTCTTTATCACATGTGTATGAACAACAGCTTGCCATTTTAATAACTGCTTGAAGTTGAGATGCTATTTTTTTCTTTGGCTTTGTTTGTTCACTTTATTTATTTTTTAATTAAAGTTTTAATATTTTTGTCCAATAAAGTCTCACCAGTGCTGACCCACTGCCCCTGACTGTACCTGGGACTATAAGATGTATCTTATATACACTGTGGCCCTGAGCCCATTTATACCTCTAAAGTTAATGTTTTAACTCTGTGTTCTAATTGGCTGAAGCAGAGGTTAGAGGTTAAACTAAAGAGTCAGTCTATGGTGAAAAAAGGCTTGTATCTTCATCAGCAACTCCATCTTCCTCTTACAAATTTAGAGTTGAATTATAAACCCACCCTGGCTCATGCTTTGGCACAAGACATAAGGAAACTTTGGATCTGGTTTTCCCCTGCCTTTGTGCCTCTTCTTGTGCTACTCTTACATTACATTTCAGTATTCACCATCACCCCATAAAAGCTCCTTGGAGCCACAAAGGTCATAGATTGGAAGAGGTTACGTAAGCTGTATAGTTTAATACTTTACAAAGTTGTAATTGGTTTAAAAGTTGTATTATAAATATTATAAATGAAATTTTGATGTTGTGTGCCCAGGTGGCGTAAGTCTCTCTACAGAGCAGGTTATTTGAAAGTTTATCAATACATCATATCTAATAAGTTTATCTGTTTTTCATGTATCTTACTCTGCAAAGTAGCTGATGTCCACAGGCATCAGATAAACCTATGAGATAAACACAGCAGCAGAATCGTCTCTGATGATCTACTATAAGAATACTAAACTGTATTATAAGAATATGCACAGAATGACTGGATGAGAATACACTGAAATACTCTAGCACACTGCCCTCAAATGGTAGTATCACATATTGTCATCTGTATATGCATAATTCAACCATTCACACAACATGTTCATTGGCTGCACCAGAAAATCAAGTAAAAATATTCTAGAGCTCTTAGGCTGAATTAATGAATCAATTTACACATTTTCCCAATGATTTGACTCCAGTATTACCAAATAATAAATAATTAATAATACATAAATAATTAATAAATAATACATAATTAAGGTCCAAAGTAAATGAGATATCCTTTTTTGTTATCAATGGACTGTAAGTCAAATTTTACATTTTTTATCAGGGGGCTTTCAGCATGCTGCGCAGGACTAGATTATTCTGCTTTAAGTTACAAATGACATATTTCGTGGTTTACTTTAGAGGACGTTCAGGACAGGAAGCACCTTGCGTTTCCAAACTCATCTGTTCAAACTCTCTTTGACCCGTAACAGTCCGTCTCTCGGTTTGTTTGTGTCTCTGTTTGCGCCATCACTAGAGGAGGGTGTTAACTTAGAACAGGAGGTCTGCCACTGGATACACAAGGCTGTCAGTCTTCACTTTTGAGCCAATCACAACCCGGACGATTATTCAAGTAGCCAATCAGAGGCGGCCCCAGGGAGACGCTGCATCCCACGGTCCGGAGCTAGTTGAGTACACGAAGCATCCTCCTCCGCTGGAAGACATCGCTGTGGTAAGACAGCAGTAGCGCCGTGTGGGAAATGCCCGACCCCGCAGCCCAAGACCGGTGAAACACGCGCTTTAGCGTCGCCTTTTGCGTCGAAAATCGTCCTCAAAAGCAGTTTTTATGTCAGGCAGTCTGTATCCATATGCTAGCAGCTGTTAGCGAGTTAGCTCGCTAGCGTGTAGTGATGTGTTTTTGGCGCTTTAGTGCATCCTTATTCTGTTTTCAAGAAAATAGAGCTGCAGGCAGGCTCAGGGTATGGCTGCAGCAAAACATAGCTCAGATTTGCTCTGTATAGTGGGGACGTCAATCAGTGTTCACAGGGAAAAGGTGTAACTTCAGGTTATCACGGGAGTCAACGCACCTTAGTTTTCGTCCAGTGGTTTAAACCCGCCTGTGAGCCAAGTGAGCAGCGAATAAAAACAAGGTGTTACTGATTAAATTACGATTTCATTCATCTTTTTTTCTTTACACTGCTCAGTTAAGTAGGTGATGGCTGAAAACAACTTCTATTGTTAAGTAATGATAACGTTTATAGATGCAAAACCGTGAAAAGTGACTGCTGCAGTGGTTCAGTGAAATACTGGACCATTGCATTAATTCATCAGTACATACACACAGGAACATGCACCTGAGCACCGTCTTTGTGAAAGAGCTTAAAGTCCAGTGCAGAGTGAATGAAGTGTCTGGGAATGCCCATGACTGATGGAAAAAGAAGAAAAAACATAATTATTGAATTGTCTTTGTTCCTGCAGAGATAGAAGACTACAGATGGGGCGCAGAAAGTCAAAGAGAAAGCCACCTCCTAAGAAAAAAATGACGAGTAACCTGGACACCCAGTTCACGTGCCCGTTTTGTAACCATGAGAAATCCTGCGATGTCAAAATGTAAGTTCAGCTCAATGTAACACCACAATGCTTACAAAAAAACAGAGACACACCACGAACGACAAAACATGCTATCTCTTTTCCAGGGAACGGACTCGCAACACGGGAATTATATCATGCAGTGTTTGTTTGGAGGAGTTCCAGACTCCAATAACCTGTATCCTTTAAACTAATGAAAGATGGCAACATCAGATTTGGATCATTACAATAACTTTCACCTGCCAAGGAGATATGTTTTTGGTCCTGTTTGCTTGTATTTTAGACAGAGGGAAAGTCTTTGAAGTGAAAGAAGGTAGAAACTCAGGCCAAGAGCCAAGGAACAATGTTTTTTTTTTTTGTTTTGTTTTGTTTTTTTTTTTCTGGGGGTGGGGGGTTGAAATCAGTAAATCTATAATGCATTTCTTAATATTAAAAGATGCAGAATTTTGGATTATTTTCACTATTTTATAATGAATTACTATACTAACCTGAATGGAAAAAAAATAGATGTGTGTCTATGACAAGGTGTACTTTAATGCAGCTCTGGATGCATATGAAGATGAACAATTTCTTAACGCTTCTGATTATTAAAATAAGAAATTAGAGGATGGTTTGGCGTTGGTGTGTGTGTACATGTGGAATATTCCTTAACCTTCCCTGAACAGATCTGTCCGAGCCAGTGGATGTTTACAGTGACTGGATCGATGCCTGTGAAGCAGCCAATCAGTAGTCCTGTTTTGCTGCGACTCAACCTTTTCTCTAACCTCACTCATGTTTCACCCCTTGGATTGGTCCGGTGAATCAGTTCCTTTCAGCACCTTGTAGCAAACATTGTGTTTCCTCTGTTTTGAAGTGTATGACTTGCTTAGTTTCATTTTGCTACAGTGTGGCTTGCTGAGCATGACACATTTGTCTGGCTGGGCCAGAGTGTCGTCATGTTGTTTTGACAGTAACCTGTCTGCATCAGTTCTCAGTGTAAAGGTTTTCATATTTCATTTCAGTGATTCGCTTATGAAAAGTGATGTTTTCTTTTATATTAGATCAATACGATCTCTCTGGACCAAACTGTCATATAATTAAGTTTAAAATGGAATCTGACAGATATTTCTACAAGTATAAAACATTAAATGTCCTTTTCTTACTTGTGATTTATAGATAGAAAGTACTCTTTTCTCTTTTCTTTAGGTTGTATGCAGATTATGAGGAGACATACAAGTGTTACTTTTGTGGAAGTAGTATTTTAGTTTTTACCCCTACATTAATGCACTGAAACATTTTGTTGGTTGACAATTTTATTTTTCAAACTGCCAAATTCTTCAGTTTTGGACCAGTATGTATATACATATATATTTGTACTGCTGGATTTTATTATTTTCCTTTTAAAAATCACAATCATGTAATTTCTGTTACACTACTTTTGTGTATTTCACATTTACTGTGTAATTTGATGTAATGAGAATAATGAGAAATATAAACCGGAATCATACTTTTGAAGTGTTTTTATTGCACAAATGTCATGTTTAGTGAAAGGCATATAGAAAAAAAAAATCAATCAAGAAGTTAGCAAGGATGTATAGTTTGAACAATGTTGAAACAAAGCCAACACATTAGGGTGAAATGTTACTATACATTTACTCCATTCTGGATATCACAGGGTAGGAATGATGATCGACAAATAACTACATTCCTATATTTGATTGAATAAAATTAATGTTTGCTCGTTTGATGGATTAAAAATACAGTAAATAAACATGCTCTTTCCCACTAGATGGCACCCTGCTACATGTCTAAAAATCCTAGCTGTGATGCTTTTCATCATCAAATATCTTGGTCCATTTACTCTGACACTAATTTAAAGCCAATACTTCACAAAGACATGCAGATGCTTTGAGTTGAAACACGAGTGTCTGAGCCTCTTCTGTTTCCAACTTTGTAAGTTTACATTTCTGCACTCTAATGTGTAGAAAATGAACCCCGTGACAGCTAGAGGCACTTCTAACCTTACATTCAAGACCTTCGGTGGGTTAACAGTATGATGCAGAAATTTCAGAAGGAGGATCTCATCTGTATATTCGCCACGGTTCACATTAGCAATCATCAGCAAGCACCTGGGTCTGCTTTGATATTGCCATTTATTGCCAGTGGTGGACAAAGTACTCAGACACTTTGCATAAGTAAAGTAGCAACACCACAATGTAAAAATACTCCTTTAGCATTATCAGCAAAATGTACCCAAGTATGAGAAGTCAAAGTAGTAGTATAGTTTTACCTACACTGTAGAAACTAATTTGTTTTGTGTGTAAAATCTTATTTTGTAATGTAACTTTAACTGACAAATGTAGTGGAGTATAAGTAAAAAGTGGCATCAAATGGAAAACTCAAGTAAAGTTCAAGTACCTCACATTTGTACCTAAGTACAGTATCTGAGTGACTGTACTTAGTTACATCCTCCACTGTTTACTGCACACAGGGTGAGGCCATGTAAAGTGCAAATGGAGCGGCAGCATTTAAGCCAAAGTTCACTGAGGCATAAGGCAAGCAGGAAATGTTTCCGAAAGGATGGAAGCAAAAAGACGACAGCTTCACTTTCATTACAAAAACTACTGGTGACCTAGTTTCCCCTAACATCAAACTGAATATCACAACACCTACATTTAATCTTTTAGTTTATTGATGCGTCTGACAGACCCTGCTACTTTTTCTAAATACTTTCTCAAAAACCAAACACTCATGCTGCACACAAGCCGTGTAAATCAGCCCCGTAAAATTGGCAATATGGGTAATTTGGCAGGCTTGTGAGCACGGCTATCAGTCAGCACAGGTGCTCACAAAACAAAGCGACGTCCACACAAAGCTACAAGTCCTCCTGCATCGCCCGCCCCAGGTCAACCTGTGGACCCGGAGCTTCTGCGTCATCTCAAGCAGTGGAATCCCAGAGCCTGAGGTGGGCTCCGACGTGGACTCTGTTCCAACTGGGTCAAAGTTCATTAGCACCAACACGGTCACTTGTTTCCTTTCAGATTCTGCTTCGTCAGTGTTCAAACTGGACAGGAAGGGGAGGAAGGTGAGGCCAGGGGTATAAACAGTAAAAAAAATCTCTAATTACAATGCAAATATAAAAAGCAGTAGAAAAAAAAATCTATAAATAGCAAAGGTCATTAACTCTCAACTTCTAAGTGTTGTTTGGGTGTTTTTAGCAGTAATAAAATTCATCAGCGCAATGAGATACAGACGTTGGCCACTAAATGAAATTTTTTGATGTAAGGTCAGTGTAAACGCTTTCTTTGTTTTACTCATGGAAAGAAAAACAATAAATTCCTAAGAGTAAAAATATGTTTAGGGGGAAAAAAGGGCAATAAAGACGACAGTGACGTCAATCAGTGTTAAATAACAGTCTGGGAGGTTTGCTCATCACAAAGACAGTTGTGGTTGTTTGTCTGAAGTTAAAGCAAAGAGGAAGGAGGGGGGGCGGTGAGGCTGTCCGTGTTTTTTTTTGTTTTGTTTTGTTTTTTAATCTGAATACTGGTTGTAGCCATCAAACTCCACCTCACTGCCGTTGTTATAGTAGGTCTCGGTGGGGTTGGTGCAGTACTTGTTGTCATAGACCTGGCGGGGCAGGCCGTAGGTGGTCATGCCCTGCTGGGAGGCCACTTTGTTGGTGCCCATCTGCAGAGAGATGGTGGTGGTGTCACAGTTCTCCAGCTCCAGCTTCTTGTCAAAGATGTGCCTCCTGGTTCCTGGAGCTGTCATGCCAGACTGTGGGACACAAAACGAGATGAAGGGTTTTTGAAAGAAAAAGAAAAAAGAAAACATTCTGCAGGATATGTAAATATATTTTATTGACATATATAAATATATGTACTGAATTCAAAGAATAAAGCTGGTGATATTGTATATTTTTCTTATTGTCACCACCCCCCTCTGCGTCATAAAGCTCCACTGTTGCCCAGAAACGCTTAAAAACACAACAGTGAACCACACTGGTGCACTGGGTGACATGGCCCTTCACTATGATGGACATGGGTACTGTTATTTCTTTTGTCAAACCCGTGCACTCTGTCCTGCTGCCAGAAATATTTGTTACAGCAGTGGTTCTCAGACTCTTTGTCTGATGTAACAGCCGATCCCTGTCAGATGAACTCCAGAGATCTTCATCCACAGATCCACATCACGTGTCATGGTTCAACTGTTTATATTGACTTTAAACTGGATGTTGTTTAATACTATTAATTGTATAAATTGAATTGAACTGGATTGGTTTGGTTGCAGTGCTACCTTGGAGTGGCAGGAGCCTCCATAGTGTTTAGCTAACTTTTAACCAACTTTTAACCACGGTATGATTTCATCATTTATATCATTATCAATTAATTCAATTAATTTTAATGTTAAAAAGGGCTGTTTGTAAGTTTTCTTTGTTGCTTGACAAGAGTTTCGGCCATTGTTGTGTTCACAGGACAAGAGGTTTTAATACATCCTCTGAACGTCTTCAGGCCAGTTTGAAGGCTACAGTGAGTCGCTATCAGAAAGTGACGAGCTGGGCCGGGGCTAGGTGGTTAGCATGCTAACTTCAGTAGCAGACCTGACAGAGATGAGCTGCTTTCTACTGGTGAGTACAGGAATGAAGTTTGATGCTGAACTCACAACGTTTCTTCTAGACTGGTAAGTAAACAGCTGTTAATGCTAATGCTAAACTTACAAATAGCTCCTTTAAAGTGATGGTTAAATCATTTTTGCATCAAACTTACATGTGGCTATTTCAGCCATTTATGGACTACTTTTTCACTATATACCCAGTATTTTTAGGAACTTCATATCCATTTATCCATTTCTCCATTCATCTTGGCTAACCCTTTAGACTTCTTTGCTTGCTATCGATCTAGTTAACTCTGAAGTGCACATTTCTTTAAATTGAAGCTTTTTTCAAATTTGTTGAGCCACATTTTTCAAAACACCCTCTGGCAACTGCTGAATTACTCCATGGTACCCCCGGTTGGGAATCAACAGCATCAAAATGTGTATTAATCTGCAGCTGAAAGTAGTCCCCAACCAACTCACTCTTTACTCATGTTGAAGTAACTGACAGTGGCCAGCTGTTTCATGAAATAAAATATGTATGTCCTCAGTAAGCTCCAATGGCCTGTGGGCCGAAAAATGAACTAATGAGTTGTTTGGTTTTGGTTTTTTCATGAGATTTGTTGACAATAAGAAAGTAATAACCCTTTAAATTAATTCATCTTAAACCTGGTCGATGATTTTATATGGTAAAATGGCTGAATACAAGCATTATCTTAATGTATATTGAGTTTCTTGCCTCACCTGGTTGGCTCCCTTGTTGGTACCCATCTGTAGGCTGATAGTCGACTGGTCCAGTGGGTTGTCCATGCCCATCTTGGCATCATACAGGTGGCGTCGTGTGCCATAAGAGGTCATGCCCTTTTGGCTGGCAAGCTTGTTGGTGCCCATCTAGAGATACAGACAATGGAGTGAGCTAAATGACTGCAAACACACTAGTTTGAGGACATAGTTGTCACTTGGGGCAGGATCTGTACGACTAAAAACAAATCTAAGATCACACCTCTGATGGCCAAATTAACATGTTATTCTATTCAACATCAATAATGCAGGACAGGTGAGAGAGGATTCAAGACAGATGTTTCTGTGGAGAATCATTCAGCACGGCTCCAGCAGGGGGCACAATTTCAACCCACTGAAAGTGTCTTTGCCAGCAGAACATCTTTGGACACATGGATCTATAATGTTGTACGCGACCATGGGTAATAAATCAGTTGATCAGTTTAGTTTAGCACTCCTGCTGTTCTGACCTGCAGGCCTATGATGTTGCGTCCCTCCCTGAGCTTCTCTGGAGCGAAGCGGCGTTGCTGCTTCTCAGCGTACTTGACTCCAAAGTCGTACTTGGAGTGGAAACCTTTGGACTTGGCCTGAGAGAGAGAAGTGGCAGAGACAGAAAGGAAAATGGTGGTAATAGAGTGTATTTTTTCATACCCATATTGTTTTTATTAAGCTGGTGCTGTTGCTGTATTATTGTTCTGGTCCATGCAACACAAAGCAAAGGTAGAAGAATGGCTGCAACATATGCAGTATATAACTATCACAATACACTGTGCAGTCACTGGCAAAAAGCTATGGTTATTCCAATTTTTGCTGGTTGCACCTGACTCTCCATCACACTTTCCTACAACAGATGTCATGGGAGTAACAGTGTGTGTGCGTGTGTGTGTGTGTTCAGCTGTCCTTACCACTCCAACCAGAGCGATGAGCGTGCACTGGACCTGAGTGTGGTTGACGTTCTCAAACAGATCGTTGGCCTCAAAGATGTCATGTGGCTTCAGGCCGTACTCTGTGATCGCACGGACAAAATTCCCTATGTTTTCCAGCTGGAAAACGCCAGATGGAGGGAAAAATGGAAATATTAGAGAAGAGCATCTATTTCACCTTAAATTTTTTTCACTTAGAAATTTTAAAAGCAATAGCTCTACATTTAGTAAGATGAGAAGACCGATACCACTCATGTGTCCATACAATAAATATGAAGCTACCGCTAGCAGCTGGTTAGCTTAGATTAGCGCAGAGACTGAAAATGGGGGTAAACAGCTAGCCTGAGATATAGTGTATTAATTTCTGAGCTTTAGAGGTGCTTATAGTCGAATCTAGTTACTTTTGGGCAGAGCTATGCTCGTTGTTTCCTCACATTTTATTCCTCCTGCTAAGCTAACTAGCTTCTAGAAGTAGCTTCATAGTTATGATACAGAAGTGAATCTAAAACTCTCCACAATGTGAGCATGCAAAATGTGGCCCTAATGCTTTCATATTGTGATAACAGTTTGGTGTGGACACCATAAAGAATAAATAAGATCCTATTAAAGTGCATAGAAACTGAATTAAATGACAACTGCTGAATATTTAAAGTATCTCAAGGCTTTTTCTTCCTCTGTGCGTTGCCCTTATAATGTCTGAGTCCATCAGAAAGCCTGGCTGTGCTGTGTATTCGTTTGCAGCAGCGTTAATAACACAGTGAGAATTTTTGAAAAGAGCTTCAATCAACTCTTAGAAGCAATGTTTGCTTTTTCAAGCCTGTAAAAAGCTAATAAATGCCACGCTGAGATGGGCTTCATTTGATATGGCAGCTACTTTATGGAATGTAAATAGGCTCTCTGTTGTCAAGGCCAATATGGCAGACTAACCAAGTTCCACATGCTCTGGAAAACATCCCTGACTTTGAGACCAGCAGGACAAATAAGGATTTTTTTTTCCATGGAGCTGGTGCTTTACCTGGTGCCAGTTTTGACTGGAGTTGTTGATCCTTTTCACAGAGCCTGGCTGGAGAACATTGATGAGTCTACAAAGAGAGACACAGAATTTAAGAAAGATTTTTTTTAAGGGGAGGTAATATTACAGGGGTCAGTCACTGAGATGAGAATGATTTAAGTTCTGAGGTTTCTTTACTACAGTGTCTGTCCACTCACTCGCACAACAGCACTCCATCCTTCAGACTCTCCATGAAGTTGTCCCCCATCCTTTTGCCAGTCACATCCTGAATCCACAGCCTCAGCTCCTCCTCCTTCTGGGGGTCGTACTTGCCTGCGAGCTAGCATGGGGGATGGAACAGAGGTCAGGGGTCAAAAATCTGATTTTACTTTAGCTTTATATTCAGTTTTTGTTCCAAAAAGTCAGCTAATTTCAGCCCATCAAACTCTCCGTGACCAAGCTTACTCTCTAGTGGCAAAACCTCAGTCCTTCTAGTGAATTTCATGAGAAGCACAAAAAAAGACTGAAGAAAAAATGGAAAACAGAAAACAGATGAATAAAAAGTACCTTGTAGAAGAATAAGTAGTGTTGATGAATGCACCAAACAAATATTGTTCAATGGAATATTCTAGATTATTTAAATTTAGCATTTTCATTTGAGCTGTAACACTTAATCACCAGCAGCGGCAGTGTGGCTGGTGGCTGTTTTCACCTTGTGAGTCTGTCATCTTGGCAACATGTGGTTCTGGAGACACCTATTGTAGCAGGAACCACCACTGAGGTGGTTCTGAGAACTTCAGCTGGTCTTTATATGTCTGTCTGTCTGTCTGTCTGTCTGTCTGTCTGTGGACAGATTTTGTCAACATGAGTAGGTAACATAAGTCTTGAACCTTTCAGGTGTGTAGCTGAAACCAAAACTAAAGAATGAGTTTGAAGCTGGGTGTCGTCTGAGTACTCTGGGCTCATGTTTTAATGTAGCAATGACTACTGAGTACTCATGGGTCAGAGCGGCTGTGGCTGTCGCAGCTGCTGTGATCCCATCGCGGGATGGTCTCTAGTTTTCCCTGTTTGTAATTTCATCATGTCCAAAAGGTTTCCTGGAAAGAACTGTCTAATTTAGTACTAATTATAGGGAATTGTCTCCGAAAAGCTCCATCAAAACCAAAGTAAATATTAGACATTTTATTCTCCATATTTGTTTTTTTTCCCACATTTTTTGCACGTTCAGCTGACCCCCAGTACTCCAACAGAAATTCTTGGATTAATACTTGAATGAATCACAAGTGTACCATTTGAAAGTTGAGTCTATTTTCCGCTATAACTGTTAACAAATTAAATATTTCTTTCCAGGAAACTTCCTTGGGAGTTATTTGAAAATTACACATCCATGAAGCGTTAGCCTTGTGACTGAGCTTATTGGGAAGAATGAAGTAAAATTCTCTGAGGGCTGGAATAAAAGCAGTAGAGGATAGATGAAGTCGCTTAAAATATATACAGTACTCAAATCTTACAAGGTAAATGCACACACAAGTCTCTCTTTCAGTTTAATACGTTTCTTTCATGCCTCATTTCAAAATAATTCTGGTTTTTGCCTTTCTTTTCTCATAAAGCATCATAACTGTACTGTCACTGAAAGTCTTACTGTATAATAAAAAGTACTTTGAGATGAAGGGTATAAAAAGAACGGGAATAAAAATGAAAATGAAAAAGGCCTGTGGACATTCCTGCTTAGAGAAACACTCTCTCTCTTCTCTCCCTGTATTTCCTTATTGGCACAAACATGTTGCCCTAATACTTTGAATTCTGGCGTGGGGTTTAAGGCTGCTCCCCCCATGTACACACACACACACGCACACACACACACACACACACACACACACACACACACACACACACACACACACACACACACACACACACACACACACACACACGCCCTCTTCCCCTTTTCCTGAATGTTCTGCAGATAAGTCTTCACAGTCTGGGATCGCCAGCCAACACAAACAAGTATTTCAAAGCAGCAGGGATAGCGGAGCTTCCAGTCCATCACACCAAACTTGGGAGAAACAGCTTTCCCAAACACTCCTCCCTCTCCCTCTGACTGTCTCACTCTCCATCTCCAGTTGGCCTAGCTCATATTTCTCTCTCCCCCCTCTTTCTCTCTCTCCCTCTCTCCCTCTGGGTTTTCCAGAATCTGCCCTTTTACAGTGAGTTGACTATTCAGGCAAACCACGTCTGATAAAGACAGGCCAAGATCGACAGGTCCTGCTCCCAGTCGAGGCACTTGAGCTCACAGTCTGAGTTAGCTGTGTTGTTCTTTTCATAGTAGAACTCAGGAATGCGCTCAGAACTGGTTGTTTTCTGAACTCTGAAAAGATTTTTTTATTCATAAACATGAATCACAAAAAGCCATCTTTGAAATAAATAGTATTGGTGATGCTGTGTATCAAACCTCAGTCAAAGCCTGTCCTCTGCAGGGCTTCTCATACAGCAAGACTGTGTAACCTCTGCTCGAGAAAGGTCACTGTGGACACAAGTGATAATTATGGGAAATGGCAAATGCTAAAACGTAGTTGGCACAGGACGAGAGGAGTCATAGAGTCAGCAAAGTGAGTCAGTAACGTCAAGTATACAGCAATATTATTCTAAAGTTAGCTGGCATAAGCCTGCACTAGCCGCCATGAGCCTCTGGTCATACCAGACCAAGTAAGGCTACAGCGACAAGCCTCCCTGACATGTTGAAATGAGTGACAGTGCATTTTAACACTTATAAATTTCAGTTTTTATTTGTTAATGGAAGACTCCGTTATTTCTTTTTTATAAGTTCAACACTCCAGCTTTAAGCAAAAGTACAAGTGCAACAATTTAAAAATACTCAATTACAAGCAAAAGTAAAAGTAAAAGTACATGAATATTATCTGGAAAGTGAAGTAAAGTGAAGTTGAATATCTCACTCTGCAGAAAAATGACCACTTTGAGTGGTATATTATCATATATCACATTAATGATGCATTAATGCATAAGCAGCTCTTATAGCTAGTCGAGTTGGTGCTGGGTTAACAGCTACACTTTGGTATTTGAGTCCAGTGGTTCCCAACCGAGAGGCTGGGTGCCCTCCAACGGGTCACAGGATAAACCTGAGGGGTTGTGAGATGATTAATGGGAGAGGAAAGAAGAAAAAACAAAGTTCTGCTGCACAAATTTGTATCAATGTTTTGCATATTTCCTTAATCGTTTCTTTTTTATTTTTGTACAACCATGGACAACTTGACCTTGTTGGGCTGCAAACAATTATCTAAATGAAAACATCTGAGACGTCTCTCTGCTAACAACTCATCTGAAACGTGACAAGGTAACACAACTTAACACTGCTTTTTTATGCAGGGTCACAAGCCAAAAAGGTTGGGAAGCACTAGTTTAATCCTTTTATATGTATATATAAAATCTGCCAAATAGGCTAAATATTGTGGAGTAGAAAGTACAATGTTACCATCTGAAATGTGGTGCAGAAGTATAAAGTAGCATCAAACAGAAATGCAAGTACAAGTATGTCCAAACTGAACTTAAGTAATGTACTGAAGTGAATGTGCAAGTAGCTACGGACAGCTGGCTCTGAATGTCTGGTCAAATTCTTACTCTTGTTTCTTCTTTGAATCAGTGAGTTCCTGAATCAAATCAAATTTTTTTCCAGTTGTTAACTGTATTTTATTAATGCAGTCATTGTTTTTAGACATTTTACTTGTGAGATGTTTGGCTTCTTTCGCTGAATTAAAAAAAGAGTTTCATTAAAAAACAATGACACCTGCTTTAAAGCAAGACTATGTAACTTTTGCTGAAATGCAGGCTCAAGGCAAGTAGCAGTTACAGGATAATAGTAAAACATAAGGTAACAGCAGCAAAGTGCTCTGTGATGTCATGTAATGTCAGTCACACATCGGTCTGAACATTGCCAACATTAGCTAACATTTGCCGCTATAAGCTACTCATCATGCACGACAGAGAAACCCCTGAGCGTACTGAACGTAGCATCGGTCTGTTTGTGGAAGATGAGCGCAACTTTAAATCTGTAAGACCAACAATGTGGTGTTTGTTTCTTTAAGCACTGGTCAACAACCCTTGTAAAATAGCACAACATACAATGTTACATATAGCAACAACAGCAGAGAACAGGTCATCAGCGTAAATGTATGTAGCTCTGATCTAATCTAATCTCTCTCTCTCTGCATGCACAAACAAAGAAATAATTCCACTGGCATTATTTCATTGCTTGTGTTAAATGAATCTGCTTCGCGAGCTGCTCGTATGATTCTGTCCCTTCCATCCGTCTCCTGTCCACCTGTGTTGTGTCAGGACAGTGTTTTGTCATTCTTGACTTCAATGTAAATTGTTTAGACTAAGGACACTTTCTCAAGTTCCAAGTCAGAGCCTGGTGACTCCTTAAAAGGCCATTAGATGATGCTGATGTACCTGTCAGTCTTCCTCCTGCATCTCTGCTCCTCTCTGATGTCATGCTGCTGGAACTTACCGTCCCTGCATGACCCAAGAAGCCCCACCGCTCAAATAAAAATTGTATTTTATTTCTGTTCTAGAGAAAATAGAGTGCACTTCGCTGCCCGGCGCTTGTGCACGTCATCGGCTTGGAAACAGGACGAAGATGGCAGCGAAATAACAGCCAGACTAGAGCCAACATATCAAACCTTCATTCCTGACTAAAGAGCCTGCTGACTGCTGAACAGCAGAACCGAGAGGAATGTGGGTTTCACAGAGTGCAGTGCACCTCTGTGTGAGATTAAAGGACTGATGAGAGATGGCACTATTCAGGGAAGAGGCCACATCCCTCCAGGACAATAACGACGATGATGATCCGGGTGTTACAACAGTCACAGGCTGACCTTTCTCAAACTGTCAGCAGCTGTGACTCATCCCATCGTACAGAGTCACTACTGTCATGATAGCAGCAGCAGAGAGGCAGCAAACGCATGAAAAAAACATCCCAATGTCTCCATTGACTGTCACTTTATCAACACGTCTCAGCTTTGTCAGGATGCTGACAGCTTAAACTGGAGGAAAAGGATTGTGCATGTTCATACTTTGCCGAGTACATCCTCATTCAGTGGTCGAATATACCTGAGTTAATTTACTCTCGTACTGTAGTTTAAGATAATACGCTTTACTATTGGTATCTGTGCTATTAGCTACTACCTCTATTACCCAACACTTCAGAGGGAAAATATTGTCTTTTATACTTCACTACGTCACTTTACAAATTGAAACTTAACATACAATTTGCTTATATTATTTGCCTCAATAACAAACATATTAAGTAGGTAAATTTAAATCAAAAATGCTGTTCACATGCTTTTATTTATTTATCTATTTAGCCACTAACAGAGTAGCAACTGGTCTTTCTGGGGTCCAGGCTAATGCATCAAAAATAAGTGTTAAAAATTACTATATATGTGTATATATATATATATATATATATATATATATATATATATATATATATATATATATATATATATATATAATATAAATACTCTATTGGCATAAAGAGTACATTTACTTTTGATACTTGAAGTATATTATGCTAATAATATTTACGTACCTTTACATCAGTAAGACTGTGAATGGAGGACTTATTCTGGTCGTGACACTCCCACCACTGTTGCTCTTTTCACTAAGAGCTTACAAAGTAACCTCAAGTCAAAATAGATCTCATCATAATCATGTACAATATGTGTCTTTAATTTGGCAAATCTAGCTTTATTTATCACTAAAGATGTGTCTTGACTCTCAGTTCCTGCAGCGATTCACAATAATTCACAAAATGATTGCTTTCAGTCAGTTTGGTTTCTCAGCCACAGACGTAAATCAGCCAGTAACAGAAGAATAACACAACACTGTGCAGCACAAGTCAAATTTCCTCCCCCCTCCTGCTGCACTCTCACAGACTAAATGCCCTGACCCTTCTTAATCACACAAATAATTTGGCCACTAAGACCTACTTTCAGCTCCAAAACAATCACCTCCCTCACTGTGTGATCTGTTATCAAAAGGCAGGAGCGTGTGTTTCCCATGCACACACAACCTGGAGTCACACTACAGTGAGAGCACATCATAATGCCTGTTTTTAATGGTTCACACTGAACATGCATATTAAAATATCTGCTTTAAGATGAAGAGTTACAGTCACTCCTTATATTTCCGTCAGTTGTTCAATTGTGTCCTTTATTTAATATCTGAGGATGAAACACTTGCTAACAGGTTGTCCAGGTAAACAAGGAACACTACAACTGCATTATACAAAGTTTTTATCCAGCAACATCCCATAATTGTTCCATATAAAGACTCCATATATCATATAAACAACCATTTGACCACAAAGCCTGATGTATAGAGTTCTGTTTGAGGGAAAACCACTGTAGAGTTAGTTCAGCTAATTAAAACTATTCCACAGGAGGAGTGTCTACAATAATCATCTTCATGCTAGGTACCTTCCTTGGCCCTTGATGGACCCCTGGCCCCCACCCCAGGAGCGAATGCTCCAGTGTGTTTGGTACAGGATGACAACACAGAAATGTAAACTCACCTTACTCTTGACCTCGGCAGAAAGTCCGAAGGCTGGGCCGCTCCTGAAATGTGTTGACATTCTGTTGTTTTGTCTATTTACAGAGGGGCTGAGGAGGGCTTTAAAAATGGAGGAGCAGGTTACAGCTCTCTGTCCGAGGCAGAGAAACGCACAGAAAAGTCCCGAACAAATCCGTGGGTACCTTTTTTCTTTTTTCTTTTTTTCAGTTCGTCGCAGCGGCGCTCGGACCTGCTCGTAAGGCTTTTGGACAACTTTCCGACACTGTTCGGAATCTTTTTTAAACTCTTCCCATGTGTGTGCTCTCTGATTGGCCGGGGCCGCCGCCCAATCCGGACGCAGCCTCCTCATCTGGGGAGTGATGTCACCGCTCGGGTATTAGATTTAATGAGTGTCACTTTTTCCACCTTCAGGCCAGTCAGGGATGCTTTTCTCTTCCACTGACAAGCACTCTGCTAAAGTTATGTCATTGTCATGTTCACCTGAATGTCGGATATCAGTCCCAGCCTTAAAACGCATCAAACGTTTCCCCCCTTTTTGATTCAGCTACACATTGTAGCCTATCATGTGATGGACAGTCCGATATTACATTAAACCTATAAGTAAATTATATGTAAACCATGATTTAAACCCTTAATGTTGCAATATAGCCAACAAAAGAAGATATTAAAACATCTGAAAAAGATTAAGTGACTATAATAGAAGTGTTACCACTGCTAATGTACTCAATAACAACAACAATAATAATAATAATAATATCCCTGATGGAAACAAAAATATCTATCTATCTATATGTTCAAAAGTGTGGGACCACTTTCCCATTCGATTCCGTCCAATAAAATGAGGGAAAAAATCCTCATCTACATTTCAAAGTTTATTTTCAGTTATTATGAAGCTTCAGCTGTTTGAGTTACACACATCAAGTGGGTATCATTCATAGTTACAGTCTTTTTATTACAAAATTCTCTTTTTTCCCCTGCACTTGTGTCTTTGCCGAGCTGCAGTGCAGTGAATTTGAATTTGTGCTTAAAAGAATGTAAATTTGTCGCTTGTCAGCTCTCCTAATATTAACTTCAGATAAAGTTTGAAATATGTTTTTACACAGAATGAGGATTGTGGATTTTGTCCATCACTGAAATGATGGGGAACAAAATCATTCGCTGGAAGAGCGTTGAGACGGGATCATTTAACAACCAGTTTGAACTGGAGAAATTATTACATCAAGCAAAACCTGTTTTAATAATGTAGGACACCCAACTTGTGAACCTATCTGTTAATACAAAGTCTGAATGATGGGCCAAGTTGTGTGAATTCACAGTGTCAGAATTCTGACATAACAACATCACCAGGTACATTTAGTAGCTGCTGAGGAGCTTTTAATTGTAACCTACAATCCTCCTCAGCAGACGCCCAGTTGTCATGAAACTGTAGATTTTCAGATTCCCACTCCTCTGAGCACTTCAAGGACATGTTGTCCATGTTGATTGAAAAGATGAGATTAGAAGTTCATTCCTGACCGTGGAAACAGCAGTTGACAAAACGATCATATCACAAGGTTCATTTAGTAGGTGGTCTGGATCTGGAATGTGTCAAATTATTATTTCAGGTTTAGTTTTTAGGCCAACATGGACAACATGTCCTTGAAGTGCTCAGTCGTATCCAAAAATACACAGCATACGTATATGTCCATATGCTGCTGTGGAGCTGATAGCAGCATATTTGACATGTGTTTGACTGTGCGTGGTAGCTGCCGTAGAGCACCTGACGTCACTCTGGTAGCAATGAGGTGGTTTTCCTGTTTTACTCCAGTGTGTAACTCCTCTTTAGCCGCGCCGATGACAAGGAAAGGAATGCAGCAGATTCAGGGGGTCTGTGGAGCGCAAAGTCAGAGACACGGGGACAGAGGGGGCGGCTCACTGGACAGCATGATTCACCCTCTGCTCTCTCATTTGTGCGTGTTTGCGTGTGTTTCACTACCACACACATTGCTGATGGAGCTGGAGAGGAACGTTCTGGAAAGGCCAGGCATGGATGACAGAGAGAGGGTTACAGTATGAGACTTGTGGCTCCAGTGGTGGTGATAGACAATGAAAGGGTGCTAATGCAAGATTACTGGACATACACTGTTACCCGGCAACAATGCAAATGGCTTCAGTCAGTCAGGGGTGGATTTATACACACACAGGTGAAAATAATTACTGCAGAGCAATGGTCTGCATGAGAGACTTCCACTGACCACAACACTCCAGTTACGTTCACAGTGTAACACACTGCAACTGTGCTACTTCACTTTACTCCTGGGACCAAGATGTCAGGCGACTGGAGAATAAAAACATAGATGATAAGAGCTTTTCTGCGGGAAGCAAGAAAAAGTTCAACTACAGTTTCAGGAGTCCAGTACCTGATTAATATTGATCCTACAGTATCAAATGCACGTCAGAACATGTGGTGTGATGGTTAAATCTGATAAAGGGAGAGTACTGGGTCTAATAGCAAGAAGTTTTCATCCACTAATAGATCTGAGATATGATACAGAAGGGGCCTAGGGGGTAATTACAGAGAGAGGTAAAACTGCAAACAAGCCAAGCTCCAAGGTTGTGGCTGCCAGTGAGGACACCAAGGTCATGTTTTCTGTAATGGTTCTAGGAATTTGTGGGTTTTAATGACCTTGGAGCCGGTGATTGTTCTGTAATTACATATGGTGGGATTTCAGGACACTTTATCAAATAGTATCTTTAACTTTGGGCGTTTTGGGTCAAAAATATCCAGTCATATATAGTATAACAAAATACTTTAGGCTATTTCTTCAGGCACGGGCTCAGGGGCCCAAAGAGTCAGGGCCCCCCCTGAGCTTCACTCACAAAATGTCACTTACAGAGGCACACACTGAGACAAAACAACTCCAGAAAGATGCAAAGTGACCACAAAGAGATGTTAAACAACTGACTGCAAAGGGGGCAAAAGAAACACAAGAACTAGAGACTGACACACTATAAGAGATATAAAATTACTACAAAGAGACGCAAAACATCAACAAAGGAGAGAAATAAACCACAAAGAGACACTACACAACCACAAACAGACACAAATCTGCTACAGAGAGACACAAAACAACCACAAAGATACACAAAATGACTACAAAGAGGTGCAAAGCATCAACAAAAAGAGCGAAATAAACCACAAAGGTACACAAAACAGCCACAACCAGACACAAAACTACTACAGAGGGATGCAAAACAACCACAAATACATACACATAATGACTACAAAGAAACAAAAACAACTGCAAACAGAGGTGAAAGTGGGCCAGAATGAAGTAAATAAATCTGTGAGTCTAAACAGACAGTGAGAAACAGGTGGGAGGCCTTTTGCACTGGCCCTGTGGCCCATTCATAATCCATCCATGTGAAAATTGCACTTGAAGTTGAAGAACTGTTACCAGCTTCAGTGTCAGCGAAAGCAGTTAAAGTGGCCTGTAATTCCTGAAAAGATTTAAAAATGTAGTTTCAATTTCAAGCCCTGTAGGGTTTGCATGTGAACACTGAAAGTAGTTCACATGCAAAGAGTTAGAGCTGAAAGCAGTTGAAGTGTCAGCTGAAGAGTTATAGCTGAAAGCAGTTCAAAGGTAAGTTAAATTCTCATTGAAATTTCAGATGAAGTGCCGGAGATAAATGAGGTGTGTGCACTGATAATACTTGAAGTGTCAGCTGGTATGTAAGCAGCAACAGGTCCGTTGTCTGCTCTGGAATCAGCTGATCCTCAGCTGGAAAGATGAGTTTAAACACAGAAAGCAACTGAAGTTTCAGTTGAAATCGAAGTGTATGCATTGTCAGTAGTTGAAGTGTCAGTTGTAGTGTGAGCAGTGACAGCAGGTTAAATGCCAGGTGACAGATTTGAACTGTCAGTTACTGGATGAGGGCTGAGAGCAGTTGACAATGGATAGATAGATAGATAGACAGATGGATAGATAGATAGATAGATAGATAGATAGATAGATGGATGGATAGATGAATAGATAGATGGATAGATAGATAGAATACCACAATATCATTGCATCTAATAAAGAGATGTCTCCATTAGAAATCTACTACAGCTGTGTGGCTTTGTAACAGTCACTATAACTGAACAGTTAAATGTACTAAGTTAATAAGAAAGGAAAAATAAAATACATATTTTTTTTTAATCTTCTAATACTGTTCCACAGGTGGTATCTGGACTCATGACCTCAGTATTTAATAAAATCCTGGCTATGGCCCTGATGATATAACTGGCTATTAATCAAGTTAAAGTTAAAAAAAAAGAGTACAGAAACATCATAATGGACCCAATAAACTGGTTAACCTTCCACTTCATGCTAATAAAACATAGTAAAAGTTTCATTTTTGTATTTTTTATGTTTGTAAGATGAACCAAGTCTGCAGTATGAAATTACTATCAAATTACAACAGATTACCTGAAACAGCCTGTTGGGATATAGGATTCAGCAATCTGCATACGACAATGTGCACAAGCACAGACACATACTCATGTATGCAGTCATATTCCCTCGTGCGCACACACACAGACACACAGACACACACACACACTAAGCGAGGGTCTTATAAACATTTCACTGGGAGAAGAAGAAGCACACACATGGAATTTGACCACTTTATTTGGGCATGATGGGAGAAGGGAAGGGCCTAAGCTGAGAGGGATAGAGATGTAATGTCTTGTGAAGGAGGAATCCCTCACACTAAAAATAACAGACCGTAGTCAGATATTTACTGCACAGTGGGATTTACTGTTTACGTTGACTCTAAGATCGTCTGACACTTGGGCTAATTGACTACTTCTGGGTACATTTACTGTGTTGGAAAATGTCTCGTGGATGGTGGCTGACAAGTAAAGAGGCCTCATTAAAATTTAAAAAGACATTAAATGTGTCACAGTTTTGTCAACCGGAGGGAGAAATTCTGTGATTATGTGTTTTGTATTTACAATATTTTTTATTTTAAATGGATGAGGGTGGGTTTTTTAGGAGTTTGGCAAGATCATTAACAAATCAGTCATCCAAACAAAGGAGCAGTTTAACTGTCTGGTGATTTACAATTTCTAATTTCTACTAGGACTGAAAAATACTGTGCACACATGGCACATTTCAGAGAAAGTGCTTCCGAGCGAAGAGAGGAGAGACATCTGGGATAGCAGGAGAGCTCCAGGTTGAATACAGAGATATGTTGTTATGGAGGCACGAGGTCAAAGACAAGTCGTGAGTCATGAAATTTGCCAAAATGCAGACAGAGCATTTCAAGGACAAAAACAGTTTAGGAAGAAAGATGCAGAAACACGGAAAGGGAGGGAGAGGAGGAGATAGAGAGGGAGATTAGTGCAGTTTCACAAACTCAGAAGGGCATTTCTACAGTAAGCTGTTTCTCCCTCCACCCACCGACCCCTCTCCTCACTCTACTCCGTCTGGCTATTTATGGTAGAAGGCCTCAGGATCCTGCGTAGCTCAGAGGAGTTCTGAAGGCTGAGTTCATGGCATCATAATTCCAACCTGTCGCTACAGTAGGACAGGAAGCCTCAAACAAACCTGGATTTGGTCAGCAAAGCCACGAGCGTCAACTCAGACCTATTCAATCATAAGTCAGTGTGGTCGCCTTTAACGATGCACATTCATATATATTGATATACATCCTTATGATAATTTCTATTTTAATTATTCTTCTGGACACGTTTTGTCCTTCATCTCATTCACTGGGCTTTAGTGTAGAAACTTCAGCAGCTCATACTCACCACTTATACTTTGACTGACACTTCAGCTGCTTTTACCTTGCATAAGCAGTACCTCCAGATAATGTATGTTAAGATTTGGCGCTATATAAATAAAACTGAATTGAACAAGTCAATGCGACATTTGAAAAGTTTTTTATTTTTCAACTCTTCAGCAGTTCGACTACTTTCATGTCTCACACTTCAAGGGAGTTTTCAGCTGCTTGCAGTGAATTTACTTGAACTGATTTTAGCAATTCCACTTCACATTCAGTTTCAACTACTTTTACCATTTACATGCTTAATGACATTTCATCATTCATCTTATACTCTTCAACTGCTTTAATTTTTTACTCTTCAAAAGACAACTCAACTGCCTTCATTTTCCCCCGTAAATACAAAATTTACTTCAAAGTTTACACATAAGATGAACTGAAATTTTTACTGAAACTTTTACCACTTACAAATATTAAATTTTAACTGCTTTCAGTTCTCACTCTCCAAATGACATTTGATCTGCTTTCATCTCTTGAGGCCTTGTCATGGTGTCCACGTGACCATGTGGATCCCCATGATGTAAATTTCATCATCTGCCCAGTTCGCGATGGTCTGAGCTGACCCCTGTCTGTACATCTACATCTACCATCCCAGAGTACGATCAAAGCTTTAAATGACAGTTGAACTGCTTTTACCATTTGCAACTAACATTTCAACTGTGCTCATTTCTCTTTCTTCAACTCATTCCAGCTGCTTTCACTGCCTGTACATGAGCTGTCATCTTCTTTCAATTTATACTTGAATTAGTGCTCATTTCAACTGACACTTCCCAAAGTATTACCCTTTACTTAAGTAAAAGTACCAATACAGCAAAGGTGAAAATAATTACAGGTAAAGGTCCCGCATGAAAAATCCTCCTTAAGTAAAAATACACGAGTGTTAGAAGCAAACTCTAGTTAAAGTATTAAAATTAAAGTACTGGTTTAGTTTGGTCCCATTGCTCTTGTCCACTGACTATTATTATATATGACAGCATTAGAGGATGAAGCATCAGTGTGTAAACAACATGTTACTGATGATTAATGGGAGATGAAAGAAGAAAAACAAAGTTATGATCTTTTTCAGTTGTTGGACTGTTCCTCTAATCTTTGATTCTTGGTGAGATATTGGATCATTTGTCATTTTATTGAAATGAAACCATGAGGGAAGTTTAGAGGGAAAAATTACTATTTGATGGAGCTGTTAACAACTCATCATGAAACGACCCCAACAAAATACTGCTTTTTGTACGACGTCTGAAGCCAGAAAGGTTGGAAACCACTGGTTTAATTAATTTGACAGTGTGTTGTACTTTAAAAACCATTTATATTATTCACTTTGTGAAACCTACATCATAAATCATGACAACATCTTTTCAGTTCTCCAACTTCATGCAGCAATCCCACTAAAAGTAATGCTTCAAATTCATCCAGTGCTTATCCTTAAACTAGAACTACTACTTCTTTTAGCACTTCCATTTCAGCTGCTAATTCACTTCTTGTTGTATTTTGATTTGAATTCTTTCATTTGATTTTAATCTTTGAATTGTCAAGCACTTTGTGACTAGTATCTGTGAGAAGTGCTGTATAAATAAACTTTGCTTGCTTGCTTCTTCCAGTGTTTCAACTATTACAAATGTTGAATTTGTGAATTTTCAGGAGGCAGCACACATCCACCTCTTACAGAGGACGTAGGATTTTCTCATCAGAACCATCGGACTCATCGCTCTGCCATGTTCCACCTGAGGAGCGGTAATGCAGCGTGAAATGGACCGTTCATGCTTTCAGTTGTTTTCACACTTCTTAACCTTGGCCCTGACTCACGAGCTGGGGCAGGCTCCTGACACTTTTGGCTGAGGTAGGTGGTGACACTTAGGTGCTGCTTGTTAGCGAGCTGGTTGAAAAGTTATTTTGATCACCTCTGGGCGAGTGTTTAAGCACCTTGTAAAATCGGCTCCGTTTATAGCCTCTCCAAAGTCTGGAATGCTGATTTTTTTTTTTTTTTTTGATATGTTTTTGTTTCCCCAAGTCTGGGAAAGGTCTTCACCATAAATTCCTCCTGAAATAGGCATATCCCTATAATCTATTTATTTTTACATAATTATAACTTGCTCAGAATCAAGGCTGGCTTGTGCTGCTCGCAAAGGAACAAACTCAAAATACAGATATTGGGCCTTGTAAAGAGGAAAACAGAGGATTTGACATTTATAGACATGAATTCTTTGATTCAAAAAGTCTTATAAACACAGCTGACAGGAGGTAAACACCCTTGAGAGGCTGTGGCTCTGTTGCAGATTCAGCAGTGAAAGCAGCACAAACACTGACACGTCCTGCACATGCTTCTTTGTGTTTGTAATGCGACAGAAATTGTGTTGAATCCAGCGACGACAGACTGGTGTATTTTCCTAACATGCAGGTGTGTTTCTCTGTGTACGCGGACACGCAGGTGATGATTTCCACCCTGTGCATGAGTGAGGTCCACGCTGTGAATGTGCGCTGTAGTAGCAAGAGGAAATTTTCATTGAGTCTCTGTTATGTGACCATGTTTGGTAAAGCTCCACAAGCACCGTCTCTGACCAAGCCCCTTGACCGACTGGTGTGCACACACACACACTCTCACACACAGAGGAGATGGTTTCAATCACAGACCTACTGTGGCTGAAGCCCCCCCCCCCCCCTCAAATCTTTCACTTTCCACGCTCCCTCATATCAGCCTTTCATCCCTATTACAGCCAAACCTCTCGCTTTCCCCTTTCATCTCATTTTGAATGTCAGTCTGTTCTTCACCCTTCCTTTTTTGTTGAATAGCTTCATCACTTTCCTCTCTCTCTCTCTCTCTCTCTCACACACACACACACACACACACACACACACACACACACACATTAAAAGAAAGGGAAACATGGAGCAATGGTGCCAACTACCAGTAGCTGGTCTGAGCGTGCTCGGGTATGCAGCTGGCGAATGACTGGTCCAGTTCAGTATGTGGCTGTCAGGATGCATTACACTGATCACATGTTCTCATGCTGACGTCACTGTTCAATAACCAATGAATTAATACAGAAGTTAAAATAGAAACTTGGTGTAATAAGAATGAAAAAAGTTCACCATCCATTTTTCTCTTGTCTTCAGCTTTATTGAAGAACAACACGTTCAAGTAAGTCTCAGCTTTCAGCACTACAATTACATGATCATTAGTAGTGGTCATTGTAGACGACAACAATCCAAGTCACAAGTTAATGCTCAGACAAGGACCCCTAAGGCCAGTGTGTAGTGTAGGCTGCTTCACATTAAATCTCCAGAGAACAGATCATAACAAATTGCATTGCATTAAGAGACAAAATAAAAAGAGACGAGAAGGGAAGGAACATACCTCATACTGGCAAGTCGTTCAAAAGAAAAAAAAAACAAACTGGCAAGTCATTTGATTGAAAGGTTTCCAGTCATTCTTAACTAGTATACAAATGCCGTCATCGTTGTAACACTGAGATTCAACCATCCTATGTCATTGTACACCTCGGATCAAATTTGAAAGTAAAGATTTAAGAACAAAAACGGGACAAATAGTTGTGTAAGTACCATGTGTAACCTTGAGAAGACCAACACAATATAAAGTACCAATTTTAATGCAGCTTTAACATAATGTACTAAGAGATCAACACCTGATCTCAGAACAGCACATTGTGGTGATTCATATGTACCTTTCTGATATATATATTTATTATATAATATAATGAACGTTGGCCTCCCCAAAGAAACAAAGGCAATGGGGTTGTTCTAACCTGATACAATACTTCATACAGAATACAGATAATGGCCTTACAATAGCAGCTTTATCAAATTCATCAACCATTAATTCATTCTGTCGATTTCCAAACAGCCCCAGGGAGTTGAGATACAGCACAAATATCAGATCTTGAGATATATTCTGTAGAAAATCCTGAAGGTACAAAAACTCAGTTCAACAGTTTGTTTAAACTATAGGTCTAAACTCAAAGACATCCACGAAGCACATAATGCTGCTACAAGAAGTGTAGTGACATCGCTGCTCAGCCAGTTTGAGTAAAATCTCCCCCCACTGTAGTCAAACAATTTTAGTTTCTTAACTGAACATTGTTACAGTTTTATTCTACAACTATTCACAGTTTTGAAGGCCGGAGAAATGAGATGTTAGCCTTCCCATCGCCTACCTGTATATCTTAAAGAGCTTGTGTCAAAAATATAGTTTGATTTCCACTGTGAGCTCATCTTAATGCCACTAAATGACCCATTGCAACATTCACTGAGACTTAGCCCTGTGTTCAGGAGAGCACAACACAATCAACACAAAACGCGCTTCCCGAGAGGGATCAGCTTTGGATTATAATACTTGGCCGGATTAATCATTGTGCAGGCAGATTATAAAAATATATACACAGAGTATACACATGGAATAGAGAGGAGATAATCACAGGATATTAAATTAGAAAGATCATGCTAATCCAAATCTGACTGCATCACATCCACCGTTTGTGTAAAGGCACAAGTTACTGTAGCCCCTCCTCTGTGGTGACAGACAGAAATACAGGAGATCGCTGAGTTATTGCTCCACAGGGAGTGTGCTTTATAGTTCCACAGTGAAAACAGTGAAAACACCACCAGACATTCTCAGACTATTATAACTATCTATGCAACTGCAGATACCAGGACTTAAATGGGAACGCGATTTTGTTTACAGGTGTTGGGGGGATACTACAGGTGGACTATTTATATGGTATAAAGCAATCTGTGGCTCCAAAAGGAGCTGTGCAAAGTTTAATAAACTGCCTCAAGTGATGTCACTTGAGTCAGTGTCAGTTGGGGCTGAAAACTTAAAGTTTGAAAATGAAAAACATGTGAGGGAGAAATGAGTTCTGCTCCCAACCTCTGCTTAAGGCTAACAGGCTACATTAGCCGCTACTAGCATAACACACCCAACTCTGCAACAGCAGTAGACGTGCTGCATTGTTGGTGGTTGTGTTGCACTCCGGATAATGTTGGCACCAGGTTTTGACAAGGAAGAAAAAATGGGTTGAATAAAAAAGACCACAGGTGATCCTGTGTGTGAAATGCATTTTAAATTTGTGTCACATGGTGCCGACGACCTGTAGCTTTTATGCTTAGCTGAGGAAAAGTTGGTGTATTAATAATTAATGCAACAAAGCGCAATGGAAACAGACTTGTTGAATCAATAATGGTGTACGTGAAGCATGTGACTGAAACATCACTGAAGCTTCTGCCTCACTGAGAAATACAGATGGAAACCTGTGTGAAGAAGAGGAGAGGAGACTGTAACCTTCCTCAATGTAATGCATGTTAAAAAAATGCCACATTTCCATCACATTTTCTAAATTTTTTTCTATTGTTTGAAGTTTGACTGGCACTTTTTAATCCTATTGTGTCCTCTTCCTTTGCAGTGATTTAATGGCACCTGACTTGAATTAGCAGCTTTTTCCTATACTTTTTTTTTTTTTTGGAATTTGGTTAAAAATGTCTTCTACACATGGATGGAGACCTGGCTATAATCTCTTGTTCTACTGCACTGAATTTGATCCTTTTAAAAAAGACAAAAAAAAAAAAAAAAACCCTCCAAAAACTGTTGCTATCGACATTCTGAGTTGGACGATGTTACAGGAGTGCAATGCTAAATCAGTGGTTTTGAGGCAAAAAGGAAACAGCAGTAAAAATGTGAGTGAAATACAAACTTAAAATTTGTAGATTTCATTTCATTTTCATCCATTTCTATTGTGGCAAAAGTCAAATCTGAAACTTCCTCTTGTGTTTCTGTCTGTCGTGATTTCAGCTGTGTAGTTATTAGTGTCTACTAACAGCAGACTGTTCAACAAGAAGAATAACTGAATTTGTAGAAATCAAGTAATGTCAACTGTTAAACAGAGAATGTGGTGAGTATTAGTGAGTTAGACAGGGAGAATGCAAAGGGTACCTGCGCAGTTACTGTGTGTGTATATACTGTTCAGACATGCAGGGGGAGGAGAAAGGAATCAGAAACACATGCACTCAGTATGCTGAGAGGAAGAAACATTAATGTTTTGGAAGACAAACCCTTTTCAGCATTAGATTAATGCAATTAATATTTAGATGTTATTCATCTATCTTAACTATTCACTAAGGCATCACAGAAATATGTCAATCTTACCATGCTTTATAGTGAGGATTTATAGTTTACACCAAAAAAAACAAACATGCAGATTGCCACATTGCCTTCAACAGCATATTGTTGTCACAGATTAGTACATCCAAATTAATTTGATTATTATTCGATAGAGAATTTTGAAAAATGTCATATTGCTAACATTCAGCAAAAGGAGGAGCACCATGTCGGTGTTTTAGAAGGGCACCAAATACAGTGTATGGTTTGCCTGCTATGCTATGCATGTGCAAACTTGCACATCCACAGGTGGATGTGTGTGTGTGAACCCCTCCTCTATTAGGTTCTCAGAGTCACTGAGAACAGAGGAGATAAGTGGAAGTGGCCTGTAAAAGCCTCCTGGGGTGTTTCTCCAGAAAGGTATGCTGACTGGACAGTGCAGAGTGAAAAGTGATGCCGCTGTGTTTCCCTGCACTGCCTGGGATAAGCTCTGAAGACAGTTAGCAGAGGAGGAGAAGCCTCTCTGAACCAGTGATGTCACAAAAAGGTAACATTTTAAAGACTACGTACAGTACAGTACAAAGAAAAATAAATGTTGACTAACTCACGAGGGAGGGATCGACAACGTCTCTGTAAGGCAGGGGGAGAGGTAGAACAAAACCAAATGTTCGAGCTGGATAGAGGAGCTCTATCCAGTGAGGCAGAGGGTTGCAACAGATGTAATGTGAGTTAGACACGTTACTGTGACTGCTAAGGACTTGAGGCTGTGTAAAATAAGAATAAAGAGAACACAGCACAGTGATGCCAACGCGATGAATACTGAAAAGGCAAAAATCGTCCTGTGAGAAGCTAAGGGTGTCAGAGAGTTTGTCTTTCTCTCTCCTGCATGCATATTCTCAGATTCTTTTTCATATATAATCCAGATCAGAAGGTTGGAGGGGCATGGCTGGTGATATAGGCAGGCGCCACTTGTTACAAGGAGGCCACAGCAGGTGATACTGTAGAAGAGGCATTATGGTGTTTTTCTGTCTCTTTTTGTGAGGTCTGATGAGTAGTAAGACAAGAGCCCTATAGATTCACAAACACTGTATGGGTGTGATGGGAGAGCTCTTCACTCTGCAGGCCTCGTCTCTTCGAGTGTGGACGGAGTATGACCAGCAGAAGAGGCCTCCAGTTGTTCAGGAGCGAGAGATGCTTGTCGTCTGAAGGGGCTACGCTTTGTTAAACTTTGTGATCTTATTCCTCCAATATTATTGCTTTCCTGTCTTTCACAGGCACTTCAGAGGATTGGGCTTTGGCTGGAGTTGAGCGTGAGGGGGAGACGAGAGGGATGATGGTAGTGATGAAAGAGGCGAGTGACAGACGGAGTCAAAAGTGTGCTTGTGAAGCTCTATCTTGTCGTCTGCGACCAAAAGCTGTCGCCCAGCAGGACACTAATCTGAGGCTGCAAAGGCTGGTGCTTGAGTGAGACAAGAGCAGTCTCCTTGTCCTGTGTCAGGGTCACCTGAGGACTCTTAGCCCGGTCCACTAGCCGACTACAACGAGATCAAGGGCTAACACTGGGGATTCAAGGGCGGGGGTGGGGAGGGCGCTGAGGCTATAGCCAAAGAGAGAGGCTGTGAGCTTCCTGGTGTCCAGCCTCCCTCCCTGCTTATGTCTGTGTCTACAAATCCTTCTCTCTACACCTCTTTAGTCTGTGTGGTTGTTGACATACTTCCCGTCTGAGGAAGAAGATGCCTCTGCTCCTTCCTTAACCTTCCGTCCTCCTCTCCCGGTCAGGACTTTGTAGCAGCCTCGGGCGATCTTGTACATCCAGATAGTGTTCAAGATATCCAGGGCAATGCAGGAGGTGATCCAGGCCACCTGGGCGCCCAGACCCAGCCGATCAAAGTCTGGGGTGCCAAAGGTGGCGAATACACTGGCCCAGTAAGATGGCATGACGGCAATGCGCACCAGGAAGAACACCACCGCCATGGCAACACCATTTAACACCACCATCCGGTGTGAGCGGGGGTACTTTAAAACCTCAAAGAACCACCTGGAGGGAAAAGGTGATTGAGAAATGTCAGGGCGAAGCATGTCAGCCAAACGGTAAACAAAGGAAATGAATCCTGGGACACGTTGACAAATAGTGGATTAATCACTGGCAGGGCTGACTCACCTTTGGTTCACAAATGGCGTGGATAACTCTGAAATGAGACGGAAGTTGGCAAAGTAGGGAAGCACGCCACGAGTCTGCAATGACCAAGCACACAAGCTATTATAAATACACACACAAGCCCAACAACATGAATAACCCAGTTAGATTACTACTTCAGTTTCTGGAAGAGTGACTCACCAGCACATAACCATATGCATAGAGCGCCGCCAAGTGGTGACAGACAAAAAAGCTGTCCCCCATAGTGCTCCAGTTACAAGCCAGTAGCACAAGGTCTACAGACAGAGAGGAGAAGTTTATCAGACAGCTGGCAAAGTGACATGTCTGTTTGACCAGGAAGAGTCTTATGTACACAACTGCCTTTAAAGACCAAAGACCAACAACTGCACCAGTGTTGAGTCCAAGAACAGGAAAGATTCAACTTTACATTTAAGGCTAAAAAATGTCAAATTAAATCTAAATTGTGATCATAACCTTAAGTTTATAAAAGTTAAGTGTAGAGAGGTCGAACCAGTGCAAAGGACATTGGCTCGTAATGTTTCCTTTCACATGTTAAACAATGGTGCAAGTTTTTCTTTTTATCAGTGCATCTGTTAATTCACTGATCAAAGTGCAGATTGGTTGACCTCTGTTATCCGTGATGATGGATTCAATCTAAAATGTCAAGCTCTGCCATGATGGTTATAATCAGGTTGCTTTATAGAGCAGCAACTGCAACTGCAAGTCTCAGAGCAGAACATTTATAGAAGACAACATAAGATATTTATGGCTGAAAAATGTCATCAAACTGTTGCAGACACTTTCTGACTCCTATTGTTCCATTTGAGGCAACAAATACAGTTTATTTTATTAACGCCGCTGTAAACTCACATATACAAATACAGTTTGCCAGACACCTTTCTCTTAATTAACATTTAACTGCTTTTGTGTTTGTAAATATACTCAGAATAGATTGATTCATTGAGGTTTTCATTATGAATGAATGTCGTAACAACAAGGACTCAAATTTTTTTTTCTTTGAACAACTATCCTTTAGTACAAGTACACACATTTATTTAACAAGGCACGTTACAGGTTGTTTTACTTTGCCAAAAATCTAAAACTACAACAGTAACATACAGAGCAATGCAGGAATGAAATTCACTCCCAAATCATTTTATACAAAATATCACACTGGTTTAAAAAAAGAAAAAAGAAAAAAAAAAAAGAAAAGATCCTTACCTATGAAGAACTGTTAATAATTAAGATGTATACTTTTGTGTTATAGTTTCATGAGCATGCAGTGTTATAGGATGATATTTATTGTTAGATAATGACAGATTCATTATCTTTGTGTTTGTGTTCTTTAGATTGAGTCATTGTTATCGTTTTGTGCATTATATTGTGTTATTTGTATTGTTGTGTATTGTGATGAGTACTGTGAATGTGTATGGCTGTATTTATATCAAACACATGTAGAACAGCTGCTGCAATGTAAAAGTTACTTCAGAATCAAAGTCATTTTACTTTGTGTTTTAACCATAAATGTTACGCTGACTGACAGAAGCAGAAACAAAAGTAGCTCACCATAAAGAAGGTAACCACAGGTTATGGCTACATTGAGTTTGACAAGGCTCGGGTCACCCCTGTGGAACAAAGAACAGAGTGTAAAGGTAATTTCCACACGGCTGTAACTCTGCCACACTGAGGGTAAACACGCCAGGAGGGGGAGGCTGCTAAATATGCTACAAAAGTCAAACTGTGCTCCTCTGATCAATAATCTACTTCTGCGAAGAGAACATGATGCAATTTTGAAAACTAATTAATGTAACAATGTTAAGACACTCATCATGAAAGATCATTCAAGGTTGATTGTCTAATGCTGATGAGCTTGCTGTGGTGGCCTTGTATGCGCTAAAGCCTTGATTAAAAAGAACAGCACATCGACGAGGCTGCAGAAGGCGTCGAGTTGTTTGCGGTGACTCAGTAACGTGAAAAACAGCAGGATAATATTCACATCATTTCCCCTCCTGTGACGAAACTTCTGAATAAACAGTAGTTAGTTCAGTCCACAGACCCACAACCTGCTCTAGTGACGATTTGGTGTCTCTGCAAATAACATCTGTTCAAAATAACAATGAAAGCGTCTCTGCTTCAACAGACATCTGATCCTGGTCTCAGTCACAAGTATCGTATAGCGAACGACTGGCTGACCACACACACACACACACACACACACACACACACACACACACACACACACACACACACACACACACACACACACACACACACACACACACACACACACACACACACACACACACACACACACACCTACTGTACGATGGCTCACCTCACACACTAGGTGACCCTGACCCTGTCCAATTTTATCCTGCAAATTTCACCTGAGGTTGTTCAGCACATGATCTGCATTTGAAATAAGCACTTTGACTGAACACATGAGCAATATAAAAAGATGCTGATTGTATTTGTATGCATATGCGGCCCAAATGTTTTTCTGATGGCACCGGGAGCAAGAACAACCTTATAACTTTCTCCAGGAACTTCTCATCAGCTTGGCCACAGCGTTAATGAAGCATTGTGTTTCTCTCTCATTATGTATCTAATCTAATGTCTGTGTGATGAGAGAAGGCTCGCCCTGTTAACTGATCACTTGTATCACTTTACCACTGCACTTAGACAGAGACACAGCCAGCAGCACATGGAGGCTTGGATAAGACCCAATCTAAGTGACAGTGTGAGTCTGAGAGTCCAAAAGCAGCTTGATAATCACATCAGGGTGATCCAGCTTCAGTTAATTAAATGTACAGTAAAGCCAAGCTCCTCTCTTGATGTGCAGTGAACTGACTGGAATTTGGTCTAGAAAATGATCTGCAGCCTTGTAGGAACATTTACTAATGTTCTTGCACTCAGTTTTTTTTTGGGTGCAAACAAAACTGGTGTGTGGTCCAGACCTGTTGTATCTGTACAAGTCTGCTTTTCTTCACAGCAGGAAAAAGACTTGTAATTAGCAGAAAGCCTCTAAGAGTAATAATTTCTCGGTCTGAATGAACTGAGTTTACTCAAATAAAAAAATCAAAAGTGAAACTTAACATTAAGTTCACTTAATCAGTTTTTTGGGCTTTGCTGCTTTGTTTGATAGGAAAGTAGAGAGTGACAGGAAAGGGGCAGAGAGAGGGAGAGTCTGGCCGGTTGAGAGTCAAACCGGCGACTCGCCTGCTAAGAGCATCTGGGGTACACGCCCTAACCACTCGGCTATCAGGTCGCCCCAAGTTCACAGAATCAGTTTGATTTCCATCAAGCCTTGCCAATTAACTAAGAGGATGACAACATTTTTTTGATATATTATAAGCATTAGTATTTTGGCACAACAAAGTGGTGACTAGAAAAATTCTCATTCTACCATCTGCGTATTAATCTTTATGCAAGTGTAACATCACCTGTAATAATGTATTTATCTCTGTGACTGCCTCCTGGACTGTGTTGCTTTAAGGTTCCTTTACGCTGTGCGATTTTTGGCCCATTTGAGACTAAAGTTAACAGTTGTGAAAGAAACGTGTTAAAATCTCTGGACCGTGAGACATGTCCGCTGATGGCTGATACGGAGCTTTGAAGACCAAAGAGCCTGCAGCACAATGTCAACTTGGAGAGCAACGCAATGTGTTGCATAAAACATTTCCACCAGGTTGACCTCAACACCACCCTGAAATTTGGTCCGCCATTCCCCTCTGCTGGCCCTGCACATGTGAAGTTCAGGTCTAGATAAGCCAATCAAGAACTGCAGCGGAGGCATGGCGGCCAGACACGCTGCTTGTTAACTGAATGGATTATGATAACGGCCGAGGCTGCGCTGCCAGCCAGAGTGACACACTGAAAAGAGCCTAAGCAGCAGCCGAAAACAATGCAGGCTTCTAACAGTCTGGCTCTGGCTACTCCAGCCTTATTGAGAGCAGAGGGTAGAACAATGCTGCTATGTGACAGGTCTTAGTGATGCTGTAATACAATCAGATTGACTGGAGAATTAATGCTTGCACCACTCTAGTGTTGCAACGAGATGAGCTTTAAGGCATTAGGATACTGCTGGGGATCAGCTAGGTGCTGCTGGGTGATGGGGATAAAGTGAGAAATTTAACAAGAGAAGTGAAGAAATAAAGTTAAAGTTTGAACATTAACACAGAGACTATTTCTACAAAGAGAAAACCACTTGTCACCTTTTCCTATTAAATTCTGTCTAAAAAATATACATAAAGACAAAGATGCTTGGAGAGGAGGGCTAAAATACCAAGCACCAAACACTTAGCAGATGAAGATTGGTAGCAGGAGGAGGGAGCCCCTCTTGACACCCCCCTTTCCTCTTTTTTCTCCCCTTTTTCGCTCCATCAGCGATGCAGGCCAGGGCCGACACAGAGACAATAAGAGCGAGGGAGGTGTGCTGCATTGATTCGACAGCCCGAGATGTGGGGTGCTGCTACAATGGACAGCTAGAGGCTGGAGGAGGCTCATGGAGGGCTGCTGGTTGTGGAGGTGGGGAGGGGGGAGTGGGAGGTTCACATGAACAGAGAGGCAGAAGGAGGGGGAGCAGCAGAGGACTAGGGCTGCTGTTGTTTGCTATGAAAAGGAGCCTTGTTGGTGGGTTTCTAGTCTGTCTGCTAGAGAGCCAGAGAGGAAGCGAAACAGAGGAAAAAGGAAAAGAGGGAAAGAAGAAAAAGCAGAAGTGGAGTGATGAAAGAATATAAGTGAAAAGTGAGAGACAGGAGAGAAAGCGAGAGAGCTGGGGAGACATGTTTTAAAGGACTGATTAAAATATTGAAGGGAGAAAGAAACGGGGAGGGAAATTACCATTTCTTTTTCAGGATTCATTGATGCAAATAAGAGAGTCAGCAGCAGCAGCAGCAGAGCAGGTGAAAGACAGAGACAGAAAAGACAATAATCAAAGGCTAAATCCACTGAATCTACAACTCTCTGGAGACTCCACTGACAAGTTAGATCCACTCTCTCTCCTTCCCACTTTTCATTCTCATGAAGGGAATGCCGATCGTCATCTCTCCAAAGGTTTTAACGTCCATCCCTGATGATCCTTCACTACTCCTCACCTCCCATCTTCATCCCTTCATCTGTTTCCTCCCTCCTCAGTGAGCTAGTCATCTGAAAAGGCAGCTGTGAGAAGACAGGTTTCTCCTAAAAGCACCTCAAGCATTCACGCTACTTTTCCTTTTAGCCTGCCAGAATGACGAGGCACGATGTGCCTGTGTTTTTGCCTTTTCCATCGGGTAAACAGCATCACTTCTGTGTCGTTTATGAGGGTTTATAGCATGGTATCTATTTTATTTGCATGTCTCAGATTCTCTTATTTGATTAAATCAGTGTTGTTGGGAATTTCTCTGATGAATTAGCTTTTGTTTCTGTTCCTCTTACCAGACAGGGTTGGCGTTGACCGCGTCATCGAACCACAGGATGTACAGACAGAACAGACCCACAATCAGAGCGTGCACAGTCGACACCAACCTGAGCATGGACACAAACACACAAGATCTAATTAATAAACATGGTGGCAGACTAACTGGAGTTTACAATCAGGAAGTGTAACAAATGAGTAATCATTAAATTAGGGAGTGCATATGTCTCTGCTGTCTTGCTGCATGTTTGCTCATGCATCTATACAGTATAAAACATCTATGTTGTCCCCTGTGTGCCCATTAGTGTGACTTGTTTTTCATCAGGCCTGAAACATTATGACCCCTGATCTCTGGAGCAGTTATCTGGGCCACTGAAGAGATACTCCAGAGGTCCAGTGGCTCTTATCTCGCCTCCACCAGAAACACAGTTCCTCTACTGTCACAGTGCAGCCTCTAAGGGCACAGTGGCTCCTGTCCACAGGCAGCAGCTGCTGGACTGAGCCAGTGGCCAACACTGGCTCTACAGATGGGCCACTGTATGAGTGGATGAGTCCACAATTACAGCTGAATCAGAGTCAAGTGTCTGGGAATGGAACAGACATGAAGGAACTTGGCTAAAGGAAGTTGGTAAAACTGTGTGTCCAGATCACTGTCTGTGTGGGCCATGAAGTGAATCTATTTATAACCATAAAAATAAAAGGAACTGCAGTTCAAAAGAAGAAGGCAGACAATAAAGGAAAGACACGAGATGAACACGCGACATGCTCTTTCTTTGGGAATGCTTTCTTCCTCCTTTACTTGCACTTAACTTGTGGTTACATAAACAGCACACTGACACACTGAGAGCAGGCTCTTACGCAACGGTAGACCACTCTAAAGTGAAGCATCAGTGCCTGGCCTTTGGCTTGTTTTCAATTCCTCGGTCAATACTCCCTGTACTTTAAATTATAGAGAGAGGCTAATGTAAACTATAGTTGTATGAATCAGTGAAAAGGGGCAGAGGGAAAAAAGAAAGTATAGACAGACAAAACACAGCCAATAACAGCCAGTGAAAAATGTTACGCAACTACACATTATTGCCCTCTGAACTTCACCCCTGAGGTTTCTGCGTGAAACTTAAAACCTCTCTGTGCTCCTCCAGCCGTTCACATCACAACTGTGGTTGTGTGGAATGATGATGAGCTGGCCTGAGGCGCATCAGGGTCCATCTCTACAGAGCTGCATCACCAAATGATGCATCATGACTCTGCAACATTGTACAACGACAGTTTTCTAGTGAGGGGTGCAATTTCAATTCAGATTCAAATGTCAGATGAAAAGTTTGAATACTTTTCATTCAAGTGTCAAATACCCTTTTTCACCAATATTAGTGGGTATCAGGAGGTTTTTTAAACACACGTAAACCAAGCTGATAAAAGCTGATTGACCCATTTATCACTGCCGGTCGATTTGCCTTTCTGTTCGGACTGACACAACTGCAGGGAGCGATGTCATCACACACAGACGCAGGGGGGAAAAGAATGAGGCGCTAGCCAGCGCGCAGACCAGTAAAATAGATCTTTCACATCTCATTATCAGGCTGGTGCTCCTGTAAAAGTGTTGGAGCTTCCGTGTGAGAGGCTCCGAACGGTGATTGTGTGTTTTTAAAACTCATTTTTGGGGCTGCGGCTCACTCTTTCATCCCCGAGTGCAGTGTAGCCGCTGTGCGTCTGGTTTAACAGCAGCGTGCTGGGCAGGTTTGTTGACGGTGTCTGTGCTCTGAAAGACGTCAGAACAGGAAAAGATGTGAAAATTTGTGGGCTCACACGGGTGTTGTGTTTACATCAATGCCAATCGGAGCCGGAGCCGATAAATACCCACAGTCATTTGACCCAGATGCGAATGCCAAATATACTCTTTTCCATTGTTGACAAAAGCCCAATGTTAACGGGTCTTAGCGGGTTTTTTGACCAGTGGAAAAAGGGCTTAAGAAACAGTAAACACAAAACGACTGAGTGACACAACAAAACGCTGGAGGGTGAGCTTTCATTACAGTGTGTCCTGTCATACATCTGAGAGGAAACATTTCTTTTAAGTATCTTAAGTAGCATATATTTTAAGACATGTTAAGTGTGGTATCTCATTCACCTTCACAGCTTCAACACCCAAAAGACTAAGTAGTCACTTTTTTGGCCTTGAATCCATAAATCCAGTGAATTAATGAATATAAGGAGTGTTTCTTGCAGTGTTTTATAGCAAAACAATGAAAATAAAATTATACACATTTTTTTAACTTAAATGGCAAAAATCCAGGAAATAAGAGCAGAGCGAGATTATCACACAGTATGTGAGACATATTTAACAAGGGTAGTTACAGTTTTGTTTTCCAACATCTACTGACTAAACTGATCATATAAGACGTGTCAGGGTCTGAGTTGCTTACAGCCTCAGCTAGACATCTTAACAATATGTGAGTAAGGTAGTATTTTTTTTTAACGATCTCAACTAGGTATCAGTATACAGTATTCTGTTTCACATCTGTTCCCACATGACATAAGGTATACGAGATGGGTGGCAGCTCCACATATGGTGAGTTTGAGGATTTTAAAACCCATCTCAAAAGAATCAGACTCCTGTTTGCTGAATGTCTGTCAAGCATCACAACAAACCTTTGATGGCAAGAGCTAATACTTTTAAGGAATTTTACTTTTTATGAAATATGCTAATTTGTTTTCTTGTCCAGATTTAGATGAGAAGATCACGATTATGCTTATGTCTGTAGAGTAAATATGAAGCTGGAGAAAATGAGATATAAGCGCTGATATCTTCAGACAGAGCCAGGCTAGCTGTTGTTATCTCACTCTCAGCAAGAAAGCAAGTATATGAATTTCCCAGTTTAAATTTACTGGCTAATTTTTCTGGCTGGCTAAGGTTCATTTGATAACGAAGGACCATTGCGTTACACCCTTACATAAAAACATGATAACCTTTTGTATAGACCTATGGTGGAAACTGATATACACTGCAACCCTGAGTCCAGCTCTGGTTTTCACATGCTAGCAAGATCAAACTGCCAGAGTGTTGTCCTATTGAAAATGGCCTGCCTGTGGAGAGGGAGTAGTGGGTTCCTGTGACACACCTGGAGTTCCACTCAGTCAGCTTGGTGTGAGGCAGCCGTCCATAACCTGGTGCGATGGCGGAGGAGAGCAGTGGGCTGGCCACTGAGAAGAGTAGCTGGAAACCCACAAAGCTGCCAGCTACCACGGTCAACTCTCTCGTCTCCATCACTCACCTAAACACAACGGGGAGGGGGGGGGGGGGGGGCAGGAAGGGAGGGGTGAGGGCAGAGAGATACAGAGAGGGTGATACACATGGACAGGTTCAATGGATGACTGTCAGTCATCCTGGGCAGTGCCAGAAGAGAAACTGAGGTGGCAGCGGTGTTCAGAGGGTGAGGCGGCACCCTGTGTGGTTCATCCAGTCCACAACGAAAGGAAAAGAGACAGAGGGAAAAAAAAATAAGCTGAAGACACGAGCTGTCTGATGCAAGTAACATGAGAGCTTCAGACAGGCAGGGCAGTCCACAGAGGGGGAAGAGAGGAGGAAGAGCACAGGAGAGGCACTGGAGTTAAGGGCAGCAGAGGGAAAAACACAGAATGGCAGAAACAGGAAAAAAGTTAATGTGTTCTGTGAATACAGTACACAACACAGCATGTAGATTTGGAATAAAAGGTCTCCATTATTATGCATATTTTGCAAGGGGATTACAGTGAGTTGTTTAGGACACACCAAAAATCCCTGAGAAGAAAACAAAGGCTGAGCGAGGAAAGAAAAGAGGATTGTGAAGATGAAGCAACTGGCTCAGCTCATGAGACAGAGGCTGTGGAGACTGTGCAACAAGGTTTTAGCCTGTACTTCACTTCATCAATGCACTTTATTATTTCTTAATTTACAATTAAATCATCTGTCTATTAGAACTTAATTTTCATTTCTTATTGCTAAACCTATCTAGTTGATTTAAGTGTTATCAGTATTAGCCAGAGAAGTTTAAATGTTGGACCAACACCAGCTTAAACTAATGAAAGTAAAACACAGACATAGGATGCGGACGTGTAAATGACTGACTGTAAACACATCCAAACACACAGTGTACAGACTAACTGAAGAGATGTTTTTACTCTCACTCAGGTCAACAAACCAGACGCCTGTGTTGTCACATCACAGGCAATCAGTGGAGCTGATGTGAAACAGCTTCATGTTTGAAAGCAGCAAAGTCAGTTTTTTTCAACTGGTCTTTTTCCAGGCACAGTTAAATGAGAAGAGTGTAGAAATGTAATCTTCCAGTCGACAAAGTAGTTTCTCCAATCACTTTAGATTTACGTTACGGCTCAAACTGTAATCTTTTAGGCCCTCCAGAGTTAAAGAAAAAAAATCAGACACTGTTCTGAGCCACTGAATGTCTCAGGGTCGGGCGAAAGCATCAACAACCCGCTGACTCTTGTCTGGCCTCCTTCCCTAGATAGACAAAATAAATTGCAAGTGCTGTAATCCTGGTAATTTGTAGTCCTGAATGTGAACTGAGGACTAGAATTCCCGATGTTGTGACCAGCTTCTGAGTCTTCCCAAATATTTACCATCCGGCTTTGTTTGTCAGCTTCCACCTTCTCAAATCACAAAAGCTGTTACAGCTGCAATCACAGAAAAATTATCCACATATCAATATCCAAATAAGAGCCTTTATTAATCTGCAAGAGCCCGAGACCACAAAAAGTCACTATAGTGCATCCTCATCATGACCTCTCATCTGTTCTTGAGTAACATCAGCGATTGCAACACACTGTATCTCTACTGGTCTGGACTCTGGCCTGGAAAATGCACTGGAAGTCTGATTAAACCACAGCAATTATGTAAGCTATTTAAAACCACTTATTCCAGGAGAGCTGATGATTAGGATTGTGCAAGGTAAAGATTACCACTGCCTGGTAGACACAAAGGTGATAAGCTAATTCAATGCAGCCATATATTTTGTGAAGGCATTGTGGTTGCAAAGCAACCTAAGTAGTTTAGCCGCAGGGCAGCACATGACACTTAAGGCACGTAGCCCACGTTAAGTTCTATTTTTACTCTAAAATGTCCAGTGTCATACATGCAAAGTGTACCATAAAATACAAGGAAACAGTACGACAACAGGCCCCTCAGTCTTTGCTCAAAGCCACCGGAGGCAATCTTCAAGATCTGCAGAATAAATCTCAAAATGGACCAAAACAGACAGGGATCCCTGACAACTCTGAAATACACCTTTCCCCACAAATCAAAGCCGCAATAAGAAATGCAGCTCCTACTCTGCTGAGCTTCCCAGTGCCCCATTCTCCAGAAGCTGGCAAGTTTAACAAGGAAGCTGAGGCGGCATTTTGTTCTTGGAGGAGCCACACCGCCATGAGAGCCTCTCATTGTCCCCAACAGCAGCAGCTATGCACATTCCTGGGTCACGTTGATCATATGCAGCATGTGCCTGAATAATTCATTGGCGTTCTTCACCTGGCAGGCTGGTTCCCACTGCCCCATGGGAAGAGGCAGCACGGAGCCTCCTCACTGCGGTTGACAGCCCGGACAGGAGAGGTGCTCAGCCGTGCACGTTTGACCTTGTTCCGCTGCACTATCCTGCTGCTGTCAGCAAACCGTGACCCCGTGACATATCGACCAAACATAAATAATAGCGGTTCAATTTTCCCCTGTTCCTTTGGAAATCTTAAACCGGCCCCTGTCTACCGCAGTGCAACACCAGACCAATGGGTCTGACTCACAGCCCTGAGGACACAATCCCTGGCCAGCCTGATCTTTGCAAATCTCTGCAGGCAGGAGGGATCATGGCATGAATACTGATACATAACTGAAGATTACTCGCATTCAAGATGACAGATAGCTTCGCATTCAGCCCACAACAATAAACAAAACACTACCAACTGAGATTCAGAGCTTTGTGCACGCTTGCTCACAGCAAAAGGCTTGTTCGGTTCAAAGTAAAGGACATATGCAGCTGGCCGTAACTGATCACCTTTACTTTACACGCCTTACATGCTTTGCAGGTGGCTGCAGATGCACAATAACGCCCTGCAGACGGTCACCGGGAGTGCTGGGCAACGTGTCAGATGCCATTATAATCGGCCACACTGTCCGAAATACAGCGCAGCTGTAAAACACAGGACGAGCAGGTGTTGAACGAGTTGTAACAAGCAGCAGAGCCGGCAGCCAACTCGCATTTCCAGGGGCGAAGTTGTTGACTAAAAGTGTTACGGTCTGTTACGTGTGCTGAAAGAGCCGCAGGCTCAGAGACACAGCAGGCGCACAGAGCTGCTGCCGACCTGAGATCTCCGCCGTCACAAGATATCTCAATTGTGTTGGAGATGAAAATAGAAAAAACACAATGTGCACCATATTTGATGTGGTGGAAGGAGCAAGGAGATTCCTGTTACCTGCTATCCGTCGCATAGGTCTGTGTAGGCGGACAAACCCCGGTTCAGCCACCGTCTTCTCCACTTTCTTACAACTTGACGTTAGCTAGCAAGTCGGCTACACCGTCCGCTGGCTCTCTCTGTGCGACCCCGGGAAAGACAGAAACAGCCTCCTCTGCTACGCGAACAAAGCCGCGTCCAAACAACCATCACAGCCCGGAGGAAGATGGCTCTTCTTACAGCCGTGTTTCCTCGCCACCATGTGTTTGTACTTAAGAGCAGGATAGAAAAGTTTTTCTCCCCGTTTTATTTTAGCGTTGACAGTAAGGACCGAAGGGTGACGTCACACGCACTCCTGCACACGCCCCCTCGGCATTGGCCACGCCCACAAGGAACAAAGGCCACACTGCTGTGTTATTTATGATAACATGCAGCTGCACAGACAGTGGACACTTAAAGGGCCGTATACATCGGGACTTACAACTTTAAACTTAGGCTACTATTGTCCCATCATCTCTGGTTTGCATTCATTTGCAAACAATATGGAAATCTACCACCACTCTTGAAACTTTACATGATCATTATGAGGCAAGACAGTCCAAACTTGTAAACTCAATCTGCACTGTGAGCAAGTTTTAGTCTGTCTCCTAAGTCTAATAATCAAGTCTAATAAACCATGATAATGCATTGACTGGTAACCATTGGCTGCCTGGTGAAGGAAAAAAATCCAAAATTCTGAAACTGTGCAAAACATCTTAAAACTTTTCTGGCACCAGCTTCTCTTATGAGAGGATTTAATGGTGCTTTACTCTGATTGATATCATCATTAACTGGTTTTTTCAGGGGTTTGGAGTTTTTGTTAAATAAAACAAGTGATCTACAGATGTGAAGCCTTACAAACGCACCAGTATGGTCCTTTAAAAAACACAGTTAAATGTAACAGGACAGTTACACAGAAATAGCATGATAAGGACAGCAATGTCTTTTTCTTGGCGTGAAGGGCAGATGGATCGATCTGCTAGCATGCTACACATGTGACAAGGAAACACCTTTAGCCACCATCAGACTTTGGAATGTGAGAGGAAATGGACACACCTGGGGGAAACCGCGAATGCACATGGATTGTGCCCCTTCACACAGTTCGAACAAATGAATCAACGGTAGATGCTTATGCTCTATGGTGCATTGTCAAGGTTGTCTATCTGGTTCCACCACACACACACACACACACACACACACACACACACACACACTGAGAACTGTTTTCTCATTCTCACATACCGGCCTGTAGCCCTGGGCTCATTGTGCGGCACTAAAAGCTCTATAGGAGAGATGAGAATACAGCAACACATGTTTGATATTTACAACATTGAATTGCTTTGAAAATGAATCCTTCTGCTTTGGTTAATGAGTTTATATGAGTGGACTAGTCTACTAAAGAAGTGAGCGAGTCAGAAACAAGCGTGGAGTCAGAGACATTTTGAAAAATGGATTGCATGTTGCCTGGCAGAGTATTAGAGACAGATATATGAGGGTGGTAATATTCAAAGTACAATCCCATGGAAACGCAGAACGGAACATACTGTAGGAAACATCTTAGGCATTACGGTTCGATTACAACCAGAGAGCACAATTAAATTAGATTGTAGCTACAATCCAATACAAATTTAAAGAGAATTAGATTTCACTGTGAAAATTCAAATTTGCTCAATATTTCCTTCCCAGTCTGGCGGAGAGGAAATAAAGGGCAGAGTGAGTGAGTGACTGAGCGAGAGTGTGAGAGAGCACACCGAGGTGGATAAATGATATTTGTGTCGACTGAAAGAGTGTGTTGAGACAGGATGAATCTAATCCCTTCTCTAACAATGAAGAGCCTCACAGATTTACTAAACATCGGCTTCTAATTAAAGCAGATCAGATGCCAATAATAGGAGCGGCACAGTGAGATAAAGAGGTGTGGGGGGAAATAATGCATTTTAATAATATTAGATAATATGACAGGAGCAAACATGTAAGCAGTGGTTGATGTGCTATCACTTGGTTTCCCTGGTGCAGTAGGTTGTAAAGGGTCTGAAAGTTGTTCTGTACTTTAAAGGAAAAATATATTTTTCATGATGTTTTTTTTTTTTCTTGTAAGTTGTCTCTCCTGCCAAACGAGAACAAAAGGGCTTCAGCCATTGTTGTCTTTACAAGACAAGAGGTTATGATACGCCCTCTGAGCAGCGCTACCTCTTCAGGGCAGATTGGATGCTACAGAAAGTCGCTATTGAAAAGTGAGGACACTGGCTGAGATGGGATGAGGCTAGCCAGTTAGCATGCTAACTTCAGAGGAAAAAAACGGAAGTGCTAGAAACAAGAGTTAGCATTGGCTTGGTTAGTTAGCGTTTCTTCTAGACTGGCAAGTAAACAGCTGTCAATGCCAACGCTGACTATGTAGCAATAACAAAAACTTACAAATAGCTAAAAGTTCAAATGTTAAGAAGTATTTTAACGTGTGAGGAACTCTGCCTATTTGCTTTTCTTCTAAGACTTTGAAAGATCTAACGATCTAAACCATTCTCATGTCATATGAAGTTGGATCCAGCAGCCGATTAGCTTAGCTTAGCGCAAAGACTGGAAGCAGGGGGAAACAGCTAGCCTAGCTCTGTCCAAAGATAACAAAACCCACCTAATAGCACCTCTAAAGCTACTAATGCACTTAATAATTGAGCAGCTTTTGCTAATATTTCCACTTTTTTGATTTGTAGAAAAACAACACATTGCAGTTTTGGGTGGGTTATGTACTGGACTAATTCCTGGCTGGTTGCAGTAACTTTCTTGTTCTGTCATCAGCCTGAAGTTGCCAGGTCATTTTTGTATGAATGAAATAATTTCTGAGCTTCAGTGCAAGGTGGGTTTTGTTACATTTAGACAGAGCCAGGCAAACTGTTTCCAGTCTTTGTGCTAAGCTAAGCTAACTACAGTAAGTTATCTGCTGTAGCCTCATACTTAACATACAGACATGTGAGCGGTCGTCTCTCATCTTCCCAGCTATTAGCCAGGAAGTGAACAAGCTTATGTCCCCAAAATGTCAAACTCTCTTTAAATGTATCAGATTGCATGAATGTTACATTTTTCATCTCTGTCCTTATCACTCCTGTTGGGCTGTCGTGTGTGAAAGTAAATAAGTTTTGATGTGAAATGGGTGAAAGTGACTCATGATTGAGTGTGAAATGAATTGAAATTTAAATACTGTGTTTTGGTGTCAATGATAGACTGATAATCAGCACACTAGAGCAGAAAGTCTTTCTATTGAATTCATAAAAATCTCTAAAGAGATTTTGAAAGCTTTTGTTATCCCATTGATATAATTAAGTTAGTCAGCCTCACTAAACAAATCCTTAATTTACATTTTCAAGCACGGAAATCTCATGTCCCTGATGACTTACTGTAATTAACATGTAATGATGATGATAATGAGAACAACAGCGACACTGTTTATTATATTAAGTGAACAATTTAATACACCAGGCTACTTCACCTCACCGCAGGCCAAAAGGCTGTTCTCATCAAGGTGTAAGACAGGACGAGGAGCAGGTCGCAGCAGGGCGGTGTAAAAATCTGCAGGCTGGCTGAGTCTTTGGGTCAGTGCCATCTCTGTTGGGTCTGTTTAGATGGAGCATAAAGTCTGTGTGAAGAGGACCTTGAAGACATTTGCTGGGGGGAGAAAGGTGGCTGGCTTGTGGCCCGGGACATAGAGGTGATTGGTTTTATAGTGGCCCTGCAGTGGATGTCCATATGCTCGGCAGAGAAGTGTGTGTGTGTGTGTGTGTGTGTGTGTGTGTGTGTGTGGGTGTGTGTGTTTGTGTGTGTGTAAAATTAGTTATGGTTTGGACCTTTGCTCATAGTGAGGTGCACTGGTAAAACACAGTGAAGTGAACCATCACCCTGCTGAGTCTTGTCTATCCACATCTCAAGCAAAAAGACTTAGAGATGTCCACACTGCTGTGGGTCGCTGAAGTCATATGGGTCAGTAGCTCAGGTAAAAGGGCCAGTTTACCAGGCCCAGAACCTCCACTGACGACACTGATGGCATGATCTCTGTTTTTTTCTGGGGGCTGACAGTTTGTTAAACAGCTCTCTCAAATAGCCATTGTTCAATCAACAATACCAGGGCACTGTAGGCGTGTTTCAGATTCCTCTACATGCTGAAGTGAATGAAGTGAGCTATATCATCCAAACAAGAGTTTGGATGGTGATTTCTTTTTTTTTTTTTTTTTTTTTTTTTTTACCTTTTTGTGAAACCAAACATACAAGTGCAAAAACTGTAAAGAATGTGTTTGTCTGCTCTAATGTAAGCTGCAAACGTTAGCATGTCTGGTTAACTAGTTTTCTACCAACACTAGTAACATAACCCAACATTACTTCCAAGTCCAATAATAATACACTTAGACTCAACAACTGAAAACCTTTCCAGACAGGATTAGTATATTTAAATTTTACTACTTTGGGTCGATAAACAATTAATTATCATTATTCATTATTTATTATATGTTCATTCTATTGCAGGTAATATGCTGAAAAAAACTGCCTACCCACCCAAATAATGATGATATGAAAAACCAAATAACAATTTTTTTTTACCAGCCTTCTTTTTTTGTATTTGCAATGAACTCATGAACTCAGTATTTCCAGAATCCTTGCTATGGCCCTGGAGTTTCTGTATGTGGCTCTTTGCTCTGCACTGTGAATTTTGCAGAGAAAGGTATTTGGGATTCACATGATTTTTCTTCTGATGTACCAGGATTAAACAATCAAAGTCCTTGCTTGTTTGGTTCAGTAGATATTGACATACAGGCAACAGCAGAGGAGCAGTCTTTGTCTTTTTTCACCTGAATAGATGCAGTCATGAGACTGAGCTCCAGACACACAGGAAATGTCACCGGCTCTGCCCCGAGGTCAGGAGCATTTGGAGCCTTGATTGGATCTTTTCTCAGGTAACCTATAAAACACAATCAGACACAGGGAGAAGGCCACAAAGGATAATGAAATTATCTGGATAGCACGCATAAAACACCGGTGGAAAACAGAGAAGTGATGAAGCTTTTCTGAAAACTACATTTGACATGGCTGAATATGGATAATGAGAAAATATTGAACCATCTGTTCCAGGGAGAAAAGACTATCAAAATGTTGAAGTACAGGAAATACTGTGTAAAATGCCTGCAGGAGAAATATAAATATTTTAATATAGAATTTGTGCAGCGCTAACATACATAATACTTACTCCATATTTATATTACTGTGGCTATATGTCAGGTGTTTTCCCTCAGGGTGCTGTATGTAACCAGACATTCAGAGTATGCAGACAGAATAAATACACGACTTGCACATATGCCTATTCCTGAGTGTACACATCTGCAAATCGTATTCATGTATTATATTAGTATATTAACGCTGAGTTTTTCCTCTGTTTCATGAGGACGGTTTGGAACAGTGCATTTATAAGACAATAACATTAGTTGTAATCCCAAGAAAACACTTGGCAGAATAAACCATTATGCTGCCGTCTTAAGTCAATTACAGTAATTATTAACCTCCCTTAGGCCCTCTGAGCAATGTTTGAACTTACCAAGGCTCAAAATATTTAATTATCTCAGGAGGAGACTAATTAGTGCTGTATTGCAGGTACTGAGTCAAAAACAGCTATTATTCCAACAAATAAACATGCAATTTAAATGTGTGTCTCAGCAGTGGGAGAAGGTCGAGATATAGCAGCCAGAAGGACTGTGTGCCTTCCAGCACCATATATATATGATAAGAAATTTAACATGGCATTTTCTGACTCAATAGTCTGCTACCATATCTTCGTCAGCAGCCTATAATCAACTGGAATAAAAAGCAGTCTGGACAAAAATGTGTGTAATTGCTGGCAGCTACTGCTGCTTGGAGCACAGTTACTGACATGTGCTGCAGGTAAATGATTTGACATCCTTCATAGGTAAATTAAGGAAAGACAAGCCATTATTTAGGTTTTAAATGTAACTGCAGCACCCTTGGTTCCTCACAGATATTACACATTAATTAAAGGCTCGTATGATTGTGATATTCGATGGATAGGACTTGAAATTGAAATGGAAACAATGTAAATGGTGGAAAATCTTTTTCGATGTTTAGGCTTAATAAACTCTTTTTGGTTGAAGGAATTCTGGGAGTAAAAGTGCTTCTGTACCTAATGGTGCAGTACTAATATGAAGTAGTGTTTAACTGACCAAACAGAGATGTTATTGATAACACTGTTGAACATGAGGAGCAGATGCACAATGGTGAACCAGTTTGCAAAGTCAGTACAGGCCACGATCATTTTAACACCTGCTTTATACCCCTGCTCAAAGCAAGTGGAAGTAACATTGACAAAAAATGTCTGGAAGAAATAAGGGACTGTACAAAAAAGTGTGTGGGGAGGAGGTGGTCATCCATAGTCCAGCGTTCATAAACAAAGCAGAGCTAGGCGCTAGTTCTGGACCAGAGCCAGTGCCGGTTTGGAATTGGTTTAACTTGCGAACCCTCTAAGAACCAGTTTGCTTTTCCGTGGGCTAGAGAGCCACAATAGAGCCACGTCATTATGTCACTCTACACATATCTGTACATATCTATACATCACCCAGCAATGCTAGCAGCAAGCACAACATCAACAAGGGCGGACTACGTTGTATCTTTACATATGTTGCTCCAATACATTGGCATCCCTTTTAAAAATGGTGATCACAACGTTTTAGATGGTCTTATTGGTCACGATAATCCCGCCCACAGCCTCTGACATAAGCGGTTTGCCAGTTCGACACTGGCAAAGTGTTGGTGCCACTCTTGAACCAGTTTTCCTGGCTGACAGCTCGGGCTTTGGCTTTGAACCATGAAGAAGTGGTTTGAGATCAGCCACCAGCTTCCAGCTGCTTCAGTGGAAAAACAGAACTGGAGAATGTGCTGCCATTCGCTGCCAATTTCTTCCAGTGACCACTTGTGGTATTGCATCAAAAAATCCCATGTGGCCCAAAAAGCATTTGCCTCATAGACGTTTGTAAAACTAGAACTGCAAACAAGGAAAATCAGCACAGTCTCTATTACAAGTTTTTATTATATTTATATTTGTAAAACTTTCCAGGAGCCTAGAAATGAGGTTTTGTCATCATAAAAGTCTTCAGGCAGAGCTGAACACACAGGTGGACCTAGTGTGGGAAACACTAACACACATGCCACACAACATGGAAGCAAACCCAGAGGCTAGAGAACTTTGCTTATGGGCCACATGAGCAATTTTCATTCAAATGACCAGTGGCTGCCACCTTTGTGTCCAGTATCCAGTTCCCATAATGCATCCATGGGCTGAACATAATTCACTTTATACAAAAGCAGCACCTTCCCTTATGTTATTAATATTTTCTTTGGACCCTGTTTTGGGGGGAAATGACATATGTAATGTATAAGCAAAGCTGTAGGTATCTTGGTTTTGGTTGGGTTATTGGTAGAAGACAATAAGGTGTGTGAGTTCAAATCGCCCATGGCTTTAAAATATGTATGCAGGCTGATTATATACAATACATCTCACAAGGGAAGGCTGAGTTACAATATAAATATAGAGAAAGAAAGAAATCCCTCCCTTGTTCCCTCAAACCACACTACTTCCCTCCGGTTTTCTCCCCTCCCCCTCTGGATGGTTTTTGTACAGTTTTGTGATGTCTGTTCAGCAATTATGTATTAAGAGGTGAAGAGAACACACTGTGATTACAGAGCGCAACTGCAATTTCTCACCATCAATTGATTTGAAGTTGTTGTTATTCTGAAAATGAACACAAGATGGCATACTTGATACTGTCTTCTGGCCCAGACAAGAGAAACACTCCTTGTCATTCAGTGGCCATTACATCAGTACAATACTCTAAACAACAGCCTGCATTTATTAGAAAGTGGAGTGGAAAGAGTGAGCAAACCATCTTAAAACTTCCAAATCCCACCGGACAGAACCCATTTCCTGCAAGGCTGAATTTTAACATTTAGCTTTGTGCCACATTACATAATGTTGGTGGTACTAATGTAAAGCAGTTAGACTCGAATGGGTAGCAGAGCAGCCTATGCCAGGTCCCAGTATGTGTGTGGGGGTGTGTGTGGAGGCGTCAGAAAGGGAGGGGGGGAGAAGGGTGCCATAAGTTTGCACGGTGCCATGCGCAATCTATTCCATTCTACACCCACACAACTAAACTAACTACTGTAACAACTAACAAAATGCTGAAGAAAAGCTTTTCATGAGTAAACAAAACATGTGCAGATACACAAAGACACGCAAAGACACACACACAAATTCATATGCACCTGTCATTCTTTACCCAGACTGGCAACTATTGTCAGTATGATTTAACCCCACTTGTCCTCCATCCCAGGAAGTTTGACAAGCGCCATCAGACAAGAAGAGCTGGTCCTCCTTTTTCTCGAGATGTGAACAGCTGGGGCCTTCTGTGTTATGACTCCCGCTGCCACATCTGGTGTGTGTGTGTGTGTGTTTATGGGTGTGTGTTTGATGAATCCTGCCACATCTGGGAGGCAGTCCAGCTGTCCCGCTCCTCACACGTCTGGACAGCGTGCTGCAGACACCTAGCTGTCACTCCGGGTTACCTGGAGCCCACCTCACTGTTAGAGGCGAGACACTGGCTACATGTGCATCCACACTGCCACATCTGCTCTGTGCGTGTGTGTGTGCGTGTCTATATGTGCGAGACTGGGTATGTTTATCAGAGCGTGTATGCATATGTGTCTGTGTGTAAGTGAGAATCTGTGTGTTAGTGCCTGTGTGTGTGTGTGTGACACAGGGTACATGTATATCCTCAGGGCTGAGGCTCCAGTCTTCACACCTCTCAGTTAAAAACACACCCAGAAAGACACACCAGGCACTGTGGCCAGATAGTGTATGTGGGTCAAAGACTCTGCTTCAGAAGAGACATTTTGAAACTCACCCTCCAAAATTCAAAAAATACGTTTAAGAAAACATTCTTTTAACATAAACCAATTCAAAGATGTTCAATTAATCTACTTATTTTAAACAGGAGGCACACGACAGCACGAATGATATCCTGCGATAGCTTTAGACAGTCTGAGTTTCCACATGCTCCAAATGTTTCCCATTAATTTAACCTTCAGTAAATTTGAAGTACATTTATTCCCCTGGACGTCAAAATCCCACAGATACTGTATATCCAGGATCTCCTTGTTCCTGTGCACCATTGAACGTGTTTCACACTAAGAAAATATTTACATTTTCAAACCCAAGGCATCACAGTTTCACAGTTTCATGGCTGCACCATGACTTCAAACAGAGAACTGTAGATGTCTTGTGCATCAGTTTCTGTGGGGATATAAAACCAGACCAGGATCTTTCCCGATCCTTCACCAGGAGCTGGAAGAGCCTAAACATCACCATGATAAACGAACATTTTATTGATACATTCATATACATTTTTGTGACTTGCCAGATACGTAAATGAACAATATTTCCTAATCAAATTAATATAAAATGTAATTTGACCCAGGAAATGCAAAGCATGTGATTTGTGAATAAATGTGATTACTAGGAGACAGGGTTGTCATTTGTGGCATCAAGTCACAGGCAGCAACAAAAGTTACACACAAGTCAAATAACACAACATACATTTATAAAACTGTGAATTCCCAAGTAAACGTTCTAATATGGAGCATATACAAGATGACACCTTATACTGATTTATATAAATGATACACATATAAATTAATCAAAAATGCTGAATTCTGGAAATTTAACGGAAATTCACTGGTTCCAGCTTCTCAAGTCTTCTGTGATATTAAACTCAACATCTTTGAACTGTTGACTGACAAAGCAAAACTTTTGAAGATGTCCTGTTGGGCTCTTGGAAAATGTGAGGGGCATTTCTTGTTATTTTCTGAAACTGTATACTTAACAAGTTATCGATCAATCAAGAAAATAACTGAAAGAATGATGAATCAATAATGGAAATAATTGTTGGTTGCAGCCCTGGTTTTGTCTGAGTGGAAATGATTTCCACAAGAAAGAAAACTGAAAAAACAAAATAGAGTATATTGTAAAATTATATAGGTACTGCATCTCAGACCACTGATCTACCTGTCCACTGTTTCAAAAGCCAAACGTGTGAAAGGCTGGATGTGTGAGTGGCAGCCTCGGAGTGCGATAGTACTACTGTACTACACTGAGTACATCTCTTTCTCTGTCCACGTGGAGTGTTGCCAGCTCTGTACCTCCAGATCAGTGCAACATGCATCTCTCCCTAAGCACTCCACCACTGAAGAATCTCCACTCTAATTAACTGAGATTACAGCAATTAGCAGACCATTAATCACACCCTTATTAGTTTAGCCAGGCAGAGAGAGGGGAAGAGTGAAGCGAGGGATGGAAAGACGGAAAGTGCAATCGGATGGGAAACAGAGGAGGAGGAGGGAAGATAGAGAGAGGTTCTCCTCATGGCACTGGAGCTGGCGCTGATTTCACACTGCCTTCTGTTTCACATAGTACACTGTAGCTTCAGGAGCAAACAATGCCTCCCTGATTCATACGTGTCTCTACTGTACAGCGAGTGTAGGTTATATTTGCACTAAATAAGTGTCACGAAGCCAACACACACTCACGGTCGCACACACACAGACACACCTCAGTGCAAATTCAAACACACCCAGTGGACGTTTTACATGTGATAGGAGAAGTGTGGATATGGTGTGTAATGTGTTGGGTCTAGAAGACAACTGTGCATGCAAGTGTGTGTGTGTGTGTGTGCGTGTGTGTGTGTGCATGCAATTGTGTGTGTGTGTGTGAGTGTGTGTGCTATGGTGGTGGGTGGCAGTGCGAGTTTGAGCTGGCATGAGTGCTGGTATGTTAAAGCATCGAGCTTGTGTGTGTGTGTGTGTGTGAGTGCGTGTGTGTGCGTGCATGTGAGCCAGGGGAGAGAGGTTGTGTGTGTGTGTGTGTTTTAAGGAAAGAGTGAGAGTAAAAAAGCGGCTTCAGAGGATGAATTTCTAAATACGTTTGTATCTGATACTATCTTCTATCTACTAGTCTCTCTACAAACCCCCCCACCCCACCCCCACCCCCACCCTCCCACCCCACCCCAACTCGCCTCCCCTCGTCAGCAAGCGGGGTCAAATGTTATTCCCTCCTCGTTGTCACGCTTGCCAATCACCTCACATTCTGTAGCAACTGTTTCCAAGGCAACGGAGAGATCCGGTTGCCAGGCACCGAGAGCAATGCATGTGATTGTTACTTATTTATTTAATTCTATCTTTATCTATTTGTTCATTCTAAAAGCGTACGCACTTGGATTCACGTGCGCCCCCCTCCATGCACCAGAAATACACACATATGCAAACACACACGCACGCACATTGTTATCGCCGTTCCTCTCACTCGCTCTCACATGCACACATGCATAAACTGTTATCTGATTTTCTTTTACAAATACACATACGTATATACACACATACACACACACGTGCACGCAGAAACGCCACACACACACACTGACGTACACACACTCAGCAAATGATATGACCCTGGCACTAACTAACTAACCCATCTGCATTTACCACAGGTGTGAAATGTGCACGGTGGATGACAAACAGTGATTATCATAGCAATAAGGATCCTAATCTGAGCTCTGCTCTCCTCCTGGCCTTCTGTTCCCTCCTCTCATCTGCCACGTCTCATAGGAGCTGCACAGTGATAAAGACAGGCCCTAATGAGAGGGCTCTTATTGCACTGTGATTTCCTCCCTCCATCCCCTCCTCCCCCTCTCCCTCCATACCCATCCTTCTATACCTGCAGCACCCTTTCTCTCTCCATCCATCCATCCATCCTCCCATCCATCCATCCATCAGATCCCTGTAGCCACTCCTGCATGCATCAGGCCTTTTGTTTGTCTGGATAAATATTACAGGGTAATTGTAATGGAGTGACTCATTGAGGGGGAAATTACCACTATCACCGCGTGGCCAAATCCAAGGCGTACTTATTCATTCAGAGTCTACTGTCTCTGTTTGCTTTTCAGCTGTGGTTATTGCAGACAGAAGTATGGGGGGTGGGGGGTGTGGGGGGTGGGGGGGTGATTTGATGTGAGCTCACTCACAGATGTAAGGTGGTGGACATTCTGTTGTTGATGGGCAGCTTTACGATTGTAGAGCGAAGACAATAGATTAATCACCGTCATCATCCTCATCATCACTTCTATGGGATGTGACGAATGAAGACATGCGTGGAGGGAGTGTCACTGAATATACACTACTGTAGATCTACAGAGTAGGCAGTTTAATTGGGCAGTTGAAAAACAATATTCTGTGGAAACAGATGTTATAAATACCTTCTACAGTACACAGTGAATATTGTTATATTTTTAGTCACGTTAGCAGAATGAATCAGGAATGTTGATACTGGTCCACAACTGTGATCGAGACTGAAATATCTCAACTATTGGTCACATTAAGATGAAATTTTGTACATAGCACTGTATTCATGGTCAGCAGAGAGTGAATCCTACTGACTTTGGTTTTCCTCTGAATTTTCCTCTTGTACTAGGAGCAGGTTGAAATGTCTTTAATGAAATATCTCAACAACTATTGTATTGATTTTCATGAGATTGATTTTCAAGAGACTTTGGTGATCTTCTAACCTAACTTTTCCTGGTTCTAACCTCCAGGAGGTCAAGGTTTTCACTTATCCTGTGAAATATTTCAAAATCTTCTCAAAGGCTTGGCACAAATTTTTGTTGGGTAGCCCTCCCTGAAGATGAATCCTATTGACTGTGGTGATCTCATCTACGCAACCATCAAGTCAAAGTTTTAATGTGTCCGGTACTTTGGTTTATGACTAAATGCCTGCACAACTAATGGCAGTCCCATCAACCTCAACTGTAGTTTGTGTTTGGAGCTACTTATCAAATGTTAGCATACTAACACACTAATATTTCAGCATTTAGGTCAAAGCACTGGTGTGTTGTGGGGCCTCTGGTGTGGCTGCATACTCTTAGTCTTGTCATTGTACTGTATGTGAAGTGGAAGATGCTGAAGTGGTGTCAACACGTCATAGAAAATTTTGGGTTGACATGATCATGGAGCCAAATATTCATACCTGTAGAATACCCTGGAATCCAATACAATAGATCTGAAAAAAACAATATCTTTGTTGATAAATCGCAGGAGTTGCAATTAACAGTTATTCTTATTATTGGTTGATCCGCCAGATTATTTGTTGATCATTTGTTTTATAAAATTTGTTCAAAATGTCTGACACAGTTGTCCAGGGCCGAAGATGACTTCGTTAAAATGTAATGTTTCATGTAAACACCAGATATTCAGTTTGCTGTCACGTGAGACAAAGAAAAACAGGAAATCTTTCCATTTGAAAAATTAGAACCAGCAAGTTTGAAGCTTTCTTTATGAAAAACTCACTTTAATGGTTGATCAATTATCAAATTTGTTGAAATCAGTTTTCTGCCAGTTGACTAATCAATTAATCAAACAATCCCTCTGCTATGTCGATGGTCATTTTTGATCACATTGTTGTAATATAGTATCAAGTTTTCATGTCCCTGTGTTACCTCCCTGTATATAGTCCCAGTATTAATCAGATCTCATAGAAAAACCAAACTAGTGAAGCAGGTAATCAGTGTAGGCAGGGAAATCAATTGGATCTTTAATTGCTGTGTGGAAGAAGAGACAGAAAAATTGCACACACCCACCCGCGCACACACACACATGCACAATGACAGAGAGACAGTGGCGCTGATGTGAGTGGAGTCTCTGGGGAGTGGCGTGGAGAATCCTCTTGGCTGGGAATTTCCAGGGTTTAGCACACAGACACAGTTTCTGTCAAAGGGCCCTTTTACATGGATGAGCCTCAGCATCACATTCGCCCACTGTGAAATAGAGGGATTTGAATAATCTTATTACACCCCATTACAATAACACTAATATGATCCAATTCCCTGAAAACTACAGTGTACCAGAGTGGGGAAATTGACCATTCTGACCACCCCACAGGGTTCCACAGATGAGAGGAGTAAATAACAAAAAAAACAAATAATATTAAGGAAAGACGGCTTTTGAGTTGAACTTTTCAGCTCGATTGATGATCTGATCCCGACAGCGGTGAAAGACGTTATCAGACGCTTTAGTAAAAGTAGCAATATCGCAGTGTAAAAATCTTCCATTATATATAAATGTCCTGCCTTCAGATTTTTGCTCGAGTGAAAGTACAGTTTTATCAGCAAAATCAAAAGTGCTAGTTATAGAGGAAATGCTTTCATAGTGTTGTAAATTATATTACCATGTCTTATGGGATTATTGTTAGAGCTGCATTAATGTGTAAGTAGCATTTTACTGTTTAGCTGGTTGAGGTGGAGCTAATTTAACCTATTTAATAAACAGTTGGGAGGTTTTCTCGGCAAACCACTTATAAAGACATTTCTGTCACTGAATCCTAGAAAAACTATTTTCTCAAAATGAAATCTGCCAGAGCAGTGAGAGAATATTTCATAAAAGTTTTTCTTTTAAATCAGCTGCAACAGAATTATGAAACATGATTGAATCACGGTCCATGATACAGACTGTAAACAACATACTGTCGCTACAGTGTGTGAAAAACAAGGTAAGGTATGCTAAGCTAGTTGAAATCCAGCTGGTCTCACGGTCTGCAGTAAATGTGATTTCAATAAAATGCAGAACTGCTTTATGCCTTTTAAAAATACCTGATACCTCGTGCTCGAGGCGATCTGCTCGTGTTTAATTTGTGATGATGTTTTCATGCAATGTGATGAGCAGGACCTTTTTTTTATTATTTATTGTTTACATCTAAATATATAAATACTAACTTTATTGTAATTTAATACTAACATTAAATCTTTATGACTGACAATCATTTGTTATTTTTTGCATATAGTTTACATTTATTTTGTACGATTACATGTTTGTGCTTTTCTCCAGCAGCAGTAATATGCTGTATTTAAACATTTGTAAAGATTCTTATATTTCAGTATCATTATGTAGAAAGGAATTATTAGGTGTCGATGTGATTTCATGGTAAAAAAAAACGTTTTTGAATATTGAAAATCCTGTAATTTACCTTTGAAATAAAGAAATCCAGATGAAACAAAAAGTAAAAGCTTGAATGACTGTCACTGTTCTGCCTTTTGTCACTTTCTTACAGAAAATAATGACTTGATAAAATGTTTATATTAATATTTTAGAACCTTTATATATTTTTTGAATGAAAAATGTGAATCAGCAGAGTAACTGTACCTGTCAGATAAATGTAGAGTAACACACACTCCTAAAGACTCTGAAATGTGGTGGAATATGAGAATAAGTAGCAGAAAATAGAATTACTCTTCAGTACTTGAGTAAATGTACTTAGTTACTTTGCACCTCTGAATCCAGACAGGCTTTTCCTCACAGATACTGTTCTCGTCTGCTGCTTCCTGTTTGTCTCTCTTATTGTCCCTGTCTCTGTTTCTCTTCCCGCCCCTCCTCCAGGCAGCACAACAGCTGAGAGTGGACTGAGATTTATCTCTTACTTTCTAAATGTGTTCCTGCCCGTGCCCCTACCTGCCCGCCAGCCTGTTTGCCCGCCCGTCTGCCCGCCAGCCTGTCTGGATATTGGATTTGCTCTTTGACTGTGACCTTATACACGGTGAGCCACAGGAGCTAGTGCGACTGCTGGACCTTCTGTCCTGTCGTGCAGAGTCGTGTCTTCCTGCCATCGGGGGCCCAGCCTCCCAGCCCCCCCATCCACCCATCCAACAAACCCTCAATGCACACCCCACCTCCCCATCCCTCCACCATGTGCACTTATTGGATTCCCCTCTTCACCAGGCTCTCTGATAAGGGCATCTGTCAAGCGGATGAACAATCAGAGCTAAAAAGGTGTGTGATGCACGCTTGGAAGGATCTTACTTCCTGCAGAGGCCGAGAGGATGGCGGGTGGAGGAACGGGGGGTGAGTCTGAGGACCACAAGCAGGACTTAGGGAGAGGATTGCCATCACCACGGCCGCCCTTCACATCAGCAGGAGAAACCTTTGTCATTATCGGTGATGATGGCTTCCGCTCAGCTACGCGTATTCTCAAGCAATAACATCGACATCTGTATTATCAACCCAAGAATACCCGTGGTCGAGACGGGAGCAAACGGTCACGCCACCTCACTCCCCTCCACCTTCTCTCTCTCTCTCTCTCTCCTCTCTTTCTCGCTTTTGTCTCCCATCCCCCCTCCCACCCTTTCTTTCTCTGTTCGACGCTATACGGCAGGAGAGAGCTGGAGGGAAGGGTGGCGATTTCATAAGCTGCTGAAACTGTCCAGGTCCTGCAAGACAAGAAAAGAAAAGAGAAAAGAGAGGGAGAGCGTAAGTCTTGGGACTCATTCATCAAATGATTAGGGCTGCAGCTGGTGATTATTCTTATTATTGATTCACCTGCAAATTATCTTTTCAATCAATCAATTAATTATCTTAAAATATTTTTTAAAATGTCTTGATGTCTGATTGTTAAGTGTCTTGTTTTGTTTGACTAAAAGCCCAGAACCCAGAGATAATCTCTTTACACTGATACATGAAAAAGAAAAGCTGCAAATCCATTTGAGAGGCCGGAGCTAGAGAGAGTTTTTTTTTTTTTTTTGATTGGAAAAGGACTGAAACAATAAATGAATTACCAATCAACTGATCAATTAATTGACTAGCTTCAAGACAAGCACCACCACATCTTCATTGCTAAGCTTTGTCCGTTGATGCCACACAGATATATGAAAGCTTCATGACAGTAAAATGAATATTGAAATAGGAATTTTGAGCAATTCATGAAAGAAGAGGGGAGTAAATCATTAGCGAGTTGTTTTTATCCGTCCAAATGGAGGAGTGGGTGCTTTGTTCAAGCGGCCTGTTCTGTATTGTGCAGAAATCCTCACTAATTGGAGTAAATATCTCTTTTAATGGCGTCAGCTACAATGCGACAACGAAACCGCTGTTGTTTCCAGTGTCGTAAATATTCTCCACTCACTGTTTCTTCTGCCAGACCAACTGTATCTGCAGTCAGCAGCAGGCGAGCAAAGAGAGAAAGAAGAGCGAGGCTGTGATGGACTGCCGTGCTTACATGAATAGTCATTTTGTCACTGCACACTAGGGTGCAATAAAGTTTCAGCTTTTCTTTTTTTTTTTTTTTTTTTTTTCATTGCTTGGGACCCCTGACTGAGTGCGAGTAAGGAAGTGGGAGATGTGAGCTTTGCCATCCCTGTCCCTGTGTTTATCAGCGAGTGCCACAGTCGCACACATACATCTGAGGGAGTGAGGGCTGCCCCCGCAGTGCTGCGAGCTCGAGCCCCCATGCTGCACACATGAGAGAAATCAGGAGGAAGGGAAAGGAGAGAGAAACAGAGCGAAAAAAGACACAGAGGTGGAGGCTTTAAGGAGAAGGAGGGGAAAAGGCAGACTCGGAGGTGGAGCGCATGCACATGTGTGTTCTTATGTGTATGAGAGAGATGGGAAAAGGACAGGAAGAAGGCGACATGACGAGCGAGAGAAAGAAAAAGGCGGCGGGGAGACAGAAATCAGGGAAATGTCAGGGAGGAGAAAAAAGAGGGAGAGTGTGTGTAATTTCAAGAGACGAGAGAGAAGAAATGGATAGAAACAGGAGGGAGTGTGTTTATGTGTGAGAGAGAAAGAGAGAAAGGAGGCTGGGGGGGTGTGGGGGGGTGGGGGGTGGTATCAGCTGGGTTCGGACTGTCATTCTACAACATGATTGGCTGTGTCAGGAAGAGATAAGCAGTCTTCACATCCCTCTGCCCTCGCATCTTCAAGGCCCTGGAATCAAACGGTGGAGAACACCGCCGCGCGCTCCTCTGCACTGAAAAGAGACTACATGAAAGGAGTGATTCCTGCTATTATTCTAAACACCTCTGCATGTGAAATACCACACTTTTTCAAAGGGTGGGGGTGGGAGGGGGGGGATTAAAAAGGCAGAAAGACAGAAAAGGGCTGGTTTGAAAATGTTAGGATTCTTCATAGGAGGTTGTAGCCTGATAGTACCCTTGTGGTTCCGAGGCCCTGAGATCTCAAATCCCTGTGTCTTTACAACTCTTTCTTCCTCTTCCGCTCACCATAAGCTCTCACATTAGACAGCATTAGGGGGGGAGATGGAGCGAGGAAGAGCTACTCCCCTACGTCTCAGCTCCAGCGGGACTTAACATCTCAGCTCTTAACTGTCCTGGTGGCCTGTCCGGCCGGTCTCCTCTGACTCAGTCAACCCCTTCCCATGTGTCATCTAAGAAAAATCCCCAAATTAATCCTTCAACCATTACTATAAGCTCTGACACTCTTGTATAGATCTGCAGGATTACAGAATAGGTAGGTATTATAAGGCATTACTAGGAATTAGTTTTTTTAAGTAGCAGCTTAAACCTTCACGTCTGATGACGGAGAGGTCCAGTGAAAGGAGTTTTAAACATTCATTCTGTTGATACAAGTGGTTTCTTGAAGAGACGAGTCTTAGAGGATGATGTAAAAATTCAGATCACAGACCCTTTATAAACCCATAGCTTGGACCCACACACTGAGGATTGATTGTGCAGATCTGAGCGCACATCGGGATAAGAGTGAGTCTTGTAATGTTTAGACCCTGCGAGGATAGAACACACACACCAGGCTCGTCTAAAACAGACAGACTGTCTGCGAGGCTACACAGGCATCACCGGCAATCTCTAGTGTGCTCCCAAACAGCTCCCCACTATGCGCCGCATCAATTATTCAACATATTTATCTATGCAATTTGACGGCCTCTCCCCTCTAAAGCTCTGAACAAATTGCGGAAGCAGCTAATATTGCTTCTGGGTCTGTGGCTCAAATCAGCGCGCTTGCAAACCCCAGAGGCTGAGCACAAGAGGCTATAAACAATCACTTGACACTTAGCACTTATATTTTTTGATCTGTCGGGCTAAATGCAGGATGTGAACTCATGCACACCTCCGCTCGGAGTCGTGCACACTGAAGGTAAGGCCTTCTTTTATGAAAGAGACAATGGTGGTAAATGTGCACATGAGACCTGTGGAGCTTTTACAATCCCAACAAATCTAAGCATCCCTTCCCCCATTGGTATAGAGATGCACACAAATGCACAAATGCATGCACACACACGCGCTCACACACTCACACACACACTTACCCCCCCGATACACCCGCAGCTCCCACCCCCCCCCATTTCTTTCTTTCTTTTCCTTTCCACCAAACCGGCATTTAGCATGACACACGCCGAGGAGCGAGGGTAGCCAATTATCAAACAGATGTCAATGTATGCGTTACAATACTAAGGGGAACCCAATTACCACACAGATGTTTTGTTTTTCCTCCTCTCACTCCTATTTTTTTACCCAGCATCCTCTCTGCTCAAGGCCCTCTGAGGATGGCCCAGTCCCTCCCCCGCTCCACCCGAAAAAACACCCTCCACCAGTCACACCAACTGAGGTGCACACATGTACACACACGCACACACGCACACACGCAGCCTTTAGCGAGCCAAATGGAGAGCATGTGGATGTCAATCAACAGGGTGGAGAGGAGGGGGGGGGGGGGGGGGGGGCAGGAAGGGAATGATTGGGGAGGGAGTGTGTGTGTGTGTGTGTACATGTATGTGTGTGCTGGGGGTGGGTGGTGCATAGCTGGAGGAGTATAGGGCCACGGATCAGAACCAAGGACAGCTCCCAGTGGAGAGATATGTGCCGCTTTGCTGCGTTACTAAATGGAGGTCTCCCCTGTGTACACACACACACACACACACACACACACACACACACACACACACACACACACACAGTACATATTCACACATGCATGTGCATTGCGCTAAAGCACAAACACACACGCTTATGTTCAAATACATTCAAACACACACACATGCATATATGTGCAAACACACACACACACACACACACATATGAAGGCTTCTTGTCCAAGCACTAACTACAATTCAGTGATCAACTGTTAGCTCATTCCTATTTCCCCTCTTCATCCATCTCTCCTAATGGATTCCCAAGGCTTCAACCAGTCTTTTTTTTCTCCTTTTTTTCCTCCTCCTCCTCTTCCTCCTTTCTTCGCCTCTCTTTTTCCTCCCTTCTCCTCTTTATAGGGGTTAGAGAGCCTAAAAGACGGAGAGCTAGCTCCGAGCCGAGCCCACATGAAACCGAGGAGATGGAACTTTATGTCTCTCTCTGCTGCTTGATCAATAGGAATTTAATGGACAAGGATTGAGTTCAGGGAGTTCATGCTTGCCAACGTGCCTGAGGGGCTGAGCACATGCACACTGAGAGGCAGGCAGGGAGGCTCGCGCACACGCACACACACACACACACACACACACACACACACTCATTCAAATTGATGTTCTTTCTCTATGACACACAGATGCACACACATGCACATTGCGCTGCCACATGCTCTCACAAACACACACACACACACACACACATACACACACACACAAGCTGCCATAAGGAACCAATTGAATTGCAAATGCTATAAATTCAATCGATTATAGGCTATAGGCAATATTTGCTTTGAAGCAGATTGAAATAATAATTCACTGATTATTGAATTACACAACTCACAGGGGGGGAGAAGGGGAGGGGGTGAGGAGGGGGGGGGGGGGTGTCTATAGGAGAAAGCTTGAATATTTCATTGAAGTGAAGCTGAGGCCAATCAACTGAAGAGCACAACACGTTACAGGAGCAGCCCCCGCCTCACAGATGTGGAGATTAAGTGTTTAGGCCACAGAGACACTGACACGAAACTTACATGAGATTTGCAGTGAGACATGAAAGAGAATTTCAGATGAAGGCCCGAGAGCCTGAAGTGGATGATGTACATCCACAAACACAGCAGCAACATCAAATCAAGCTTCATTTCACTGACACACAGCTCTGGTGGAAAGCATCTGAAAATCTGACTGTGTTCAATTCTGGAGCTCCTTTTTTTTTTTTTTTTTTTTTTTTTTTTACTTTTTAAAGTGTTTAGAATTTCTAACCTTTATTTAAAAAAAAAGAATACAAAGTCATTCACATCTGCAGTAGAGTAGAGGCTTTGAACACGACGAGAAGTCGCTGCAAATGTAAGCAACAAGCGAAGTCACGTCCAACTCTTTTATCTTAGTTCAGTCCGGCGGAGATGAATTAAAACAGAAAAAGAAAAGGAAAAAGCTCCGGAGCAAGTTGGAGAATGACACGGGATGAGAAGAAAGAGAGAATGAACAGAGAGAATGAGGAAAAAGGGGAGGAAGGTGTGATCTGACAAGGTTACGCCGTGACACTGCTGTTGGCTTTGTGATGCGACTCAAACACAGGAGCGCCTCTTTCCTCCGCCCCGACCTCCGTCCTCATGGAGAGGCTGCTGTTCCTTCACGGTGGCCAAACCTCTGAAGCTGCCACCTGACAGACCTGACAGCTCCTCGCCCAGCTCTGTAGCCATATTGGCCACACATTTCTGCGTGACTTACGGTTGAGCATTAATTCTATTACACAGCATTTAAGTCAGACGGATTATGAAAAGAACGGCAGCGGCGGCGGCGGCGGCAGCGGCAGCGGCGGCAGCAGCAGCGGCAGCGGCAGCGGCAGCGGCAGCATCTCTGGAGGATTTATTTCATACTCACCCCATTGTTGGAAGTCTGTCAATTCCTCCTCATGCACTCAAGTCGACGACAGCGTATTGGCAATATCTGGAAATCACACTGAAGGGGGGAAACGCCCCCTCTCTAACTCTCTCTTTTTCTTTTTCTCCCTCCATCCTCAAAAAAAAAACAGCCTCTCCCTTGTAAGGACCAAAAAAAAAAAAAAAAAATGAAGGTAAAAGAGGAGGAAAAATCCGAGAGGCAGACACTCTGCACCCTTTATCCTCCCTTTAGATCCTGGAATCTCTGGCTCTGCTTCTGCCCTCATCTCTCTCTCTCTCTCTCTCTCTCTCTCTCTCTCTCTCTCTCTCTCTCTCTCTCCTGTCCTCCCATTGTTGCGAATCAAGCGTGGTCAAAGGGGCGCGGCGGAGGCGACTCAACGACTCAGGATTCACAGAGAAGCAGCAGCTTTCAGGAGCCGTGATGATTGTGATGCACACTGGTTGGGACGTAGTGACACTTCAGACACTGAGGGATTCATTGGGTGGAAGTCAAACAAACAAACAAACCAACAAACAAACAAATAAAAAAATAAATAATAAATAATCAGGGAATGGGAGCCTGAAGCCTTTAAGTGCAAATTATGTTAACTTGGCTCCATTTTTTTTTTTTTTTTTTGGTCACTGGACTTTGCGTAGCCTCAGTTTTCTCCTTTGTCTCAATGTCTTAATTCCATTAGGCTATAATAAGCACATTAAACAATAGTCTCTAACTAAGGCTTGGAAATTATTCAAATGTAACCTTCACCAAAGTGTTCAAATGATAAACCTGCACACCAGGAGACACTCATTAGGCCTTGGCAGGCTGCCTGGAGAGCTCTACTTTGGAGCCGTTTGCCCTGAACATGACCGCGTTGCACGTTAGGCTAATTAACTTTTCACAATTACAGATGGTCCTGCATTTAAATTCTGGGTGGAATGATCGACATTTTGTGTTATTAATTCTGGGCCCCGCCTGCCTTGCTACCAGATCATCATTGTGCATAAAATTGGGCCCATCTAGCTTCTTTTTTATTTTTTATTTTTTTGGTCTTTTTCCTCTAAAATTGTCTTTTTCATCAGCAGCACATAATAGGAGCTGATGGACAGACGGTAAGTGCATTACTGCCTGATGCACTAGTACAGGAAGTCTCACCGCCTGCCTATTCAAGAGCACAATCTGTGTATGTGTGTGTACCGTGGCCCACTGTGAGCATTGCAGCTCCCTGACAGCAACTTCTCAGTGACTGGCTCTATATCCATCCTAATCCAATCCCATGGGATTTCTAGCCATTGAATTTCCACGGCGAGAGGACTGGCAGATCTCTGCTTCCCAAATCTCTCCAAACCTCGCCTTATCCGCCGGGAGATTACACAGCTCAGCTCCCCGGGTAGCAGTGGAAGTGGAGGTAGTATACTCCAGTCTTCGTAGTAGTGGTAGTGGTGGTGGTGGCGGTAGTGTGGAAGTAGGTGTTGCTCCATCATTGCATAATAGCTGAGTATAGCTGACGAGGTGGGCATATTGTGGGACTGCGCCACCATTCATCATGGTTTTATTATTTGTCAAATAGTATCAGGATGCAGGGCTGTACTGGGCTGACACCGAGAGTGGATTTACTTTATATCTTAGAAAGAGCACACACACATGCACACACACACACACACACACACACACACACACACACACACACACACACACACACCACATCTGACCATCTATCACTCTGCGGCTGATACAGCTGTAGTATTACATAATACTGCTGCATGCTGCCTGTCAATCACTCAACGGCTCAATTCCCATCATATGCATTCTGTATGTTCTCATGGCTCCTTCATGTGGCTCCTTTAGGCTGTGAATACATATGTGGTGATTTGTCCCCCACGTAGACCCTGACCGTCCAACAATGCACCCCACCACTGAGGTCATTTTTGAACCCAAGATGGCCCCCGGCGGAGAGCTGGTGGTTGTTGGGATCAGCCGAGGACTCGGTGAAGAGCTCAGACAGGACAGCTGAGTTGTAAGTCTTGCGCCCGTCCTGTTCCCTGGCTGTTTTGTCTCTTTGGTTCTCTAATTTCTTCTCTCTGTCTTTCCTCTGTCTCTCGCCCTCTTTTGCAGTCTGCTCAGATCCCTGTGGCATGAGCACATTTCTCATTCCCTCTCCTTCTCTCCCTCACCCTCGCTCCCTCAAGATTGCTGCTTTATTAAACAGACTCTCCCTATCTTTCATTTGCCACTCTCCCCACCATGCTCCCCACTCTCAGACTCCGTGTTTTTTATTTATTCTCTCTTTTGCCCTCCTCCTCAACACACACATCACACTGGCTTTGCATACGTCAGTGCATTGCTCAGCAGTCATATCTCTATATACTTTCCCTCTTTATTCTTGATATGATTCTTTTGCTAGACAAAGAAAGAAAGAAAGGCTTCTCATTTCCCTCCTCTATATGTCCCACGCTCACTTCTCTCTTCGCCCTACCTCATCTCTCCCTTTGTTCGCTCTCTACATTGCTCCCGCCCTATGTGCTCCCTCCATCTCTCTCTCTCTCTCTCCCCCTTGCTCCCTCCATCCCTTTCAGACCCAGGGCAGCTATATTTAGCGGCAGGTTAACTGCTCCTGTCAAAGGTCTGATTTGTATTCTCTGCATGCAAGTCTGACTCGGGCCTCGCAGCAACACAAACAAAAGGCCCTAGTTTGAATATGCACTGAGCCCACTGGCTTAGGAATCAAAGCCCTCTCTCTGCCCCGCTGCCAGTGGCGCCACCTGCTATGGAAGGGGAGGGTGGGTGGGTGAGGAGGAGGTGGTGCTGATGGTGGGGATCGGGTGGGGGGTAGTGGGTCGTGGGGACTCAAAGTCAAGCTCAATTCACTCCAAACGCACACATTCATGCAGGGAGGAGCTCAATGGGCCCACTTCACTCTGTTGCACCACACACTCTGAATGTGCAATGTTTGAGTAAGAAAGGGGTATAAGGAAGGGGTCGCGCCCCCGTACCTTCCTCTCTGGGCGACAAGAATACGGGATGGCAGGAGGGAGGGAGAGGACAGGAAAATATAAAAGGAGCCCTGGTACAGGAGACGAATTGAGAATAGAAATCTCCCTTTCCTCAAAGTCGGCCCCAGGCTGAAGTGACAGGGCAGATTAAAGTGAAAGGCACATACATTACACGCTACTGTACATATAAGGACACATGGGGAGTCCGTGGAGTTGAGCTGGAGGAGAGGTGTGATACACCCTGCTGCTTTCTCCTCGCTTCCGCTGCCTGGTCTCATCTGGTCCGGCAGCAGGCTGAGGGTGACAGGCTGAAATGGCACCCTGCTACATCAAGAGATACAGTCACTCTGACCAGAGGCTGTGAGCTCCACATATCCCACATACCAAAGCAAGGCCAGCCCCAAATGTCTGTATTTTGAGACCTGCCCCGCTAAATTACTGTTGCTACGCCCGTCAAGCTTTCCTTTTTCTCAAAGGCAGTTTACGGTGATAAAGGTGGTAGATTTACCCTTTGAAACTATGAAAAATGTCACACAGAGGTAGACCAAAACAGGTTTATTTTACTGTTTAGAGTAGTTTATCAGCTGTAGCTCACTTACTAATTAAGCTAACATTAGCTGGTTGAAGACATAAGCTTCCCAATTCAGAGGCCACATCCTTCAGAGGCTGCATTTGAAGACCGACTGCGTCACAGCTGCGCAACTAGGCGGTCCCATTTCAAAGGCTCCTTCAAATGCGGCTTTTCCTTTCCTCGGCATCAAGGCCCCTAAAGTGTGGATCATCTGTGGCCCAACCTATCCCAAAATTCAATGCGTGCGGGTAATGAAAATAATATGGCAGAAGACAACATCGACAGAGCCCGAGGATTACAATACAAAACTTCAAGTTTATGTGAAAAAAAGTTATGTGTTGTCAAGGTTGCTAGGTGACAGGAGCCACGCTTTGCGGCAACGGTAAGGGCGGACACAGCTAGTGACGCAAACTCCTCCAAAGGCCAAATGTCTCATTTTTGTTTGGCCTTCATAGTCTACAATAGTTACGAAGGGCCACACCTCTGTGCACCGCGTCCTCCTAAGGACACAGCCCCTCAGTTGGGACTGTATGATGATGACGTAGCCTCCTTTGTGAAGTCACCCGTGGGTTTCAGTTTTGAAGCTCAGAGTGGGCTGCTCCACCGTTGCCATCTTGGCAGTGCCTGACTCGGCCTAACTCTGTAATCCCAAAACGGGCAAAGGTGAGGGGGCATGCTGGTTTGTTGCAAGCACACTCTCACCCACCTCTCACGCCTCAAACTTGATTATTTCAGCTGCTTTTTAACATGGGAGTCTATGGGGATTGACTCGCTTTTGGAGCCAGACTCAAGTGGTCATTAGAAGAATTGCGGTTTCTGTCAGTTCTGTGTTGGCTTCATTTTTCAGCCCTGGAGGTCGCCACTGGGTTGAAGACACTGGCTGAGACTGAAATCACTCCCTTTTTACTATAAAGTCCACTATACCTGCTCTCTGTGAGCCTGTAAATACATCTACCATGAGATTCCAGAGTGGAGCTACAGTAATTGTGCCCATGGCATCTTAAAAGACTCAAGGTTAAAGCTACAAAGAGACGGTATGATTGGAGCTAGGAGACACATAGAAGCATTGTTCCTGTATTGCAGTGTGTTTGTTTTTTTACCTCTTGACACAAGTCAAGTGTTACAAAAGACTTTTAGGATGAGGACCAAACAGTGTAACACTCTGCTCTCTGATAATGAGTTTTATTGGGGCGTCTGGAGGCTAAATGCAATACAGAGCAGGACAGAGAAATGCTCACTTACTACTGTAGATAATAAGCTAGTTAGCCATGCTAATGATTGCAGCTTGTAGTAGAGCAAACACACTGTTTAATTCATTCCTGACACTTCCTCTAATTTTTGGTTTTTGAGGGAAAAAAAATCCAGGATTGGAGTATTGCTCACTGTACAGCCCCAGGCTTTGGCATCAGGAGATCTACTGTTGTTTAGAGGGTTTTAGTGAACAGGCGGTCCACTTTCATTTTAGTGATGTCACAAATTAAGCTTGATTTCAGTCTGTGAAAGCCCTTTCTCCACCCAGCCACCCATTATCTTTGATAGGGTGTCAGCAGGTTACAGGACATCATGTTTATAACGGGGCTACCACAGATATAGACAGACCAACATTCACACTCACAGCGACGGTTTCCAGCTCAACTAACCTGCATCACGTTGATCAACCGAAATTAATTGAATCAATTGGTCAATTGAGTCAATTTGGGCAATCAAATGAGAAGTGAATTGACACTGTGCCTGTCACATCCCATCACCATGAAGAAAAATCTGGACCCAGTCATTGTCACAGTGGAGCCAAACAATAAGAAAAATCCAGACAGGAAAGAAAGAGAAAGTAAAATAATATTTCCCTTTAGGTATAGTGATGAACATTAATCCGAGCTAGATTTTTCCCCAGCTGCATTATGATCAAAGTCTGAGTTTTATGACCATATGGTTGGTAAATATTTAGAATGCAAACAGAGACAGTTGGTGTCCAGTCTGCTCAGTCGGTTACTGACATAGCCAAACAATATCAACAAACATGACCAATGATTGCATGATTCAAAAGGGGACTTATCCAATCCGAAACAAAACAAACAAAGAAAAAAAAAAAAACAATTTCCACATAACTGTTTTTGAATTGTCCATTACATCCGCGTGGCATCTCAGACTCAGACAAGCGAAAATGTGGCTGGAAAAACAGGGTGAGCGCACACATGTAATGAATACATTTCCTGGTTGACAGAAACATATTTGAATATAATTTCAAATGAGCTGAGGTACACTTTGTACAGTTTGCTCACTGAAATAGCTTCGAAAATGGATGAATTACCTGCTAAATAAATCAACATGATTTTTCTTCTCTCTCTCTCAACCAGTTAAAGAGTTCCCACAGATACTGTATGACAGTACATCTGGCAATATATCAGTCCAATTAGACACTGAGCGCTTCCTCCTGAAGAGTCTCTGACACTCTGACTTTTCCTCGGATTGTTTCTGTTTCAGCGGGGAAATAAACCTTTTAGTCCAGTTAGAAAAGACAGTCATTTTTCTCTCTTGCTTTAGATCACAGTTAGCAATGAAATACTTTCTGGGAACCTAAATCAGGACAATTATGTAAGTACAGGGTGAAAACACAGGAGGTTTTGGAATTAGGATGTAAAAATGTTGTTCAGAAAAATTACTCTGAAATCGCTGTAAATATTTAATTATGACGTTAAAATTATTCATACTAATGCTGAGTGACAGGCCATGAGCCACTGTGAAAACAAAATGACAAGGATAATGTTGCAATAAAATTTGTAAAATTACACTTTTTTATTATTTCTTCTTATTCTACGTTATTGTTGCAGTAATATTGAGCACATTATTGCCGCTGGGAAACAACACATTATGCCAAGCTTGGAATGAAGGCGATACACCTATAGCTGTAGCTATAAAATATTTACAATATATAATATATTAAATATAGAAATAGAAATATATCAGCAGGCTGTAGTGGTATATCCAAGGGAACAGTTCTGTTTTTAAAATGATGATAAAACACAGGGTAACAACAATGTGGTTGCATTGTTGCATGTAGTGGTTTGACCGAAGTCAACATTTTCATCAACAAACTCACAAACTTCATTGTGGTATCTTGGACAACTTACAGTAAATAGTGTGGCAAGCTACTATAATAAGCTAATAATAATACTTTATTTATTTATTTATTTCCAGGTCCACCCAAATCCTTATTCCCTGTACCACCACCAGTTGGTACTAAATATTTTATTTTACATGTCCAAAATATTCACACTGTAATTTACAGGCTGTAATTTAAAGCATCACCAGTTTTTCAGTTATGTTTTATAGGAGTCTTGCTTGTCAAACTAGATTGCTCTTAGACTGGAGCCTCATCCTTCAGATAGATGACAAGCCGAGCTTCCACGGCATCAGGACGTCAGGGTCGACTTACAGTGACAGACAAATGTACGAATATTAACAACATTTTACAGATGTTTCAATTCTACTAAAGAAATCACAAGTTGTTTCTCTGCCCCGCTCTCCCTCTGTCCTGTCTGTCTGTGTCAGTCCGTCTGTCCGTCTAAAGGCTGGAATGTGTTGCCGAGCCCGCAGCCATAAACATTGAGTGATTTCCCGTTTTCAGCTGTCTTAAGCAGACTGGGAGGTGTTCTCGGCTTCATGGATATTGACTCCTCCTCTGCTCTTTGATCCTGGCTGTGCAGCTTCAGACAAGTAGCACCGACATAAAAGTGCATGTACATCTGTTGTCTGGGTCTGTCAGTCAATCACTCTGTCAGTCAGTCAGTCAGTCAGTCAGTTTGGCTTGGACTGAAGAGGTGCTGTTGTCAGATGTGGAGAGGGCCTCGATGCTTGATCTCACACAGTCAGGATTAAGATCTCCTTGTTTTTCATTTATCCTGATGAGCAGGGTGAAATAGTGCAAATATGACAGCTGCAGCGCGGTTTAACAGTCTCGACTGTACTTACACCCATCTGCCCGGCCTCCTCTCAACAGCTCACTCAAGGGGAATGTCCTCATTGTCTATTAGCTCGGTGTGTGTCCATGTGTTTACGCGTGTGTGAAAGAGGTCCTGGGCCTGTCATCAGTCAGATTTACTACAGCAGCAGCGGCAGCGTTGGCAGGAAGGCAGGGGTTATACAGGCTGGGATGGGATGTGAGAGGAGCTCAGCTTGGCTCAGTCCCTCTGGTCCTAATGTATGTGTGTGGGTTTCTGTGTGTGTGAGTGCATTTGCTGTGTGTGTGTGTGTGTGTTTTTTTCAGGTCAGCACCTCGCCCACAGCCCACTGATGATGTCCACGCCTGATGATGTCATGGTATCGATCAGCAGGGCGTCTGTTGTGGCATTTGGTGTCAGTGTCTGGAGAGAGAGAGAGAAAGGATGGGAGGATGGGGTTGGATAGATAGATAGATAGATAGATAGATAGATAGATAGATAGATAGATAGATAGATAGATAGATAGATAGATAGATAGGTAGGTGCCCTCAGTGACTTCCTGTGAAGTGAATCAAGCCCTGTTACCATCTAGTAGACACAGGGGACTTGTATGGAGGAGGATTACAAACCTTTCTGCCAGCTCCAGCCATCATTTAGACCTACTTCACTATCTCATGCAGTTCTGATCGATACGTTGCCAAGCATCAGGATCACATTAGCAGTATGAATATATAGACCTGTGAGATGTTCTTATAAACATTCACGGCAGTCACCTCGTGGAACGGCCTGCGCAGCGCCGTCGTCCTGCCGGTAATTACTTTAATGAACATCCTCCTGTGTGATGGTGGGGGTTTTTATGAAGTGGGCAGAATCATAAAACATACACTGAGTTGTTTTTATGGATTTGTGTCCTCTGGGTTTCCCTCCGATGCCTTGGTGTAGTGCAGCACCTCCATCACATTGACAGTCAGTCAGTGGGCTGAGCCGTGCCGGAGCTGCACTGTGTGTAGGCTTGTACAGTACAGTTTAGCCACAGCTACTGCATTAGGGCTCGCAGGCTCTGCTGAGGGAGAAGAAGAAGAAGAAAGGGTGGGGGAAAAGACTTTTCTCTTCATCTCCTCCTCCTCCTCCTCATGTATCGCTCACTATCCGCTTCCTGGAACCTGCCCATGCAATTGGATTTAGTGTCTGTCTGTGTGCCTGGTTTGTCTCAACCCTCTCTCTCCGTCTCTCCACCGCTCCGTGGCACTCCACTCCCCTCTCTACTGTCCTCCTTGGCTCGTCCCTGCATTCTAATTGGACGATAATACAGCCAGTGTGGTCCACAACTACAACACTACATGACAGTGCAACAACAATAGTGCTCCTCCAACGGGCTCACTACTGACTGTGTATCGAGTTGCTGCCCCTTCTGCTGCTGCTGCTGTGTGTGTGTGTGTGTGTGTGTGTGTAGTTTAAACTGTGTCTGTTTACATATTTGTACGTGCCGAGTGTGATACCCAGGTCTGGTGTTACAGTTGCTGTTTGTGTTTAGATAAGGGGGCCGAAAGAGGGAGCAGGGCTGGGGGATGGAGAGATAGACAGTTCATTGTTTACCTTTATCGATTGCACTCCCTTCTCCCCTCTCACTCACATTCCTATCTTTTCTACTGCATGCATTCATCTTTATTCCTCCTCCCATCCGTCCATCCACAGACCCTCCTTTACACCTGACCCTCTCCACACTTATCACTGCACCCACTGGCCTATGCTGCTCCCTCTGCATCTGCTCCATGTTCAGCTGGCGATGGGGGGGGGGGGGCTGCCCGAGTAATGGCTGTAGAAACGGCCTAATAACATTACAGCTGCCATAAGGGTAGGGAGGGGTCAGGGAGGGTGAGGGGGGAGCTATGTACGAAGGGTGAGGCTTGGTGGGGTTCTAGAGGGGTGGGTGCTGTGAGGGAGGGGTGGGGTGGGGGGGGGGGGGGGGGGGGGGGGGGGGGGCAGGTGCATCACTAATGGCTTTTTAAAAAGGTTACAGCATGTCGCTCCCTCTTCATAATGGGGCCCTGGCTGTGCTGGAAATGCAATTTCCGGGAAAGATAATGCAAGGAGTGAAGGGCTGTGTGGAGGAGGGGTGGGGGTGGGATGGGAGGATGGGCGGGCGTTGTGTACCTCACGCTTATGTTCAAGTGAAAGAGGGAGAGAGAGAGGAATGAGAGAATAAAGACACGAGAGACGAGGGAAGAGAAAAGTGGAGGGGGAGAGGAGGAAGAGAGGAGAGTACGGGTGTGAAAAACTATATGTGTGTGTGTGTGTGTGTGTGTGTGTGTGTGGATTTACAGACTTTCTTGGATGCTCGGATAAAGCAGAAGAGACAGAGTGAGAGCAAGAGAGAGGTGTAGAGGTGGAGGGAATGCAGCATAAAGCTGGAGGAGATATGGAGACTATCTGCCTGTGTGTGTGTGTGTGTGTGTGTGTGTGTGTGTGTGTGTGAATGCATCAATAGTTAATGAAGACATTATCTGAGGACACTGCACCCATGTATCTAAACAAACATTATCCTTCAACACTTCAACATCCTGCATGGTTGGTTAAAGTCAAGTATACTAATTAACCCCGCTCCACCACTGGAGTCTCAACTTTGCCTGATTGAATCTTCCTGCTTTTCAATGGCTATCTGTAATTGCTAGTCATGTTAGAGGGACGATTTAAGTGTATACATTATGTTCTTGTCGGCGCTGCGCACTTTGCTCGGTGCTATAGTAATACTTTCAATTTATTTCACACACTCTGCACATGACACCAAATCAATAACTCACGCTTATGTGTAATTTCATTGTGTCAGCCTGTAGTTCTGCCTGAACAATTATAATTTAACTAAATTAATATTGAGCTGACATCTGGTATCTGTGCATGTATGTGCATGTATGTGCATGTGTGAAACGTGTGCATGCGTTCGTGCATTGTTTTATAAGATTGTTTTTATAAGAAGCAGAGCAGCGAGGAGTGGAAACATAATAAGATGCTCTACACCTGCTGTGTAGCTTATATTCTATACTAATTCAATATCAGCAACACGCACATGCGCACACACGCACGCACGCACACACACACACACACACACACACACACACTCCCTCCTCCTCCCTCCCCTCCCTCCCTGCCACGTCTCTGTCTGTCCCATCATGACTCATCCGGCTTGTCTCTCCTCCTCTCCTCCACTTAACCATGATGATGACATGTGCAACTTCCTCAATGGAGCAGCTCAGCTGACTGTGCCTCTCCTCCGGACTGTCAGAGAAAACTGATGCCCCGAACTCAGAGCAGACGCTTTTAGAAACAAGTCCCGTATCCCAGCAGACAGAAGACAATGCAGAATGGGATGGAATTTGAGATTCGGGTGGGAATGCCCCTCTGTCTGGTTGTTATAGATTTTCTGCGGTGCCTTTGCTCTGTCTGCTTTCCTCCTCACCTGCCACCTGCTCGCTTGCACTGCTGTAAAAACTTAGAGAGCTGAAAATATAAATCACGGCTATAAATTACATTTAAGATTGAAAACTAACTTAAATTTACTTAATTTAAGTAAAATAAATGATGTGATCTACTAATCATTCTGGGTTGGGTTTATCCCTCAATCTTTTTTTATTTTAATCAATGGTTCCTTGATTTTGGACAGAAACAGACAAAAGCAGGCAGCTGAAATAAACAGCTAAGTCTAGCAGGTTTTATCAGCTATAGCTAGCTGGCTAATTAAGCTAACATTAGCCACATGAGTTGACTGAAATGCTGTGTCTGGCCGACTTTTCAGCCGACGGCTCCATTCATCAGTTGTGCAACAAGACTTCAGTTAAAGTTACATATGTGCCTAGCTAAAGTCTAACATCCTCACTAGATGATAAACTACGTAGAAACAGATGTTAAGCTGTGTCCAAATTCAGGGTCACAGAAGGCCGATAGTGTCACCGCAGCGCGACTAGGCTGTCCCATTTTGAAGGGTACTTCAAATATGGACGAAAAATACGGCCTTCTTTCGGTAATGAAATTAATATGGCAACAAATAACGCTGACAGAGAGCCTGAGGATTACACTTTAAAATGTAAGTATTGGGTTTCAGCTGAGTTGAACAGCTACTAGTACAACTGTTAAATCCAAGGGCCTTAAAACAAAAAAAAAAAAAGAAAAAAAGGCACATGTTGTCAAGGTTGCTAGCCAACGGGAGAGGCACTTTGTGATGCAACGGTAAGGGCAGGTCAGGTGCAGCTGGTGGCACAAAGGTCTGGGGTCAAGGGTCTCATTTTGGTTCCATTACACCTGCGTCCACCAAAGGATGCAGCCCTGAATTGGGACACAGCTAGAAGGTTCCTGTATTGCAGTGTATTATAATCCTAGTATTATAACTATGATATGTAAACTCAAACTATGAGTTTGTTTTAAGCTTACACTGTTTAGCTGCTTGATTGTAATTTCAAATGTACTATATTTTCACTTTATAAGAGAAAAGGCTTTTGAAATTTACCCCTTGGGTCCAAATGATATGTCTGGCAAATCACTATCTGGACCAACCTTGGTTGGGGGGGTAAACTTCTCAAAATCAATGAGCAGTCACTAAACTCAGTGGGGAAACGACACTGTTGACTAGGAAGTCATTTAAGGTTTTCTTTTAGCATAATCTCTAACCTCACCAAAAATGTAGTCTTAGTCTGAGTTAGTTACTCATGTAGCCCTTGGCCTTGGAAGTAATGCTCTGATACAACTGTAGGTAGTAAGCTAGTTAGCTGGGCTTGCTAACAACTGCAGCCTATGTTGACCAGAGCAGATAAACACACTGTCTAATAGATTCCTTGCACTTTTACTTTTGGTTTATGGAGACATTGCTCAGACTTGAGAGAAAAACTGTGCGACAGGCCTGCTGTGTATAGTTAAGGTACAACTGACTAATCATTATTCAGATGATGATAAACAGGTTCAAGTTTAGCAGACGGTAGATTAGAATGAATAAATTGTAAAAAATTAAATAAGCCTGATTAGGAAAAATTACAATGATTTCCTTCTTGGTATCATCTCCAGGGATAAAGTGCTTGAAATGCTGAAGTAATGGCTCCAAATTTCCCCAGTGCAACTACACCCTAAGAAGAAAATTTTGACTTTCCACCCAATAAACTGTAACTTTCTCTTTATTTCACATTTACTCTATTTAATTATTTTCCCTCCTAGCTTTAAATCTATGTTTAGTTAATTTTCCGAGTGAAAACTCCAATTTAAAGATATTGGTTCTATGTATCTACTTATCATATTTGTTTAACGGTATTTTGTCTTGGTTATTCTCTTCTAACATGCATCATTCACTACTTATGGGAATGCACCAAGAAAAAAGCAGTAATATGAGATTTTCTTTCCCGCAAAGGCAAAACATAGTCTCTAAGAAATATCACTTTCTTAATATTCTTCTTTTTTTTTTTCTTTTCTCGGTTTCTTCCCCTTAACTGCACCTTCATCCACAGTCTGTGCACCACTCAGCACTGTGTTAAAGCGTTTGGTCACACCAATCACGTTTACCTTCAAAACCAAAAGAGCATGCTGGTTGAAAGTAAAATTACCCAAAATTACCAGGAAACTCTTGTGATTGGAATCCAGAGAAGAACGCTGTGGAATTAAAATTCCCAGCAAACTAACAGAGGGAGTTGTGCTGCCCACACTAATGAGGCCTGTATGGGCAAAAAAAAGGAGACAGAAAGACGCTGCAGGTGGGATTTCACCAAGGAAACAGCGTCATCCTTTGAACCTCTCTGACTGGGAGGTTTTGGTGGTGGTTTAAATTCAGTCAAGCAGAGGTTTTTTTTAGGAATTGCAGGTGCATCTCTCCGAAGTCTGCAGAATTGAGCTGGTTGCAATTAGTGTCAGCTGTACTGTAAGGTTTCTTTGATCAGCATTTCACTGTAATTCATGGATAATGTTCGCTGTGTTTTATAGCTGCGAATTCCTAAAATGAGTCAAAAAGGCACTTGCTGTGGAAATCGAGCGTGTAGAGTGAAGGGTGTACAGACACTGATGTATAAGTAATTCTTTCCATTATCTGTGACATTAAGAAAATGGATCTCATTATGTCTCATTAGCATACACAGGTGCAGATCCTCTCATTAGCTGCTGTTTTATTGTTCATTTCATTTCATGGCACAGCTTGAGACATCTCTTTGTGTAAGATGTCTGAAAAGATGAGTGCTGTGGTAGAATTTGCTTCCAGTATCCCCTCCACAAAATATACATGTCTATGATGTACGTTGCCATCTTGTGGATTTAACCTGCAAATGCATAATCGCTTGAGAGTTAAATGAGCCACACAGAAATCCCTAAATCTCATATAATAAAGTGAGGTGAGCATGAGAGTCAGTTTTTTCTTAAAATTTTCTGTGGATTAGATACATCTTGTTTCTCCCTGCACAAATTACTACTTGTATTACTAATCGTTCGAATTTTTTTTTGAATAATCCATGCTGGAGAGTTATGGAATTGTAAAATCATTTAGACTATATGAATTTGCAGAGATATCAAATTTCCCACTTTTATTCTCACATGATGCATCATTATCCAGATCGCAGCAGATTCATCTGAAGTGTGTGGTGGGGGAGATCACACTAAACCACATGATGGCAGTGCTGATCCTGCCACAGCACACAGTAGGCCTCCTCAACATGAGCACTGTCACTCACTGTGGGTCCGAATTGAGAGTATTGAATACTGTGAGTTTACCATTCATGATAAAAACTATTCAGCCAGAGGAAACAGCTGGAGGAGTCGTCATAATGACCTTTTGATTTTCTTTATTCAAGTGTAGAAATCCATTACTTTTTTGGAGCTTGATCCATACAAAGGGACTAAAATTATGGGATCCCTGCCCAGTGTAATCCAGTAAAAGCACTGTTAAATCACTTGAGAACCCATATTTAACTTAAATGATGGAACAGACAATCGTGAAGAGTAACTAAATACATCTACCCGTGAACTGTGAAGTAAAACATTTTATGTTTCTTTATTCTTCTACATTTCAGAGGGAAACTTTACTTTTTAGTTTTTCAGTGCCACTGTCTGTCTGTATTGTTGTTGAACATATGCATCACTAAATACAGTTTTATCTAATGGCTCTTTCCAGCATGAAAATACCCCATGTCACAAAGTGAAAGTTGTCTCAAACTGGTTTCATGAATCAATAAACTCAGTGAGCTTCAAATAATCCAGTGGTTCCCAATCAGTTTTTTTTTTTTTGGCTTGTGACCCTTAAATATTCTGGTTGAGGTCTATCAGCCTGTCAGCCAACCAAATTTCTGCTTTGAATTTCTCATTTACTTTCATTTAAGTAACTTTTTGAGGCCTAAACAGGTTAAATGATCCTATATTTTAATAATATGGATAGGATGTAAACAAGCTTCCTGATTTTGATGACAAAATCTATCTGGAACTGAAGTGTTCTTGAAAGCTCAGACAAAAGCTAATAGTAACTTCTGATTTATTGTTTTGATTGCTTTTTTCTTTTGTCATTTTTGGAATCTGTTGGATTTGGGAAGAAACTTTAGCGATTTAATGTAACATTTACAGTATGTGAAGCAGATATAAATATGTAAAAGATGAAAGAAACACTGTAGGCTATCCTACACTTCCCATAATGCAACTAAAAGCATCTTTTCAACATGTAGAGTTGTCAATGTACTTTCTAAAATGTCAGAAACTCAGTACTGTTACCAAATCCTCAGATGTTGGACCCCAGAGTCTGATGAACCAGTCTGCGCTCTGATGGGACACAACAAAAACCCAATGATCTGTGATTGTAAAGTCTCTGTAAATGGAAAGAACACAGAGTCAAACAAACCACACACACATACTGTACACCGCTGTGTACCTACACCAGATGAGCACACAGGCACACAGATACACTAGCGCACGTGTACACAAAATCACTGTGTGAATACTGTAACAAAACAAACAGCACACACTGACACAGACAGATTTTCTTATTGCAATATCCATTTATTGTTCTCATCACACTAATCTTTACAAAACAGAGGGTTTGCTGCAACAGGATGAAAGGAATTGTGTTTTCTCTCTCAGAGTTGCAGATCTGAAGGAGATCGGTGCTTTTCATTGGCTTGTCAGTCATCTGCGGCGTGTTTGTTCTTTGATTTAAAACATGAGTTACTAGACTTTACAGGAAAGTAAAGCTATGGTGTTGACAGCTGAACCGAAGGAGAGCATACTCTGATCTGAGGAGAATCTGGCTCTTTCTGGAGGCTGTTTTGCTGTTGGTGGTTATTTGTTTGTATCCCATTCATGAATTTCTTGTACTACGGCAGCGCTCACACAGTGAACACTGACTCAGATGCTGACTGACTGCATTGGTGAAGAGTTACTGAGGTTTTGCACAAATGAGAAACTTGCACTTGTACCTAGAGTTACAGGCTGTCACTGTTTTGAAGGTACGTTTATTACATTTTCCCATTAAGATTATTTTAAGGCATTTCTGCTGCTTCTCTGGGACATTAAAGACTACAAAGCAATGAGGGAGCAAAGAGATGTCATGCAGTAAAAGTCATGAGTCTGAGTCGAATTCACAACTTTGTAGGTATGTGGTACAGTATGTGTGCCCTGGCTCTCGCTCTCAGAATATCAGTTTTTATCTTTTTCCCTCAAACAGTGAAATCAAACTTCTCACAAGTACAAAATGCTCAGTAAATCTCTACTTCTTCTTTCTCACACTACATAACTTGCTGCATCCACTGGGTAATATGTCAGGGTAACACAGTACATACCCTTAATGGCTATCCTGCACATAAAGTGTAACCACATGGTTGTGGTTTAGAAGAAGCTATATTAAAAAAGGTCAACAGCTTCCTGGTTCATGGATTTCTACGGAGTCCCACAAGATGATACTTTTCTATCTTGTGTGCACAAGTTTTTCAAGAAATAGTGAACGTGAATATAATGTCCTCCTTTTTTTGTTGTCAAATCTGCAGACATGGCCTTACATTAGCTCACACAGCAAATTGTAATGATCAGCAAAGCTAACATTGGGCAAGCTAACAAAAATACAAAACATGGACATTAAAGCAGCACAAAGTGATTTGTTTTGGTCAGCGAACAAACCATAAACATGACAATTACGTATTACCTTGAACACAAACAAAACAAAGATGATTTCTTTGTAAGACAGTCTACTGTATGCACAACCGTCAACTAACATTTTCTAACAGTTGGCTAATCTGTAAGGTAACATTAACCATTAGTAACATTGGCCATGACAACTTTTACAATTTTGAGTTGTCATGGCTAATGGTCAAGCTAACAGTTGCACATACAGTAGACTATTACAAAGAAATCATCTTTCCAGATATTTGTAACTCTATAGATTTCCAACCAAACCACACAGGTGCCAGATCTAAGGTGTAATCTGCTGGGTGTGACAATAGGCACCTTTTAGCTAACACATTAGCCATACATAGCGAATGTGTTGGCTAACAATTACGCATGCATACAGTAGACTATCCTACAAAGAAATTTCTTTCTAGATATTTGGAAACCCAAAGATTTCCAACCAAACCACACAGGCATCAGATCTAAGGTGGAACAGATGTAACACAGGCATGATTAACACAAGATAAACACAAAATGAATTAATATGTCATTGTTGTAGTTGTAGTCACAAAGAATCACTTCATGCTGCATTAACATATATGTTGATATTGTGTTAGCTCGCCTCATGCTAGCTTTATTGACTTTCATGTTTAACTCTGTCCAGACATAAAACCATACACGTCTGTAGATTTGACAACAAAACATCGGGAAAATTCCACTATGTCCACTGTTTATGCGAATTTGAGACAGAAAGTGTTTTTCAAGTTCGCAAAGTCTTGAACACACAGTATCTGAACTGGGAGTAAACAGCTCCCCCAGTTTAACCTTGGTCCAGTGAGCAACTACAGTGGTTTGATACAAAGATCGAGTCATGTGGACGTTTTCCAGCCGGTCCAGTGTTGTTCAGAGCGGGTCAGCACCTTCATACACACTGTTCTCTTTCATCATAATAAATACAAGATTTTCTCCAGTCTCTACACTCAAGTGTTGGTGATGCTTGTGTAAAAATCACACTCTCAATACAAAAAAGAGCTATGTACATTATCATACAAACAAGTTTCATTGTTAGAAAGTGGAGGGGAAGGGATGTACAGTAACAACTAGGTCAGGGACATAAGTGTGATTGTGCATGTGTGTGCTTTTGAACATGTTTAACTATGCATGTGCTCTTTAAAACAGGTCTTTATTCTTGCGTGTGTTTTTGTGTGCGCATGTGTGCGTATATGTGTGTGTGTGTGTGTGTGTGTGCATGTATGTGTGTGTGGTCCAGCAGAGGGAAACATTTCACAGCACAGTGATAGTCAAGATACCAACGCCACAGAGAGAGAAAGACAGCGAAACAGAAGTTGTAAAAAGATGTGTTTGGAGACAAAGAAGGAGGTAGGGTGAGTAAAAACATGGATTGGAGGGAGTGTGCAAATCAAAATCAGCAAAACTGTTACGCCATGTGTAGCGCTTATGGCAACCACATCGTATGTACATGTCAATAGATAAATCTATGAATAAAATCTAAGAAATGAATCACAATAATTACATAACTATAGTAAATCTTTTCCAAATTCCAGTTCAGGATAAATGAGGCCGTTCCAGAGTGAGTCTGTCGGCGTCACAGACAGTGTTTTGTATGAAGGCTCAAAAGAATACAACAAACAAATATTTGCTCCTGAATGTGATGCACTTTATTTGGCTCACTGTTGTGCCACCTGCAGTTGGGACCTTGGCTTTTGTCTTATCAAATGTGTTTGTCTTTCACATCAGGTTTTGGCGAAGTTGCAACCATCTGAGAGAAAAAAACATAAAGAAGATAGCCAAGTGAAGATGTCTGCACTTTCATCCTGTTTGCTTTTGTCTGGTGCTTCTGCTGAGAGATATGAAATGAATCCTTTGATCTGAGTAAACCTCATGCGGAGCTGACTGGGGCACTGCTACTCAGACTACAGTGTGTATGTGTGTGTGTGTATGTGTGTGTGTGTGTGTGTGTGTGTGTGTGTGAGGTTGTGTGTGCATGAATGGGACAAGATAAGGAGAGAGGGTGAGAGATAGAGACGAGACGTAGAGAGTGTGTGTGTATGTGTGTGTGTGTGTGTGTGTGTATGGCTTGCTAAAAGGATGTTTTTACAGGTAAATCTCAGCAGCACACATATCCTTCAGCAGGTTTCTTTGGTCCAACGTGGCGACCTCCCGGCAGCACACATCAAAGCTCTGTCCAGGGGGTCGGACAGGGGGTCCGCCATCACGTTTAACTTTCAACATGTGCCTCCTTCAAATGGGTGAAAACTCATTCATACAGTTGTGGAAAAAAAAAACTAAAAACTGGTGGACATTCTCAGTGGTCACAGTTTGATGCGTTTGTCCTCATAGAGCACGCCACTGAAGATGAAAGTGAACTTCACACGATAGTTTATTAAAAAAAAAAAGTCTTCAATTTAAATATTCGACATGGAAAAAAAAATATGTACCTGACTCTGTACTGAATGTTCAGCGTTTTACTTTACTGGGTGTCCAGCAAAGAGAAAGTCTTTGTAGAGTTTGCCTATCGGTTCCCCAGGGTTTGAGAGGGCAACAGGATGGTTGGTGTGTGTGTGTGTGAGTGTGTGTGTGTGTGCCTGTGTGTTGTATTTTGTGTGTTAGGAGAGGTCTAGACCTGTGTGGAATAGGAGCGGTGCAGCGTTGTGTACCGCCCAGCCGGATGGGCGGCACAGTGCGGCGAGTGCTGCTCCGACTGGTCTAGACTTCGCTGGAAATGGAGCGAGACGGTATGAGGACATCGGGGGTGGCGGGGAACCGATAGGGCTGATGGTCATGTGATCTCGGTGAACGGAGATCCCCGCGGAGTCTGCAGGGGAAAGAGAGGAGTGAGAAAGAGAGAGGACGGGGCAGAGAGAAGGCGAAGGAAAAGAGAAAAGTGAAGAAAAGAATAATCAAGAGCAATGCACGGGATGAGGAGGCGAGAAGGAGGAGGAAACAGAAATAAGGCAACGGATGACAGAGGTAGTGAGGAGTGACAATGGCGGGCAGGAAGGGTTTAAAGTTGTTCAGAATGGCTGGACGTAGGTGTTGTAAAGTGGGGAGGAGGAGGTGAGTGCAGGGTGCTGGAGGAGAGTGAGGGACAAGGGAGCAGATTGAGAGGAGAGAGGCAAGGTGGGAGACAGAGGAAAAGAGGCAGTCAGGTGAGGGTTAGTGACAGTGACAGATCACAGAGGGCGCAACGCAAGACATCTTCCTAAATACTTGGACGTGGACTCATGCTACCCAGCTGCTGAGATAACCTCTTTTAAATGCAGCACTGTTGAAGAGAAGACATTACTTGAGGGGACCTCCACAGTCTTCCTATTATTTCTTTTAAGCCGCAGCTGAATTCATAGTTTTCCTCCAGCCATCTGCTTTGCCTCATATCCAAATAGTAAATTACACCTCAAGTGTGTCAGCCAAACTGCTGACTCACCTCAAAGAGATTAAGTGACTCTCTGAATCCCCGATAACAAGGAAAAGAGTAACAGTGTAGTGTTTAGTAGAGTAGGGTTGCGCCTCATTCTAAAGCAAACACTCGCACTAGTCTTCGTTCAATCCTCTGGTTGGATATAACCACAGCTCATTTCACACAAGTACAACGGATCTCAGCTGCGTTCTTATCGGCCTATAACAAGGCCTGCGTGCGCTGAGATTTAAAGGATTCACTTGGGTGTTTTTGTTGGGACTGGGGGGTGCAGGTGGGGGTTGGAGCATGCATGTCTGGGGATTTGTTCTTTTTGGGGGAAAAAGGAGGAGGACAACGGACTCAGGTAAGAGACAAGGGGTGTGTATCTCTGCCCCTCTTTTGTGAGCGCAGCCGTGCCTCATGCCCACCCCCGCCCCTTACCTGAGGACCACTTAACTTTTCGAGTGGACTCTCCACACAGGGAAGCGTCACCATGGGCATGCCCAGCACAGACTCGGGACGTTGGGATCGCGGCGGAGGAAGACTGGGCTGCAGCTGCTGGAAGCTGTTAATCACACAAGTCACCTGGAGATAGAGAGCAGGAGGTAGAGTTAGAGAGGAGCTGAAACTAGCTGGCTGTATTAATGTGTGGGCTCACAGAACATCCCCCCTGTGGGAGCCATTAAGCTAGCAGAGTTAAGGCTAACACTCAGGGTTATTTTTTCCAGACTTTAGAGAGCTTGTCTGTTCTCACCAAAAACACCGCGATGGCTCCCCCGGTGAAGAACCCAGCCAGGACGTCAGCCCAGTGGTTGCGGTATTCAGCCACCCTGACCACGCCCACCAGTATGGCCAGACAGAGCAGGGTGAGGCTGATGGTGGGCTTGGTCAGCCGCGTGCCTTTGGTCTTGAACACCAGTGTCACGTACATCTGCAGAGAGGTGTAGAAGGCACGCACAGTAGGGTACAACAAACACAGGAAGCCACGCAGGACACACAAGCATGTATGTGTCATTACAACCGGACTAGGTTTTTCATGAACAGGTAATGAAGTGTAGAAAACAGAATTTATTCCTTTACTGGCTGGTTAGAGATTAACAAGACTGAAAATTACCTCATTAAAGGACAGTAGGTTTACAACTGCTAGGATGAGTTCTTTTAAGGTGTGTTCAGACTGAACATAAACTTTAGAGAGGGTGAAACAGCATACAACATGTTTGGGGCAAATAAACACAGGCTGCAAAAACACTTCAGCAGTGAATAATGCAAAGTGAAAATCTGGTTTGCGTTCAGTCTGAACACATCTTAAGAATTTTCAATTCTTTATGAATCATTAATTCCACTGCACTGAGAATATTTCCCACCCAGTGACCATGCACACCTAGCTAGTGTTATTTAAGGTAATTTGAATAAGCAGAGACAATATGTGGGGCTCAAATATTGGCTGTGTGACACTGCTTCATTTTTCAAAATCTTTCAGTCCACTTGAGCAAAATCAACACTTTTGTTCACTTTAAAAGAAAAAAAAAAAAAACATTTTGGGAAGTTTGCCTTAAGTTTAATGAGAAAATCCTACTGCAGTCTGAATGTGTTACACCACCCTGTTTAACACATTTGTTCAGTTCATTCATTTTTTGTGTGAATTTAATAAAAAAAGATAGGACATGTTAATTAGTGAGCCTTAGCTTAGATTTTGTGACCTGTTAGCATCTTCCTCATGTTTCCAGTTTTGGTGCTAAACTAAGCTGGTGGTAGTTTCACATTACTGTACTCACACGACAGTGGTATTAAACTTTTTATCTAACTTTTAGTAAGAAATGACCAAATTAACATATTTCTCAAAATCCTAAAATACCCCTTTAAATTTGTGGATTCTCAGCAAGTCCCATGGAATAAAGTAAAAATAAAAACAAATAATCACTAGAGGAGAAGTAAGCAGTGTTTCAGTTGGTTGTGTTTACAGAATCACAAAGTATCTGGTCCAGCATGCTCCAGCCTACCACTGTGTACACTGCAGAGTAGACGCTGAGCGCTGCATCCTTGGACGGGAAGGATTTGCGCGCAGACATGACGATCAGTGGGTTGCCTGTGCAGGCGCGGCGCTCTGTGATGTACTGCATGGTGGACTGGCAGCCTAACGCTGTGTAGTTCGGTCGGCAGGCGGACAGGAAGTGAGGCGTCTGGTTTCCTGTAACTACCTGGCCGGCATTTGCGAAGATGGTGGTGGTGAACAGGCCGAAGGCATAGACACCTGGGTTGGATACAAGTATGAAGGGGAGATGGTTAGTGGGTGGGAAAATTATGGGAAAGGTGACAGATACATTGCGTAAAATAAATAAATAATAAAAAGCAGAGTAAAATGGGAGAGAAAATTTCAAACATATGTCAGAAGATGAAGAAAAGCATATCACACTTATCACAGAGAGTGATATCAAAACACGTAACAGCACCATGATATTAAACAGGTGATAATGAGCTTTTCCTCTTAAAATAGCTTCAACACATTATTATCACCTGAGGTTTGAAATCGCCAAAGAAGCCTTCACCTCAGCTGATTCAGCTTAAGATGCTAATTTGCAGACTGTTTAATATTCATAAGTATCTTCCCGCCATGATCCTGAATATCTTACCTCAAGGATTATATCGCAGTTTATTATCCAATTAACAGCTGCATGTATAAACGCTGAAGTGTAGCAGGTCACGTTCTTACAAGTCGACCTTTTCTTTCATGTTGTTTTGATCTTTTTCATTTTGTCTTTCACTCTTCCTGACAACAGAGACACAAAAATGCCCTTTCACAGGCCTGTAAAGAGCAGAGAGGCTGTGTAATATAAACCGGCATGCTCACCGAGGAAGCGTATTATGCGTCTCAGTAGGGGGTTGAAGTAGCAGCAGTCTGCAGTGACAATAGTCTTCTCCTGGGTCCCCTCTGCCTTGGTGAAGAAGGCACACAGCTCTCCGACAAGAATCTGTGCACACAGAGCAAACACATTCATTTTATACATACGTACAGTACCATTTCATGGCTGTATTGGGGTTATGGTCTCACCACTGCAAAAACACTTAGCCACACCCTAGCAAAGAGATGTCGAAGGTCATACTCAGCCTCAATACAGCAATAAATAAAGCTGTTAGATATTCAGCCGCTCAATTAATGACAGATGTAACTGCAGCAACAAGGTGATACACTAGTAGAAACGAGTTGAAGATCCCAGTTGCTCACCTTATTGCCACAGGACAGTTTTTATCAACCTGTTGTTTTTTTTTGCATTCTTAGCCATGTTAGCAGCGTGGCTTGAGGGATTGCAATGTTGGTTTTGCGGCCCACCACTGCCGTCAAGACTGAATTATCTCAACAAGTAGTGGATGGATTGACATTAAATTTTTACAGACATTCTTGGTCCTCTGAAGATGACTCCTGCTGACTTTGCTGATCCCCTAACCTCTTATCAGCACCACCATCACCACCACCGCAATTTAGCCGTGAGGGTGAACTGTAATGCCACTGTCACAGATTTTTTGATTGCTTACTTTGTGCTGTGCTTTATGTGTAGTGCTAATTACCAAATGTTAGCATGCTAACATGTTAAAATAAAATGGTGAATAAGGTGAAAAGAGCTACTTGTATGTTTCGCAACTGCTACATAGCTAATGTTAGCATTAACAGTCTTGCTAAGTCCATCACCCCTTGTTATGTTTACAATATAAGAGGTTATAATATGTCCTGTGATTAGCTACTTTGTCAGGGCAGACTGGATACTACAGTAACTCTGTATTGGAAAGTCTGACCAGGCTGCGGCTAGATGGTTAGCATGCTAACTGAAGGAGAGGATAAGACGTGATGGAAGAAGATGCAAAGCAAAACATATGTTAATGCCAACGTTAGCTATGTAGCAATAGCAAAACTTACAATTAGCTCCTTTAATATTAAAACTGCTAAATATCAGCATGTTAGCATTGTCATGGTGATGAGTGTCTACAGGGTCGAACAAGGTAAGATACATGAACAATCAGACAGGTTGCAAACATCTCCCCTGGTTTTCCACAACATCTAATCCATGTAATAAGAGGCAAAACCAAAAGTGAGCACATCCATATTGTTCATGATAATCAGTGCATAGAAAAACCTTTTGCACACATGCATCATATATATGGTGGGTCAAAGTTGGATGACGAACTTCACCTGTGTTATAATTTTAACATTTGCAAATTTCCACATTAAAATAATTAAAAGGAGAGTTTGAAAATTTACCACATTCCCAGAAATTACCAATTAAATTCATGTGTAAAATGTCATTATAACCAAAGTGAATAAAGGCTTCTGGTTCATACTATCACATCAGATCCCACCCTCCTCTGTTCAGCTACTCTGATTAGCCAGGAAATCACAAGTGATCCCTCACTGGCTTCCCACAAACACTGCTACCTAGGAAATGAACGTCTGTAGCAGGTGGTTCTTCTCTTAATGCTAATTATTAATGGTACATTTATTAAAAAACATAATAATAATAATAATACATTCAAGATCTTTTAAGTTTATGGCTGCAATTAATATTAATGCTACAGGTAGGAATGAACAGTACTGAAATGAGGCTGGTGTCACATAAAAATAACTCAAAATACTGATTAGAGACCATCAGGTATGGTCCACACATTGCTCACATTAGGGGGAGAACAATAAATGTTTTATTTTTAACTTCTAATAGTATGCAGCTGTACACAGACTCTGACTACAACTACAAATATGAAGGTGACCATGACTGACTCTGTCCATCTCATAGCTCTTAACATGACAAATTATTTCAGAGCTCATGGTGAAAATGGATCTAATTAGACACCTTAATCATCTGTAAGTATGGACTCCCTGGCTGTGGAAGGATAGAGATGTATACTCAATACAGTCTGCAGGTTTCTGTGATCAAAAATAGCAGCAATTGTTCCTGGGTGCTCACAGTTTTATTGTTTTCTTTGTGAGGAGCATCAGGCCTGTGGCAGGCGTTTCAGTCAGGTTGTTGTGCTCAGTTCAGTCCCTGTGAGTCTGAACAGCAGCGCCTCTCCAGCCTGATGATCCCTTAATGGACTGCAACTGTGAGACTCATCTGTATGAGAGCCTACAGCACTCAGCACTCAGATGCTGGCACCGACTAAAACTTAGCTCTCTCATTGAATATCCATCTATGACAGAGATCAGCTTAACTTAAATCGCCCTGACAATTTCCATGCTCTGCTCTGACAGAAGTGGAACCCACTTTAACACTGACCGCGTTCCACAAACCCATCAACCTCATTGTTCCTCCTTCCACATTTAACATAATCCCCCTATTTATCCCGTACAGCGACAATGTCAGAAGCACTGCTGTCTGAAGAGTGAAATGAAAGAACTACAGTGTGAAAGAAAGACAGAGCAGGAGAGAGACAAAGAGAGATGAAAAATGATCGTGATCATGTTTCAGTTAAGTCTTGTGCTTCTAAGCACTTCCAAGTGGGTCCAGCCAAGTCAAATGAGTTAATAACATGCATGGGCCCAGTCGGTGCAGCAGTGCTGTGAAGTGCGTGCCCAGCCGAGGGCTTTCTTCCATTAGTGAAACAGGACACTGGTGGGTGTGCCATGGCAACCCTCTAAACACTAATACGAGCATGAAATCAAAGCAGAGGGGGTTTAATCAGTAGCTTCAAATCAGAGACGTTAGGGGCACAGTCACACTGTGGACAACCATTTATGGAGCAATTAAAAGACACACGGTAGCTGTTTCTATGGGGACTGCTGGTGTGTGGAGGGTCTGAACATGTGTATACCACAAAATGTGAGATAATGGTAGTGTGCTGTCATTCATGGACAAGTGCTCTTCAACACTTTGCCTTGGGCTAAGCTGTAAAGCAGTGGGTGGTAGGCCTTTTTGGAAGCATACACTACTGCCCCACGAGTCCTTTTTGTAGACTACTGTTATTCACAGTGAATGCTTTATATGTGCATCTGTAAAAGGACTCTTTAGAGAGTCAGAAATAAAGTCCCCTAAACCTTTCAAAATCAACTACCCCACCTCCACTATTACAGTTTCAGTTTGATTTACTCTCTAAAAACAGTGCCTTCCTATTGTCCAACCACCACAATCAACGTGACTGAGAAGCTGGCAGTTGATCAAATTTAGTTGCTCGTATAGGTTGCTTTCAGTTGTGGATTTTGTTGCCTTCAGGCAGAGCCAGGCTAGCTGTTTCCCTGTGTTTACAGTCTTTGTGCTAAGCTAAGCTAACCAGCTACAGGCAACAGCTTCATATTTACTGTAGAGACACATCAGTGGTATCAATCCTTTTTTCCAACAGTTGGCAAGAAAGGAAGTAATAATGATTACAAAAAAACTTTCTGGTTATTTCTTTAACTTGATTTAACTGATTCATATTTTGCTAATTATACATTCAACTCAGAGTCAGTGCTGTCTGTAACACTACATATGGATTAGAAAACGTATCTTCCTTATGGTTCACATAGTTCTTATTTTGTTTAAAGGGGCTATTTGTAAGTTTTCTCTGGTGCCGGACGTGTTTTTTTTGTCAGGAGCAGGTGTTGGTGATTGTAGCTTGATAAGATCTTCACGACATCATTGTTTTTATAATACAAGAGGTCAAGAGGTCTGAGTAGCGCTACATCCTCAGGGTAGATTGGAGGCTACAGTGAGCCGCTATTGGGAGGTGATGAGAAGGGCTGGGGCTAGCTGGTTAGCATGCTTAAGAAGAAGAAAACATAACACTGGCACCACTTTCCACTCACAATGTTTCTACTAGACTGGCAAGTAAACAGCTGTTAATGCTAATGTTAGCTATGTAGCCTTAGCAAAACTTATAAACAGCTCCTTTAGAGAGAAGATCACATGACTCATAAACAGATACATCAAACATAAAAATGAAACATACCTGAAATAAGAAAAAAATCTGAATTTTCTGAAACAAATACAACACATGGTGGAACGTAATGATGATAACGATAATAATGTTTCTCATGAGTTCAAATTACATTTGTCCAATATAACTAGATCTGATTTGACACTAACAAAACGATTCATCTACACTGATTTGATGATAAAAAATTAGTAAATTTAATTTGATTGATGATAAAGATTTACAGTGTAAAAGAGTATTAAATAGACATACAGTGAAGTCTGAAAGTTGGTCTTCCCACATTTTACAAGTAAACAGAACTGTGTTCCTTTGTATTAAATTGCATAAAGATGATTAACTACTAGAGCTCACTCACTTGTATTGAAGCAAGAGAAACGGCTTTGTTTGTTCACTGAGTCTTGTCTTTAAATGCTGATCATTAATTCAGCTGTATCCACTTGTAATCCTGATGAAGTTTCCATTTTTACAGCGTGCTCTAACCCTCCGCTTGGTGCTGGGACAAAAGACCTGCAGACGCCACTCTGCTGAAAACTACACAAACTTAGAGCTCCATGGACCCCCATTCTTCTGCCCTAGGTGATAAGAGTAGGAGGGTTTATGAAGGATTAAAAAAGGTGAGAGCAGGAGGACACAGCAGGAAAACTCAGAGTAAGGAACCAAGAGAAGAACAGTGTGGGGAAGGTAGAAAGGTGATATGGTTAGGGTAATACTGCAGGAATTAATTATTCATGCGCGAATGGCGTGCGTGTGAATAATGTAGCGCATTATTTGAACCAGCATTTCTAAATGATCTCTCTCCACTGCAGTGGGATGTGCTCGGGCTCCATGCCTCTGCCCCGGCTGCCCCCTCAAGGATTCACAGTGAAATATGACGGCGCTGTCACTGCAGTTTAGGGACGAGCGGATTATGATTCCTCGAAATTAAACTGCTCGTCCAGTCTACACACACTGACGATGCAGATGCATCCAGAGACATGTCATTCCAGGTCAGACAATGATTTCAGCTATAATGCTGTGTCACTGCAGGGTGAGCTTCAAGATTGGCGGAAAAAAAAAGTGAATGTGGACAAGGACAGTGTATTACATGCATACTTACATGCATGATTTCAGTGCAGAACAAGGGACGAGTGAAGGAATGAAACATTAATACAGACACAAGATATGATTAACTCTTCCTCTTTTTGTCCGCACAAGGATTCTGCTCTGTGTGTGTAAGTAATGAGATCTCCATTTGTGTCAGCAAGTATTAGTCAAATGTGAGTGTGCATTCAGACTGGCCCTTTTTATGAGTGCAGGTCCATCGGAAGACAATAAGCAGGGATGTTTTACTCAGAGCAATGAGATGAATGAAGAGGATCGTGGAGATGACAAAGGAGGGTGGGAGTGGGGGAACGAAGGGAGCAGGAGCGATTAGAGGAGCACTATTAAAGAGGAAGAAGAGGAGGAATTAAAAATTTTCAATAAATAAATACATTTATTATTCATTATTATATTAAAATTTTATAAATAATTCATTCCACAGTGGATGTGCACACTGAGATGCTGGAGAAAAGAATTATTACTGTGTACAAGCAGCTTTCCTATATTTGGAAGACCGTCTGAAGCAGCGAGTTATTCAAGAGACAGGGGAGGATGCAGGAGACAAACAAGCTGTCGTGTGATCCTCATGTGGTAATGATGTCAATAACGCTGTGAGGGACAAATCAAGCATCTCGGAATCTGCCTGAGCGATGGCACTGCAGCAGAGCAGCGAGACGCAGATTGTCTCCATTAGTATTCCCTTCTGCAAATAGCAACTGACACTGTTCAGCCCGTGTTAGTGATGAAAAAACAAAACAAACAGAAGGCAACAGATGGAAACAGAGGGGAATGCAACGTTTGCTCCACTCTGAGCCATTACATAAAATGGACTAATGCTGCAAGAAGCACTTAGACTACTGTAGGTTCTTATATAAATCCTAATCCTTAAAGTTAACCCACATCTTTTAAAAGTTTACAGTGTCCTTCATAGTTTATTGGCAACTGTGGAGATTCAAAGTCTTATAGCCTCTAAAAACACAGTTTAAAATATTAAGTATTTCTAACATTAAATATTGAAGACTAAATAAGCTAAAGGCTGGAGGAAAAAATTAAAAAAAAAAAAATATATATATATATATATATATATATATATATATATATATATATATATATATATATATATATATAAAGAGTTGGCTGGCAAAATAAACAAACAACTCTACAACTGTCAATAGATTTTTACCCAAATGTCATGATCATCACCGTTTTCCAGCTGAGCGCTGCTGTGAGAAAAGAGGGAAAGTCTTCAGAGTGGAGCTCATGTGAGAGCAGCTACACATATGACCCTGTACGTCGAAGGCCTCAAAACCTTTTAGCCTGTTACATTTGCAGTTGTTAGTTTGATCACAAAGAGGAGAGCCAGATGGAGGTGAAGTGATTTTAATATCCCATTAAAGAAAAAAGGAGTTCTTGGTTTCCACCATCAGAGCTTTTGTGTGAAATCCCTCCTGTCTCTCAGCAGTCTTACGTAATGACTGCTAAACTTTAAAAGGCACGAAAGATGATCACTCATAAATGAATTATTTAGCAGAAACCCTTTGTAGTGAGATTCTCTCACATCTAGCCTAATGAAAGTGCGCTGCAGGTCTTGTATTGTACGGACCAAGTGCCGACTCTTTTCTGTGAAACGCAGCTCTGCAGCCATAAGACCTAATGTTTCTGACAAGACCAGGGAAGTTATTCATGTGGAAAGTACAAAGAGATGCCTAGCTGTCACTGGCGTCCCATTATCTGTCATCATCTGCTGCAACCTCAATCTCTGCAATGCTGTGTACATGTGAGATCCGGGCTAATGGATGATACGAAAGATGCTGCACCTGTCTGAGAGCATCACCGTCACACCAGGGTTTTGACTGTGTGGAGCAGGTGAGAGCACAGACAGAAGACAGGCAGCAGCATCCACTTCAATCCACTGACATGATGAAGAACGTCGACCAAGGGAAGAACATGATCGCGTTCATGGATGGACGAGCACACGGCACTTAAATGCAAACACAAATGCATTCACAAGAACACAGGGCGATTCACACAATCCTTACTCCTTCATCCGCTCATGCATACACATCACAGTGTGATTGCACATCATAACCATTGTTAGCCTGCTGAGGATCAGGAGCCCAAACACTTGTTTGTAGTGTGATATTGTTACTGTATGCACTAAAGAGCGTAGATTTATTCCATCTTACAGAAACAAAACCTCTTAATCATTGTGCTGCAGCATCACTAATGCCACCCCCCCCCCCCCCCACCCCCCACCCTTTCTTTCCTATCTCTCTTTTTCTCTTTCACCTTTCATTGTGTTTTTCCCACTGGAAGGAAAAGTAGGTTATATATTCTTTGTCTTTCCCCTTCCATTTTTATCCAGTTCAATTTCATGCCCCCGTTTTCCAAATCTGCTCTGTTACATTCCTCAAAAAGCAGCATCAGTGGGACTGTGAGCTGTTTTATGTCTCACTGTGTATCTGTTTTTCCTTCTCTTACCTCCCTCTTTGTCCTGTTACATCATTTGCACGCCATGATCGATTTTGTCCCATCCTACTTACCACAGGGTCACCTGAAGGATGTACCAACAATCTTTCCACAATCTCTTTTCTCTTTTCCCAATAACATGAATCAGACACAGGTTTTAGCCTGTGTCTGCTGGGTCTGTGTTCACCTTTTTGTTGGTGACTGAAGATCACATGTACAGATCACAGACACCTTCTGCAAAGGTCATTAAAGTTATTATAATCCTTGAATCCTTGATGAAATCAAACCCAGTCTTTGATTCTATTAATAATCTGCATTATTTCTGCAGCAGACATCCTGTAATTAGCTCCCTCTATGGTACTTCTCATTGTCAGTGGCGGAGTCAGTGTTCGTGGCACAGGACTCAACTCGCCTTCATATGCATGAGGGATTCACAGGAAATGCTGCAGCATGTAATCCAGTGATATTATCATTGTATCACATTGGTATCAGACTCACTGTTGTGCATGGCCTAGAAATATATGTAGCCTCTCTTCTCTTCCATGGCTGCACAGATTAAACACAGGACATAAAGTGTAAGTCTATGTGGTATGTGTGAACTTAGTTAGACACAGGGAAACTTTTACCTCTGTTTCCTGTTGTTATGCAGTGTAAAGCAAGCTGCCGGTTGACTGTACGGAAATGAGAGTCGTATCAATCTTCTCACCTTGCTCCCAGCGAAAAGAAGAAAATAAATAGGTATTAGTTATTGCTGTAATTAGACATGAAGGCCGCCGTCCCCGAATCAGAGTGCCAAGCAGCATTCAACAGAAGTTTGTCCTGATGTAACTTTACATCCACAAACACTGCTCTCATGCTTCAAACTACAGAAACAACAGACTGAAGCAGCCATATGCAGCACTTATTATTTCACCCCTGCTGCACACAGTAACGACAGGTCAGGGCTATAAGTGTGGCCACATGCTGTGATAAAAACAGATTACAAATGTATTACATTAGGTTAAGGACAACCCAGTACTGTAGCTGGTGGAGGAATTAATGGAAATATCAATTTTATCACTGCATTATCTTGACACTGAGGAAGACTAAGCAGATTTATGGATGTTTCGTCACGATGGACACTGGAGATAATGACAGTCAAGTACGTGTATCATGTTATGACTCTGAGGAGGAGAGTGAATTTCTATGCCAATTGCAGCAATTTGGTGATGAGGGCCTTAAAGTACCTTTCCTGCCTCCGTGCTCATCACAGCTGCAGCTCCGACCGTGTTGTTGAGCAGGACAGATCCTCAGGGCAAAGAAAACCACTTCCTGTTGTTTGTGCTACACCTGCATGCACCTGTTCCCTTCACCTCACACAGTAAATCTCTCTCTCCCCTGTGGGGATGCATCACAACCTCCATCCTGCTTCAAAATTCCCACATAATCTAATGAACATGGAAGAATAACGTCAGGAAATTATGATAAACATGTTACGATTAATTAACTGCAAGTCTGTGTTTAAAACTAAACTTAATTTTTAAGGAGAAGTCCTGGTTTTCCTGGAATATTAGCAATATATTTTCATAGAGTAAAAATTTCAAAATCATGGGGAAACCTTCAGGTGACACACCTCTTCATTCATCTGTTTAACCATCTTCATTCATTACTGAACTCGTGCCTCCTCCCGTGTTGTTGCCTCTTGATCATTTTCTGCAGAGGGCTCAGGGGGACTGTGGCTCAGTTGCTCACAGTGACACACAGAAAAGGACAGATTTGGTCCAGTGACCACATGCAGAGATGTAAGAACGGAGGGCGGCGAGCGGGGACACACCCCTGTTGTGAACGCAGATTGGGCATTGGCATTCATCAGAGATCTCTGAGGGGCTGAGCGTAGCATGGCAGTCCACCAGCTACGCAGGACCCCTCAGGTGTCTCTACTCTCTGCCTGACTGAAAAATGGATCAAAGCTAAGAAGCAGAAATGACAACCGCTGTTCACCCTAATCTCATTTCACAGGAATGGGTGACTCCTGCCAAAACCACTACATAGGCAACAGGAGGGCATAAACACTCTCTCTCTCTGTCTCTTTCTATATCTCTCGCTCCATTCAGTGCATAACCAATCAGGTTGATGCAACAACCGCCTCGGGCCCGCCAGGAAAGCGGCACATGGAGCAGGCAGCTCAACTGCAAAGCGAACTACAGAGAGCGTAAAAGAGAGGAAGCGGTTAAGGTGACAGGGAAAAGAAAAGGTGACAAATGGAAGGAGGAGACTGTTTCATGATGCAAATGATCAAAATGGTATGGTGATGCAATCCTGTGCTGGCTTTGGTAGGATTATCATCATGAGCAGTTAGATGAGAACTGTGATTGTGTTCCAGGCAGCATGGGAACAGTGCAGACTGCGGTAAATTATACTTCTGTATGGATATCAGCAGCACAGATAGGTGGAGCAAATACAGCATCTCTGGTGTACGGAGAAGAAAACAACTCGTACCTCTCCTTCCATGAATAGAATCCCTATCAGTCTCTCTAAGGGTTTTCTCTCTCTCTGAGCTGTGATTTCATCTCTTCTCTTGTTTTTTTTTATCTATCAGATGTTTTCCTCATTTTCTCAGTTTCCCTGCCCTTCGCCATTGCAGACTGAGGAGCAGAAGTCGAGGGGTCGTCACCCAGACACATATGCTCCCATGACAGCCAGTGTCACAGCAACCGATGCCCCCCTCTTCCACCATGGCGCCCACCCCACCATCTGTCTCATTAACCTGGGTTAGCAGCACACTGGCCTAGATTGTGTGTGTAGGTCTGTATGTGAAAACAACGAGGAGATGTGGATATGAAATAATGTAAAGAAGAGATGGACAGCACAGAAGACCAAAAGGCAAAAACTTAGGAGGGAGGAGACAGAGTGAGAAAGAGAGAGAGAGACATACAAAGGCATTGATCCATGTCTGTGCAACTGTGCGTGAATGTGAGAGTTCTCTTTTTGGGGCTGGTGTGAGGTCGTGGGTCTTCTGGGTGAGTGAGGCGAAGTTCAGTTTAATGTCAGTGTGACATCATGGCTGAGGACGTGAGGACAGGACACCTCTGTGACAGTCAGCCGAACATGTACAGACCATCTGAAATATGCTGCAGCTCTCAGGGTACAGATGGGACCCACACAAAAAACACTTAGGGGAGACCAGGGATGGTTGTAACACGGGTCAGTTGTAACACACACACCAAATTCTCCAATCAGGATCAAGTTAGGAATCACCTGATTCCCTCTGGACAGTTTAGTTCTTTTTTTTAGGAAAAGGCAGGTTCAAACCCAGAACCCAGAATCTTCTTGCTATGAGGCGACAGTGCTAACCTCTGTTCACCCAAGTTTCAGGTTATTCTTATGAATGACAGATCTGTATTTATTAAGCATGACTTAATTATTTATAAATACTAATCAGGTATTGGTTTCACCTTGATGGTCAATAGCAGTATAAATAAACGGAGCTTGCATAGTCTTTTTCACAATAGTGTCTTAGCTACCTGGATATGACCTGCCCTTGAATGTTGCACACACTTCACCTGGAGTTCAACTTGATGAGTCAGAACAAAGCTGAGGGCTGACTTTTTTCCCCTATTTATTAAGCTAAGTATTCATCTCTCACTGCATGAGCCTTTTATCTCAGTATGACTTCAGTCACATGAAAGACTTTTCCTCCTCTTCATCTGAGGTAAGGAGCAGGAAGAGGCTTTTTGATTCTCAATCTAGCTACAGATTGTGGAGCAGACAAGCTGAGAAGCCACAGTTCACAGATAACATGTTAACTAGGAGGTGAGACACGCACAGGTGTGAGGAGAGGTCAGAAAGGGCAAGGTATAAAAAAGTTTGAAAAGGTAGAGGAGGTGTCAATGAGAGCGGAGGCAATCTAGGGAGAGAGGAGTAGTGATGAATAGAACATGAAGGCAAAAAGGTAACCGTGGTTGAAATGCAGCGGTGCGAGGAATGGGGGAGGTTGAGGAGAAAGGACAAGCTACAGAGGTTAAGAGAGAGAGAGAAAGACCAAAAAAAAACTAAACTGGATCAAAGGAAGGATTTACAGGGGTGCATGAACACACACTTGCACACACACTGTCAGATTGAATCTGTGCTAGATAAGTTAATTCATCCTAGATTTAACTGGCTTACAGGCTCCATTAGGCAAACTTTCAAGATGCCCTCAAAATGAACCAAACTCAAGTGTGTTTTTTGGAGAATTTTCAGTGCTACTGCAGATACAGCAGTTGCCTTAAGGTAAAATCCCACAGTATTCTACCAGCATGAATCTATTAATAACAAGGCAGATGGATTTTAAAGTTCACTTGTTTTCCTCTCTAAATAAAAATATGATTATGCAGTAGGATTTTATGAAATGTGTAACTCAGTACAGCTGCTACAGTGAATTTACAGTCTTGTGATGGCAAGAATGAGACCAAATCCAGTACAAATTCATTGTTTGCAAAAGCTTTAAATTTTGTTCACTCCCTCTGATGTTTCTGCAAGTAATAAAATTCAAATGATTTCTGCAATTTAAGGCAAACTTAATTTCTTCCTGCTTCTCACCCTCACATTGTAAAAGACCCTTTTACAATGACAAGTAATTACAGGAGGTAAATATGCTATAATTATTACTATAAATGGAAAGCTAGGTGGGAAGCCAGTGTGGGATCATGTGAGTAATTACTAATTATTCAGTACTCTCAGTCTTCATGAAATGACAGTTCGTGACAGTTTAATTTGTTATTTTTGGCTTTTTTAAATAAAACTGACATTTCCTGATTTCGCGTTTGCTAAAAAGGTGAATCTAAACTAGACACAACTTACATTTTACATGCATGTATTTAAAGGTCCCATATTGTATATTTGAGTTTAAGTGATATTTCCACGTATTTTGATTATAAAGCAGGTCTAGGTTCTATATTAATACTTTGAAAGTATCAGAGCCTCAGTCCACAGAGAAATGCACACAGCCTGTATTCAGAAACTGAGCCTTAAAACAAGCTGTCAGTTTTTCTGTAACTTTGTGATGTCACAACAAAGCAGTCACTGCTCTCAGCCATGCCCGAAGCCAGGCCCGTCTGGACCCACCATCCAACCTTTCAGGATTTGGTTTCTCTGAGTGTTTACCTGAAATCTACTATATTTATATTAGATCACTAGAAAACAGTCAGCCAATCTGAAGAAAGGCTCAGAACCTCACTTCTAATTGGTTCACTGACCTGTGGCTCCAGAGGGAAGCCTGAGAGAGGAGATGTAAAACTACAATGAGTTGGTTTTTGGTTCTTAAAACTACAAATATACTGTATCTTCCTACGGATAGCAACACTTCAAATATAACATGTACTGTAAGGTGTAAAAGTATCTTCCCATATCCTTCAAATGTTGGGTTATTATTTATTCAAAATGCTTAGTGTCACAAAATCGCATGAATGTCAACCAGCAGGGCAGATTATATTCAGTGAAGTATAAGTTTTACAAAGACTCATATAGAAACATACTATACTAAATATAACTAACAGACTGAGGTGGGAGGATGTCAGGTCCCTTGTCTCCTGTTTCAGTTTCCAAGCAGAGAATTGGCTTCTTGTGCTATAGCTTGTAAAATTGATTGATGATTCTAATTAGATGTTCGGACCCCTACTGGGAGCTGACAGAGAGCTAGAGTGCCCTCTGTTGGGCTTGGAGGACTCTGGCACTGACCCAAACACTCTGGTGGCTGATTACCTGCAATGACTCAGCCAGGCAGGGTCTCCTTATTTATAGTGTCAGTTCATATAATCAAGTCCTGGCCGTACAATAGCAATAATACAATGCCCTTTCCTTTTGGATTCAGTGCCACTAAGAGGTGTTTAAAATTAAAAGACAGCCAAATTGTTCAAAACACAATGGTACAATCATGGTTGCTCGGCAACAAAAATGCTACAACAGATCTGAAGGCTGATCTAAAACCATATAAAAGGTCACAATTTCTTTTTGTATTCAACATGACCTGGCTTTCGTTCGCAGCCATTTCATCACCAAACACTAACACCACACAGTCTGATTTGCTGCTCACTGGACAAAAAGAGATAAAGCTCCTGTGAAAACCAAGCGGCAAATGGCAAAGCACATTCGCACCAGACTGGTTCTGTCACAGGGAGTTACTGCTGTGATTTACCTTACTGCTTGTTACACACACCGAGGCCTCTGTCAGCACAGGTTAGAGCAGACTAGCTGGTGTAAGTAATGTGCTCTGACCCAGATCAAAGTATCCCAGAGTAATTTATCCTCAGCCAGAGCAGCTTTAAAGGTCTGCTTGCTTTGGTCTTGTGAGCATAGCTAGGTGCTAAGAGGTGCAACTGCTGCATATATCAGCAACATTAAAGTATAATAAAGTGATGGTGCAGGTTTTTTAATGTAACTGCAGGAAACCACATATATACCTACAGTATTGGTGTGAAAAGGGTAAATATTTCATTTCATTAAAAAGCAAGGCCCTCTCACCTCAAGACGATATATTCATGGCAGACATGGCTGAAACGCAGTGTCTGTGTGGGTTCCCTCCAGGTACTCCGGCTTCCTCCCACAGTCCACAGACATGCACATTAGGTTAATTGGAGACTCTAAATTGCCCGTAGGTGTGAATGTGAGCATGACTCGTTGTTTGTCTCTATATGTCAGCCCTGTGATAGACTAGCGTCTTGTTCAGGGTGTACCCCGCCCTCGCCCAGTGTCAGCTGTGATTGGCTGCAACCCCCCGCGACCCTGTACAGATATGCTGTATATATAATGGATGGCTGAAACGATACAGACACATCTGACTGATCTGACGGTCGTATTGCCAATGTGACATCACCTTCCAAAATTATTCCAAATCCCTAATGATGTTCTTACATGTTACCCCTTCTAGCACAGACTTTTCACCTAAAGTCATCTGACTTCCTCCTTTGCTCATGTCACATGTTGTTTTGGGGCCTTCACCCAAACAACTGATGCTGGTAGCTTTAACAGTAAACCTCACAATGCAAGAATACAATTTTAAAAAATGTTAAACTTCCCTGCTCTCCCTTCACCTAAACGAAAAAATATGAAGCCTCCTCCTTTTCTGACTCCCCTCTCCTCTCTAATAATTTTCATACAGTCCCTAAATCAATACACTTCCAATTATGCAGACCCAAATGGAGAAACTTCATAACTTTCTACTTTTAGTGATTTGCATCTATTAAATTACTACTCATGCACTTTGTTTTGGTCCATTTCAGGATGCAAACACAGACAATCCCTAACATAATGTTCACTGTGGATCCACATTGCCACAACCTGCAACCTCCGCCCTCCATCAGCTGCTGCATGCAACCGGATTCGTGTCTGTTTGTGCTACTGTAAGATAAGTCTCGACTCTGCTGTGTTTTTTTTCCTGTGCATGTAATCTGGTCCGGTTATTTGTCTGCTTTGTATAGTGGCTGTAGGCTGGTTCTGTCTGTGGAGATCTGTCTGTGGAGTTCTGTGTGTATGTGTGTGTGTGTGTGTGTGTGTGTTTAGTAGTCTGTTTGGGATGTGAGCTGTTCAGGTTTGTGTCTGTGCTCAGAGTCAGTGCCAGGTGTTATGCATTTCACGGTCACCGCCTTCCGTCTCACTTGGGGCTCAACAGCTAACCTCACACACACACACACACACACACACACACACACACACACACACATGAACACACATGCAAAAAAAAAAAAAAAAAAAATCACAATACATGCCCCCTTTCAAAATGCCCGGCCTTGTGCTCATTGTCTCTTTTTCTCACCTATCATCTCAAGTTTTTCTTCTCCGACAGCATCTGCTGCCTGCCATTATCGCTCTGTCTCGACTCAAACTCCTGCTCTGTCTCTTTCTGTTGCTTTCTCTCTCTCGTTTGTCTCTTTGACTGTTCCTCTTTCTTTGCTTCTCTTTTTTCTTTCTCTAATGACCTGTCTGCCCATTCCCCATTACATCTCTACGTGGTCCGACTTTATGTTAGCCTGTTTCCTTTCACCACACACACACACACACACACACACACACACACACACACACACACAGAGACACCTGCCTGTCAAGAAAGGAGGGGGTTACCTCCATGCAGCTTGCCAATCTGCTCACTATGTCAGTGGTGCAGTCACACACACCAGAGATGATTCATCATAAGACTGTACAAACTAATAAATCAGAAGAAGATGGAACAACAACCTCAGATAAACACGCCACCTCAACTTTAACAACTTACTTTCTATTAAAGCTCTTTTGTTTTTCTCACTCTCCTTTTTTTAGCACAGACACATGTCCCCTCACATGCTTTTTTCATGCACCTCAAAAGTACCTCCCTCTATCTCTTGACCTTTACTTCTACATTTATAAATACACACAACTCTTACCGTGAGCGTGGGGATGGCTGTGACAAGCGAGTAGATGAGCACCGGGGGGATCTTGCTGGTGTCATCCGGACCGGGGTAGGGCTTCGAGAAGGTCTTGTCGTAGCAGAAGAAGCCCTGGATGTGCACGGGGAAGGTGTCCGTGTACTCGAAGTAGTAAGCCAGCAGCACCGTCCCAGCCATGATCACCAGCTGGAAATAGAACATTATCCCTCCGTTAGGAAGCCAGAGGACGAGAGGTGAAGCAGAGGAGAGAGAGGCGGAGGTGGTAGAGGAGGAGGAGGAGGAGAGGAAGAGGGGAGAATCAAGTCCCTGTTCCCCTCAGCCACGGGGAGATACATAGGAATTACGGATCAAGAGAGAGACAGAGTGAGAGGTTCAGTGTTTGGAACAAGACAGAGGGAGAGAGACAGTGAGAGAGAGGGAGAGGGAGAGAGAGAGAGAGAGAGAGAGCGATAACAAGACAAGAAAGGGAAAAGGTAATCTGTAAGAGGAGGATTTTCTCTTCAAGAGAGGAACAAAAACAGAATAAAAGAGAGCTCCGCGGCACCACAAGCAGCAAAAACAAAGAATTGCTTAGAGAGCGAGATTGAGAACGAGAGAGCAATAGAGCAAGAGAGAGAGAGAGAGAGAGAGAGAGAGAGGAAGGGAGCGAGGGAGGTGGGAGGGTGGGAGGGAGAGAAAGGGGGAGCAGCCTTTATGCTGCTGGCACTCATGAAATCTACTACAGTTGAGCTGTGGGTGTATTTGTGGATACTGTGTATGTGTGTGTGTGTGTATAATACATGAATGTGTGTGGTAAGAGCAGGTGTTTCTGCAAACACGTGGTGCTCACCATCAGCTGACGTCTCAGAGAAAAAGTTACTTGACAGTGACTTTGTGATAAGTGGTCAAACATGGCGTCTGGAATATGCCACCACAATAATAGTTTTTACATAGAAAAAATTCAATAAACCGATCAATTAAAAAATGTCAGATGCTGATAATAATAATAATAATAATAACTTTCAGTCTCTAATTGATAAGTCAGTAGTTAAATTTTAAAGTGGAATCTCAAACAATTTTTTTAAAAGCATCTTTGTGGTTCATCTTTAATATCCTGCTTTTAAATAAAATATCTTAAGATTCTTGTAAAATCAGACTCACATGAGAGGTTCATGGCAATCAGTGTAATCAAGCTTTACTGTGTTCAACTTTATCTGACTGATATCAGCCTCTGTTTACTCTTCCCTCTTCTAACACTCACATTCAGAGAGGCACTGTCAGGAGAGGCAAACCAGGCAAATGCTTGGGGCCCCCAAGAGGAAAAGGGGCCCCTGATGGCCTTTCATACTGGCACATTTTGCAATGACAACTATAAACCCCCTTAAACCTCCCATAAAGACACAATAGTGTGCTGCTGTTGCTCCAACACCCCCTGAGTGGGGCCCCTGATGATGTTTGCTGCAGTCAACTTCTACCCATTACCTGCAAGTGAGGCTTTCAGGGAACATCTGTAAATTGTAATGTATTTCGACAGTCTACATGAGGGGGTTGGGCTGGGCTTCTTTGTCTGGGACCCCCCAGAGTCTAGGATCACCACTGTTTGCATTCAGTTATTTATAAAGCAAATCCAACATTTCTCACTTAAACTGCTTCACGTTGAAAGTGCTCAACAAGAGCAGTAACAAAAACTCTCACTGACCAGTGTTTATTGTTGGTGGGAGTCAAGCTCAAGCCAATCAGATCTTCTCCTGCTACTATCTGGGTTGGACTGAATCTGTAGGTGGCAGACTCCCAGATAACACATACAAACACGAAAACACACTTTTCACACTGACAAACAGATGATGACATGACAAAAAACACTTGACAAACCCATTAAAACTAAAGATCCACCACAAGCGTCTTAGAGTCTGGTGACTGGGTGACAAGAATCTGTTTCTTATACACACATTAAGCAGACAACAGTGGGTGTTTCAGATCCTTTTTACTGCTGATTGAAAACAGTGAGGTGTGACCTTTGAAACCAAAACAACGAGCTGAAAGGCTCTAAAACATGGAGGAAAAACTGAATTAAACTGGACTCAGTCAAAACCTAGTGTATGGCTGGACACATATGTTCAATGTGCAAAATTAAGGATCCACTATTGTGGAACCACTGTAACTGACATCATCGCGTACTATTTGCCTTCTCTCTAGTATCAGTCGGTTTCAGCCCTTTATCTGTTTACTTCGCTTCTTCTCTCTGTCCTCACATGTACAGTATTTTAATACAGCCGAATTTCCAATAAAGCTGTTTTCATTTAAATGTTTTTCTGTTTCTGTTGTCAGACAATGGAATAAGTATGAAATAGTGGCTTAAATGTAGCCGACTACACATTAATTGACAAGCTGCTGCTAAAATTCAGATTTTATCTGACAAAATAACACAGAAATTAAAGACAGACTGTGCCGTGATTTATGCTGGATTTATTTATAAGATGATCACACAGAGAGAAAGTTAGAAGCGACAGAATGTCTTTTTTTATTTTGTCTCTCACACAGAACACAACCTCCATCTGGGATCCACAAAAGTTTTCAAATACTGTATCTCCTCAAAAAGTGATTTCGTTTACCTCAACTTCACAGGGTAACAGACTTTTATCAAAGGCAGGCCTTTATCTCTAACTCCTTGTTTGACACTTTTTTAATTGATCCTACATCTAATTTAGTATGAAGCCTCATTTTTAGTTGCTCATTTGCTGTGTTAAAGTTACTGTATTTCATGTTAAAACAAACTCAACACGTCCTGTCACTGTTTCAAATTAGAAGCTTTCTATAGGGACAGAAACAAGGCTTTCTTTACAAGGCTTTTATTGCTGTTTTGACGTGCTGCAATAAGTATATTAACTAATTTCACGTTGCTAGTGTTTTTGTTGTTAACATGCCGTACACCCACACTGGACATCCATACACGGTCCAGCTATTTGCTCGCTTTATACCTTGTCTTGTTTGAAAAAGTAACAGAAGCAACAAAAGAGCTAAGTTGGCAACTCTGCTTAGAAACTGTTTGCACCAAATCATTTTGAAAGAGTAACGGCCAACAGGGGAACTCCAACTCAGTCAGATGGCATCTGATTCACCAATGGTGGAAATATGATCACTCAGTAAGTCGGTCACTCAGTCGGATATTTGCAGCTGTAGGGCTGGCCTCAGTGTGGTGGTCCAGCCAGGAAAAAGAATAAAAGCCTCAGTGAATTCATTACAAGCAACTCTTTACACTCAATTTTTTCATCGATTGTTCATAAGAACAACGTGATTGATGCAGCTTTAATGTTGAGGGTTAATATGATTAATAAGTTGCTTCGGTAAGGATTTGTCATTAAGATATTCTTTCTCTCTTCCTGTCACATACGCTGACTCTTGAATGGATTTTACATGTTGCAACACTAATTAGTATTTGCAAACAAATGTGCTCCTGGAAGCTTTAAGAATTGAATGAGACAGTGTGAAATGGAGCTGAACTTAAGGACAGAGAGGAGAGGCTGAGTGTTGCAGTTTGAAGCCCTGTGGGACGATCTGTGCACAGTCACATCACTCTGACCAGAGACATAGCTCCACCCACATCGGTAGGACCAACGCTTTATACATATACATATGGAATGCATTAAAACATACAGTAAATGTACTGTATGTGTGTAAAAGTGTGAACAAACACCCACGAACACATACACAAAGAAACATCTATACATAGTCCATGTGCATGCACGCACAGACATGGGCTGGTGTATTCATAAACACTCTCTTTGTTTCTTTATTTGTATGAAATCAGCCTTCATCTGTGCCTCCCCTGGGGGAGATGTGTTTTTACTATCTCTGGTTGTCATGGTGAAGAAATGGCAAAGAAATCTGGCCTTTAATATTCTGTATTTTTAGTGCTTCCACATCAAACTGTGTTTCTAAAGACCAGTCTTTATGTAAGGGAAGTGTTAATATTACACATTCTGACCAGAAATCATGTTAACAATTAATGCCTCTAACTGTGTTTGTATGTGCAGTTTTTGTGGCTCTGAATGTCGGAGGGGGGAGAGGTTTGGAACACACACACACCTGATGGGAGCTCTTTGGTGGGTTTGCTTGGGGCGAGAGGGGGTGTTTGATATGTGTGACTCATGAAGCCTTCCCTTGTTCTGTGTTTGATAACGTGGCGCTCCTCCGCTGCATTTACCCAGCGTATTGTGACTGGCTCTGACTCATGCTTGTGATTGCTGAACTGAAGGAACACTGCTAATTCACGAGGCCACCTTAAAAATCTGCAGCGTACTTATAGCTCAGCTGTTTACATGCCTCCTTAATTTGCACTGAGAACCATGAAAAGGACAAGGACAATTCAAGCATGTGTTTCTGGTGCAGATTTCGCCTCGAGCTCCTGCACATTCGCAGGTCAGGGTTTATATGGTTGAACTTTAACCAGCAAATCCACATGTCCAGTTGATACAAACTTTGCTTTTCGAGTGACTCATCTTTTGTGATTTTGGCTTTTCCTCATCACCTTATTTTATATCAAACTATGCTAAAAAAAAAAAAAAAAAAAAAAAACTACAACAAAGAAGCACGAAGTCAAATGTTACAATAAGACAGTGTTGAGTTACTTTCACCACGCCTACCATGTATAGAGATTCACAAACTCACAGCTAAACAGTGGTGATCGTGCAGATGATCCAGCTGTTGGCATGTTGCTTTGCTGAACCTGTGATGAGGGTGACAGCAGCTTATTCACACCCTGACAACTTCCCTGCTCTCCCTTTAGCGCTCCTCCATAGCGCTCTTCTTCCCACTCGCACTTAGAGGCTGCACATTCTTCACTCTCCTTTGTTCTTTCTCTCCCTCTCATCAAAAAAAAGCTGCCAATAACAGAGAAGGGGACAGGCATCTGACCTGTTTTGGCGTGCAGATGGAAGGGCAGATCAATAGCAAAGAAGAGCCGCTGCTTGTGAAGATGAAAGGTCACATTAAGACAGGTCATGTTGGGAGCTGTCACAGGGAGACATGAGGCTGCTTGTTACGAGCGTGTGAAGACTGAGGAGTGTCTTCCTCGATTCTCAACCTCCTAAGGATGTCATCATCTCCCTCCCAGTCTGCCTTCACATCGCCGCTTTGAAAATATACTTTATTCCTGTCAGATTATGGAGCCATTACCACACTTTGCCTCATTATGGGCTGACATAAAACTGCCTCCCTTACTCCAGGTATCAGGATATTTTGAACAAGCCTTGGTTCCTTCCACATGCTGTGGGTAAGTGGAACAAGTCAGAGAGGAAATTAGCCTCTCATTGATTTCTGAGGGCAGTATGAAAAGTGCTCATCAGAGACAAGAGGAGAGCTTATCTGGTCTTCATGAGTGATGTATTATGAAAGAAAAGACAATGGATATTAATTACATGCATCTACCTCAAACTGAATTACCTTCAGTTGGGTTGTTTCATTTAAGATACTTTATTGTATTGCAGAGAGAAACATTTTATTCTGCTACAATATGTCAAGTTACAATTGCTTATTCAATAAAGTTCTCCATATCCACTGCTCTGAATATATGATTTACAAAGCGAGCCCCACAGATATCACCATGTTCACTGCACTGTGGCAAGATAAAAATGCATTTTTTGAGTTGGGGCTTTTGTCAGTGGGTCTAGATGTATAACACAGAGCTGCCTATGAATCTAACTTTATTTGGAGCAACAAAACTTCATTTTCGTCATCACAGTGACCAAACAGACTTGGTGGATGATTTCCAGACAATATCTTGGAGTCAAAACTTGAGTTTGTGAGAAGAAACAGGCTTCTGAAATGATTATGGTGAATTTGAGTGATGCTTGTCAACTCAAAATTCAGAGTTTTAGCAACAGAAAGTTGCACTTAAAAAGCAGATCGAGTCATAAATATATTTGCCAGCTGTAGTTACATGATACCAGAGTTGTGAAACATATAGAGGATATCATCAAGCAACCTTGAATATCTGTAGCAAATGTCATGTGCATCCAGCCTATAGTTGCTGTCACATCATAAACTGTCTGTACAAGATTTTGTGCCAATCTGGGGACAATAAAATCTATCTATCTAAATGTCTGACCTGATGATGACACAAGATAAAAAGTCAGGGGATTACCAAAGTCATTAGAAGTGATCTTGTTGAATGAAGACATTTCACTCTGAATCACAAATGTCAACCTCATGGTGACACTATATGAAACTAAAATCAGAGGGATTCATCCTCTGGGAACCATGAACGCCTGCACCAAACTTCATGTCAATCCATCCAATATTTTTTGAGATATCTCAGTTAGAAGCAAAGTGGTGGACTAATGAATTGACCCACCAACAGACTGACTGACTGACATTGCCATCCCTGGAGGAATGAGTTTCCCCGATCATAAAATGGTGTAACAGCCTACCTGTAAGGATGAACATCATGTGCTTCATAGGAATGTTCAAGTGCTGCACTGGGTGATGTTACTGGTCCACGTCATGAGATACAGGACATTTACAACAACCAATCACCTCCCAAATACAAAGTCTTGGTGTTAAAAACCAACAGTGGCCAAAGGCAGCAACACATGATCAAAGTCAAACAGCAGTTGAAATGCTGAATTACTGATGCAAGGGGAACATCACAATTTGTTGTGTATTCTTGTTAATGTGCCTGATTACTTATTACTGAGTCTCCAATGCCTCATTTAGTTCAGTATGAGCATAGATGAAAAACATCTGTGATCCAAAGCTTGTCTCATGTGGGACCTCGCAACAGACAAATTCACCTCAACTTGCACATTTTGTTTCTGTGAAAGGGCACAGCATTCAGCTGGTACTCACCCTCTGAGTACCATCACATCCCAACAGCACTCCAGCATCAGATTCTGCCCTTTCCTCAGATGACTATCTTGTTTTACCTGATATCTGTATGTATGACAATAGAAATGTCAGTGTCCGCCTCTCTTTTAACTGCTCTGCCCCCCCCCCCCCCCCCGTTCCCCTCCCCTGCCTTTAAAGACAGCATCGCTCAAGGACCCAGCTTCGTCTCTTCTTCCTCTCCCTCCATTATAATTTAACCTCTCAGAAATGTCCCAGCTGGCCCTGTCTTTCTTCATTTCTCACTCATCCCTCTAACATTTCTTCCACCTCTCCTCCCCGCCTTCCATCACACGCATATTTTTTTTATTTTTACTTTGCTGAAAATTTCACATCTGTACCTCTGAATTTCAACATCAGCCGCAGAGCTGACACATCAGCCCCAGTTGTAATGACTGTGATGCCGGGAGGCAGCGAGAGTTTACAGCAGCAGTGACATCAAGACGACTGAAAACACGCCACAGATAGACAGAGAGCATTTTGGGAACACTTTGGGAACGAGTCCAGGGAACAGCAACAGCCGACGGCATGTGAAGGACCCACCACAGTGAGCTCAGAGTAGCTCCCCCCCTTCCCTCCCCCCCTTTCCTCCTGTAGCCAGGATAAAAAACATGCTATCCTGGCACAAGCTCAGATCATAATCTAATTCTCTTCACAAACAGGGACTGACAGCTTTACAGCATTAGTCATATCAACTGCATAATACTTTGTTAATGTGACAGCAAGGTTCTGTCATGATGAACATATATCTAAACACAGAGCTGTGTCTATTATAATGGTGGTATAATTGCACTTGTGCAGCTGAGAGGTTGAGATATTGCTTTGTGCAGTTTTTGGCTCCTTACAGTAAGATTCAGTTTTAAATCTACACATACAGAAAATGTCTGGGTGTGACAACAACTTGATTGTCCCTGTGGCAACATTGGTGAGTTGATTCTGACAACAAAACAATGTAACAGACTTTATAATCTCCCTTAGGGCATGTTCAGACACTCATTTATGGAATTTAGAGAACCATAGTGTCATGATCTGACTCTGAAAGGATTATTTGTATATTTGTATATATTTTTTTTATGTTTGTACTTGTTTCCTTTTTTTTTTTTGAAATAGCTTACCCTGTGTGTCTACTGTTTGTTTTATGTCCTGTCTTTGTCTAATGTCCTGACATGTTTACCTGTGTCAATTACCCTTGCCTCCCCTGTGTATTGAAGTCTAAGTCGTGCCCTCTGTCTTTGTCAGTTCATCTGTTGTGTTCCAGCATGGAGTATCTGTCCAGTTTCAATACTTGTGCTTCTGTTTGGTTTCCTCTTTTATGTTTGTGGGTTTTTGATTCCTTGCTGCCTCAGATCAGATTTTGTTTCAGATGCAAAGTGAGAGTCTTAAGTTTTCTTTGTCAAATAGATCTGTGAACAGTACCAGCTCTGCCCCTGTTGCCTGCATTTTAGTCCAGAAGTCCTAATCCTGACACGTACAGTACCAGTTAAAAGTCTGGACACAGTTTTCTTAAGTGTGACTTTTGAATTCCACTTTTACTATTAAGTACAGTATGACTTTACAAAATATTAAAAGAATGGTACTCAGTACTGTGATCAGTATCCTAGTGATACAGTATTTTAGCTCCATACCCTTGTAGGACTTGTAAGAGACAAATTAACAAGACTAAGAGTCTGCAGCCACATTAGCTGGTCTATGAGGCAGCATGGCAACGTGTTTATATGGTTTTATTTTTAGTGGTTATTTTTACACACAAACAACACTAAACACAAAACAGTTTTGCAGTATTGTACAGTATTGTATAAACAGTATAAACACTGGCCAAATGTTGACCTGATGATGGCTCTAGATGAGAAATCAGTGGATAACTGAAGTTATCACCCTGTGAGTATCATTGAATTTCTCTACTGAATCTCATGCCAGTGCATCCCATGGATGCTGAGATATTTCACTGTGATTAAAATCAACCTGCTAGAGGAAAAGTCAGAGGATCTCCAAAGTCATCATCTGGAAACACTGAATGTCTTTGCAAAATTTGGGCCAATCCATCCATTACATGTTGAGATATTTCAAAAGATGAGGGAAAACTTCGATCTGCATGTGGCGTTAGATAAAAAGTCAGCTCTTCATCCAAGTCACTGGGATTCATCCTCTGGGCACCATCAATATCTGAACCAAATTACATGAGAATCCATCTGACAAACATCAAGGCAGTTCACTTAAAGCCAGAAATATCCACTTAAAAAAGTCAGGGGATCACCAGGGGAACCAATCCAACAAATAACTGTTAAAACATTTCAGTTCTGGAAGAAAGTGATGGATCCAACAACAGACCGGCAAAATGACAATGTCATCTAGGGATGAAAAAAAACAAGGCCAAAATATCCTGATTTGAGCTCCAACAACTGTCTTCCCATAATGCAACTCCATGTGCCTGCTGCCCATGTCTTTCAAACTCTACACCACAGGTACTAACACAGGTATATTACAAAATTCCTCCAGGTCTCTATGGCCAAGCTGACACATCACTGACAGACTAATGGCACTTAACAAGTAAAAAGTGATCATACTGATTATGATGTATCAGTATAAACAGCATACAAATATGCTGGTAGACATGGTCTTACACCAGAAATATTATTAAAATTGGTGTCTCTCAAAATTAAAGAGTACAGCACCCAGACATCTGTCTGCTGCAAAAAGGATTCTGTTGCTCATCTTGGCGTTGATCTGTGATTTTTGTTTTGTTTTTTATTGAAGAGAAAAAACACAGTGGAAGAAGATTTTTACATCAGCCTTTCAATGCTACTGCCATTTAGAGGGTAAGCTCAGTTTGTGCTGGAGGTACACTGCCCTCTTCCTGTGTGCTGCTATCATCAATCAAATGAATTTACTACAAAATGCAGCACTGTAGCAGTAGTCTTCCCCATTGTTAACCCCCTCTGATCATATTTTTTTTAAAGTTTTATTCATACTAAGATGTAACATTTTGCACCTTTACAACCCACAAAGCTCTAACAAGGGTTGCAATGTCTGTCTTGTTCTCTTTCTCTCTCGCTTTCTCTGGAGGTTCCACTCGTATCCCCAGATGCTGTTAAAGCTGTGTTGTCTGAAAGAGCAGTTTTGTGTTTTACGGATGGAGGATTTAGAGCAGAAGGGCGATGAGGCACAGGGGTCCACCGTCAGACACATGCTGTCCATTAAGAGGCCTGCCATCAACACACGCTACACTGCACCTGGCCTGCATGACAGGAGTCCTGCAGGAGGACAGGGAGCCCAGAGGAGGGAAGGAGGCAAGAGGGGATTGAAAAAGAATGAAAGAATGGAAGAAGGCAGGGGGTTGAACAGTGGAGAAGGGAGGAAGGTTGAGGGAGTGAGGAAGAGATGACAAAGGGAAGGGGAAAATAAAGGGAGCTGGTGAAGAAGAGGAAATGCAAGGAGTGAAGAGAGTGGAGGGTCATTGTGGTAGGTAAAAGAAAAGGTGGTGTGGGGCGGGGGGGTGCTGGGGAACAGGTGCAAAGCTCAGGGTGGTGTCCAAAAATCTTTACCACCTCCTTCTCTGCCCCATTTTCTTCGTCCTCATGTCCTCTTTTGTTGCCTGTTATTTCTACAAAGGCTTCTGCTTCTCTCCATCTCAGAGAGTCAGTGTTGACAGCGTCCGACCGTGACTGTAATGACTGTGATTCAGCTTGCTGAAATGTTAAAGGTTCCGTAAATGAGATTAACAAGAGTTTAAACAATGATATAGCAGTAAACAACTATTTTCTATATAAAGATACGGACAGGCAGTCAGATCCTGTTCCGCTGTTGGACCGTTAAAACATCCAGAATGTTTTTTAAGTTTATGCTGACTCCATCAGTGTCTTTACCAGCTCCTTCAGTGTTATTTGTGCCAACACGGATAAATCCAAGGCTGAATTTCTGTCCCAGTCTGACCGTGAAGTCAATACTGCTCTGTCTTTACAGAGATGGAAAACCCTACAGCTGCTAAAGGGCTCCAGCTTGATTCAGAGCTGGTTTTCTTCTCCTCTATGTGTAACTTGATGCTACATGTTTGTTTTTATTAGTGACCGGCCACAGTAGCATGATAACGTTGCTATTGCTAGCTGGCTAACTGTCAGCATCGCTGTGGAGCATATCACTGCAATTCTAGTGTTGGCTAATGGTTGTGGTTAGACTGTTTTTTGTTGGCTCTCCTGTACACGGGTAACGTTATTCAGCTGTGCCTCTTCTTGTGTGTTTAGTGGTCGCTTTCACTCGGCTCCGGGACACCTTGCTGACTGAGAATATGAAGGGAGGAGGGAGTTAGGGGGAGTGTGGGGAGTGGCCAAACAGGGACCTGAGGTATGGCTGACAAAGCATTTGTTTTGATCTGAGATGCTGGTGGTCTAGTGCAACACCCAGTGGCAGTGACGATGGTTTACAGAACCTGTTAGGTGGCTCACCACATTTCTCAGACTCACTGTACAGTGGTTATCTAATGTTCTGTAATGTTGACTGACCCTGTTGTCTGGTGATCTGAACTGTGTGCATGTACATTAGCAGACGTTCTCTGCATTCAATGTTTTTGGAGCAGCAAAGGCTTTGACAGAACTAGATTTGATCCCACATTTTTGCTGATTTTCATCAGTTAAGTCACTTTAAAGAGGCTATAAAATATTTTACACTAACAATGACAATTTGAAAAGTGTCACTAAGGGTAATGAAACTATGAACAATTATAACCTGAACCTTCAGCTCCCGCTTTAAAGTGAGCTACAGCTCATTGTTTGGCTGTCCAGTCGGTAACCTCACTGTTCTGTTTCACTCTCACCGCTCTCAGTGTTGTTTACCGCCACAGCAGGCAGATATTTTCAGCAAATTTTTTCAGCAGGCTCTAAAAATCCACTGTACACTGCCTGCTCAGCTCCAAACAGCAGACAGACACAGTAACAGTCATTTAGCAGCTAATGAGCCAGATGTTTTGCTCAGGAGTTGGTGGAGACCACAGTGCTGGACTTGCATTCACCAGGTAGTGAAAACCGTGAGTCAAAATGAATGCTAATGTTACTATGTAACTGCTGGTTATTTATGTATAAATGCACAACTGTTTGCTAACTTGGTCATCATTAATTAGCTTGTTTATTCCTAAAGCTAAAGTGTAAAAATGACAGGTTGTGGTTTTACAGAAGGATTAAGTTCGGGCCCAGAACAGTAAGATGAGCAGAAGACTAACCCCCATGTAAAACGACAATGTGTTGTTTTTAGACTTTAGTTTGTGCACAAATTAAACCAACATAATATAATGAGTTAAGCAACATTACAGGTGTTGGTAGAGGGATTTTGTTACCTTTCAAAAAAAACGGGTTAGCCGTTTCCCCCTAACCAACAGTTAACCAACTGCTGGCTGTTGCTATGTGGTATCAACTGTTTCAAGTAACTCTTGATAAGACAGCAAATAAGTATATTGCTCTACAGTTAAACAAAAATATATTTACATTTTCGTAATGGTCATAAGCATTTTTGAGGATCATGACAAACAGATTTGCACCAGATCATATAAATGTATGGGTTATTTTGCATGTACTGACAACCAATTTTGTTTTTTAGTTTTTGTTTTGGAGGACTTGTTGGTATATATATGATGGTGTGTTGTGTATGAAGGTACACATGTATGCCTTGTGTGCCTGTTTGTGGCAGAGTCACTGCAGCTCCTCTGCTTTTCCCTATTCTGCAGTGAACACTACAAAACATGTCAACAACCCTCTACAATAAAGTTATTCAGTGTTAAAGTGGAGAGACACTACATGCCATGACAAACTGCACAGTGCGAAAGCACAATGAATTATTGAACCGCTGGTGTATCTGGTTTCCTCTGTTACATATTCCAGAAAAACATGTTTGATCTTTAAAAACTGTGACCTTGTTTTATAGTGAGTTGGAGTCCGTTTCCTCAACTGGGTTTAAAGCCAAAAACCTCCTACCTGCCAACACATTGCCAGTTCAACCACCATCAACCACCCACACATTGTACTCCCACTGTCATGTTCCATTTCCTTTGTCTCCTGCATAGCCTTTATTAAAGGTCCCATATTGTGTAAAGTGAGATTTCCATTTCCTTTTGAAAGCAAAGTCAAGATGCTATAGAAATACTGTGAATGTATCAAAGTGCTCAATCCTCAGAGAGATGCACACAGCCCATATTCAGAAACAGTGCTTTTAAAATGAGCCGTCAGGACTTCTACAACTTTGTGATGTCACAACAAAGCAGTCTCTGCTTTCCAAGCTGAGGGTGGTGACCCACCAACCTGTTTGGCTACAGCAATCTTTTTATTTTCTTTATTTGTTTTTTAACTTCATTAACAGCACGAGATTTGTTCCATCAGTCATTCCTGAGCTAGTAAGCTACCAGACAGATATATATCAAGGAAATGGTGCAAAATTGCTAGTGTCAAAAACTGGAGATAACTTACACCAAAGTTTATTTTTTCGGAAAACACCAGAGCATTATAGTCTGAATTTGAGTCTGTTTGACTCATTTCAGCACTGACTGACCATTGCCATTTGCATTTACCAGTGAGTTTTACCAAGCATGAGAGAGGAGATGTAAAATTATACTGATACGGTTTTTGGTAACCACAAACATATCTTCTTATAGATATGAAAACTTCAAATAAAACACAGGAAAAGTGTAAAACGTGGGACTTTAAAACAAAACAAATGTTCATCCTAATGTGGGTTATTTTGTGTGAACTGGAAACTGACAGGCAGTGAGTGCTAATTACAGCTTCGCAGCAGGAGCTGGAATAGCTCACTGGTCTGTACTGATCTCTAATCTGTCATTCTAAATACAGCAGAGGCTCCCTGTTGAGACTCCTCCTTCAGTTGGCAGTCCTCCTGCTCGGTCTAAGGCCACGTCCTATGGCCTCCGACCTCTGGCTTGTTTCTGGCTTGTTTGTTTTGGTTAGTAGTTGCCAGGATACCTTTAATTTGTTAAAGCAGCACTTGTCAATATTTTCGATGAATACCGAATGAAATGACAACATATAATGTGGACGGGGTCACTTGAAATGATGAAACCACAGAGAAGTGACATCTGCAGAGCTGAGCAGAGTTAGGTGATAATGATAAACTAACTGTTTGCTACACACCCAGCACCAAAGAGCAGAGGAGCAAAGTTAGCAGCGAGCCAGTGAACATAGTGGAGCATTTAGAAGCTAAGGAGCCAGATATTTGCCTCAGGACTGGATGGAGATGAAAAAGAGCTAAACAGAGAGTGAATATTTGACCAGTATCCAGCAGGTGGTCAGAAACGCTGCTCCAAATGCAGAGTCTTGCAGAATGTTTTGTAGGATTTAGAAAAAACTGATGGACAGAGAATTTGAATGATTTTTTTTTTTCGCCTATTTTAAAATACTACACTTAAATGAACCAAATCTGACACTTGTGTCCCATGATTGTGCATTTCAATACAGATCTGAATCCAGATGCGGATTAAAAATTAAAAATTAAAAAATTCCTGTGCAGCTGTGTTGAGACCCTTCATCAAATCAATGTTTAAAACCTATGTAATCACTTGACAGTAGTGGAGGGAGCAGTGTATGAGGAATTGACTTCAAGGCTGTTCTGAGAGCTTATGATTGAGCAGCTTCTATCGATCTGTACACACTAGATTCTCATTGATTTTGTCTTAATGCATGTGATCTGCCCAGTGTGGCTCCCCAGAAGGCCAGTGGTTAATCAATATTTGATTCATGCTGATGCAATTTAATGTTTTTGTTTTGTCTCAGATAACAGCACATGACTCCTTATGTTGGTGTAATTAACCTTTTTATATAACTTAACAGAGATTCATTGCATGTTGGCAACAATGTGATTTTCACCATCCATCCTGTTCAGGTTTTTGGACTCATATGAATCTGTAAGGGGATATTTGATTCTTGATTTTTACAGTGGTGTATAAGGAAAACAAACATATTGCCTATTACTCTTTCAAAACTGCTGTGTCTTTATACATTTCTTCTCTACAACTCTTTTAGCGTGCACCATCACTCTCTATATTGATATCTTGCTCAAATGATGACAAACAGCTACATTAAAACAATAATGTTTGGAGCTGGCTTGCGCAGCCAATCTATACAAGTTCTCTGACAGAGCAGAGCATGATAAATAGTCTTGGGAAGCTGAGTAAATGGTTTCCACATGAAAATGACCCTGAAAGGTTTGTCAGTTGTTTGCAAGAGAATGAAAATTTGAATTTTAGAAGAGTATTTTATAGACTATAAAAGTTTAGATGAAGTACTTAAGAGTGAAAAATGTGAAGGAATGGGAGCTGGAATAAGAAGGTGGCAGAGCCAATGGTGCATTCACAGAGCTGTTGGAGTCCCAGCAGCAGGAGAAAGAGAAGAAAGAGGAGGGAGAAGAAGAGGTATTCAGGGAGCGAATGAGAGGGTGGGAGGATGATGGGAGCAGGGTGAGATGGGGTGAGTGAATGAAAGGGAAGAAAGAGGAGGAGGACTGGCAGTGGAGAGGGTTGCTGCAAGAGTTTTGGCCTGGATTTCTCAGAGCGAGTATGTGTTCATGGGCAGGTGAGGTGAAAACAGACATGCAGGAGAGAAAAGCAGAGTGGGAGCTTTTGTGCTGTATTTATTTGAAAAAAAGGGTCTGAAGGGAAAGGAGTGTCCAGTGGGAACTGGAGAAAAGAGATGAGAGGAACATTGCTTTAATCATCCTCCAGTCCAGATCCCTTCTCCGTCCTTCTAAAAACACCTCTCATGTTGCTCTCATTTCATTTCCTGCCAGACATCATGTATGCTGCCACACAATGGTCTTTCAGTAGATAATACAGTATAATAATAATAATAATACAAGCAAAAACACTGTTGGGGATCCACCTCTCTGCATGCTTCAATGCGGCCAGATACACACCCCTGCAGTGCACACAGCACCATGGGGAAACCCTGTGCATGCACATTACAGAGATTACACTGCAGCAAAACAGCTATTACTGGCCCACTACCTGCCCCGAGCTCCAAACTCCTTTGTCTGCCAAGTCATACAGTGTGCAATCTGTGTATTACTCACTCCCCATGAATAAGTAATGTCAAGAGAAGTAGCCAGAGCACAGAACAGCGGTTGAAAGAGCAGGGTTTGGCTGATGTTTTTGTTGATGATGAATTGTCTGAATGATTTTTTTTTTGAGCTGAAGACCCCTGTGAATGGATGTAGCAACACAGAGACGCCCTAAAGGATGAATCTGTTGATATTCTGTGTTTTTTACTGTCGATAAATTCCATGAGAAACATGAAAAACAAGAAAAACACCAATGAATCGATCCTGCTAACAAGTATTGTGTGTGTGGTCAAAGCCTGCTCTGAGTCATGGAGCTCTATTGTCCAAAAACACATGAATAAGCCACACCGCTGCACTGGGCGACGTGTCCCTTCATTACCAAGAACACACACACACATATACGCTGCAGTTTATTTTGACTCCCACATAAACCATCCTGTTGCCTTAACCACCCATTCACTCTCCAAACATGTATTAATCCACAGCTGAATATAGTCCCCACCACATCTATTATTTAGTCAAGCTTGTGTGGGCTGGTAACTACATGGGACGTCCTCACATCACAGTGTTATTTGACCCTCTGTCAATACAGAAAATATGGATTAGTGCAGCTTTAAAGCTTCACTACTGCACAACAAACTTGGACTTGTGGCGGAGTGCCACAGACAGGGTGGAGAAGTCAGAAAGTAATAAAGTAAGATACTTTAGTTCTGTTTGCTCTGGTCTTTTCATGGTGTGTTGACATAAGAAAAGCAAAGTAAGCAAACTCATAAGCCAACTTATTGTAAAAGAATGTGTGAAAAGGCTGCTCAACATCCTTTTAAAAGTTTCAAGTGCCCAAACACCATCATCTGCTCTTTGTATGGGGTGGTAGCACTACAGATAATATACAATATGTAAGGAAATAAAACCATTAAAACTTCCTTCTCAACAAAAAACCTTCCAGTGGTTTATTTTAAAAGAAGAAGAAGAAGAAGAAGAAGAAGAAGAAGAAGAAGAAGAAGAAGAAGAAGAAGAATATTTTTCACACAGTATAGATTTACACTTTGTCGTTCAATTGCAGTAAAAAGACTAAACTCTCAAAATAAAGTTGTGAAATTATCCACCCACAGCATAGTTAAGTTAAAAGCTAAGTTAGGAGAAGAAAAGGTATTTCCAGGTGACACGATATGTGTTGAAAAAAAAAAAGAATGAAAAACAAAGTGTTCTGTTGATAGAGGAGATTATATTCAGGGAGGAGAAGGACACTTATTATTCAACAGCGTGCAGGTCTGATAGTTTCTTAGACTTGTTATGCATCACAGCGTCAATTTGAAGCTGCCACACAGCATCATACAGTCAGTCCTTATGATGTTTGCCAGCTGGAAACCAAAGAAAAATCTTGTCACATCTAATTTAAACTGCTTGATCACACCTCAGAGAGGCTGCATGTGCATGTGTTCTGGGTTTTGATGTTTGTCTGTTTTTCAGTGGATGTGCATTTACCCCGACATCGTTTTGAGATCATCGTTTGTGTATCTACCTCAGCATCTGACTGACTGTGTGGGGAGTGGTCTTTGTCATACTGGAAGGACTTCCTGTGACAGGTGTGAAGCTACCAGAGTGTTACCACCATTAAACACCCGGGCCTATTTATAGAGACAGAGGAGGCACCTAAAGACTCGCTGTCTAATCCCTGCATTTGGTTCAGGTGTTAATGAGACCTGCGAGTCTGTGTGTAGATGCATGAATCAAACACTCATGAGAGACGTTCTACTTTGGGAATTAGGTGAGAAAATAAGAAATGATGCAGTGTTAAAACTCCTATTGATAGATGAAGTTCAAAAGTACATGAAACACTCAAGAGCTCCAAACAAGTTGGGAACAGCAGGAGTGTTTCTGCTGAGGGAGCTTCAGCTGTGTGACAGCAGTGCCCTCTGGTGGAGACATTACAACAATTCATCTCTGTGATTATGCTTTAATTCCTAAATTATATCAGGTAATGAGGACACCAAATTAATGCCGTACAAATCCATGTTCACTTCTTCACAAATGACACTGGACCGCTTTGGAAAAGAAAACAGAAGCCAACAGATTTTCATCATTTTTCACAATAAAAATTATAAAAATATTCCCATGTTCCCATCAGTAAGATTAATGTAAGATCATTTTATGTTTTCAAGATGTACCTCAGGGAACAGGAGGATTAAGATATTGGCTGCTCATATGTGTTTTCATTTAGCTAATGGCCATGGAAAAGAACACACCAGCACTAACCCAACTGAGAGCACATGATGAAGTGAGTATTTGGGACATCTTTAAGCTCATTGCAGATTTGTGTTGAAAAACCAAAAAACAAAAGGTATTTAACCTGACCACTCCCCCACCTCACAGTAAAGCTTTTAAACACTCAGGCTGAAGTATGTAAATTGTATGCAAATTATTGGGATGGGCGGGTAGGGGGTAGCCTGAATCAAATTTTTAATTTCAGAAAAGGAAACAGATATTGATATTTCCCATAGACTCTCACCCTGACTTACAAAAGAACTGAATATTCTGTGTTAATTGTATTTTTCTTGATGCTGTACAGCATCTTTTTTTTTTATTCTTCGTCATATGGACTTGTTTCAGTTTATTGGTCTTTAAATACAAACACAAGGATTTTATAAATATGTCTCTCACTGCCTGATCATTTCATACAGTCCCTTATATGTTATTATAATAAAGGCACAAATTCCAAACTTATACTGATAAAAATCCCTGATGTCTTAAATGTAACTGGTCTAAATGCCAGGAGCTTAAGCTGCAGCCTGAATGGTGTGCCAAATTGTAATGGAGGTCAAAAGGTCACTTTAAACAGCCCCCAGTGTGTCATGTGACCATGGCAGCAGCCTGTATGCAGAGCAATGAGAGGAGCTGCAAAAAGTGTTTACAGTGGAGGAATGGGGCTTTATGTTCGCCCCTCCACTGGTCTGGATAAGTGTCTAATCACAACCGAAAGCTGCTTTCTCCATTACAACTCTTCACTGAAGCACATGGTAGATTAGCTTTAAACAGAAATTACTTTTCAGCTGCAAATTTGCCAACGCGTCCCCAGATGGCAGAGAACAAATGCACTTTTAAGGCTGAAGGAAACAGCAACGAGAAAAATATCAACAACATGTAAATAAAATGTGCTGGAGCGAGACTGACTCACTTGTTTTTGTTGCCCGGGTGAAAAAGGTTACAGAATTCATTACATTATATCATCAGTCTTTACAGAATTGGATTAGATGCAGAGAGGAGATGATGACATAGATTTGCACACAGTAAAACAGGATTAAACAGACATTAATGAGAGGTGGTGTCAATGATCTGTGCAGCTGTGAATGGCCGGAAGAAGTCTCGCCAAAATCAGAGAGGAAAGATGAGCAGTGGCAGGGGAATCACACAGAGGAATGGGAAATGACAGAGGGAAATGTGAGCGGATGGATGAGACGCGCAGGCTGAGTGGGTAGCACTGATAGAAAAGGTTGTGACTTGTGATTAGGGCAGGGAGGATGAAAGGAGTCAGAAGAAAAAGAGCAGAGACGGAGAATGAGTCTGGCTGATTGGTTTCCATGGTAACTGCTGATGAGGTGTGGGGCTAAATAAAAGAGCAGGTCCTTCTGGCTTGGTATGGATCACTGTCACGTCACACACACACACACACACACACACACACACACACACACACATACACACAGAGCTGAGGGTGTGGAGGGGGGTGGCTGATACCACATCAGTACCACACCTTTCCTCATCACAGGACGAGAGTGAATCACCACTATTTATTTACCTATATTTAACAGAATTGTTTGACATTTTGGCAAACATGCATTTTCGCTTTGTTGTGAGTGACAGGCTAGCTTTTTCCCCTTGTTTCCAGTCTTTATGCTAAGCTATGCTAACCAGCTGTAGCTAAATATTAGTGCACATGTGACATAAAAAAATCGTCCTTCTCAACTCCAGGCAAGATCATAAGGAAAGATTATTCCCAAAATGTCAAACTATTCCCTTCACTTTTCTCTCTATTGTTTGTCAGTGAGCAGCTACTCACAGATTTCCTGCTGTAGTTTTTGCAGCACACTCCAGAATGCCTCCCGGCCACAAGCCCATTTCTCTAATATTAATTTATTAATAGTTCAGTGACATTGCTCTGCACAGTTCACAGCACAAGAGCTGTGGTTACTCACAGTGTTGCAGACAGTTAATCATCATTATTCATTATTTTTAAGCAAATTATTTATTTGTTTTAAATTTAGTTTGGCTGTTAGCATGGAACAGACCCTGACCTAGCACACACACAAACATAAAGGCTGCTCTGACGTATCCATCAGAGGATAGACTGACCCATCTCTCTCACTCACAATCATGACTGTGGGAAGCTCGCAGAAACTGGGCTGCATAAACTCAGAATATGCCGAAAGACCCAGGAATCAAACCTGAATCCTTCTCGCTGTAGTGGAGACAGCACCAACCACTAAAGCGCCTCTCAGTCAACAACGTCATCTTTTTTGAGGCAGTGTAGTGGCTCAGTGGTAAGCACTGTTGATTCGCAGTGAGAAGCTCCGGGGTTTTAATCTTGGATACATGCAGGTAACACTGTGCATGTGATGTGGATTCTCTGGACTGCCACTGGGGGTGTGACTGAGGATGCATGTGGGGACTGTGGATGACTGACTGTGGAAGCGAGTGTGTGAAACAGGGTGTTGATGAGTGAATGCTCAGTAAAACAGTACCAAGAACTGAAAGGAACCAAATGTACAAAAACACTGAGAAGTGTTTGGTGTGAATGGAGATTCACTCCTGCCTGTTCCTCAAAGTAACATGACAAACTATATTCTAATTCTCATCATGGTACCTGACTGAATATGAGGTAATTTAAAGTCAGGTCATGATGTACAAAAAGACAATTTATGGAAATAATACTGCACAACAGTGACTCTGTATCATTCCACTACAAAGGTATTGTATGTTATCTCATTCCATTTTTAAGAGTTAGAAAACCATTGTTCTGCAAAAACTTTGATGCCTGAATGGAAATCACAGACTTACAAAGCAGAAAGAGAGAGAGAGAGAGAGAGAGAGAGAGAGAGAGAGAGAGAGAGAACAGTGTGTGATGTTGCTCTCTGCTTAGCAACAGCATCAGTAATCAGATCGACTCCTCCAAACCCAGTTCATACTGTGACTCGGTGCCCTGGTTTCCAACTTGCATCAACATGAGGCTAGTTGCCAGTTTATATCTAAATGGAGAATAATACGTCAAAACTGGCTTTCAAACACATCAACACCAACACAGTAAATTAGGTTGCCCTCCCTGCTGAGTGTCCCTCTTTTAATATTTTCCATCTGCAGAAACGTATGGCAAATAACACTACAACATAATTATAGTCAGTGGCATGATTATACTGTGGCATGATAAGTAGCCTTACATCCCCATTCCTGCATGTAGCCTGACTGTTGAATTATCCGATAAAATGCGCCCAATAACATTTTACATAAAGCTACCATCAAACAAAATGAAAATCTATCTTTAAGGGGCTATTGTTAAGTTTTCTCTGCCACGAAATGTGTTTTCTTACCAGGAGCTGCCAGGGAGCTTGAGTTTACAAGATGAGCAATAATAACAGTGAGTCGCTATCGGAAAATGACAAGATGAGCTGGGGCTAGCTGGTTAGCATGCTAACTTCAGTGGAAGAAAAGACATGATAGAGAAAAGAGTTAACAGTGGCGTTGCTCTCCACACCTGGAGACAGCTCTTTGTGAGAAAAGGAAAGAAGTTGATGCTGAATTCACAACATTTCTTCTAGACTGGTGAGTCATCTGTTAATGCTAATGCTAACAAATAGCTCCTTTAAGGAAAATCAGTTGACTGCTCCCTTAACCCCTCCCCCAAACAATGACTGTCCAATCATACCTTAGCAACCGTAACTAGGCATGGCAGGTCTCTTCTACTCTATTTCCATGTCTTCTTAGATCACAAACTTGTAAGGATGCTAACTTTCTGACATGTAGCATTAACTCTTCCAGTCTTCCAGCACGATATATCGATCATATCCAGCACTGTGCAAAAGTTTTAGGCACTTTACACATTTAAATTCTTATCTATCGTGCAATATCACCAGGGATTGTATGATATTCATTTACTATTCATGACATTATTTTTGAGAGTGTGCTCAGTCTACTTTTATTGCCCACTACTATGTCTACACAGAGAGCATAATGTGAGCAGCACATTGGCAGAGCAGCAGCAGGAGCTTCAGTGCTCTGTGTGTGTCTGCACACGCTGCTCTCAGACACAGGACTGAGTAACAGGTCATCCATGTTTTGGAAGTGCTCAGAGCACATGTTAAACACTGGAAAATAGATGTACAGTGTAAAAATATTCTACATGACTTTGTGTCATGTTCACAGGCGTATATTGAGAGTAAACCGCAAGTTTTAAGAATTAAAATATGAGCTTATCTGTTCCATCTGACACACATGAGGCCGACGGTCCTTTAGTCATCAAGAGCGTGGCTGAAAACTGAAGCCAACACAAAAGTGACAAAAAAACTGCAGTTCCTCAAATAACCACCTGAGACTGGCTCCAAAAGGGAGTCGATCCCCATAGAGTCCCATGTTACAATGTCCAACTTTATTGCAGAGATAAACATGTTTACAGCCTGATACAAAAGACAGTTTTGGTCTGCCCATTCCTGGCAAAAGTACAGGGGGTGGATTTTTATATAACTCACCTGTTAGAATTGTATTATGTCTTAAAGTTATGCATAATTTACATAATAATTTAATAATAATAATTTAACTTTAAGTGTCAGTGAGTGTATGCTTGCCACAAACCAGCAGACGGGTTCACACACGCCCAACCTTGTTGCCCATTTTGGGATTTGCTGGGAGTTAAGTGCAGTCAGGCACTGCCAAGATGGTGTCAGCAGAGCAGCCCACTCTTCAAAACCGCTCCTCAGAAACCTATGGGTGACGTCATAGAGGCTACATCCATCTTTATATACAGTCTATGGTTTTTACCCACTCATGAAGATAACGTTAGCTTGATTAGCTTGTGACAGTTGTCATTTCATTATGCTTTTGTCTACCTCTGTGTGAAATCAAGGACTCATTGTTTTAAAAGAATTTCAATGCTGAGCCTGCTGCTGTTATCACTATATAGTGGGCGGGGCTTCAGAAACAATCGGCTCTGTCCTAACTGGCTCCTTAAAAATTGGCGCACCTCCAGTGTTATCATTTGTGTGCAAATTGCATACTGACACTTCATAATTACACACTTTCTCTATCTTACAAGATTCAAATCAGTCACCTGTAATAAATTATTTCAGTTAACATATGCACATATACTAATAGTAATATAAATAATATTTGCAGGGGTATTAAATTGTTAGCTATACCCTTTGTCTAGGTCCCATACTCACATTCATGGTGTAACTCTTCAAGCAGAAGAAAACCTTGTTCACTGCCCTCCATTACAGGTAACAGCTGCTGGCCTCTTTTCTCTGGCCCTGACTGCTTCTCTATCCCAGTTCAAATAGACAGTAATACTCTCCCTCTCTCTCAAACACACACACACAGACACACACACACTCGCAGATGTAGGGCTAGCGAGGGAATTGACTAAGACCTGAGGGATGGGAGCTGATGTGTGGGAGGCATATGGCGGAGTGGCCTAATGGAGAGCTTTTACAGTATATTATAACCAAAGGGACCAGTGTTTTACAGACAGGTCCACATGAGCAGGGAGGGCTAGTGTAACTATTGTTTCCTGGTCCCTTTTGGGGACAGGCAGACACAGAGGTGCAGTACAGTAGGTGGACAGGGAAGACCTGCTGATGTGTTCAGGTAAAGAGCAGCTAAAATACACCTACATCCCTCTCAGTTTATGTTATTCTAAATTCTGGCCATATCGAACAGCTACCAGACATGTAATAGCCTACATTTGAACAGCAATGAAACATAAACGTTATGGTCCAACAAATATATTTAACTGAAAGTTGTCAACATGACTGACCTCTTTGCAACTCTTTGCAGTCAAACCTAGTCACATGAGCGCTCAGTCCCATCATGCCATGCTTATCACATGACCAAACACTTAGTCACATGACACTCAGTGAATCTCTCATTGTTGTAACAGCAGAGGCAAAACCAAACCTTTGGGCTGGAGCCAATCCCAGCTGACACTGGGCGAGGGCGGGGTACACCCTGGACAGGTCGCCAGTCCATCATAGAGCTGACATATAGAGACAAACAACCATTCATGCTCACATTCACACCTATGGACAATTTAGAGTCACCAATTAACCTAATGTGCATGTCTGTGGACTGTGGGAGGGAGCCGGAGAACCTGGAGCGAACCCACACAGACAGGGGGAGAACTCCACATGCCGCCCATTTCATATGTTGCACAATATTGGACCATTTAATATTACTGAATTTATTTGGCATATTTTCCACATTTTGGCTGTTGATAATTTCATCTAACAGACAACTCCACATGACTCCAGCTAAAAGCCGGTAAAATAAAATCATGCGTAGTAAACTCTGCAGTCAACTACAAAAGCATTCATGCAGCACTCACTGAAATTCAAGGTGAAGGCAGATCTCTTGATCACTAAAGTTTAGACAACTGCACCATCCCAGGTTTTTAAGCACTAGTCCTTGTATATCGCCTCCACATGGGTCTTGGCTACTGCTGCAAATCAACCCCCCTCCCCACTGACATACATTGTCAGTACAAAAGTGAATCCAAACATGTAAACCCAACCTGTAACATGTGCATCATATCACGATGCACCTACAATGCAATGGTGCAACACAAACAGCTTTGCTTATCTAAATCTGTTACAGAACACTGCTCTGAGTGCATGGGGTACTCCACCTGAAGAGCTGATGGTTGGCTTCATTGAAGCCGATGAGCTTCTGGACTGCTTGGTTGGTCTAATTAGATTACAGACAGTCTAATTACCTCACCAGTTCATGCTTTTCTCCACCTCAGTTACAATTTTGTGAAGGCTGTGGGACTTCCATTGCCCTCTGAGTCATCTGTCTGACTGCTCTCACGAACAACGTGGAGCACGCTCTCCACAGTGGATGAAGCTGTATGCTTTTTTGTCTGCAGTGTGTTCTCTATCTGCCACAGACAATGACCTTTAGCATGATCAGCTCAAAAGCCCACAGCAGAGCTGCTGAAAATCCACTCTATCTGTGCTGTGACATCCACAACCACCTCGATGAATCATGCAGTTGACAAATATGCTGGAAAATGGTCAACACACCACAGAACAACTGTAGCCACTCTACAAAGCCTCGGCTGCCCCTGGTGCTGGAACGGGGCAGGATGTGTGACACCAAGTGGGAATGTCAGCGATGGAGAGCGTGTTTGCTGAGCTGTCCCAAACTGTACAGTTCAGCCTGAAATATTTACCAGTGAGGCTGAGATTTTAGAGATGTGAGGAGAGGAAAGTGCATGAAACTGTGGGTTTAGATAGAGTCAAATCTCAGAGCCACAAAGGTTTCCCAGCACTGACAGCACCGGCGATCACAGAGATAAATCATAAGTCAGTGTGAAAACCCAGAGAAAAAGGAAATAGCCAGCAGAGATATGACAGAGAAATATTCCAGAAAATCCTCCCTTCTTAAATCACTATATTTTTTACCCTCAGTAGGCGTGAGTTGTTTTCTGCTCTCAATTTTGTCAAGGTTCCATCAATTCTAATATTTGTTAAATTATATATCCTTGGAAAAAACAATTAATTCTTTCAAATTTTGATACTCATGTTGAAATTTCTGGGTTTTGTTTATAATAATAATAATAATAATGATATGTTATCATTCATGGTTCTTACCTCCACAAACAGGAAGCAGGGGACGATGGAGCTGCTGCTCTTCACACCCGGCTTCTCCTCCACTGCCATCCCTCTTTCTGTTTCTCTGAACGTCCCTCTGTCCAGCTCTCTGACTCCTTATCCTGAGGAAAAGGGGGAAGGTTAGGTTAGTCCGCTTGCCAACCTGAGGTCAAGTCCAGAGTATGAGATTAAGTGGAATCCAATCAGGACAAATAAGCTTTGGCAGGATCTGGGGTTTTCGTTGAAGTCTTATGTTTCTTTCAGCACGATCACAGTGCTGTTTTTATTTTAGGATATTGTTTCTGCGATACCTTTTTATTGTTTATTTATATGCTATATCCATGAATATTTAAGACATGCACGACAAGTGAACTCACTTCTTAGCACTGTGGGCTGTGTGCATTCTTCAGTTTACTGTTGGTATCACTGATATACTTTTGTTGGATTTTAATGCATCATTCTCCAGCGCCCTGAAGAGTCACAACAAAACAAAGGAATAAATCCTGCATGCTGTGTCACAAGCTACCTCTCTGGGCTGTGCATTAATGATAACTGTTGCACTGTAGTCTCGACTCACAACCCAGGAAAAACTGATACTTTAACAACCACATAATGAAACACAGTTTATGTCTGGCATATGTAATTACATTGCATTATATTACAGTTAATATTTCATGGGTGAAATCACTCCATAAAGTGGCTCAGTTCACTTACTTTCCCTCACAGATTAGTTGGTGCTGGAAGCTAAGCAAAGACAATTTGCAGATCTAGTTGGCAAGCTAACAGATAATATGCTAGCAAGCCTAGAAACTGGTCATATGCTAGCAAGCCAGGGACATGCTAGTGCTAGCCAACCACAATCAGAGGCTGCTACTACAACCTGCCACGCGACAGAGATGACTGAAGGCGTCAGTGAGCTAATTTTCAATAGCCTTGCTAGCTTACTGTAAGAAGATGATTAGTGAAGGAGCACATAATCATAACCCAGTGAAACTAAATTTCATATGACCATTGTAACATTTCTTTGATAGAAACTCACAAAACAACATTGTTTAACCCACAGCTTGTGTGGTCTCTTGAGTAAAATCGTAATAGCTCACATAGCCGACAGTGGTCAGCCAGACACAAATATGCTAACAGATTAGCCAACAGTACTGCTGGTACTTGCAGCTACATTAGCCCGCTAAGCTAACTGGCAAGCTCAGTCACTAACCACACAACACTCACAACATGAGAGATGTTTGCACCCTCAGCTCCTGATGTAACTACTGACATGAAACCACTTCTCTTTTGTGAAGCAGTTTACACTAAAATTGGATATTGCGGCCACACCTAATATGATAATGTGCTGGCTAATGAGCTTTACCGGTATTAGTCGGTGGATTTTGTTACCTTTGTACGGAGCCTAGCTGCTCCCATTTTCAGTCTTTGCTAAGCTAAGCTAAGTGGCTGCTAGCTGTAACTTCATATTCAATAGACAGACTTGAGAGTGGTTTTACTCATCTCATCTCTGCACCAGAAAACAAATGCATGCATTTTCCAAGATATCAAACTATTCCTTTAAGCTGCTGGATGTCTAAATGGATGAGAGACATCTTAATGACATCTGTTAAAAATATATAAAACTGATTTTGCCATTAAAACAAAGCATTTTGGAGATTTCCAAGCACTAGAAAACAGCCTTGCTAACTAACCAGCCTAGCTCAGCAGAGTTAGAGTAACAGTGTCTCTCAGCCTCTGGCTCTACAGGAATTCCCATTATTTGATGGGGTTGTGTTTCTGTAAAATGACACGTATTTAATTAAAATTAAATTATTCAAAAGCTCACTGGATCAGATGGACAAGAAAGTAGAAAAAGAAAAACACACAGTGAAGTATCTAGATGTTTTTTTTTTGTGAAGTCTGGTATTGAATTAAGGTTTTACATATCATCAGTCATGTAGCCTTTGAACTTCAAATCTGTTTTTCTCAGCTTCACTGTTTTTTTAATTACTGCTTTCTGCCTTTGTCAGCAGTAGGCCTCGCTGTGTTTCAGTTCAAACGCAAAGAAAAACAAGCAGAGGGAAGAAGATTAATACACATAAAACCCACAGAGAAAGGACAAAGAATTGTACTACAGAAGAAGCAAGATCTCTCACAGTGAACTGCGGGCAGTATGTGCTGCGTGATCTCTGTTGCCACACAAACACTGTCAGAACTGAGTAGGAGTGCTGAGCTACATTTAGTGATGTTTTCAGGTTTTCATCTCTGACACTCCTGAACTTAGATCACACATTTTCTTTTCAGTGGCTTAATATGGACCCTCAATCACCTGTTGTCAAGTTAAATAAATTTTAAGAGAGGGGAGGAGAGGGGAGGAGAGGAGAGGGGACGATAGGAAGAAAAACATTTTTTTTTGGTTCTCAGTAGTTGAGAGGTTGACCTCTATTCTGCTGGTGAGTGGTGTGTTATGTGCTGGGGAACTTTCCTGCTCCTAATTCTTTCTACGCTGGTGGAAGGAATAGGCCTGAGGGATGAATAAGGCATGAAGCCAAGCTCTTAGCAGCCCTCAGTACAACACAATGTGCCAACCAAGACTTCTTTTAGAGAGGGTTGGTTGGACTCTGTGTGTGCATGTGTACAGCTGTGTGTGTGTGTGTGTGTAGCTGTCAGTGTGAACAAGCAGAAGCCCCAGGTAACGGAAACCAACAGTGAGAGAAAGAGAAAAAGAGACAGAGGGAGGAATCGTTCCTGTTTCTTTTCCTCTAGAGGCTGATGGGAAGTGTTTCATCCCCTCAGTGGGAGGCGGCACAAAGAGGCTCTCTCCCACAGTTTGGGCCACCAGCTGAGAAAGTACATGTAGTTGTGAGTTGGTGGTGGCAGATCTCCTGAAGATGAAACTGTGTTTTGGGAGAAACCACTCGGGTGGCCAGAGATGAGGCAAGGAGGCTTTTGATGATTAATATCTGTTAAGTGGGACACCAAAAGAACTGGAATTACAAAAGCTTGGGTTACATTCCCCAGAGGTGCATGGAGACTTCTGAGCTGTCCCACACACATTTGATTTAAGCGAGGTTTTCTCAGAAACGCTCTCTGAATGCTGATGTTTGGGTGACAAGTTTGCAGCTTAATTAGTACGAGAAAATCTGTCCACTGCTCTGCATGTAGGGCCAAACTAGAGGCTAACACATATCTTCTTAATGCTACTGTCCTTGTATCAGTTCACAAGTGATTAAATGACTGATGGACAAGTTAAAATGAAACCAATCATTTATTCGTTAAAGAAGTAAATGCATTTCTCAACAGCAAAAGCAACTACTTACATTACACTTTGGTTTTGTCACTCAGTACAGCTCCGTCAAAAATGCATTTCAACAATACCAAAGTCTCCACACCCAAACATCACAAGAGAGGTTCACCTATAGTGATGCACCTGCAGAGAACTATCACCTGAATCTGCAGCTTTACAGAGCTCCGTAGTGAGTTTCGGCTCATGGATTAACTGTTTTGGTTCACTCTTCTGTCGCTTTCGGCTGTTTTCAGAGAAAAAAGCTCTAAAAATGCAAAAACCTGCTCAGCTCCAAACAGCAAACAGACACAGTTAGCAACTAACTGGGGAACATAATGAAGCATTTAGCAGATCAGAGCCACATTTAGTGTTAATACTGGAATACTGGCTGTACATTCGTCAGGTGGAGACAAACAATAATAGGCAATGCAAACTATTTAAGAACGCTTTTGCCCCATCAAAAAGTAAAATTATGTTAGCATTGTGTTGTGTTCACATCTCGTTTCTGCTGCCCCCAAGTGGCCAGTTATTGTAGGTTTTATATTAAAAAGCAGCTAGCTCAACATTAGCCACAGCGATGCCAAGCAGCGCTCCACAAGCTCAGTGGTTCAGGCACTGAATCTAGGAGTCATCCTAGACTTAGACCTAGGCTTATCAGCAGATTTTAAAAATGATGACGCAACTGGATGTTGCATTTCTTTCATTTTTGGCTGAGGCTGAATGCTTCACACCTAAAATAATCCCATCTCAGTCTGTCCACTGAACACAGAGAGACTGATCTGATGTATATGTAAGAACCAAATTTCAAATGCTAATCTGTAGCACTAGTTGTTGCTGAAAAACAAGTGGTTTTCAAGAAAAATAGACACAGAACAATGTGTAATTCAGACAATATTGGAGCTAATGGAGCTTCTCCAGTTTGGTAAAGAAAAAACCTTTAAATTGTTGAAGTAACAGCGCGTTACTGGGATCAGTCATTTTAATCTATAATAAATACTGAATTTCAAATTGTAATCCATTACTCCACTACTGACTGAAAAAAATCACCACACAATGGTAATGTGTTTCTGGGCAATGCTGGTTAAACTGCACAGATTTGTGCGTGTGTGTGTGTGTGAGTAATTGTGTGGAAGGAAGAGGCAGTCCAGATGGTTTTGATCTGATTAGAGGGGTCCAGTTGAAAAGGGAGTTAATCTGATAGTTTATCTATCAGTCAGAGAAAATCAAACCAACCTGTCAGCTGAGACAGAGATGGCTGGACAGACAGGCGAGTGCAGGTTAAGGAGGGAAACAAAGAAAGACTTTGAGACGTAATTACCCAACGACATGCACCCACAACACACCGATCAGAACAAAAACGTGAGGGAACTGAAATCAAAATGGTGGAGATGAGAAGCAAAGCGAGCTGCAGAAGGGAAAGTTGAATTAGCACCATAACACACACACACACACACAGACACACACAATCCACACACACATCGTAGAGAGCAGGACATTTGAATCCCCTGCTGCTTCAGTCAAAGGGTAGAGACCCAGGCAGCCATATGTCCTCTCTCTTGCCTCTGCAGTCCACCACCCTGCCCCAGGACATACAGTACACACGCCTGTGCATGAACACACACACACACACACACACACACACACACACACACACACACACACACAAAGGCTAATTGGGCACAGCAGTCTGGATCATGCTTCATGCTTCATGCTGATTGCTTCAGTCAAACAGTACTCTTACATATCACATTTTCTTTTATGCATTAATCCACATTGGTGCAGCAGTAACATGAGAGAAGGTGCAGCAGCAATGCAGCGTTAAAATGCCAACTGTCAGTCAGTCACTCTGTTTCTGTGTGCCACATCCAGAGATAACTCTACCAACCATCTGAATATTATTCATTTTACTGCAGATGATTTTTCAGAGTGGAGCACTGATGGATTTTATTTTACCATTTACCTGCAGCCTAGATATCACTGTCGATCTGAGCAAATCCCTCAGTTCTCACATTGCTTTTGTGTGTGTGTGTGTGTGTGTGTGTGTGTGTGTGTGTGTGTGTGTGTGTGTGTGTGCGCAGTGTGGCCATTTTTTTGCCCAGCCATTGTCACAGCAATCTCTTTCAACTCAGAGCCCATGCTTTACCACAAGTCACACCAGTCATACTTCATGTTCACACACAGACAAACACACAGGCTACAGACATGAACAATACACCAATCCTGACACCTGAGTTGAGTCAAACAAACAACAAACATCCCACTCCTCTGACTATACGGCAATCCCTCCCCACTATTAATAGAACAAAGTGAAGGAGGAGAGTAAAACCATAATAGGATTTACCCAGCGCTGGATAATTAGGGCTTCTGTTTGGGGAATACCACCACAAAACACAGAAAACCACAGAGAGACACTCCCCCCACCACAACACACACACCCACAGACACACTCAAGGACCTGGGGAAGAAGCACGTAACAACATGTCCTCTGACATTTAAAGTGCAAAACATGCAAAACAGTGACTTCCACATCATGACTGTTGTGTTCTGGCTGTTGAAATCACCAGGAGAGGAAACCTGCCATCTGTCCATCCATCCATCCATCCTTCCCTCCTCACCTCGTTGCCGAGCTGCCGGTTGCCGTGGCACCAGATTCCTATGCGGTGGCCATGTCAGATCAGATGATGGGAAAGTGGTGTGAAAATCTCCTTCCACCCAGCTTCTCCTCTCCTCTTCTTCTGCTTCTCTCTCCTCTCCCCTGCTGCCTCCTGGTCCACAGTGAAGCGTGAGAGAGTAGACGAGGAGACGGCGGCAGCAGCAGCAGCAGCAGCAGCAGCAGCAGCGTCTCTCTCTCTTCAAATCTTCCACTCACACACACACACACACTCACTCACTCACTCACACAGACACACACACTCACCCTTCTTTTAATTAGCTTGTTCCAACAACCAGCGATGACTTATAAATGAAGTGGCTGAAATTACCTCCTGTGCAGCCTTCAGTCCAATGAGGAGACACAGAGGAGAGGGAGAGAGTGCAAGAACATGTGTGTGAGGGAGTAAGAGTGTATCCGCGCGTGTGTGTGTGAGAGAGACAGTGATCGAGGGAGAGAGAGAGGGAGGGAGAGAGAGAGGAAGGGAGGGCATGCATTATGTGTGTCAGCTCATTTGTATTCTAAGCTTGTTTTCCCTCTCCATCCCTCCCCTTCTCTCCCTCTGTCCACCTCTCCCCTTATCTCCCTCCATCCCACCCTCCATGCCTCCCTCCCTCCTCTCTTCCCTCGTTTCTGTCCTCCTCTTCCTGAATGGACATAGAGGACATGAACCTGACCCAAGCGTTAGAGGAAAGAGGGATGGAGGGATGCTGCGGACTCAGAGGGCTGCACATGTGTACAGCTGCTCAGCTGCCTGCCTGCAGCTCAGAACACTCTGGATGTAGGTTAATGGTACGTGACTATTGATCTGGCCTTCCTGGAGCACATGTAACATCACAGGTCAGAGCTGGTAGCAGAGAAAGGGGCCGGCTAGACTGGCTGGATAGTAGTGCATGTGTGTATTCCTGTGTGTGCTCGTCCCTACATGGTTATGTCAGTGTGTGAGAGGTGAATGAAAGTTGGGAGTTATGCAGAAAGAAGATGTAGCTGAGAGCTGTGAAAACATTATGACAGTCTGTCAAAACATCTCTGACAATCAGGTCATGATGAGATATAGAGGAGACAGAATTAGCTATTAAAACAATATATCGCCTTACACTGCGAAACTGCTGAGGGCACACCCTGCTATTAACAACAGCGCCAGTTCTGACGCACTTCTTCTCTCTAGAGACGAGGCAAAGAATCTTTACTGGATGGAAGCTTTTATCCACGCTAGTGATGTGAGTCTGGGGATGGCAGTGTCAGCTGGTTGGTCTGTCCATCTCAACATCTGCAGGACTGACTGGTAAGATTTTGTTCATGGTGCCCAGAGGATGGATCCTAATGACTTTGATGATCCCCTGAATTTTCCTCTACAGAAGTGCAACTATGAGGATGACATCTTTTGAGATCTCAACAACTTGGATGAATTGCATTGAAATTTGCTACATTCATGTTCCCCTGAGGATGAATTGTAATCACCTGTTCCTCTTCATCTCGCACCTAAATTTGGATTTGTCCAGTAATTTGGTTTATGACCAAATACCTGCAAAGCTGATGAAATTCCCATCAGCCTCTACTGTACTCCATGCTTACTGGTTATTATCAAAACGTTAGCAACACTCTAAGGTAAGACAACAGGCATGGTGCAAAACATCAGTATGTTAGCATTATCTAACTTCAGCATGTTAGCATTTGGTGTGGCTGTAAACTCTTAAGTTTGTTTGTTTGGTTTTTAATAGAAATATGTGAAAGTATCCTCCTGGAAAAAACGTGCAGCAGGTTATTATGACCCATAGGTACGTGTTGTTGTTAGGTGACATCTAGAGGCCGTAGTAATTGTGACAGGAGCAAAGGGAAAAGTGCAGTGACGTAGTTTACAGAGCAACGGAGTCCACGTCAGGAGGCGGTTGGGGTGGATGGATGGGTCAACAAAACTCATATATGTTATATATGACACAGGAGAGCAATGTTTGATTCCTATGTGAAAATAGTAGTTCACGCTGTTTCCATTATCCATGACTGTTCAGCAAAGTCAGGCATTATTGTTATTGTTGTAACGATGACAACAAAGATTGTCTATTGTTTGGACTTGTACTTATTTTAACCCAAATCATAATCTTTTCCTAAAACTAGCCAAGCCATGACCTTGATTATAGTGACCGTTTGCAACAAAGGTAGGTACATCACTAGCGGTACAGCCTGTGTGTTTACTATTGTAACCATGACAACCAAGGTCTGATACACCTTCCGCCGTAGGGGGCTCTATTTCAGAAGACACTCCAATGACTCGTATCAGAAAGTGGAAATAAAAACACTATATGTGTTATTGTTCAGGTTGGAGGACTGGATTATGTACAAAAACATTAAAGGAATAGTTTGACATTTTTGGATGTAGGCATATTCACTGCCCTTGCAGGAATAGTTACAGATGTAATTACCAATGAAATCTTATTTTTACATTTCAGTAGGTTTAAATTAACAAGGTATAAAATAATTATATGAGGGTGTGATAGGTGGATTTAGTTGGCGGTGGCACAGACATGAGAGTGGTATTGATCTTCTTATCTACCTCTTGGCAACAAAGCAAATAAATATATTTCAGAATACAAACATCTAACTAACTCATTCATTTATCTGACCTTTCTGTTTGTTCACTACACAGGGATGGACACTGAACGCTGATCTACAAACCTGACCATTTGACTGAGATCACATGTGACCTTAAGGCACAGGATGAGTTAGGTACATGAAAAAAACAAACAATGATCTACCTCATCATCACTACACTGTACTGCCTTCTTTTTTTATAATGTAGACATTCACAGGAGGACAGGTGGAGTCCTGCAGCTCAGAGAGACTCAACGGTGTTAAATGAATCAAGAGGTTGACCTCAAGTTTTCTGTTAGCCCAGCTGCTGGTGGCTACTGCCTTGCCCACTCTTCATTAATATAGCATTACCTCAGACACATTAATAGCTACTGGCCTTTTTATGTGCACAAAGCCTCTGACCTATATTTTATGAGCGATAATGCATCAAGAAAGAGGCAAAGAACACTAAAAACTGCTGGTGACTTCTTCTTTTTCTTTTTTGGAGTGATGAAATGGTTGTCATGGTGAAAAGTCTCAAGAAGGAAAAAACCGAAATGAGCTTTAATGTAAATGACACCCAGTAACCTCCCTGTATCACAATCTTTTATCCATTATTAATCTCAGAATTTTTTTGGTTCTGCCTCTAAATAAATCGGTCGATGAAATTCATCGCCATTCTCTGTCATTCCTTCCAAATCAACATTTCACTGCCTCCCATTTCCCCTCCTCCATTGCTGAGTGTGCTGTCCTGCCTCATATGGGTCTCAGTGGGATTGTCATGGTGGTAGATGAGATATGGCCCGAGCATCGTGGAAATGAGAAATCTGCCTGTTATGGGGCCGTTATGGTTTACAGCGCAGTGGATGCCTGTCCCATGGGTCTAGTCTCCTCCCGGCCATATAGCCTGCTCCATCTCTTTGTCCACCCCCCCCTCCCACCCCCCCGGACTACTCACACCATACTCAATCCTACAATGGAAACCCTCCAAACTCTGCTCGTGACTGATGGCAAGAGAAAACAGAGTGCGAGGGACAGAGGATGAAGGAGATAGTGGGGCAAACGAAAGCGTAGAAAAGAGCAAAAAGGAAAGAGATTCAGATCTGAAAGAGATCTTGCTGAGCTGTGCTTGTGCTGAGTGAATTTGTTGTTACCACGGAAAACTTGCCTTTGCAAACAGAAGACTCCACAGGAAAAAACATTGAGTCAATGGGACATAAGTTGTATGTATGCATTAACACATTTACTCAATCATGCACAATGCAGAACCATAAATCCACTAATGCTTGTATAAAGGTTGTGTGCACTGCATCTGCATCCATGCATGAACACAAGCATCCACAGGAGCCTCGGTACAGCTGGGTGCCTTCCTTTACCTCCACTGCATCCAGGCTCTGTACATGCCTCATCTAAATAATTCAGATGATCAATTCAGTGTCAACATCTGATGGGCGGTCATACAGTTGAGACAAGAGCTGGAAACGAATGTATACAAATGTATAAAAAGCTTTAAAGCAGCGTAAAAGTACTGATGACAGGAGGCTACCTCTTCATCTACACCACCCATCAACTGTGTCATTTTAATTTAAATTGGATGTTATTAAACGACTACTTGTATAAAGCTATAATGTTTTCATAGAGTTGTTAAGGTTAATTTGGGTCAAGCATTGGTACAACTGCCACTTCTATTAGCAGATGTTTCAACCATTTATCCATTACATTTAGCTAACCTTTACATCTGTTACATACTTTTAGCTACCGCAACCATTTATCTGATACATTTACTGCATGCTCATAGACTGTATATAAAGATGGACGTAGCCTCGATGACGTCACCTGCATGTTTCTGAGGAGCGGTTTTGAAGCTCAGAGTGGGCTGCTCCACCATCACCATCTTGGCACTGCCTGATTCCAGTTAAGTCCTGGCTAATCCTAAAATGGGCAAAGTGGCCCGGGGTGTGTGGAGCAGAGACTTTGGTTTTTGGCAAATATACGCTCACCAACCTGTCACTCAAAGCAGCCACACTTTCAATTATGCATAACTTTAAGCCTTAATACAATTTAAACAGGTGAGTTATATAGAATTTCACAGTTTTCATGAAGAAGGAAATTATCCTGCTGTAAAGTTGAGCATTTTAACATGAGAGTCTGTGGGGATTAACTCACTTTCAGATCCAGCCTAAAGTGGTCATTCGAGGAACTGCAGGTTCTGTTACTGCCATGTAGGCTACATTTTTCAGCCCCAGAGGTTGCCACTTGGTTATATCCCATTTGTTTAATCTGTACAAAAACAATGTGTTAAAATGACAATTGCAGCTGGTGGATAGATTTTATTACCATCAGACAAAGACAGGCTGGTAGTTTTCCCTTGTTTCTACACTTAAAGCTGACTCCAGCTACATCTTCTATTTACTGTATAAACATGAGTGGTATCTGTCTACTGATGTAACTATTGCTTTAAATAAGACCTTAGAAAACCCTCCTCTAAAACACACAGCCACACACGTCATACATGAACGGTCCAGACTGCATGAGCACACAACCTTAATATCCCATTTCAAGCCTATCATATAAACACACCTTGCACAGATTCACACATTAACCCCCCTATTACCAAATCACATAATTCCCGCACAGCTCTCCAAACACAACCCCCCGGCACACACACACACACACACACGCCCCTGTATCATTACGCCAAGGGCTTCAGCTGTGGTCTACAGGGGCAGTTCATTAATCAGCTCGACAACAAAGGGCCACATTCCTACACAATCCTTTCTCCTTTGTCTGTTCCTCCCACTGCATCCTGTGCTAACTCTGCCACTTAAACACCCAACAAAAAAGTCTTATTTTGGTTATTCTTAAACCAGATCATCACTATTACATCACATCTATTTGTTTTATTACTTATTATTGTCTATACAACACTTTCACAATCTGTAATACACATATATTGTTACGTATGAATACCTAACCTCAAAAGCAAACCCAAAAAAAAAAAAAAAAAAAACACCAGTAAGCGACAGTAGCAGTAAAAGTAAAAGCATCCACAGGCATTAAATGGACCTAGTCAGTATCACACACAATGTATCTGACTTTTCTTAGAATACCTTGAGTGCAGGGTTTCTCTGGTGTCTTATTTAATAGAGGCTAACTATCACTCTTCAGGAATTTGTTTAGTCCCAGGTCCATATTTTACTGTGGAGCTATGCTGCTTCATGCCAGTCATAAGGAATTTCTTGCTGTCTGAAAAAATGCCATTACAGACAAACCATCAACATAACAGCATGTGGGCAAGGTTCTGTAAATATCAAGGGGCGCCTACAGCAGGTGTTCCCCTCTTTCACGGTGATTGGAAAATAAATTCCATCTCATGTGATTTGATTTCCTGAGCTGTGGTTGGCTATTAACACCCCCCCCCCCCCCCCCCCCCCCCCCCCCCCCCCCACCCCACCTCTTTTACGCAGGATCCAGAGGAGTGGTCCCTTGTTCATGTAGGCTTGCTATAAACCCCTCAGGCGCAGAGGGAAATGATGCATGTTATTGTGAACACACCAGATGGGGTCCTGAAGCAGAGAACATGGAGGTAGAGCAGCAATCGTCTCATAATGAGATGTAAATGGAGGCGACTCCAGGCTGCGGAGGGTGACGGGGGGGCTCATTTCAGTGGATGACAGTGCAAAGTAATGTAAGTGACAGGTAGTAAACCTGCAAGAAAATAAATCACATTTGTACATTAGAGTGAAGACGTAACCCTTCTCAGACAGGGACTCATTATTAGAAACCACCAAGCAACATTAAAGCAGCTATAATAAATATTTTTACAATAACAGTGGGTCCAATGACTGTGTGTGATGTGAAATGAGTCGCTCTAAATGATGAACCCTCAAATTATCACCTGACCGTATTCTTCCACTCATCTCTACAGCACTTTAAAGTACATTGATTCTGTTTCTGACCGGTGAATTGCTTTGGTTCAGTCTCACTGCTCTCACAGCATCATTTTTAGCCACAACTGGAGGCTGCTTCCAAATAAAAATATTATAACAATGATAAAGACACTGTGCACTGCCTGCCCAGGACCGAACAACAGACAGGCTAAGTAGTGGGTAAGTATGATTCTTTGATTCAGTAAAGTCTTGAGGTACATCTTATGTGACTTTATGCTTATATTCAATAATATATTTCAGAGGTAACTGTTGCCATTTTAATTCTCCATTTCCATACAGTCCATAGATTTTACATACAAAACATATGGTGAGCTTATTAAGTTATAGACTTAACTACACAATGTGCCAAGTATTTAGAATTATCTATAGCTCAACCACCTCCAACATTAAAATGCTGCTCACATGTTATAATCTCATAAAATATTACAGAAAATATATAGTTAACACTGTAAAGGTACCATTCTCCACAATTAAGACTCTAAAGTTTTGATACTTTAAGTACATTTTGCTGATAATATATTGTCATATAATCCTATATAAGAGCGTGTTGCTGTTCTTTAAATGACTGACAGTAATCCTATCCTGTAGCCGAAAAAAGACGCTGCAGCGCACAAGTGCAAAACTTTTACATCTGGTGTGTGGTGTGGTATTTATTAGCTGCTGTCACTACCTCCCAAGTAGTGAACCAGGTCTTATTTCAAGATCTGTCTAGAGGGATTCATTGGCAGAAGTGGAATAAAATATTCATAAACTGAGAATTGTGTTTTCATTAGATTAGAAAGAGCCCTTCATATCTACATGAGTCCTTGTCAAGTGCAGTGAGTCCTTTTCCACAGAGCCCACCATGTTGTGCCACCATGTTTCTACAGTAGCCAAGAGCAGACAAACCAAACACTGGCTGTAAAGAAGGCCTTTCATGTTTTTACTTTACCTGAGTGCCAAAGTAGATCCTCTACATGTTTGGACGGGAGGAGTGAGGGGTATTCAGTTGGTTGCAGTTTGCAACCTCACTGCTAGATGCCACTTAATCCTACACACTGGTCCTTTAATTGCAGGAGTGTGCAGCACCACGCTCTGGTCTGCCCCACTTACACACACACACACACACACATCACATACCAGGGTTAAGTCACTCCCACCTCACTCAAGATGTGAACTTGCTCACTTTGTTCTCCCAAAAGTGATTACAAAAGGCCTCCGAGCCACACAGGAAACAGCAACATCTGAGACCAGTGCCCGAGCTCGTGCAGTCTGTTTGTAATCTCATTCATTTGCTAAAATAGTTTCTTATATTTAGCTGCTGTGAACTCTACCACCTGCAAGTTGTGAAAGGTAAGAAGGCGCTTTATTCATTCTTGCTCATGCCTGCTGACTTATTTTGTGAACTCTGTGACTGTGATGTTATGAACTACATCTCCTCCACAAACACACAAATGAGCTCAGAAACAGGGAACTGCACAGCCTGTCAAACCTTAGGAGAAGTTTTCAACTAATATGAGGCTGGAGGAAAATGAAGCAGCTAAGTTACTACTGTGATATTTATACAAACATACAAACAGCTTCAATAAAAAGTCACATTTTTAAAAAGCAAACATATTTTTTTAAATGGAGAGGGGAAGCACGGATGTTCTGCGAAAGATGAAAACATAGTACAAAAATGCTAAACAAGCAATGCAAGCCTGGCGGTGCAAACAAAACTACAGTCTGCATCCAAAATAGCTGTTTTATATGCAGACAGTAAACAAGTCATTCATGGGTGACTTACAATGCATCCCCACCAGTGGACACTGAGCTAACAGCAAAGACCTCAGTCCATGGCAGCAGACACAGTTAATTTGACCCAACTGTTAAGGAGACAGATTGCTGTGGGACACTCTGTCTGTCCATCACCTGAGGCACAAGAAGCCCATTTAGTCTAGTAGCTTTTATTAAACGTGGTGGCTGCGATCCAGACACACCACCACCACCACCTATCAGCATCACTGTCATCATCTTCATCACTGCTGCCACCAGTTAGTCCCCGTCCTCTCTCTGGCTCTGGATATGGGCTGTACCTGCTGCCGTCAGTTGTCTGTTTGACTCTTTTCTCCTCTGATGTCTGTGAAATAATCCATCTGTTGTGGCTGGGATTATTGGGGAAATAGAGGTTGAGACGCTTCAGACACAGGATCCTTTTCAAATTTTCAGTCACACAAAGACATATTAAATATGCGCCGACAGCAAAGGCAGGCCACGACAGAAAAAAGATGTGGCGCTACAAGCTACACAAGACAGAAATGTCTGCAGGGTGGAATTTTTTCAGAGTGACAATTTTCAGCCAAAATGACCAAGAAAATTACCTGATATCCGCCAAAATGTCAATAATTTTAGAAATATTAAAGCCAGTGTTTAAAACAGGTTTTATTAAGCTGTTTATTTCATATGGTTCTGTCATAAATTAATGATTTGAGTTCACACTGATTAAAAAGGATAAAAAATGTGACAAGGATGTTAAAGTTAACAAAAGTTTTGGGTCAACTATTCCAGTCTAAAATAATATTTGGTCAAAATATAAAGCGCCCTTTATGTAAGGCTTTGTTTTAACTTGGAGAGTAACGAGTCACATGACCCGAGTTCAGTTAATGGTATTACTCTAGCGTTGTGGGTCAGAATCACCATGGGTGCAGAGGAAAGATACAAAATGACATTATTCTGCACATGGTTTAAGAGGCGCAAACGGTAATTGTCTTTGATTTGTTTGTATTTGTGTATAATGTGGTTAACATGTGAACGTGGACAATGTGATATGTTTTCCACGTTTTCATTGATTTTATCACAGTTCTGTTGTGCTAACGTTGTTGGGCCTGTTTATTGATGGACACTAGCTTCACATGTTTGAGCCTGCTCATCAATGGACACTTGTGAGACATTAAAATGGTGGAGAGATGTATGTTTTGACCTTTTGTACTTTTATTTTTTTGTAGTTTTCAGAGTCTTCTGATATTGTCTAATGAGAGAGAGAGAAAATAAATCTGATATCTGGATGAAGCATGGCCATTATTTGTTGGACCGGTATAGCTAATGCTATTTAATTACACCTCTATGTGTAATGCAATACAATTCAAGATCAAAACAAAGCCTGAAATGACAAAAACCTGAACACCTTCAGCAGAAATTGAACATCAATGCATTGCTGTTATGTTAGATTGCATTAGTTTTTGTATTAAACTTACAACTGAATGGTGACAGGCAGTCAGAAATTTGGACTTGTCATAGTAGGAGCAGCACAAATCACATAAAGATGATGGGTCAGTTCTGTGTAAGACTACAACAGTTCTGTTTTGGCTCAGAAGATCAACCTTTCACTATCAGGTGAAGAAAGAGACATAAGACTTGCTAAATCCTCACATCAAACTCCTCACCAATTAAAGATGACAGTATCACTGTTTAATCAGGAAATGCACAAAAATATGTGCCTGTATGGGAATGTAACATAAGGAAACCAAGTTTATTTTCTAAAGGAGCAGTAGTCTAGACACTGGAGGTGTGTGTGCTGATGCATTTGGCTGTAATTGTTTGTATGTGTCTTCATGTTGGAGCAACCGAGAGAGAGAGGAAATCTGCATCATGCTGAGGGTCTGACAGTGTTACAACCATCCAGATTGGCGCCCCAGGCTGCTGAGACTCGCTGTAAGACACCCACATGCTGAAGCGGAGCGCCTCATTAGGTAGAACACGCAGCGGGGGGGGCGGAGGACGGAGCGAGGATGGGTGGGAGACGGAGTGAGATGAAGGGAATAGTTCTTCGTGCTCCATCTGGACAGAATCTTTGAAAACGCTCCTGCAGTGTCGAGACTTTACACGGACGGTTCAAAGTGCTGGTGACACAGAGGTGGGGTGGAGGCTTGTAGGTCACCGTGAAATCCTCTGAGCAGGCATCTTACTGAAAATGATGCAAGATCTGAGCTATCAGGCTTGACTTGCCCACAGCTCTTAAATGTGTAATGACGATTAGTTATAGCTGGCCAAGCACACTCAAGTGCATAATGGGGTTCTGAGGCTAAAATGTCAAGTGCAGTGAGTAGCAGAGTGGTAAAGAGGTGGTAGGAGCAGCAAATTCAACCAGGCTCTTGTCAGTGTTTTATCCTCAGTGGATTTCTTCACATTCACCAGAAAATTTCCACATGCTTTCCTGTCCATAAATCTTACATCACACTTATACTGATAACAGTCATAAAGTATCTCAGTAAGCCTCTCAGTATATTTGCTTTTGCACTAATGTACATATAGAAAAGCGTCTTGTTCACATTGCCTGCATTGTTTACAAGTTGCAACCCATCGTGACATCTCCCATTGGTTTGTGAACTGCCCCTCTGAAGCCTCGAGTTTGTGATTTGGTGGTTCTAACCATATTTGGACGAGAAGGTCCAAATATGGCCCCGCCTTAATGCATACCCTGCTTTATCATCTATATTCTTCTAAATGGACCATAATTTAAATAATGAACATCTTGTTGTATTGAATATGACCTGAAACTAGTGATTGAGACCATAAACACGTCAGGAAAACATTTACTGAGGTAATAAATCAAGTGAGAAGTAGAGACATTTTCCCACAGACTTCAATACAATCGGACTTCTTTTTGCAACCAGTGGAGTCACCCCCTGATGGTCATTAGATGGAATGCAGGTTTAAGGCTCTTATGCATTGGCTTCACTTTTCAGACCTGGAGTTTACATCAGTTTTTATACACAGTCTATGGTTCTTTATAGTATGTGTGCTTGTAGGATTGTCATCATGCACACATGTACAGTACGCATCTGCTTTGCATGTTATCATCCCATTAAATTGCTCTTATAAGTTGTCATCCGGAGCATAGATGTGGATCAGAATGGCCTTAAACCACATCCTAGTTGGCTCAGGATGCTGTTATCATGTGCCAGATTTTCAGCTTCATAGTTACAATAATAAATGCAGAGCGCACCAGGCAAAAACTACTTGGTTAGGTTTAGGGAAAGATCAACAGTGGCTCTGTAAGGCTGTGTTTAGTAGACGGGTTGAGTATGTGCACAAACCAGACTTTATCAGTGAATTCAAGGTTCAATTAAACCATTATCACTGAGTGAATCAGCAGCAGTTGTTTTACACTGTACATTTGTACACTGCTTCCTATGTAAAAGTTTATGAAAAGACAGTGAAAGCTGTATTAACAACAATCACAGTCTGATAATCATTAATAATACGCTGCTGAGCTATTAAAGTGTGGGTTAGTTTTGCACTGAAACGTGAACGTGACAACTTGGACTATCAACAGACTGAACGATACAACTGCTGACCATTTTCACCATCTTAGTCACTTATTAGCGTCAAATAGTTAATGCGATTTTTCAGTCAGGACCAAAATGGTAGAGCAACAGACATTTGAGCTATGCTGCTAGCATGGGGTAATGTATGGGATGTGTTGTGGTAATTGCAATGGCCTTAGTTTAAATGTTATGTTAGTTAGAGCCAAATGGGTCAAACAGCAGAAACGTCAAATTGAGTCTTACTCTTCTGGGAGATATGCGTTCCTTGTTGGTCGTAGCGTGTTCAGTTCAGAGCGGTTCACTTTCACTGTGTTCATTTACTCTGAATATGTCTTGCTCAACAAGCTTCAGAAACACTTCTAATTTAATTTCAACCCATGGAGGTGAGGTTCTGCCCACGATGGTGATACTCAGGCATCAACTCAATTATCACCTCTCTTCTCCACCCTGCTCGGCTCTGATGTTTTCTTTCCTGGGCTGAGGAAGCTGACAGTTTCTCACACAATTACACTGATGGATCATCCTGTTTTGCATTGAACACTAACCTGAAACGCTCCCCTGCACTATTTCTGTTTTGTCCCGGCTTGCACTCCCAGGTTGTTGATGTCCATCATGTGGCCTAAAGCGGTGCAAGGAGACACAGGCTGACAAGCTAGAAAAAAGAGCCAAGTATTGCAGGGCCCTGCAGCACACAATGAGCTGTCAGCCTGCGACGGTGAATCAGCTTTGCAACATGATGGATGGGCACCACCGGGACACAAAACCCCTGCCCTGATTTTGTTGTTTGGTTTATTTGCAGATAACAAAGCCATCGTTTTTAGACTCATTACAGACCAACAAAGAACACGGTTCACTGCCTCAGATACTTACTCTCTCTCTCTCCCAGCTGCTTGTCACAGCCATACATCCACCTCTGTCTTTGTGTTTTTTTGTTTCTTCCTTCCTCTGCATAATTTATGAGTCCCTCTGTCCCACAGACCCGTTACTCTCTCATCAGGTCATCCAGTTATGAGAGGGAAGCCGGCACCACAGATATGGTCAGTGTGGGCCTCATAAATCATCATTTATGGAAACATTGTCCATTCGTTCAGATGTTGAATGTGCAATCAGAGCACACTCCAGCTCAGTGATAAAGCTCGTCTGGTGTTGACACTGTAGCCAAGCTCCCTGTGTTATTGTCAGATATAAGATAGCGTATTCATACTGGAATGCACTGTCTAGAAATCAAGGTTAAGACACAATAAATAAAACAAACAGATTAGTGATCAGTGTGAGATGAGAAGCTTCTCACTGTGGATATATTCTTACAATGAAGAATGGCAGAAATAAAGGACGGAATCCAGAATAACATACATATTTCTGCATGTGTTGTACTTTCCTGGGACAGATAGAGGTTATATGAGAACATGTTTCTCGCTGCAGAGTTTTAACATCAACGAGAAAAAACTTCTTGTTGAGCTGCTGACATCCACCCAGTGATTTAACATGGTTTCCAGTCTCCAGGGGACAAGGATGGGTGTAGCTGTGTGTCATCAGCGTAATTATGATAACATAAGCTGTGTCTTTCAAGTAATTGAACAGCAGAGGACCCAGCAATGAACCCTGAGGGACTCCACATAGCTTACCCAGATATAAAATTCCCAGTAGACTCAGAAAATCACCATCCTGCTTGAAAGGATGTTGTGACCACTTATGTCAAAAGTTGATCATCTCAGTCATTACTGATAGAACAAAAAATATAATGGCCACAGAGATAATTTGCATTTGTAAAGTGACTGAATTATGATAGTTTTCTCTTTCTTCCAACATTTAATTAACCTAATTGAACCTTTAGCTGGATAACCCCTCTGCAACACCCTGTGTCCCTCTAGATCAGTGTTTCAACCAAGTCTGGATCAAAGAAATAGGTCACAGGCCTGTTGCCATCTATTTGTACGTTTTAATGAGCTCAGGGCCAAGGAGTGAGATGACTTTCTCAAATAAATCCCAGGTTTCTTGAGGTTAAGAGTCTGTGTGCGTCAGGAGCATGATAGAGTTAAGGCTCTAATAACATGCTCAATGGTAGTTTGTTTTACATCTTAAAACAGACAGCAAGGCAGATTAAGTGAAGTGGAAATATAAATGAAGTAGAAATATGGAGTGATCTGAGAAGCACAGATGCAGGCAGCTATTTAAAGAAAGTGCATCTGCAGAGGGCAGATATTCTTTGCTATTGTCAAAAATAGTTTTCCCTCTTTCCCTTAAAACTTTTCATCAGCTGATGCTTGATGGGTTAAGGATTTATAACAATCTATAAGAGGAAAAAAAAATCATACTTTGAGAGATTATAATATTTACAGAGTGAAGGGAAACTAGTTGCTACTAAACCATGTAAAAGTATTTTATCAGCCTAGTGTTTTAATTTTACTCTAAAAATGGATCTATAAGGAAATATTTTTCTGAACGGAACCTCAACTTGTTTTGTCATTTTAATCTGCTATAACTGATGGGTGGGAAATCCACATGATGTTCAGAGCTCTATGCTTGAAGTGGACCGTGTGGTTTTAGATTGATTTTCTAGTTTGCAGATTGCCATTGGTTTCAGTTCATGCCGTACTGAATTACAGATCCTTAAAATCTGTCTGAGACAGGCAGCACTTTTATCAAGGTTTAGCATTGAAGTTTTAATCCCTACGATTGTAATAACATCGATTTACATCACAGCTGGCATCAGCAACAGCCCTTTAATGTATTTGTAACTGCCTCAATTGGAACTGGCAGAATCCACCTTTCCTGCTCAAGATTCATGACACATGTTGGACATGAAGAGTCGGAGCAGGCAACGTCTTTTCTCCTGTTGCCCCTCTGTCAGAGTGGCTGCTCAAGGTTTACCTACTGCCCCCCAGTGGTCAACAAACATGTCATTTTAAACTGAACTCCCAAACCTGAATCAGCAACAATCAACCAAGACTGAAATCTTTTCATTTTAAAACATCACGCTTTCAAAGTTGCTTTTTTAGCTAACCTGTTGTCCAGCAGGGGGTTATATTTTCAAAGGCATTTGGTGATCACACAGATGTCCACTTGGAACAATTACATTTTTGTATGGGGCAAAACCAACATGAAAATCCAGTATTTCCTCGTACTGCTTTGGTCACTGTTTAAACCTGCCAGAGCTGGCACAGCAGAGCAGAAGAGCAGAGTACTTCTGACTATTTAAATGCTGCATTTAAGCTTTAGTTTCATCCTGGATAAACATTTTATCACTGCAGACAGCAGACACCTGCAGGTTCTCGAACACACCTTTGAAGATGCGACCCACTGCTGCAAGTAAAGAAATAACATTTTGATTTCCACCTAAGGTTTGCATAGGAAATGCTAGTAGACTGACGAACAGAGTGCTGCCATTCTCACACTGTAGTGCAACTTTGATTGATTATCTATACAAAACAAGCTTAAAGTCTCTAAAGTTACAGTTTTATATCACGGTGAAATGACTTGAAGGTGGAATAGAACATAAATCTATGGTACGTGTGAGAAAATGGTCATCAGTAATGTGTAACATATGCAATTTGATGTACTAACATGCTCATTCCTTTAAGCTTTAAAGTGCAATTAGCACCATACATTGACCTTCAGTAAGGGTAATCCTTTTTCATGCAGTGTGAACCCATTATATCATAACATCGCTGATCCCTGCCTCCCTTCTCCTCCTTCTCTCAGGGGAGGAGAGAGATACTGTATGAAGGGCAGAGGGAGAGGCGAAGGGCAGTCTTGAACATGGCATGAAGAAGATGTGAAACAGAAGAGTGTTGTTGAGCTTAAGAAGGACCTCGTGTTTGTCTCTCTACCCGGAGCGATGATGCTGTATGTGGATTTAGCTCACAGCCAGCAGCAATTGCTAGAATACATGCATGCGTACTCCTTCCCAGATCAGATTTCTGTGTGTGCCCCTAGCACTCCTTATCCCATGTTGAATAAACAAGAATCAAGCAGTGCTGCCAGACAGAGTAAGACACAGCTCAATCTGCAGCTAGAGTGGGAGGACAGAGAGACAATGCTGCATAATTGCTCCTCATGTGTGTCTTCTCTATCAGCTTCAGTGCATGCTGCATGTTCTTGCTCTAGGCTGGTTAACGCCAGCATGCCATGTCCTTCTGGCTATGTTGTGGGCGGATCAATGTGTGCACATTTGGTGAAATCATATGTTTCCTTTGGAGAATGTGGGTGAATCTGTGTGTGTGATCATAATGTGTAGGCTGCAGCAGCTCTTTGATTTCCTCCAGCAGGAGGGAAGCATCCCATTGAGAGGTATAGCAGGCTCATAGCGTCTTAGCACAAAAATGAGCTTTGTTCAGCATCAAGCTAAAGCAACATGGATGATTAAAGCCGTGATGACTTTGAAAGCTCTAGTTCTGTGCGAGGAAAGACACATTGACATGACAACAAAGCTGTGGACTGTAAACAGAGGATTATGTTGTATACAGTTGACTCTTTCCACTGTGTGTGTTCATTGCAGGGGCAATTTAAGTGATTCAGGGGCCAAGGTTAAATTCAGGCATTGGGCCTGAATTGTACTTTATTCTCACCCTTTACCTGAGAATATTATTGGTATAAGGAGATAACAGATTTCTGTCACACTGTATTTAAGTGTAATTTTGATTTTACTGATAAATCATGTGATCAGTTCACATGATGCCATGTCATGTAATAAACAATTCTTAGCAGTCCAAAAAGGCTCAACTGCAACATTAAAATGCTACTCCTACACCCATTTTGTCAGTAATCACCTAATATTAATTAATTTCTTCCTGCATAATGACTCAGCTACTTTTAATACATTAAAGAGCCTATTTGTAAGTTTTCTCTGCCGCAGCACGTGGTTTCTTGCCAGGAGCGGGTGGTGGTGATTGTCACTTGACAAGAGCTTCAGCCATAGTTGTCTTTAATATACAAGAGGTTATAATATGTCCATTCAGCAGCGATACATCTTCAGGGCAGATTGGAGGCTACAGTGAGTTAGAACAGAGTGTTGAGATAGGCCGGGGCTAGCTGGTTAACATGCGAACTTCAGTAGAAGAAAAAGAGCAATAGAAGCATGAGTTAACATCGGTGTTGTTTTCCACCACTGAAGACAGCTCGTAGTGAGTAAAGGAACGAACTTTGATGCAGAACTCACAACGTGTCCTATAGCCTGGTGAGTAAACAGCTGTTAATGCTAATGCTAGCTATGGAGCAAGAGCAAAACTTACAAATAGCTCCATTAAGTAGATTTATTTCCTGTACACCTCAGGATGTTTATTTGTAAGAGTCTTTCTAACAATATCTTGAAATATTGCTGCTTTTACTCAAATAAAGGATCTAAATCTTCTTCCACACTGGGACCAGCATGTTGCTGGTGGGAGAAAAGTGTCACTGGTCCAATAATCTGACAAGTGAGTCAGTTACATGTAGTAACCCTGATAAAAGACACACTCTGATGGCATTTTGTTTGCCACTCAAGAGTATATTGATATATGTTGGAATACAAACATAATTTTATATGTTTTATACCTAAACAACAAAGCTGGGGACCTGAGCAGTTTCCTTCCTTGTCCAATGGTAAAGTCTGCCCATGTTTCTTTGTGCCTTAGTAGGCAGCTATAAAAAAGAGGGGTCAGAGTTCAGTACAGATGTCAGCTAGGTGCCAAAATAGCTTGTCCGAGGTCCTCGCCGAGTGGCAGCGTGTTTCTCACACAAACATGCAGCAGATGCCTGATTACATTTGCTTTAATTAGCTTTTGTAACCTTTGTATATTTTACACAATCAGCTTATCATATACGCAACTTGTAACTTGATTGTGGAGACGGAGGCCTGGAAAAGTTCAGTGTGAGTGTTAATGTGATAATAAATTAATGCTCATTACAGTCACTGCTGTGCTGTTTGTACTTATAAATGAATATATTACGACACAAGTTTTTATGTCACCAATTGCATTGAACCCTTAACAGAAAATATTGATTGCACATGTTATTATATCTTGATTGGAAGGCAGTGTGGTTTTAATCTTGTTAGAAGGACTGCTATATTGCAGGTGCTATATAAATAATGAGCTCCATCAGCATTCATTTTCTGCAACAGAGTGTATTGATTGTCAATTTAGAGATCAACCGAAACGAAATTAACAGGCTGTTGTGTGATTAATAATGCAACAGCTAGGCGTGGAATGCCAAGTCCAACCAGCTGGAGCCATACGTTATGAGAGTTCAGCTGAATCCAAAACAAGGAGCAGAGGGAGCAGAGAGATTAGCAGGCTTGTAAGTACAGGGCCAGCATATGACATTTGTCCAGTTCTGCAGAGGTCAGTTTGTGCTGATCAAAGCAAAACCATGTTTGTTTTAGGAGATTAACCCCCGGATTCCAACAGGGGAGGCTGCGTCGGATTGCGCGACTCTGGCGAACTTCAACGCGGCTGCAGGACCTGATCGCAGCCACTCTAGACAAAGCTTGTGATTTCACCAGATGCAGCTCTCCACTGTGCTCCACTAAAACTACACACCTGGTCTATTTTTGACGGAAGCCACATCAAGATGCATAGAGCTGTACTACACTGCAGATCATTTGTTCAATCAGATCTAAGCTTAAGTGTGTTTGTGTGAAGGAATACAGTGGATCAACTGTTGAGTGTAATGCCAAAGGAAAGGCCTGTTTCACGTTGAGATAAAGCAGTAAAAAAAAATCAAAATTAAGCATAAACTTCAACTAAAACTTCAGACTTTTTCGGTGGTCATTCATACGTGGCTAAAACACGTGTTTTCTGCTGACCCCATCCACAGCTTCTGTCCTGGTACTTGAGTCTCCTTTTCCAAACTGTGAGCGTGAATCTACTGCAGGTAACACACTGACTACGTATAAGTACGTCACACAACCCCATGTCACATAACAGAGATAATTTCAACATCATGACAGCCCTAGTATGTATAAAAAGTGTCTATGGCAAGAAAAAAAATGCCCGAAAAGTCATTTAGACTTTTTAATCTACTTTGCTGGAAATATAGGGCATTTCTGCCTCCCAGGGAGCAATACTGAAGAACTCCTCCTATAAAGTAGGCCGCTTATATGAGCTGTGTGATCACTGGATAGCATTGAATGAATCTATTATAACTTCATAAGTTCATGCTCATTATCTTTGGATTGGTTCACTTGTTGGATCATGTTTAATTTGCTGTGGTCGACATGTCACTGTAGAGGATGAGACTGAGCAGGAACTGCAACTGTGGCAACATTTAAATAACGGCCTGGCTGTGGAGACACAGCGAGACAGAGTGAACGTGGCAATCCCAGCATCAATATGACACAACCACTTTAACACACTGAGGTCTGTGAACACATTTCTAAAATGTGTTTATGTAGATCTTATTTCACCTGAAAAAGGTGACTAGCTCAATAAAAACACAAGCACAGGACTGCTACGAATTGACCTCTGGCATCCTCACGTACCTTTCTCTTCAGACCCTAAATAACACAAAGTGTCTCTCGTCATGCTGCTCTGAAGTAGCTGTGTTCTTAATTTAAATGTAAACGATAATAAACCAGAGCACAGTGAAGACGCTGTGTCTAAACCCCACATGTTGAATCCCAGGGTCACATGCTCAAAGACAGAAATATGCATAAGCACAATTTTTGTTTATATGCATGAAGCTTTGCAAACAAGAAAATGTCTAGCCTGGCTCTGTCCCAAGGTCACAAAATCCACCTAATACCAGCTCAGTACTTAACACTTTATATTGTGTTTGTTTAACCAATGCACAAAAATAATTCATTATTTAGGTAGAGTAACAGTTACATAGTCTACTCCAAATGTTTCACACCGACCAACCTGTCCAAGAACAATAAAACGACATCCACCCACAGTCCTCAGTTTAGATTGAAATCATTCCTCTGAAGGCAGGGTAATTTTTATCTGGAGCATCAGAAGCCTTTCTTTCACACTTCCTAGGTCATCCCACCATACTTCTAGTTGCTGTAACCTGTGTCTGCATCGCTACAGCTGCTCCCCTCAAACTGTCTGGCAAACCTGCCATTTGATGTAAAACCATAGACTGTAAATAAAGAAGGATGTAGCCTCCGTGACGTCACCAATAGGTTTCTGAGGAGCGATTTTTGAAGCTCAAAGGGAGCTGCTCCACCGTCGTCATCTTGGCAGGGCCTGACTCCGCCAAACTCCTGGCTAATCCAAAAATGGGCAAAGAGGTGGGGCATGTGTGGAGGCGAGACTTTAGCGCATGTCGCTTTGTGGCAAGCAGACGCTCACCTGTCACTCAAAAGCAGCCACGCCCTCAATTATACAGAACTCTAAGCCTTAATAAAATTTAGACAGATGAGTTATATAATATAATATAATAATATATATAATATAACTCGTCCCTGTACAGTTGTCATGAAGGGGAAATTAGCTATAGAGAGCAAAACAGTTTTCTGTGACAGGCTGTAAACATGTTTATTTCTGCTGTAAAGTTGGACATTTTAACATAAGAGTCTATGGGGACAATGTAGATAGAAAAACTATAACCAATTAATTATTATTATGATTCATTTTAAAAGACTGGTATATTGTAGACCATGTTTACATCTGGTCTAAAGTAAACATTCACCACACATTCCTCTATTATAAATACTTGTTTATGTGTGGGAAGTGCATGCATATGCATGGTTTGTGTGCATGTAAATCCTTTAAATCTGGCCCCTGGAAAGACTGATCACTTCCCTCACCACCCCCACAGTTCAGTATTGACTCTAATAGGATTTGAGACACATTCTACACAATACATCATTTTTCTCTCCAGGAAGACAGCGAGAGCATCAGAGCATCAAAGCATGTTCACTGAGGAGCGCTTTGAGAAAGTTTGAGTGCGCACAAGGGAGCAAGTGACAACAGAGAGAGCGAGAGATGTCCTCAGCACAGTGTGCAACATCATATTTCACTGATTTGTTATTTGAGGAGAAGGGAGGGGTTAAATACTGAAGGCTGTACAGGGCAGCAATCACCCTACTGGGAAACGCAGGCGTCCCTTCTCTCTAATTAACAAGTACTTGACAGAGCTGCTCAGACAAACAAGGCAGCGGAGCACACAGCAGCCATCTGCAGCAGCCTCGTCTGCCGGGGCTTTGATGCTGATTTGAGCCAATGATGAAGTAAGTCACACTGACATCAGGCTGCACGCGGGCCTTTGAAGGGAGCAGACACACACGATAGCTCACAATCTGTGCCGCAAGATGACAACTCCACAGAAATAAACCCATCTGACAGTAGAGGAGGACCTCGAAGGCTGAGATACAAACAGAACATTCACATTCAACAAGACAGGAAGCACTAATACCTGCATGAGAGGGATGTGATGTAAATCTGCAGATCAACATATACATACACTCAGACTCACACCTGCACAATGTGAGGACATGATGCTAAACGTCTGCCCTCACTGGTCAGCACTGACTCATTACTGACTGTCATGGTGGTTCCTGTATGATGGTGGTCGAGGAACAGATCTGCTACCTGTTCACTACTCTGAGTTTGCAGATGTGAAAGTAACTGACAATACACTGGACATGCTTGGCTGCTCAAAGTCATTGTTGATCTATTTTCATCTCTCTGTGAGATGAGATCAACACTGGTATATATTCATTTACAAAACACTCTTAAATAAATGACCAAATTACCTTACCTCACTAATAGACCTCAATGTGGGTGCTTATTAAACCTGCTCTCAGGACCGGATCACACTGTATGTTCCTCTAGTCAACTCCGAAGCTGGAGAGCTAGATTTTAGAATTTGTGCTCCAGACTCATGAAATAACCAAAATACACTTTAAAGTTAAAATGTGTAAGATCTAGTGCTTCTTGCTCCACATCCACAGGTGGCATTGTTTCATCTCTTCATCCCCCTGCTGAATCCTGCCTAATCTCACGACAGCAAGTGGTTACAATATGATGAACTGATCAACATGTATTCACTCGGTCTACTGGATCCATACAATCCCAATGTACAGTCATCAGTTATAAAATAAGCTACTGATGTAAGTAGCTGGGCAACATTTGGGCAGGAATAGGCAAAATGCTGCTCCGGCTCTGATCAGCATTGATGTAAACACAACACCCGGGCGAGCCTGCTACTGTAGTTTTCGACCTCTCTCACAGACACAGGCCTGTCGCCTGTCCAGCACAGAGCTGTTAAACTAGAAAGACTGCAGCTCTGCTGCACTCTGGGATGAGAGAGCGAGCTGGAGCCTCAATATAAGTTTTAAAAACACACAATCACCAATCGAAGCGTCTCACACGGAGGCTCCAACTCTTTTACAGGAGCAACAGTGCGGGGATGAGAGATGTGACAGAACCGTTTTCTCAGTTTGCCCAGCGGCTAACAGCTCACTCTCTCTCCACTGTCTCCGCGTGTGTGCGCTGTAACTGCATGTCTGTCCCCAGTCTGAACAGACAGACAAACTCAAATGGCCATGGAAAAGGGGTCAATATGCTTTTATTAGAGGATACACAATACACAGCAGCAGACACACACCTATCTAGGCAACACACAGAAATAGATCTCATAGTGCAGCTCTCAGTTGTAACACAAGTAGTTGTGTGAAGAGTGAAAAAAGGGAGAGAGAAGTTTCTGTTTACTCCCTCCCCTACACAATCCTGGACGACGGCTGTGTGAATTCGATGTTGCTCTAAAGATTGTTAAGAAGGTGACGACATTTTATTTCGTTCCCTCTTGAGAAGAAAAGTAGGTACTTCTGTTATAATTGTACTTTTTAAAACTAGAAGCATACAGGACTTATTCTTGAACGGTTCACATGCACTCCTTCACAGCACTTGCACCATCGTGCTGTCACTTCACACCAGACATGGACAGCGAGTCGTGTGTTAAAAGGAAGTGACAGCGGCAAAAGGCCATTTTGAACCCCCTAGGAGAAGATACGGAAGGAGAAGATAAGATGCCACCTCTCCTGTTAGCAATACACTCTTTGAAATCCATGTGTCTGCTTTTCCTTCTCTCTCTCCTCCCTGTTCCTGCAGAAAATACCTCTCCTACCCAGCCAGCGAGAAGCCAGAGGAGTATTACTGGACAGTAAAATAACCAGAGACACATTTTAATTTCAGTTGTTAGGCAACATCAAAAGCTGCCTGAGCAAGAGCTTGAAATGCATTTCTTACCTGCGTCTGCATGTTACAGTGCTGCCAGTGTTATCAGAACTTCTAGTAAAACAAGCAAGGAGCTTTTATTTGTATGAGGTTGATGAAGGGCGTTTCCATGTTGTCCAGTGTCTCCTGCACGGAAACACAACAACAGACAAGCAGGAGCAGGAATCAAATATAACGCTGTCAGGTTCTGCTGATGTAGAAGAAGTTTTCTGCAATCTGTTATTACAGCCCAGAAATAGTCCAAATTACAAAGGTCCAGAAATCTCAGTTCTGCTTTTTCTAGCTGTGTGTCTTGTTGGCTGCACACACAGCTTCCATCACTGTGAGATGTTTGTTGTAACTCACAGAATATTGTGTGGATTATGTCTCAGACGAAAAAAACGACAGAGAAAGAAGCTGACGAACTACGATGGCTGTTTCATTAGAGCCAGAGGAAACATTTTATGCATCGCCGTGCATACAGTGAACCCAAAACATCTTAGCCCCACCTTTTGGTGACAACAGAGCACAACATAGCACCCACAACAACACTGGCTGCATCAATACCTTGTTCTGCGGTCCAGCAGTTTTGCATACTTTTATACACCACGACGTTTCCTTGAAGTAAACACCAGTGTAACAAAATAGAAACGGGGTTTCCATGACTGTATCAGTAAAGGGAAGAAGTAGACGGCCACTTGCATGCAAACATTGAAAATGTGCAGTTTATTAGTGTAGTAGTAGTATTAGTGTTCCTTACTGTATAATGCAGGTAAGCAATAGCAAATTCACGTTCCTCACAACAAATTGTCGCAATGCAACGATGTGTGGTGCTCTACTAGCTGGGGCATGTCACAGACCTTTGAGCCCATCAGCCACTGATAGTTGAGGTTTTTCCCCTGCCAACAGGCACGCACAGCACTGATTGAGTACTGTTAGCAATCTGAGACGAAACGTCAGACTGTTCAGTTTGTATTTCACTCGAAACGTGGAATCTAGCAAGCTAGCCTGACTGCTCCGCTCAGTGGAGACTAGTTAGCCTAGCTTGCTAACGTTGGCACTGATTCCACAGGTTCCAGTTGTGGTGACAACAAATAATCGCCAGTCAATCACAGCGCTGACATATAGAGACAACCATTGCTGCAAAAATCTTTTAAAGAAATTCCTTGTGCTTTTGGCAAAAATATCACCCGCAGGTCACCAGATAGTGTATCCACTGATTTCTTTGCCAAAATTCATTTTCATTCTTGTTCAACTTTAATCCTGCTACGTTTAAAACACAACAATTCCTCTGAAAATGCTGTCATTAATTCTCCTCTGTCTCTTCCTTGGCTCATTAAGTCATTTTCCTTGATAAAAACACTGAAGGTCTTCAGTCCTCAGTCTGAGCCATGTGCCTGATGCACAGAGACTTTCTGTTCTGTTCTCCTGACCGTGGGGATTTCTCCTGGGTTGTAAACCTCCATGGAATTCAGTCCACATCTGTTTGTTTTTCTCACTCAAAACTCCAAACCTCTTCATCCTTGTGCTATTAGTCAGCAGCCTTTATGTCATCAGGCTGTTTGGCTTTCGGATTGTCTCACTCTCGCTCTGTGTCCAGAGGAAGTGATATGTATAATCTCAAATGATTAACATCCATCATATAGGCGTGTTTCCACAGGGCAACCATGAGAATAATGGTGTCTCTGGAACACACTGCCAGTGAAACATCAACCACCCCTGTCACCCATTTCTCATCATATTAACATCTAAACACACACACATACATCCACTGCACATACGTATAGTATCACATTCATATCCGCTCACTCTGAGGCGGTGTGTGTTTGTGTCGTTACTTGCGTGTGTGCACACATGTATCATCTGAGGCTGCTGTCATGAGGAGATAGCAGTCCCTCTGGGGTTGTCAGTGACCTTGTGCTTCTCAATGAGATTCTTTCACATATCCACGCAGAGCAGAAAGTCTCAGCAGCGCTCCTCCTTCACAAACAGGCACAGCTCCTCATTATTCTTCCTTCATATGTCTCACAGACGCAGCACACTTCCCACCTGTGGCCCAGGTGGAGGTTGTTGTGTGTCACGGATCTAATTTGTCTTGATCTTTGTGTTTCCTGTGATCGCTGCCGTACTTTGTTCTTTCTATCAAATCACTTGGCTTTCAGTGACAAAGTTCTGTCAGAGAGATGATAAAGTAACACAACAGTACAACTGTCACCACTGCCACAACTCATCTTCCTACTGCTGCTTCTCCTACTGTGTTCATCTCCACTTTGACTTAGAACTTCTACCTTTTATGTTCCCTCACATATTTATGTGTGCCAAACATTTCACTCTAAAACCAAGGGCATTTATCTCCCTCCACTCTTTCTAAACAGGTTTTCCAAGAAATTTTTTAGCCCGGATTTGTTGGATTTGAACTTTCACAGTCAACTAATTTGAAGTTGTAAACTCAAAAAAAGTGAATATACATAAATACATGGATATGAATGCATGATTTTTAAAGATGTACATGGAATGAAAAATAAGCCAGTATGGTGTGTAACAGTATGAATGGATCTGAGAACTGGGCATGGGCAGTTTGAGATGACCAAACCTGAACCAACCAAAAGAACTAAGGTCATACACTACAACACGACTTACAGCTTTTCATGGAGTGAGGAAGGCAGCTGTCCCACACCAGAGGTGTGTCCCAACTCAGGGGCTGCATCCTTCCTTAGTCATGGGGCGTAAAGCTCGAACTGAAATGAGACCGGCCTACGGAGGATTTCTGTTTTGCGTCGCTAGCTGTGCCCACCCTTACCATTGCATAATAAAACACCGTTCCTGTCGCCTAGCAGCATTGACAACATGTAACTTTTACAAAACTTGAGATTTTAAGGCCCTTGGTTTTAACACTTGTACTGTTAGCTGTTGAACTGAGCTGTAATCCTCTGTCAGTGTTGTGTGCTCCTATAGTATTTTCATTACCAGTTCACAATGAATCTTGGGATAGGTTGGGCCAGAAAGGATTCGCCCATTGGATATTTATGGGATAATAAATACCACTTAAGCATTGTTATGTAGTGCTTAACATTGCATGCATGCATTGCAACAATAGCACACGTAGAGAGGAGTCATAAAGTTATTGAACTGATGCAGTGTGTTATTGGCTTATGAATTCAATTTATCATTTGTAAAAGGAAGAATATCATATGTTAAATTGTAGGATGTTTCATCTGTTAGAAATTAATTAGTATCGCGTTAAGATTAGATTAGATTGGGTGACACGGTGGTGTATTAGCGCCAACCAAAGCAAACACAAAATAAATTGTATGTCCTGAGATGATTAATGATGGCAAGTTATAAAAAAAAAATCTCTTACAGCAAATAATGTTTATTTTTATATGTTTCTATTACTCTTTATATTTTGTCTCTCCATTATTTGTCTACCTACCTATGAAAAGGAGGCACTTGCACTGTAAACGTGGACAACTACCTCACTGTACTGTACTGTTATTCCTGTTATTGCAGTCGCCCTCTGCATGATACTGATAGTGTGACACTGGTTCCCACTGGGGATAAGTACAGAGGTCACAGTGATATCCAGTTATCATGTCAGGTCAGAAAAAAGCACAGAGGGAATTTTACTTAACACACCAGAGCTCCATCGCCTCATTTTCAAACATGAAGAGGACATCTGAAGCTAACGCTCTGCAGCTGGACGACACACTGACTCATCAGGCAGCACTCTGGGGCCTGAAGCAGATATTCCCTTATCTGTGGTGAACTAACAAACAGTCATTAACGGTAAATTATTACACATCTCAAAGGGGTTTGAAGCTCATCGACTTCAAAGAGACAGTCCTTTGCAGTGAGAGGCTTTGATGTAACGTGTGTGCAGGAAGTCTGAAGTCTGTCACAGGATTATGAAGCAGGGAGCATTACCTTATTAAGCCTCTGTGCATATCTGAGCATCTATGGAGAAAGTCAAATTAAATAGATAACATCATGTTTGTCACAGTTCACAGTATAATGTAATCATCTGCTTTTAATCTAGTTCCCTTGTTCCTCTTTTCCCTTTTCAATAATTTAAGAGTGAAAACAGTGAATCCATGAAATCACTAAACAAAGTCGGGGCCACAGGTGGTGCATGCTTTCAACAGGTGGAGCTGCAGTGCACTTTACTGCCTTCACCGCTTCACTGGAAAGTTCAGAGTGCAAGTTAAATGTGCGAGGAATGTGGAGCTGGAGCTATCTACAGCCTCACACTCCCACTCTGCCTGACTAAGCTGAGACTGTGTGAGACTGGTCTTGGCAAGGGCTTAAATGTTTGATCTGTGAGTCGGGGTGTGAGCTGATCGATATCTGTGTAGTACAGTACAGTCCCTTCATTACTCTTCCCCCTCCTCTCTGCCTCACTGAGAGAGTCTGAGAGATTGATGGAAGCATCAATCGATACCTCTTTGGATTTGCGTCCTCATTAACATGGAGCAGAGGCCAGCTCTGAGAGACTGAACGTTGGCAAAGTTTGTGGCCCCTTGTCACCCTTTTCTTTCAGTGAGCTCTGTCAGGGCTTATCAGTGAAATCAGCTGCAGTAAACACACCTTTCATCTCATCTCAGTGTGGTGGAGATACAGAGATCCACTGTCAGGAGACGTAAACACACATTTTGCAATGACAACTATAAACCCCCTTTAACCTCCCATAAAGACACTATCCAGCACATTGCTGTTGCCCCAAAACCCCCTGAGTGGTGCTCCTGATGATCGGTGCTGTAGCTAGCATCTAATCATGTCTGCATATGAGGCATTCAGGGAACATCTGTGAATTGTGGCATTCTTGAAAGGGCTTCTTTGCTCGGGCCCCTCAGATTCTAGGATCACCTGAATGAGTAGCACTGTTACACTTGGGCACTGTTGTTTCTTTTGACTGTCCTGCTGCTGTTAACACTCATGCAGTGAGCCAACTGTGTTTTAATCTGCAGCTGAATATGCTCATACTTGTGTATGAGTCATGGCTGTTAAAAGTGCTCTGCTGTTTGTCTTTGTCTTTTCGAAAAAGGAAACCTTGAAGTTGTGACCAGTATCTGAGATTTATATCTTCAGTGGTAATGAAAGAAAAGGTTTTGACATGATTGTGACAGCCTGAAGTTGGAAACTACTATTTAGAGAGATTAACCGATGACTGACTCTTCACGGGATTCAATGACAGGAACAAGACAAAAGCTTGCTTTACTGTCATCCAGTCATGTTGATATCATTGCAGCTAAACTGATCCGAGAAGTGAGGTGCAGTTTTCTTCCATATTGTAAACTATCAGTTTTAAAGGTCCCATATTGTATAAAGTGAGATTTTGATTTCAAAGCAGGTCCAGGTTCTATATTAATACTGTGAAAATATCAAAGCCTCAGTCCACAGAGAAATGCACACAGCCTGTATTCAGAAACTGAGCCTTAAAACAAGCTGTAATAATTTCTATAACTTTGTGATGTCACAACAAAGCAGTCACCACCCTCAGCCATGCCTCAAGCCCTGCCCACCTGGACCCATCATCCAACCTTTCAGGGTTTGGTTTCTCTGAGTGTTTACCTGAAATCTGATATATTTTTATTAGATTTTTCAGAAAACAGTCAGCCAATCAGAAGAGAGCCTCTCAGTGTCAGAATTACCTCTATGCTTGATAACGACAGCATTCTCAGGCTACGCAGCACAGAAACAGCTCACATAAGAGTTACAGGTGACTTATTGAGGGATGCATGAATCTGGATATAGTTCTGTATTAATGTTGACTGACCTTAGTGCATCTGTGAAGTAATTTTTCCTTCTTTAGATATTTAGATAGTATTAGGGTTATAAAATAAATAAAAATATATAAATTAGACAATGAAAAAACAATAGTTCACTGTTTGTAGGATAGATATGAAAACACTGATTATGTCACATTATCCCAGTCCCCAGTGGCAGCTGCCATAGTAATCAAGGTCGTAATGATATCATGGAATCCAGGCAAAGGAGGGTTCAGTCATACCCACGAGCCCTTCAGCTCAGAGACAAACGTCTTCTCTTGAGATTCCTTATACAACATGACAACATGACAATGTGACAATGTGACAGAAGTCATTGTTTAGGATTGGTGTATGTGCCTGTGAGGTTTATATCGAGCAGCAACCTCCAGGTCTGAGGCACAGAAGTACCAAAACTGCAGTTCCTTGAATGACAACTGTACAGGGGTGAATTTTTATATAACACCTGTTGAAATTTTATTAAGACTTAATAATTGAGGGTGTGGCCACTTTGAGTGACAGATGTGTGAGAGCATCCTTGCCACAAACCAGCATCCACCGAAGTCTCGGCTCCACACACGCTCTGCCTCTTTGCTAGTTTTTGGATTAGTCAGGAGTTAGGTGGAATCAAGAACTGCCAAGATGGTGACAGTGGAGCAGCCCACTCTGAGCCTCAAAATCACTCCTCAGAAACCTATGGGTGACATCACCCAGGCTACGTCCATCTTTATATACAGTCTATGGTTTATATGGGGACAGCTTCAGATTTGGGATGGCATTACACTAGTTAACCTGTTGATGCACATCAAGCTGCAACAAATATTTCCGCTTACAACATCAATGTCACGTGAAAACTCCCTCATCGATATCATAGGAGTTCCATCACATGCTGCATTTGAGACTGTTGATCAGGTTTTGCTAATTAATAAATCCAGGAATTGTTTTATCAGTTTCCTTAACATTGAGGGATGGGGTATTTTTCAACATTTCTTGGCAGTTTCTCAGGAAATAATGTTTGGATCTTGATGTAAAATCTGACATATTTACAGTGTTGAAGTCTAAGACTTTGTACAATTTGGTGAATATTCAGATAATAATCTGGATCTGACAGACATGTTTTGGATTGTTTGGCCTTGGTGGATGTTTGTGCTCCATGGAGTGTCATTCTAGTGTTTCAATTGATTCTTTCACATCTCAAGCATCAATTCTCAAACTAGTTCTGTTCTCACGGTGTGCTGCCATCAGGTCACATCATCCGGCACCATATCATCTGATTTTGATGTTATGAAGACGACACACAGTTACAGAGTTCAACAAGCTGGCCATACAGAGCTGCTTGGTTGATGTGAGAGACTGGTTACAGGAAATATTTCACAGTTAAACTCTAACAAAACTGAGGTCTTCATCCATTGCCCTGGACACCTCTGTACACAAATCCAGACACCTACTGTACAACACAAAAATACTGAGAAAATGATCAGTTCTTTTATATCTTCACTCCTGGATTATTGTGAGGCTTTGTTTATCCACTTTAATGCTCGAACTGTGGCTCAGCTTCAGACTGCAGAGCTCTGCAGCCAGGCTCCCAACAAAGACCCAACAGACTCCTCACCTCACCCCAGTTTTAGCCTCTGTGCAGAACATCAGAGTAACACTTTGAACTTCTAACCCCTCATTGTCCCAAAAGGCCTCTTGGGTCTGTTGGGTTAGGTGGGATCTGCTGTTAGCTGTTAGTACAGAGTCCGAGTTAAGGTCAAAGGGTGATCGGGCTTTTGCTGTACTGGCTCCTCGACTTTGGAGCAGTTAGTGTTTGGTCTGCTCACACTGTCTTAGCTTTAAATCCCATCTCAAAGCACATTTTATTGACTCGTCTTCTTGTCTGACAACTCTCCATAATACAGCTCAACTGTTTTTCTGTCTAATGTTTTCTCTACTTTCTCAATTTCACTAATTTCTGTTTTGTATGTTTTAGGTGAAGCATGAATGAGGCGGACACGTACCAACAGAGGCTGCTAGCCATAGCGGTGAGAATGTCTTTTTTCTTTACTTTGGTTCTTTTCCTGTCCACTTCAGCCTGAGTTAATCCAACTGGAACTTTCACCTCATGTCAAAATAATATAACCGCAACAGCATTGTATAATGTCACTTCAGTGGAACGGTCTCACTTGATCTGCACAGCCTGAAGTGAGCATGCAAAGAACATTCCCCAGTTAGCTTTCTGGCCAATAATCACTGGTCTGTGAAATGTAAGGTTTGAGGGCCTGAGTGTAGCCTGCTTGACCTCTCTGCGATGTAAAATCAGCCCAAACACAAGTGACCCACTTCACCGTAGACAGCACAGGCCTGGAGTGGACCTCAGCATGTTTACAGCTTACATTAACAGTACAGATAGGGCGTCAGCATGCATACAATGTGCTGTGTCACTGAACTATTTCTCTCGGCATCCCTGCTCTCTGCCAGCTGTATCACCCTGCTTTAATCTGACGGTCACGTCCCCTAAAAATACCCCATCCACCCCCACCCCACCCTGTGTCTGCCTCAGTTCTCTGCTTTCACACAGAAGAAGTCCTTGTCTTCAGGGACCATGACTGCAGAGGGGAGTTACCACAGAATTATATTAAAAAGCGGGTGTAACCCACCACCATAAGGACAGTGCTCTCGGATTAAGTTCTGTCTGCTGTTAGTAGAAGAAAATACAGCAGTTGCAGTTGTTTCAGTTCACAATAATCTGCTTTTTTTGGACTAATTCAAGTTCAAGGAAATTTTTGGCTGTTAAAACGTAATTTCCAAGAAGACTCTTGACAGAGTATGTGAGGGGTAAGTAGTGAGAACATTCCTAGAAAATTTAATAAATGGTCTTTATGTGTGCTTTAGAAAACAGACCTTGACTTGCTGGATATGTTATTCTCACATGATGAATAAAATGTTTGTAGGCAGCACAGACAGTCTGTCACTTTCTGCAGCTTTAGCAGGAATGTGGGGAGAGTTGGGTGCAAGTGGAGCACTAACTGGAGTGAGTCATGAAGTAAACACTGTGAAACGGTGAATTTTGCCATCCTGCTTTATCTGCTGTGGTATGAGATTTGGTGTCACGGTCTCACTAAACTCCAAAAATTCATTATCACATCATAGGACTGTGCTTCAGCTGCCTAGTTATTACCTGCTATTTTCGGTGACACACCCCAACAGCTGACACAGGAAAGACCGAGTTGCTCCAAAAGTCTTCACCATCTTCTTTCTTTCAAAGGCTATCACTTTTTCTCTTGTCACCAGGAGAGGCGTCGACAGCAGGAAGAAGAGGAGAAGCTGAGGAGGGAGACAGAGGAGGAGTGGTTGAAGACGGCCCAGGAAAAGGTCGGCATCTATCACACCTGGTTCAAACAGGGTGTGATAACACTGCCAGTGGCTTCTCTTAATCTGCCTGTGTCACATACAGATGTTACATCAGTGTTTGCTGCAAAAGGCTATGGAGTGGAGGCAGGGTTGCCAGGTCTGGTTTTCCTGTGGAAATCAGCTACTTTTGAAGTGTTGCCATGAGTTTAATTTTTTGTCTACTTGCATGCAAATTACTTTAATAATATGAATAAATAAAAATCCCTAAAAAAATGCAATTATTTATTCACATCCAAATCCTACTAAATTGACTCCAGAACAGCACGTACACACACTAAGATGAAAATGACACACACAGACACACACTATGTGCATGTGCACCATCAGTGGGGTCCACAGAAAAATGAGGAATATTTTAATTTCACTGTTATTTCAATATTATATTTGCTCTTCACTGTCAAAGACGATATTTGTAAGTTTTGATATACAGCCATCGTTAGCATTAAGAGCTGTTTACTTACCAGTTACCAGAATCAAATTTCAACAACAGCTGTCTCCAGTGGTGGAAAGCAACACCAATGTTTTTGCTTCTATTTGTATCACTTCTTTGCTTCTGCTGGATTTCGCATGCTAACCAGCTAGCCCCTGTCCAGCCGGCCTTTCCACCACTTACTGATACCAGTTCATTTAAGTGTCTAGTCTGTTCTGAAAAGGTAGCGCTGCTCAGAGGCCGTCTCCTTCTAGTTGCACTTCTTGACAAAACTGGTAAGTAAGCAGCTGTTAATGCTAACTTTGGCTATGTAATAATAACAAAACTTACAAATAGCTCCATCTGCAGTACAGACAGTTACTGAATAACTACATCTTTTCAGACAGAATCCCTGAGTCTACAAAATCCACCTACCAACACCTCTAAAGCTAAATACAAATCACATTTTATAGCTCACTTTTTAAGCTTTCTTTGCTTAGAAAGACAGGACATGTGGTAGTTAGCTTCACTAGCTAACAATTTAGAAAACAGATTCTTCTGTATTATAAGAATAGTTTGACTTGGGAAATAAATTTGCTTCCTTGATGACAGTTAGGTGACAAGATTGATAAAGCTAAAGCTCACTAAGTAAAACAATATCTTGTTTTTTTCATCTTTACAAAACCAAGATTTTAAAATGACACACTGTGATTTTAATTGTGGAAAAATTTGTGATATTTTGATAAAATATAAAGCTAACAGTGTTACTAGAGCCAGGCTAACATTTCCCCTTGTTTGCAGGATTCATGCTAAGCTAAGCTAAACCAGCTGCTGGGCGCTACTTTACCATAAACACACAGGAATGATATTAATCTTCTCATCATACACTCTGTAAGACAGCAGATGTGTGTCTCCCAAATGCCGAACTATTCCTTTAATAGATAAGAACCTTTTTTGTAACTGCAGTGGAAAATGAGGGCTGGGACCGACCCGGCTTGTTTCATTGTTTACACTCCTCTCCAGCTGCTTCATGTTAAAAACTGACCACTGCTGTGTCCCACCCTCATGTCATGTCTTCTGACTGTTGCCAAGAGGAGCTGCTCACTGGCTGACGTCTCAGCTCAAGTGTTCAGGGTGGGGTCACTTGGACTTTACACCCGGTAACAAGAGAGCGAGTAGCTTTCAGTTCAGCTGCATGTGTTGAAGGCTCCTGAACCAGAGATTCCTTATTACTACTGTAGGTCAAACCTAGAACTACAGCAGAAAATACATTTCATTAAAATGCTGACTGTTCTGTTCCTTTGTTGAAAGTAATAAGTGAGAAACACTGCAAGAGAGGAAGTGGTGATGACAGAAAGATGTCCGTTAGGGATTCCTCGCACTGAGCTTTTATGCATCCCATTAACTGCTTCCCTGTTCCCTACAGGACATGCTCTTTTGAAAATGAACAAAACATAACAACCTACATTATCTATGCCGCCGGTAGCCCAGTGCTGCCTCATGCACACTGTAACAGCCTCCCACACAAACAGTACACAAAACATTTCTGTTTCTCCAACCACGCGTTGCCTCAGGGCATGTGCATCGCTAGCGGCAGGGACACGCCATCCCTGCTGCAGCTGAATGAGTTTAGCCCAGAGATACAACAACGCCTCCTTCATCTTTGTAGCCACCAAATGTGAGGCAGAATTTGTCTGTTTCTCCAACTTAAACCCAAAGGAGATGATGGTATTCTCAGCATCTCAACTCCAACTACTGCCTGCTTTTTTTTTTTTTTCTTTTTTTTTTTTACTGGCCTGATCCACCAAGACAGGGACGCAGATCTGTAGCTGTAGATCTGGTTGCTGGACTTTGCTACGACAAGCTAGTAGATTTCCCCTGGTTTCTGTTTTCATGGTACGCTAAGCTAACTGGCTGCTGGTGGTAGCTTCATAATAACCCTACAGACAATAGGGTGGTGTCAGTCTTCTCATATAATCTGGGTAAAAGAGTGAAGAGGGATTTTCCCCAAAATGTTCCTTTAAAGTAACCCCTACAGAGGAGCCACTCTGGTATTTCAGATAAGACAGCTTTGTTGAAAAAAGGCATTGTCAGGTTTCAGGTTGTCACTTTCGTTAACGCCACAGCCTGGCGTGAATGACAGATTGCATCTTCACTCAAGGAGCGGGATGTCTGGGTCTCGGGGCAGTGGCACAGAGCTGTGAAACCTTTTCACTATCACTCTCAGACAACAGCGGTCTGCTGGCCTTACTCATCCTCAGCTAGATCCCAAATGGCAGCACCACAGGCCTGGCTCGGTCTGTAGAGGGGCCAAAATAGCAGGGGACTGCTGCCAGGTGGTTGGCTGTGTATCTTGATCCCCTGAATGACCACTTCTGTTCTACCTTCACACAGGCAGACGATTTTGGTGTGTAGCGTGTTTGTTTTGCAGACTGGAGGAGCCAGGGATCAAACCACTGACTGTCCGAGGCCCCAGCAGCTGCTTTATCTCTTGTATAGTTAAAAATGAAAATATGCATTTCAAAATACAAACTAGTGTGTAAGCTAAGCAGCCAAACTGAGTTATTCTACAATCAAATAACTGATCATTTTTCCTCACAATACCAGCTCTGTCACACCGATCATCAGCTTGTGAGGATGGTGACATTTTTGTACACATAGCTTTAGCCTCAGACATTTGGCATAATATTATTCAGCCACCAAATACACAATTAAGATCCATTTACAAGGTTCTTATTTTAAAATGAGTCATCTGGAAACAGTCAGCCACATGGCCAGTGGCGTTTTCAACTTAACAATGAACTCATGCAGCTAAGGGTTGCATCATTAGCTACTAAGCTACAGCTGATGAAATCCAACTGCTAGTGACAGCGGTGCCAAAATCTATGGTCGCTGGCTCAAAAAGAGAAACGTGTGTCTGTCTACCTCTGTTGTTTGAACAATTATTAAGACTTTGATGGTAAATCTGCCGCCATCATCACTGCAAACTGTGTGAAAAGGGAAAGCTTTGACCCTTCCATGTTTTCTCTCTCGTGCTCATCTGTCCCCGTCTCATTTACTCAATCTTTGCACTTCTCTTGACTTTTTCTCACATTCTCACACAGAGAAAGTACCTGAGGGACCAGTGGCTCAGTGAAACATCTCCACCTCCTGTCCTTCTGACACTTGACAGCTTTAGGACCGGTCCTCCGCTACAGGACGAGGCGGACGAGCACACAGCAGAGTGAGCCACATTTTACCACCTTCGTTCACATAAACTGCCTCTGACAAACATTAGAGATGACAGAGGAAATCCTGTGATCTGAGCTTGCCTTGAGGCTCCAGGTGTGATGAGTGCAGAATTCTAGTCCAACCAAGAAGACTAAGGGATCCAAGGATATTTACAGTATAAAATAAACAATATATATTTATGTAGCTGATTGTTTGCTATAACTAGAAAAAAGACAATAAAGGTTCTATAAGCCTTCAAATAAGGAAAAACTGGCAATTACGTGTGGTTAAAAACATTATGGTACTGCTCTACCTGGACTCTGAATACCCCCATGGGTAAAGGGGCGTAGCCTCCATATTGTATTTCTACACCAAAATATATCAATAAACCCCTTTATTGATCAAAAGCAAAATGAAGTTAACAAACTGAATATCTTATGAGACAATAAAGGTCACATTTGCACAATCAAGAATTTGGCTTTTTAGGGTTTTAGGGTCTATTTAATATTCATTCTGCTGGCACACAGAAAAGATATGTGAGGTTCACATGTTTATTTCTAAACATGGAGATATTTGCCATGAAACAGAGAGTACAGTGTTGGCCTCACAGATACACTCCTATACTGACCATGACGAGATCAAACAGAAGGCTGCCATGTTATAGCCTAGGATATGAACACATGTACACACACACACACACACACACACAATGTCTCTTTTTTCTTGGTCCACTGCTCTGAATCGTTTATGTTATGAGCTCTAATGTGCATCTTTTTGTGTTGACACATTTTATGTCTGCGCCAATCTGTGTGTGTGTGTGTGTGTGTGTGTGTGTGTGTGTGTGTGTTGGTGCGTCAGGGAACAAACCAAAAGTCAAAAGACGCCTGAGGACGAGGAGGAAGAGGCAGCTGATGCCAGAAAAGAGGAACAAGCTTCCCAAGAAGAAAACAAAGAGTCTGTCAACTGTACAGCTGCAGCAGGAACACACAGCCACTATCAGGTGAGTACAGTACAGACAGAAATGCACACACAGATAAAAGGAGCTCGGATGTATCGCAAATTCTGGGAGATTTCATCATATACGGCAGAAAAATACCCATGCTGTCTAGCAAAATAAGCTTTGAGAATTTAGAGACATAAATAGCCCCAAAGTATTTTGTGAATTCAGATGCTGTGAAGGTTTAAGATGGGCAGTAAACACAACACCCCCCATCCCCAGCAGCTAAATTCTCCTCCAAGCCTGAACTTTTTAAAAATCTGAACTAAACCATTAATGAATATAAAATAAGGGTCAAATGGTGCTCGGCTTGGCCTCTTGCCACGCCACAGTGCATTGGCAGTGGTTAAATAAATGTTAAATAAATAAACACTGCAACAAACAGGAAATATTTTACCAGCCTGTACAACTGGGATGTAAATACCTCCAATTACATATCATGAATAAAAGATTCACAACTGTGCCACCACATGATTTCACAGCAGGAGTAAATCAAACCAGAACTTTTCCCTGAATTTGCTGAATACTGAAACAAATGGCCTGTTTGTGTTGATGAATAATATCAAACACAAATTTCTGTGTTTTGCAGTTAGATTTTTTCCACTGTAACCTGAACGTATCATTTAATACATTACTATTAACTTACATTTATTATATACTGCAGTCCATCTTTTTTTTTCTTACATCAAGCAAATGCATCATAGCTAATGAACTTTAACCAAATGTGTGACTCAGTCTAACATTAGCAGCCAACAGCAGGACAGACATGGTTGTTGGGCAAAATAATCTCAGCGCCTCTTAGTTCAACACTTCTCTGATGAAGACTGTAAAATATTTATGGCAGGGCACGAGTTGGGGTGGGCTCCAGAAAGGGGCGGGAGGTATGTGGTGAAAGTTGCAGACTCAGTTGTGACGCACTGTTTCAGGTGTCTAACCGTGGAGAGCACTTAAAATTGTCTCTTTTCTTTACCCGCAGGCTGCCGCTGACGAGGACGCACAAGGTAAGAAGTCCGAGTCAGCTGAACTGCAGTCATCATTAGCCTACTATCAGCTTCCATCTCCTCTCTGTCTCTAACATGACTGCGCCTTCCTAGAATCTATTCTGTCTTGACAGATGTTAATTTACCATAACTAAATCTTAGCATGAAGAATAGTCATTTAAATCAGGGTGACAGAATGAAGCCACGGCTGAGAAACAGCTCTGCTTTGACTGAAAGAGAACGACTTACATTCTGCCTGCATCTGACTCTCTCTGTTGTGCAAGAACACCACGAGGGCAAAAGTTTACCAAACTCCTTTCTGTCCTATCTCTTTCTGCAGCTGGTAGAGATAGGGCAGAGAAAAGCGGAAAGGGCGTGAGAGTATAACAGAACAGACAATTCTGACAAAAGGCAGAAAGCATTTGACACTAAAGTACAGACATTTGGCAGAGTTGGGAAATTCAGTAAACAGACAGAATAGCAAGAATTAGTTTGCCCCAGATTTCTTTCAAAAAATGTTAAGATTAAAATTAGGATCCATGACATGGATTTGTTTTGATCTTTACAGTCAAGCTGAAATTTGAATTCAACCCACTTTTTGTACAGCGGTACGTGGTGCGCTGTTAAGTCTCATAGCTCTGTAAAAACTATGAAAGTTGATACAAGGTGTTATTTAGTTTCAATCGCCAACATATAATTAGTGATTTAAGCTTCTTCATAACATTGACCAGACGGACCCATTGTAGGGTTAAGTTTGTACTCCACAGGGAAAGTTGACACTAGTTAGCGTAGCTTGCTAACATTAGCCCTGATTCCCACCACATGTTACTTTTTGCTCATGTTATTTCAAGACCTGTTGAGTCAATGGCTGCTCCTGCACAGCCCAGTGCTGGGTTTGTCTTAACTAGCGCTGGCTGTATCTTTCATTGGTCTAGCTGTGGTGATGGCAAATGATCAGACGATTCGAACTCACAGCAACAGGTAGTCCCCCCTCCTAAGCACAACACCCTATAATCCAAATCACAACACGGCAAGAACGCAAGTTTCATTAGCATACAGGTTGGACCAAAAAGGCACAAAAGTCATAACAAAAGTATGAAGAGAGAGAGAGATGAACCTATTTCTTAGGAAAAATATATTAGAATTTCAATTTGACTTTAACACATACAGTGCAATGTATATGTTCTCTTTTTTTTCAGTGAATAAAGAGGCTGAGAATCACTTCTCCATATTAATGGCACAAAGGATGTTTCATGAAAGTGGGCAAGATGGCCGATCAGGTAAAGTCTGTATTGTAATGCAACATAATTTATACTGAACATCTATAAAATGTATGTGTAATTAGAGGGTTGTAGTGGTGAGCTCATGCATTCAGTATTTCTGGCTCTAGATGTGGTGGTTTCAGTCTCCTGATGTGCAGTTTACCTACTTATAACTGCCACTTCTCTCTGTCTGACTGCAGCCCTCATACTTATGTGGCTTGGCAGGGCTGGACTGTACCTAAAATATTCACCATTTGAAAGGATAAATATGAGACTTAATGAACATGAATTTAGGCAAAAGAATATCCTCAGCTGTTTAGTCTCTCCATTCTACTCTTGCAATGATGACTCATTTATATAATGTCGCTCTGTCCAAGTTCAGCCTTCAGGCTATGACTTAACAATGGGGCTGAGGTGAACTGCCAGAGAACAATGTTATATTTAGCCACTTTGGGGTTTTTTTTCCCTGTTCATTAATTTTTAATGCCGGTTGCATTTTGCTCATTGTGTCACTATGTTCTCACACAAAGCTCTGTTGCAGACCCAGCGTTAACCTTTGTACTTCTGACCTTTGAAATAAACTCTGGCCTATGACACATTAAGGGAGAGTTTGATTAGACAAAATGAGGACCTGTCCTGGACAACAAATGAGTTAAATAATTATTTGTAATTTGAGAGTTGTCTTGCCTCTGGCGTTTTATCATAATTTGAACTCTGCTCTATCTCTTGTATTTTAGTCCTGGGAATGTTGGCGGTGCAGGTGGAGAGAGACCCCAAGACAGGCACCACCGTCGTCAAGTCAGTGGCCCCCATGTCCACACCAGCTGATGCTCCGACGGCTACCACAGTCTTCGACGATGGCAGGAAGAGTATCCACGCTGTCGGTGGGACAGGATGTCAACCCTCAACTGAAGAGCTTGGGCAGATATTGAGTGTGATCGATGGGGTTGGGATGAAAGCGCTGCTGGATGAAGTCACAGTCACGCCGAAAGAGGCAGAGATGAAGACTGAACATGCAGAAGCCAGCAGAACTCCAGAGGAAAAAGTTGTGTCTTTTTCTACCCATCATGCTATGTCAAAAGAGAACGATATGCAGTTGGACAGCACCAGAAGCTATGACTTGCAGGCTGAGCTGAGCACAGAGGACTGTGCTGTGAGTTTAGGGAACGAGGACGATAAACAAGAAGGCAGAAGCATCACGGCAGTTACAGACATAGCAGGAGAAGTACAGAATGTGGAGGATCTAAGGTTGGAGGAAGGCCCAGTCACTCTCTTGTTCCTGGGATACGCTGATGCTACAACGTCCCAAGAGAGCGATGAAGGCATGCTCACCGTGGAACGAGTGATTATCACTGAAGATGGAGAAGAACATGTCGTAGGACCTGAAACATCAGCTTTACCTCCACCAACATCAGACGAGGTAGCAGAGCAAGAGGCAGGGAAAGAGTCTCAAGATGAAGTATTTCAGGACATTCCCCTGGATGGAAATGGAGCTGGAGTTAAAGTCCAGGGTCAGGAAGGTGACAAGAAGCTCCACAATTCATCGTCACCTGGTACAGCAGTGGGAGAGGGCACTTCCAAGCGCAAGACCTGTCAGTGTTGCTCTGTCATGTAAGAAAATGACTGAAGAGAGAGACTCTCTCATCCAGCCTAATCATAACATTTCCTATGTTTTTATATCCCTTTGAGTTCTATTACACATCATATGCTACACTGCTGCCTTGATGACTGATATGGGAGCATATACCACTACCTGGTATGGTCTTACAATGGTTTTGGCTCTGACCACCCACCACTTCACTCCACCTTGCCAGAGAAAAAGACATCTAGTATTTTGTAAGCCTTTGCAGCAGCTGTGGACTGTCAGCAACTCTGAGGGACTATTAAAATCCACTTCCTCCCCCTGGTGGACAAAGCTGAGAATTTCAACATGCACTCCTGCAGATATGCAGATACTTCTTATCTCAAATGACTCCTCTTTTTGTCTGCCTTGGGACTTGTCCTATGCTTTATCAGCGAAAAATATTCCATATGTTTAGCTGTTTCCTCCAGGAATGGAAAAAGCCAAAGAGCAACAGTATTGTTTGTAGTTTGTGGCACAACATTTCTAAGACTAATGGGCTTTTTGTATCATTGTTTGATAAAAAAGTTTACTTTTACCCATAATTACTCAGGGCTGTGGCTGCTGCAGAATCAATTTTGACTGTTTTAATGTCCTGAAGAAGAGTTTGTAGTCTACAATTTAACAAAAATTTTGCATGTTAACTTTCTTAAGCCTGACTTGGATGTATTTTAGTGTCAAAATCCTTAAACTAATGGTTCAACATTTTGGGTAATACGCTTAAAGGGGCTATTTGTGCGTTTTCTCTACCAGTGAACGTTGTTTTTTGCCAGGAGGTGGTGGTGTTGATTGTCACTGGACAGGAGCTTCATCCATGGTTGTCTGTAATACAAGAGGTAATAAAACGCCCTCCAGGCAGCTCTACGTCTTCAGGGAAGTTTGGAGGCTACAATGGGTTGCTATCGGAAAGTAACGAGATGGGCCAGGGCTAGCTGGTTAGCATGCTCACTTCAGTGGAAGAAAAGACTTCAAGACAAGGGTTAAGAGACAGCTCTCAGTGAGTAAAGGAATAAAGTTTGATGCTTCATTCGTTTCTTCTAGACTGGTGAGTAAACAGCTGTTAATGACAATGTTGGCTACGTAGCAATAGCAAAATTTACAAATAGCTCCCTCAATTATTTTCTTGTTGAGATTTAGACAAGAAGATTAATATGGATTCACGTCTGTACAGTTACTGTGAAGCTGCAGCCACCAGCTGGTTAGCTTTAGCTTAGTAGACAGAAATAGTGCGTGAGCTTTAGAGGTGCAAGTATTCGTACTTTGTAACTTTTGAACAGAGCCAGGATAACTTTTTCCACCTGTTTCCAGTATTTATGCTAACCTACACTAAGCTAACTAGATGCTGGTGAGTCAGTGATGATACAACTAAATATCTGGGACAGGAAAATATGAAATCCTCAATGTCTCCTATTGTCCAAAATCCTTGCACTGGCTCATCTATGGTCTCTTCTTGGCAGGACAATGGGATTCATGATAATGCTCTACTACTTCCAGCAATTACAAGAGAGAGTTGATACTCCCAGGGAATGTTTCTTTGGATATTTGCAAATGAGGCATTATATATCGTCTCAGGTTCTAACCTGCCTCGTAATGACATTGACAGCTGTATCTTGGAGCACCAGAAATGATAAACACTTTATATCATCGCTTTATTCACTTCTCGGTCACTCAGACACATATGGGTTGCCATATATTTCTTGTAACAGGGAAAGATTTAGGGTGTAGATTGAGTTTGGTAGGGAAGGTGGGAACATGCCCGACCGATATCCAGTGATTTCTGAATTGTCCTTTGCAATAATTGTAATCAAAAAATTCAAATATAACTACTGTTGTTCGTCAGTGTCTAGTCAATGTATTTGGTACACAAACAGTTAATAAATATCTCACCTCCCTAATCCCAATATCACTAATAGGAGTGGTTTTGCCCTTTCTTGTTAATGTGTGAGAGGCTATAGCTACATCTGGGTGTAAAGATGCATCAAAGATCCATCAGATAGATGTGCATGTAGATCAGTGGTTCTCAACTGGTCCCCTTCAGGTGCCAAGACAATTTACACTCCCCCCACCCAACAATTTTAAATCAATCCTTAACAATGAGAGAAGCAACTAATAATAAAGGATCCATGTTGAATTTTAGGGGAATAAAAGTCGGCATTATAGTATCAAACTCTTGATTCTTTATTTTCTCAGCATAAATCATATTCATTCAACCTACTGTCACTCCATATTTTTCCCCTGGTCACCCCCCCCCCCATAATTAAAGGCTCCACATAAAGAAGCAATATGAAAATTGTGATATGAAAATTGTAGTACGAAATCTATCATAAACGCAAAAAGCCACAGCTTCCAGGGGTTTCCGCTGTGGACTGTTTTTATGTCCACATCAATGTCAAAATCAATCCTTGTGAACTGTACATACTGAAGATGATTGGCATGCAGCTTTAGACTTGATCAGATCCACATTTACATGTACAACTCAGTACAAGACTTTACAGGCTTCACATCACCCCTGTACCTTGCACAAATTAAATCATTCCTTTTCTCCTCTATGCATGAAGCGCCATTCTGATAGGGGGACAAATTTCCATTGCTTCTAGAAGTGTAAACTAATTTCCAAATTCTGGGCACTTATTTCCAGGGTAATTAGTGGGATATTTTAAATGAAAATGAAAAAAAAAAACACCATCCCTCCAGGGAACTGCATCTTCCTGCATCACACTACAAACTTCTTGAAAAGTTTCTTTTATTTGCTCAAAATTGCACCTTCCACAACTGGATCAAAGACTTCCTGCCAAGTGTTCCCCTCTGGTACTGAGAGATTTTTAATACCCTCCCTCATGAGAGATCACAGACTGTCTTAAAAGGAAAAGATGAGCTGTTCCTGAAGGCTCGGTCAACTTTTCAAGATTATTTATCTGCACTCCTGAAAAACTTACTTCTAAAGGGTAAACACTTTTCTGAGTGGAAAACCTCTCATAACCCCAACTATGGGATATACAACATGATACTGCTACTGTTACCCTAATCTCACATATAATACAGTGGACTATATTACTTACTTCCATTTACATACTTGTTTGATCTCAATTCAGGTTTAACAACCCACAGTTACAATGCTCTGATATCCATGCATACAAAAAAAGAGTATTTTTCTAAATTCAGACCTCTTCTATAGCTAATTATGGAATACTTATAACATTAAATTCTTATCTGTCGACTGCTGAGGCATTAAGACTTCGCAATGGCCCATTCAACTCTGTGTTACTACGCTGTTGCTGTGGGTCATTTGAACTGTGCACTGCTTTTCACACAAGAGGATTTTGCGTGTTCACATGACACAGAGGACAGGAAGGTACAGGTGCTAAGTAGATCAGCTGGATCATTCATATTTCCATCGAGGTTAGTACTATCACGCACTTAAGATGACTGCAGTACTGCAATCAGGTGGGTCTCTTCCTTCAGCATTTCTACATTATGTGTCTACCTGTTTGCTTTTCTGTCACACTTTTCTCTCTCAGACTGAATGGCAGCTTTTAATAGAGCTTTGTCTGGTGATAGCAAGAAAAAATGCCTGAGCACAGGTGACGATCATGTCATAATCATCAAAAGATTGATGTGTTTTTTAAATATTTGTAAGAATAATACAGTGTGTGTGTGTTAACAGTACACACCCAACAGCCATTATGGATAATAGAATCATGAAAGTGCATGTATAATGCCACTTAAATGCAGTATTTGAATATTTTTGAATAGTATTTAAAATAATCTATAAGAACCTTCTTTATGACAAAACATTCCTAGAAAAGAAGGCGGAATAAACAGGTTAAGCTCATTAGGGCACGTTGATATGTCCTGTTGCTTGAGCTTTACATTCAGTACTGTGGTGCTGCTGCTGTTGATAATCCTGAACTGCAGTGTGGCTGGTATTAAGCCCCTCAGTGCAGGTGTAAATATAGACTTATTCATTTAAACCTGCTGCTCAGGGAACCAGATTGTGCAGGTACAATTTTATATTTGTGTGCAGTGATGTTGCAGAGTGTACCCATGCTTTCTATGACTCACCAGTGTAAACACAAAATACATGTCTGGTTACAACTTTGGTAAAGATGAATTGTTGTTACAAGGCAGGGCACTGACCTAACAGATAACAGGCATTAACCAGATGAGTAAAGGCTGTTATACCAGACAGAATGATGGAAAAACATCGTTTTTAACAGGCATACTGGCGATGATGATGATGATGAGAGTGTTGGTGTCCAGCCGGGCAGGCAGATATTGTACGTAGTGTGCGTGCCAAAACAGACAGGAAAGCCGATTACTCTTCCCCTTTGTCAGCAGAATTGGCTGCGCTAGGTCACAGTGGGGGAGAAAAGTCACCAAAACAACACAGTGGCTGTATGCCCTGCTAGAGAGGAAAATAAAACTGCTGGCTCTCCCAGTGCCTGTAGCAAGGCTGGCTGAATAACCAACTGGGCAAAGCAGAATTCTAGATTCCCTGAAAGGTCCAAGATTACTGTGTCGACTGGTTTGTGCTAATTTAGTGAGAATTTTGATTTGATAACGTGCATCTTTTTTCTTTCCTTTTTTTTTTTTTTTTTTTTTTTTTTACAGTTTTGTGGTTAGATTGCATGTTCCTAAATTAATTTTGATCTAAATATAGAAACCCTCTGCATGCATTGAGATAAACAGAGGGAATAATGGGGCTCATCAGTTCATTTTTCCCTTGGGGCTTCCTTGTTAATCTGGCCGAGTTCAGGTCCTCAAAACAGTATCAGTCATAGCACAAAATTATATGAAATGTGAAATATGATCTCTCCAACTAAGGACATCATTTAAACAAGTTTTGAGAGTCCAAATGGAAAAATAATTTGTGTTTGTTGTGGTTCTTTAATGAAAAAAATCCGTGACTTCATTAAAAAGACCTAAAATTTCATGAAATGTCCATTGTCAATGTGCAAAAATTGGACCATGACATCACAAATCATCATGCTAGAAAATACACAGCAGAGATATAAAGTGAGCACAGAGAAACTTTCCCCCTTCTGCTGATGAGATGTCAAAGTGAAGGAACAATAACTAAAACACATTTTAAAAGAGGAAGGGACTTAAGCCAACAAAGATTAGAATTTGGTTTTACCTAAGTTAAGATGTGTTCTGCAAGAGCATGTTTTCCTGTGTTCATCACCTATAGTTTATCATTACTGTTATTATTAATATGGATTCCATTATTAACCTCAGTATCCCTTCCTCATGTGACCAAAATTTACACCCAAGCAGGGAAGAATTAAAGGGGAATAAAGAGGAAACACCCATAAGTGCTTCAAAGTCTTGTCACTATGGAAACAAGAGATCCCAGACCCAGCCTTCGAGTTCAGGTCTCCCAAGACGATGGTGGTCTGTGGATGAAGATGGACTCCAGCCCTGAGACCCAATCGATAACCTCTGGTGAGATTCCCAAAGATGAAACCAAAATCATTCCCCCTGCCCGGGCAGTGATCAGGAGGTGCTACAGCGTGATGGATGATGAGGGCGTAGATGATGTCTTCATCCCACCACCTCCTCGATCCTCCGTGGCTCATTTGCTGCCAGCAGAGGACAGCACAGGCACAGTGGACAATAATTCCAGTGTGACCCTTTCAAATGGGGCAGCTGAGGCCAGAGAGGCTAAAGCTAATCCCAGCGGCTTAGACTGGCATCATGGGGAGAAGCAGTTAATGGCAGCACATAACAAGGTGGATGAAGCGGTAGCAAGCACAACACAGACTGCTAAGGAGGCCACGAACACCCTTTCTCTGTCCAACGACAAGCACCGCACTCCACCAACAGATCCAGACCGAATATCCATGGAGGGAACGGGTTGTCTTATGGAAACATGCCATGATCCACCAGGAAGGCACCATCAGGATAACACCACTAAAGACAGAGAATCAAATGAGGAACCTGGGGATATTTGGAGAGAAACTGATGCAGAGAAAGACAAATATTCAAAGGAAATTCCTTCTAACTTGGATGAAAACTCCGAAAATGTGACATGTTTTGATAAACAGGGAGACAAAACAAAATCCGAGGATATTTGTGGTCTTACTGAGACACACTCAAAACTAGTGACAGAAAATGTCGACTGTGACAGTGTGGGGGCAAGCATACCAACACTGCCTGGTCTTAGTGTGAAAGATGATGATTTAGAGTCCCGTGGGCCACCGGAGCTCTTCAAATGCAGCCAAAGCAAGACAGATTCAGCAACCAATCAGCCACAAGTACCAGAGACTCCTGCAAAAGTGACCAATGATGACCAAGAGCATGTTGAAACCAGATCTTTGGACCACAGCCTCACAAAGAATGACTGGGAGAGCAGCACCAGCAAAACACAAGTGCCACGATTCTCCATCTCTGAAGGCTCTGAAGACACGATGACAAAGGGAGAACAGGGAGATGGAAGCAAGAGAATAGCTACTGATATCCAACAAGGAGAGGACCTGCTTCAACGTCTGCAACTGGTGCAGCAAAGACACGACGTACATAAGTCAGAGAGCCCTTCTACCTCCCAGCAAGTTGCCCAAGAAATGAGAGGTGAGGAAAAGGATGCATTTGAGACAGAAGCAGATGATTTGAAAGCAAGAGAAGTGAATCTGACAGGTGGAGATGAGAGGGAAGAGAGTAGGCTTCACACTTTTATGAATGAGGGAGCAAGGACGAAACTGATGGAAAAGGAGAAGAATGAGGAGAATGAGAGTAAAGACAGGGAAAAAGCAGGGATGTCTTTGTCCACAATGCCTGAACAGCCACTGGGCCAGAGGATTGTCAGAACAGAGGCAGATATCTCTGATGATGATCAAAATGACAGTTGTTTGTCTGCAGATTTGTCTCCAATCAACCCCCATGAAGCCACTGAAATCCCCAGTCTATCTGCTGGACACCAAATCTCAGCAGCTGAAAGCTCCATGGAGAGGCAGGAGAGGCAAAACCTGCAGAGGGCTGGAGGTATCCTAAATCTTGCAGATAATCCAGATGTACTGGAGATTCCCTTTAAGACAAACATCTCGCTTGAGCCACTCCCTCCCCAGGTTGACCAAGGCCAGCGCAGCGACTGGCAGTTCTCTGAGCAGAAGATGCAGATGGAGATAAGTCAGGAGATTCAGAGAGAACTGGTGCTGGTCAACCAGGGGAAGATCCCAGGAGAGTACAGCAAAGGAGAGGTCCGCCAGTTAAAAGAGACAAAACTGCTGTTTGAGGCTTTCCAGCAGGATAACACAGAGGGTCCAACAAGGCACAGGAAACTTCCTACCACACTGACAAAAGGTCATGTTTATCCTTCTGTGCTGGAGCGCACACGTAGCCTGGAGATGTTTTCCGTCAAAAGTTGCCCTGTTTCCAGAGCACATTCCCTCAGGCTGTACGAATCTACCACCTCTGAGAGGGAGAAAAGTTCTGAAAGTCTTAGATCGAAGAGCCCAACTGGGGGTGCACGAGACAAAACACGCTTATCTCCTTACCCAAAACAAGACAAACAGCCACGCCTGTGCAGGAGCATGGACTCCATAAGCACTGATGTCTCCACATCAGCTGTGGATATTAGGAGCAAAACAAGGGAGGGAAACTCAAGACAAGAATCTCCCATCCTCAAACACAACCCCTTCTTCAAGTTGCGTCCGGCCCTGGCTCTGCAGCCGGAGGTAGAGAAGGACATCCGGGAGGCCAAAGAAAGAGAGGAGGAGCTGCGCAGACAGAGATGCACTCTGTATGGAGAGAATAGGCAAAACAGTCAAGAGGAAGAAAAGTCACGCTTCTCAGAGACGCTCATACCAGGTCAGTCTACATGAGACATTTAACATTTACATTCACTCATACATCAGTACAATTGTGAAGTACATGTACTTGCATTTTATTCCTTTATATTTCTACTACTCACTGGTTACCAGTAGGTTTACACACTGAATCATATGATCAGCTTATAAAGTAGGATGTATTGCTATAGATTAGAATCCAGTGGTATGTATAATGCTGTATTGCTAATTTTACTGAAGTGGAAGATGTCAGCACTCGCTTCATCACTGTTTGATTCTCTGTGTAACTGTGAGCACTGCGGAGCTTAATTTGGTTAAATTAAACAATTTCCAAATTAATAATATTTTAATGAAACCTCATTTGACCATGTGGGTAAACATTACAGACAGTGTTAATAAAATTTAAGTGGAAAATATTAAAATGAAACACTTCCATCAGGTTGCAGAGAAGCATCATGTAAATACTAGTATGTCTGATAAGAGTCACTTAGATCTACATTCATTGCACATCCCAGCCTTCTGACACTCAGTCTTAGCACTTCAATGAATGCCTCTCTACATTAGCATCACATAGCCTTATCCGAGGAGTCTTATCGACAACTTAGTGTCAACCCTGTCACTGGCGGTTAAGGACACATCACTCTTGCTGCAGCCTGATCTGACTCAGCAGATGCCAGCGGGCTATGTGACAACATGAAGGCTGCTCTCTGTGCTCCAGCTTGAGCCAGGGGCAGCTCTGGTTCGATTATAGTGTTGTGTAAACAGGAATGACTTAAGACGGTTGATACGTCTTGATGAAAGGAATCTGTATGCCCAGTTTGTCTGCATTTTTTCATGTGTGCTGTTGTTGCCTATACACCCAGCAGGAGAGCTTGAGGACCTGAGTAAACAGTGCAAACCAACCAGGGAGTGTGTCATTATGTAGCACCGTGTTAGTATTTTCAGTGGCTGAATAATGATATGTGGGTTGACTCAAGGTGAGGAAGATGAGGCTACGGTGGTGTCTTCACACAGGGCAGTTCAGCACAGTGAGGAGTTTCATGCTCCTTGGAGCTGCTTCATCTACACAGATTCTACACAGTGGATGTGCTGGTTGTAAACAGAGGTTTTTTAAAACATAATAATAATAGAATAATAACAGAATAATATAGTATAAAATGCAGATGGCCTTGGATATATAAGGCTCAGGTTACTACTGCGGGTAATAAGCTAGTTAGCCAGATATGCTAACAATTGCAACTCACCTTAGAGAAGACAAACAAAAGAGATTCATTAAATTTATAAAAATGCTCAATTAATTAAAGTAAAATTACTTCCTGGAGTTTTCTCCCCTTCATATTAACTCACATTTCTTCTTCCTGTCATTTAGATGTCAGAAAACAGTCCAGGGGGAAACTGGAACGGGTCTGGCCACCGCCCCCCAAGAAAGACCAGAAATCTGAGCAGACACAGGTGATGCTGCGTCAGGTCTATTTACTGTAAACAGCTTCTTTTTGTTTTCATCATCTTTCTGTAAGATCTGTGCATTTGTTTTTTGCACAGCGCTGGCAGAAACACAGGGTGGTATCATGTTATACTCTCTCCAGCTCAGGGAAAGGATGGAGTATCATCAAAAGGTTTCTGTTCTTGGCATCTTCTCAGAACCTTATCAGTGTTATGTATTGTTTTGAAAAGCCTAAGAAAGCACGACCTACTAATGGTTAAGTTTACCCCATAAAAAATAAAGCTTCAATTCAAACAGAATTTTAAATATGTTGCTATATCACAGCTTTCTGAATCCTATCAACCTGCATGGTTGGCACCTAAAATAGTTGAACAAGTATTCAGAAATGCTGTTTGTTTTATGAATTCTTGGATTAGTACAAGTGGTTCTGACATTGATCTGGTGAAAATGTCTTGCATGAGACCGTGAAATCATCCTTATATAACATCCTTACATATTATCTTTACATGATTGTTGTTTATGATATATGAAAACGATATGGCAGCAATATAAAAGTGTGATATGTTTTCAGGTTGGCCATCCATTCATTGACTCGTCCCATTCTCCTGAACACAATATCTCAGGAATCACAGTAAAAGAGAATTTCTTCAATTTTGGCACAAACTTTTACTTGGTGTCAAGGATGAACTAATTAGAATTTTGTCGACAGAGGTCAAAGGTCAAGGTCACTGTGACCTCACAAAACATGTTTTTGGCCATAACCCAATAATTCATACATACATAATTATAACACAATTTGATAAAAATGTCTACTAGGATAAAATGATTAATTGATAACATGTTCTATTCAAATGGTCAAAGGTCAACTTTATTGTGACATCCTCCATGTTCTGCCAAAACCTTTTTATGTACAGTCTATGGCTAAAACACTTCTGGCCATTATTTGATGCTGTACCTCAGGAACAGAAGGGGAGATGGTGACCATGTTTTGCACTTTGTAATGTGTTTGTATTGTGTTCACATTATTACTATTCTGATATATGTGAGGCCAAGTGCTTCCAAATATTGCTTATATCTGTCATGGGTTACTATCAGCTAAACAGGGGTTTCTTTGTTCTCTTGAATGGTATAAAAAGGGAGTTTCACTGTTTCACAGTTTCACACTTGCTCTGCTTGTGCAAGTGTGAAACAAGTGAACATTTCACTATATTGTACAACATATACAGTATATTGTGATACTAACCCCCCCTCTCTAAATCCTGCTCTTCCTTCTGTCCTGTCCCACAGCAGGAGCCAAAGGTTCACAGAGCAGGAGGTCAGAAGGCTCCTCTGTGGCAACGGTGGGAGTCCGGCCTGATCAACGGGCAGCCATCACAGGAAAAGAACTGATATTGGCCACCCTGCATGTCTTCAACACTACACATAAAATATGTATGATCTGCAATGCTAGAGAGCTGCACAAATCTAAGCAGAGATAAATCAGTATAACCAATATCCTTATGGTAGTTCCAGCTTAAATTCTCTCTGGCTCCTCTAATTCTGCTTTGTATCTGTGTCAAACATGCTTTTTTGATATCTTAAACACTAGTTTTATTCAGCGGATAATTAAAGCAAAAGTATCACCTCAGTTGGTCTCTCCATCATTTTTATCTTTTAATCTCTGTTAAATTAGTTATGTGAGCAACAACACAGCCCCTATACTGTAGTCCCACTGGATTTTTGAGGGGATGCAAAATTTCAACACACAGCCCAACAAACTAGTATACAATGTTATAATGATGTCTTTTTGTGAGTTTCTTCCTCCATGAGATCCCACTGCAGATTTCCAATTAAGTTTATGTTTTGGCTTGTTGTCATGGTTACAATAACAACAACGTGGTTAACTTTGTTGAACAGTCATGGATAATAGAAACAACACAAACTGCTACTTTCACATGGGAATCAAACGCCGCTCTCCTGTGTCATACTCCTGTGTTTTTTTGACCCCAACCTCCTCTGGGCATGGACTTGGTTGCTCTATATTCTATGTCACCACCTGTCTTCCTTTTGCTCCTGTCATAATTACTTCAGGCCCTAGATGTTGCCTAACAACAAAACATAAATATGAGTCACAATAGACTGCACAAACAACCTATGGGCTCGTTTTACAGACTCTCTTTAAATCATTTACATAGTTGAAAAAAAACCTCTTTCTTTATTTGCTGTAGCAGAACACCACTGTGGTCCAGTCATTATGGCCATAAAGGGCCATCCTGAATGGCTTTTAACATTAACAAAGTTGGCAAAACAGTTAAAAGTACATCTGCACAATCATAAAACAGCGTCTTTCATTGGAAGTATGCAAATCTCAACAGAGACTGGTTGCACTAGCTCTTTTTAAAAGTTGAATGTACCAATAGTTGGCTTAATAAGGGAATTTCAAAAGCTGATTCACCTCTGAGGCCACCCAGAGAAGCTTATAGTGATTGTAAATTCTGTCTGAATGCCTATCCAGATTAGCACATGGTCTAATCAACCTAAAGCATCTCAGGATAAAAGGCAGAATCTTACAACATCTTACACTAGCCTAGGCTACTGTACTTTTTCATGCTGCATGAAAAATATAATTCCATCCAGTCGCAGAAAAGTCTGTTTTGATTACTCAAGACCAGACTGTAATACCTAAATCAGTGGTTTCCAACCTGTGGGTTTTTAAAAATATTACAAATGTTTTAAAACTATTTTCATTATTTTATCCCCGTATTAGTGTCTGTCAATGATGAACCGATGGTTAGCAACAGAAAGAATTAAAAGGAAACAGAGTCAAGAGACAGATGGTGAATTGACAAATGATCTCTCAAACAAAGTCCTGAATGTTTGATCGTCATTATTAAAATATTGAAAATGCATTATTTGGCCTCCATATTGTTATGGGGTCAGATGTGGGCCACCAACATTTTTGAGATTTTCATGTGGGCCATATGTTGGTAAAGGTTGCGAACCACTGACATATATGAAGAAGGAAGTCCATGGCAAATTAAGCCATCAGAAAACCTTCAGGAAAACTGTCATGTCCACTAGAGAGAGTTCAGTTTGTAATCTCCACAGTCAGAAGTGCACAGCTTAGCCCGTCTAAGTACCATCTGTCAGCCCCAGTGACTCTGCCAAGGGAGGAAGGACTTTCACACTGCCCTTCCTGGATCGGAAACCCATAGTGTTAATTGGCTGCAGTTCTCACCAACCCACAAACAGCACCGAGGGCCAAGACCTAGGTTTCAGTTCTGACATTTTATGGTTGCTTCCCCAAACATCCTGACTACAGATCCAAAATGCCAGATGCCAGTGTTTGCCTTGAGTTTGTAATTGCTCTGATGGGAATTCTTACAAGGTCACGTACTGTACGTGAAGTCCATGTCTTGCTTTATTTGACCATCCTCAAACTTATATAGCTGAGTCTCTTCATGACTGGAACGGATGACTGACGCACACGGTGTCAAGGATCCCTGAGCAATCAAGGCCAGGCTGCTCTTCTTCTTATCTGTGCTGTGGATCAGCACTGACAGACTGATGGCACCTCTCAGTTTGAGCTTTTGTAGGACATACGTCTTAATCATCAGCGCCTCCCAGTGTGTCCTGTTAAGAGACACCAGCCTCATCCGTCTTGATGAAAGGTGAGCACAGTCAGGCTTTCTGTAACCATCAGACATCTGCAGATGGCGGCACATGTGGCGAGGCGGGATGACGCTACAAGTGATGAAAATGGGAACCAGAGAAGACATCTGGGAGTCACTGCTGGGCCTGATGCTCTTTTCCAACATCGCTTCAGATTTACAATACAGGCATGAGAGTGTAATTCTTGGAAACATAGCAAATAGATATATCTCCCAAAATGTTGATGTATTCCATGACTGATTCATGACTTGTATCTACAGCATTATGTAAAACAGTCATTCAACAAATGTGTATGCAGTATATTTAAGGTAACTTCTGTGCTACTGCATTTGAATATGGGAAAAGAGGAAATATGCAAAAACTAGAAAGAATCAATTAAAAATGTGTCTAAAGGAAATGTTTACAATGTTCACAGTGGATTATGTTATGTCAAGTGTAAACTTTTATTATATTACAGGATTAATGTTATCAAATAGGCTTTTGTCTGTAGTAATGATAAATAAATCTACATTTGATTCTTGATTTGGGTTCATATAAACAAAGTCAATGCTTTGTTAAATTCCTCCTCCTCTAAAAATAAGGATATTTATTAAAACTATATTTCCATCTAGTATGAATGTAATTTTGCATCATTCACCAGCAGAGGGCAGCATAGCCTTAATAACCAAGAGAATGTATTTCAGGACGACAATGAGCAACCAAATCCTTGTAGACATGATTATGGGCATTAAATTGTTTGTTCAATCAATGCAAGTATTGCTCTATGGTAAAAAGCAGTGATTATTTTCAAGTAGACTTGAAGTTGCAAAAACAAAACATACATATCTTTAACAACAGTAACAGACAGTAAAACAGTAGTAAATCTGTAACATAACACAAGTTTACCCAGACATATATGTGTTTAGGTTTGCACATATTCATGTTGAGAATTGCTCTTACAATACCATGAAGTCATTTCACCGGAAGGGTAAACATATGCTGAGAAAGTATCATAGTTATGTAACCTCTGTAATTTATCCAATGATGAGTCACTTATTTCACAGAACAAGAACCGCCAACCAAATGCATTATCGATTCCATGGACTCTAAGATAAAGAAAAAGTTGCTTAAGAGCATGTCTGTGTCACTTTCTGCAACAACATGGGGGTGGTAATTTCTTCAGATGCTTGGCTAACACTAACGCGCTAACTGAGTCATTCATGAGGGCTGTCATGTACAGAGCGCATTAAGGCTGTGTTCTTCCAAAAAAACTCTGTTGCTAACTCTGTTGGGATGGATGTCATAATAATGTTATTGTCCTCAAAACACACTTGAATCACCAGGATAAGAATTATTTCTGAGAAATAGATTGGGGCAAAACAGAAGTGAAGTAAACTTTCTGAGTATTAAGGAGAAGGTTTGAGGAACAAGCAGATTTCCTGAGTATAGATATTCAAGGATAATGTTCCCTAATTCATTGGAAACGCCCACTTTTTTTCAGTTCAACTTTTAGCAGTAATAATATGCAGCTATAAAAAGGTTGAAAATTAAGGAAGAAATATTAAAATGGGGCTATCACTTACAATACAGAGACAAGGGGTTAAATGAAGACAGTCCATTCCACTCAGTGCTATTATTGTATCCCACCCTGCCCTGAGTGCACAAATACCAAGAGCTTTTTGAGTGGGTGCTGATGAGAGGGTAGAGCAGTGACAGCTCTGACATCATCGCTCCTTAACTGCTGTGAGATGGGGCTTGACTCGGTTCTGCACCAGCGGCAGCAACCTAACGCTATGGACAGATGAGGGATGACTCATTCTTTCCACCCACACAGCTTCCCTTCGTCAGGATTCATCACCAAGGAACTCTCACTTGGCTCCACATTAAACTTGTCTACATAATCCATACTGTACTGAAGTCTTTCTCAGGGGAAGATTAGACATGTAGCTTCAATACTAAAGAAAAAAGGAAAGTTACAGTAGTGATTCCTAAAACAGGGGAGAAATACCTGAACATCAGGTGTTTCAGCTGAGGGTGCATAGTTAGAAAGTGCTAAAAGAACACAGGGTTGGAAAACTTAAAAGTAGTGGATTAAAGGTTGCAACAGTAGTCATCTTAAAATACAATGCATAATGGGTTGAAATAGTTTGGTACAATAGTATAGGATAAATGTGTTAATTGCACAACCCCTTGAATAATATATCAAGCATCCCCCATGGGGGATGGTTATCTTGTAGCTAAGGGAGTAGCTAATGGACAAGTGTTTGGCATAGTTAGCTAAAACTGGTGGATAAACTGGTGAAATAGCTTAAGAATAAGCTGTTGAATTGAATGGCTAAATAGTTTAAATAGCTAATGGGTGTGGTTGAAATAGTTATATTAACTAATAAATGAATGGTTGAAATAGTTAGCTAAATGTTATAGCTTAACTCATGGAATAGCCTTAAGTACAGGATAAAAGGCTGAAATATCTGGCTAAGGGTGAAATGGATTAGCTGTTAAAATTGTTAGTTTAAAGTAACAAAAAGTTAGTAATGGATAAATGGTTAAAAGGGTGAAATAGCTAAAGTAATAGAGAAGCGGTTGATCAACAGTTGTGATAGACATAGATGTTAAAAGTGCATGACAGTTCAGTTGTGTTAAAAAAAAGAATTGTAGCAATATCAAATGAATGTTTATATAATTAACAGAGCCTGGAATATCCAGTTTATAAACACATTTGGCACATAGTGGTGTTAATGAAGGGGTATTTGAGTTCATCGAACATGTGCGTTACACTCCCCAGTGTGTGTTTACATAAAGTGTACATATTTCATCACATTTTCTCATTTCACAGAAGGACGTGTTGTGGCTGGTTCACTTGCCCGTGTTTCTTCTTCACTTAGTGATGTGAAATGAATGAATAAACATTGGGTAGCGGGAGCATGAGGTAAGGACTGAATAAACAGACCTCAGATTGCCCTGCTAAGTTGAACCATTGTCCTCAACAAACCCTTCTATTCGTTTTCACTCTCTCCTCCTCCTCCTCCTCTTCCCTCCCGCTCTTTCTTTTTGCACACTGAAAACTCAATTGTCTAATTCCATGATCCCACATTACAACAGTCAACAATAATATAAAGCAGTCATGCACAATCAGATGTCACCCTTTGAATGGGGTTTTCTATTTTCAGTGCTTCTGTGTTAAACTGTTGTCCTTTCTTACTTTCTGGAAAGCACAATGATTTTCTCATGATTTTTTTTTCTTGGAAACTAAGCATTTCTTACTGCATTTTTTAATTGTATATTTAGCCCAACATTATGTCCATTTCACATTAGGTATGCAGTGTGGCCGTGACAGAGTTCAAAACATCATACTTATTCTGATGGTGTCAACAATAGTTTATTACAGAACAGTAATCAGTGAAATCTGTAAGGTCTTTGGTGTAATTCAAAGCAGAGACGTGGGCACAAATAATGTGCAACAAAAAATTTCACTCAAAATAACCTTTGAACTTTTTAACCCCAGGCAAACCATGTCATTAATATTCCCTACTCACCGTGGATCTACAGCTTTCTCACTTTCATAATGCCCAGTGTAAGTTCATTACATTTTACATTACATTCCCTCATTTGACAGATGCTTTCATCCAAAGCAACTTACAAGTGAGGGACAACACTAAAGCTTCAGTAGGAGACCTTACTAAGCACAACATCTATTTAGTAGGCACAGGGAGATCAAGCAAGGAAGTGCACCGAAAGTGCATAGTAAGTGCTAGTTGGCATGTTAGGGTGTTAGAGGTGTTATGAGAGGAGGTGCCCTTGGAAAAGATGAGTCTTCAAGAGATTCTAGAAAATAGAGAGGGACGCCCCTGCTCTGATAGCATTCGGTAGCTTGTTCCAACACACAGAACAGTCTGGGACGGCGATGCCAGACGACATTCCACAGTGGACAAGAAGGGGCGTAATTAGGGGCATGATTGAGTTCAAGCAGATGGGTGCAGACCCAGAAGTCACTCTGAGCAGTGGAGTGACATGTGCCCTCTTGGGCTGATCACAGACCTGGACCATCTGTAAGGGTTTCACTGTGCATGGAGGGAGGTCCACCAGAGGGGCATTGCAGTAGTTGAGGCAAAATATAACCACGACCTGGACCGAGAGTCGGGTGGCTGGTCATGAAACACTGACACCCAGGTTTTTCTGGCTGGGGTAGGTTCAACCAGGAAGACTGTCACTCTCTCGCTCTCTCTCCCCACTTCTACTCACCCGACTACTGGCGTTTTTGGAAAACTAATCAGATTTCACCACAATCTCAATCAGCCAATCATGTCGTTGCTGTTAAAATATAAATCTGTTCTCCCCTCTTCTGCTGTCAGCTGTCATTTCAGTGCATATTGCTGCAAGCCTCCTCCTCTGTCTGAATTAAAACGGTCCACCTACCAGCACCTCTAAAGCCCACAAATTAACATTTTATACCCAAAATGTTGAACTGTTCCCTTTTTCCTTATTAGTCTCAGTCCTTCACACTGGCACTAATAAGGGTAAATATCACTTAAGATTTCTTATGTGGCCAGTAAATCAAAACTAATCTGAGCAGTAGTTGTGAAATAGTTGCAGTGAACTGATGACACTATTTTGAAACTGAAACTATTTGATATGAAAGCATGATTAAAAACACACTTTACAAACCTGTCATTCACCACTTCACCAACGCAGTGACCATCATTTCTCTTAAAGCTACAAGGAAGAGAAAAAAGAGCTTCAAAGCATGGGGTGGACTGTCCTCCTGACAGGGGCAGGACTACATAACCACAGGCTACTCTGTAATTCTTGTCTTTCCAAAAGCAGCTGGTGCTTAAACCAAAATCAACTTAGATGGGGTGTAATTGGGGTGTTGATTTTAGAAAGTTCTTAGTTAGTTATGAGAATAACATTACATGTAATTAGATACTTTGCATTCCTGCTTTTGTAATGAAGGTGGCAGAGTGTGAGAAAGACATGGGCTAGGTCAAACAACTTTCTTCACTATCACAGACCAAAAGCTGCCTGAATTACAGCTCGTAAGAGATTGAAAACACAATATTTACATAATTGTGCAGGAAAATATGAAGTTACCATTTATGTATCGTTATTTAGATCAGTGGTTGAGCAGGGTGGTCTCAGGCCGCAGAGACTTCAGTGATCACCCTGGAACAAAATCCTTTTGCCAAACAAGATTTTAATCTTTTACGTTTCTCTTCCATCTCTTGGCCGCTGGCCTGGGCGGTTGGCTCTGAGCATCAGGGGAGCCGTTCGGTCTGAATTAAGCTCTTTCAGCCAACTGTTCAAAGCTCTTTTTGCATGGTTTGCCTCTCTGGTGGCTGCTGCTGAACTGCCTCCCATTCTATTTCAGGGTTTAAAGGAACGACAGTATTCTCGCTTGACTCTCAAGAAAATCCTTTCAATCCACTGTATGGAGGACCGCTGGGATTAGGATGCAGTCTACATTACATAAAAGTGAGGATCACATCCTTGCTGAACGTTAAACCAAAAAAGGAAGCCTCTCATGAGAACAACAAAAACCACTCTCAGAGCTTTCAGTGTGGTGGGGGTTGTGGTGGGAATTACGCCTATGACTGAAATACTTTATTAGAGGCTTTGTCAGCAGAATGGTGGTTAGATACATACAAACTGTAGACAATCGATCAGGTTTCTCCTTTGCTTTTATGAAATAGAATGAAACAAACATAATGAATTACTAATGTCTTTGTTGGGAATCACAGATCAATGAAAATGTTTCTTATTAAATGCGATTAAGTCTTATATATAGCAAGTTACATGACTTAGAAAATAGCTAGGACTTATTAAAGAATAAAATGCTGCAAGTACATGGTGGAGGGTTTAATTTGGTTTCTAGGACTAATCTAACCTGCTGTCAGGCAAGTTAACATCTGTTTAATGATAATGTACTGAGCTTTATGTTATTTAGAAATGAGTCCTTCTTCATGTAGAATCATAATTAACTGCTCATAAATGACCTGATAATGCTACCACACTGGTTTACAGAAACCTCCCTCATCTGTGCTCTACTGTGTTCACAATGTTTTCAGTGTGGATTTGAAAACGAGATACTGTCGGCTGCATGCAAGAGAGACTTCAGGAAACATGACCTTAGTTGGTCAGAGGAGCAAGAACACTCATGTAACAAGATCCACTTTATGTTATGAAAGGTTGGGGCTTGCCTCATAACATATTTAGCTTCTTCTTTTATGACTGCAGCAGCTTGATGTAGCAACTGAAAGTACTGGAGGACTTTTATGAGTAAAATGTAAAATAAAGATACAACCATGTACTCTCAAATTCAAATCCAAATTCATTTCTCTTCATTTTGTCAAAGCACAAAAGATACTACAGAAGATTCAGAAGATGCTGCTGTAATTGTGGTGTTTGACTTCATATTCAGAGTATTTTATTATGCAAGAGTTTCATCATAATAACTGGGTACTCTTACTCAATGCTCTTCTTTTTTTAACATGCCACAAGGTTTGTTTCATAATTAACTATATTACAAATAAAAGCCCTGTTCACCACTAACACAACACATTTCCCCACTGTGAGCCGGTCCTGGAAGGCATCAGAGTTTAGGACAACGCGAGTGACTGTGTTCCACACGTAGGGTTATGTTCTGACCCAACAACACAAGGCATCCAGACCACTCACACTGCTTGCCTATAGTACTGGGACAGGACACACACACAAAAAATGTTAGAATAAAATAAAAGTCTGGTCTTATATTGCTCCTTCTCCTTTAGGAATAACTAGGTCCACATTGCAATGCATTATCATTTTCAAGACATTTTCCTAGCAATCTTGCATACACTTGGTGAGATGGTCCCCAAATTTTAGTTAATTGTTTTCCAAATAAATCAGGATGAACCCCTGTTGTCCGGAAGTCTGAATTATCAATGTTAAAACTATCTTCAGCTCAGCAGTTCTCGCCTGTTTGTTTACATTGCATGGTATTTCTACTAGCCATCCGTTCTTGTTCACACTGTACAGAAAAAACAATCACCTGGAATAATTTTGATACTGAAGAGGTCTGAATTGATGATTATGAGCTCTGAAGACACAGAGAGCTGCTGCTCTTTTTGCTGATTTTGAAAGGGATTTATGAACACTCATCCTTGACTGACAATAGGTCAAAAGCGAGGGTGAGGTGGGTGAAGATTACCAAAGAAATTCAGCTGCTGCTCATTTTTCTGTACAGATCACATCATCTGTTCACTACCACTGTATAATGTATTTGTATTTGTTTACATGCTATTAAAAAACAAAGGCAAACAAATTGAAAACACTAGCATCCCATGTGATTTGTAGGTGGCACACTGGAGGATTATCCACATAAGAGCCTGGGCAGTATAAGGAGATGTAACAACATTGTTTCTAATGTTGATTGTCTACTTATAATGTCATCTGTGTGACATGCCTTAGAGGCGTACTACGCTGCGTATACTGTGTAATGTCATGTCAAAGGATTTCAGGGCACGGCGAGATTATCGAACAAACAAATTATGACTCACGCCAGAAACAACTTCAACATCTGCTCGTGTTCATGCAGTGAAATAAAACATGCATAGGAAATGACTGTTAGGCACTCTTGTAATGGCTGAGGTTCAACAATATCAAACCCTCTGCCAAGGCTGCCTCGGGTGAACCTGAGCACTCAGGACACTGTGCCACTGTCATGCTGCAATGAACAAGGTGGAAACTGGGCCATCTATATCTGTACTACCCTCTGATTATGAACAGATTATGCAACCGCACAGCATGCTTTACATAACCAGCTTTACATAACATCCATGCACTCCCCTTCTGTATAAACCCTTTGTTCCCAAATTAAATAATTTAATTGCCCCCAACTCCCCTCTATCTGCCTGGCACCAAATCAAATATGTTAAGTACCTCTGACACCTAAACTCCTCCTCGCACCGAGATCGATATCTGTTGTTGTAATGAGACGAAGTTCACGCCCCTGTTGACTTTCAGCCACATTATGATGAGGATGTAAATCAGTGTCTGGATGAGATAGATGTGGATTTACATGTATAAAACAGCAGCTTCTAGGATGAATGCTGCTCAGTGGGTGCACACTGAGTTATCTTCAACGGCTGATGGAGCTGATAAGATCGAACACTCATGGTAGATTTTCAGTTACATGGACAAGCAAATGCTCTGTCTAAGAAAGAGCTGTTTGACTTTCCAGACCTCTCTTTGAATCCTTGTTCAAATTAAACTAATAAATTTGCTTTTGTTATATTTGCTGCACTCAGTTTTACATCTGAAGGATTTTTTGAAAATGATTAAGGAGACAGAGGTCGAAGAAAGTGGAGGTTTTTTTTTTCTTTCTTTCTTTTTGCTGAATGTTTTGGTAGAACGTTTTCTCAATCCAGATTGATTCCAACCTTTTCACATTTATTGTAAAAAGGAAAAAATAAATTAAAAAAATAAATAAATGGTCAAATAGTTACATCACAAGGATGGTTTTTGTTTTGATATTTGACCATGTGCTTTTTTTGTGAGCTGTCTGGAAGAAATCCTCATGTAACAGACGGCTGCTCTCATACTTAGCAGGCTACAGCCTAATCATTGCATCTATTTCACATACTTTCATTACGTGGTATATGGTTTGGGTGAAAAACATCCCTATTGTTCCCCTAGTTCACGCATTCTGTGGCTGTAACAACTGATTAATAGCTGCTCTTGATTCAAAAATAAAGAGCAGCTTGAATCTTTACCATTTTCTTATATTTTTAATGGATACATTATTTTAAGATATTATGGAGGACAGTATAGAGTGTTGCAGGTCCCAAAGTCCAGTGGTGTGGCAGCCATACTCCTGTACACACGCTGCGTACTTTATTTTTATGATTTTGTTGGTTTATTTAGCTAAATGAGGTAATCCACTGCCTGCTTAATGCCGACTTTTACTGCACTTTTCTCTAGGTTATTCAATATAGTATATAATAGTATATAGTAGCCTATTATTTACCTGGCTGTTGTTGTTTTGCAGGCCTGTTGGTTGGTCTTTGAAATGCATGTGGTAGGCTAATCAGAATTTTATGGTGATGTTGTGTCATAATTTTTAAATACCCCAGTTGTGGTTTCTTTAAGCTTTTATCTTAAAAAAGGGCAGTTGCTAACAGGTGGATAAATGAAACAACATAGGTTGTTGGGGACATTAAACGTAATTAAACGCACTTTTACAAACTATTAACAATAACTTTGTAAGAGGAGAGGCTAAAAGTAAGAGCTAAATCAAACTACAGGTATGAACTTTAGTGGTGGTGATACTGAAGTCATGTGACTGTGGTGCAGTATGTTTATAGCCTAACATTAGCATCTTCTGGTGATTGTATTTAGGCTTCAAAAATCATAAAGATGGTCTTCATTTGTGAAGATTATCTTGCTGAACAAAACTACTGTGTTTTGTCTAAGTCAAGGGTAGCGACCAAAGAAAATATTTATAACAATGTGAAGGATCTTCTTTTATATATCAGTATTTATAAAATTTAATATTTGATTCAGTTCAGCTCGACCTCAATCATTTTCCTTTATTTTTTATTTATTCTTTCTTCCTTTTTGCTGTGAATGTTTTGCATTATTCTTTAATTGAAAACAAACACTGAGCCAAACTATTGGAAAATAAAATACAATATTCTCCTTCTTGTTTATTTGCATAATGACTCTAATAAACATAAGGAAGAAGAACAGGGAGAGCATTAGACTGAACAGTGTTGTTGTTGCTCTCAATTCTGGGTAAACAGGAGACAGCAAAACAAACTTCTCATCATCATGTCACATGGAGTCTTTCTCTTGCGCCTCCAGACCACTTCAGGACATCTTGACCCTCTCCTGGTGCCAGTTATTATGACAGATGTGAGAGGACATTTGGTAGCTGGAAAGAAACTCAATGGTAACTTTATACCTGCTTCATTACAATGTGAAAAAGGTATCTTAACAACTACGTTTCTGTTTCTACAGTTGTGTTGCATGTTGTGCAGATTTCCCTGTGATTTCTATTAATCCTTCCACATTCTCCAGAGACACATCCCCTCTAATATATGTAATTTCTTTTATGAGCATTTCATAAGCCAGCCCCCACCCCACCATCATCCCCAAACGATCAGAAGTGGTTGCTTTGGAAACAGTGTGACGTATTTCAGAGCCTAAGAATAGAAGCATGAGGAGGGAAGCGGGTCTGTGGCTCTTGGCTTCTGCTTCACAAGCTGAGAGCTTTCCAAATGTTTTCCCTCTAATGTGTGTCGGAGGCCAGCGCTCAAACGATGCTGACATTTCTGTCTGATTACGGCGCAGACAGCAGGGTCTGCGTTGATGATGTTGGAGAGGTTACCTGCTTGTGGTTTCCCAGATTAAAAGAAAAAAAAAGAAATCACCTGGCTGGTAGAGTCGGGAGCAGACTGAGGTCACAGTTGATGCAGTGAGCTGAGGAATGGCTGAAACGCTTGGTAGGGGAGAATATATATGCGCTGACAACAAATTATCAATAAACATATACCCACATGCACACAGACACACGCACGCGCTCTGCTTGTTATGAAACAAACCCCCCCAAGCCAAAAACAAACTGAGTCACAGGCTATTTATAGACACCGCAATGTATCTCTCATGTGTATGAGCCTTGGAGAGGCGCTGTGCGTCTGTGGTATAGACAAGCTGTTACATAAATACACGTCTCAGGAGAGCTGTGATTCAGAACATGAGAATAGTCTCTTTTTAACTGCATTTTTCTTAGTCACCAGCCAAAGAAAATATATAATGACCAAGACAGCTAAATTTGGTTGTATGTGAAATTGTTTTTACTAATTTTTCCAGGTATAAATGTGAAAGCATGTAGGGCAGATTTTGGCAAAATAAAAGAAGCTTATTCGCTTTCTCTCTGAGAGTTCAATGAAAGGGTCGATGCCCTTCTAAGAAGCAACTCCCAGCTCATAAATAACCACTTCATTTCTTAGATGTTTCCAAGAAATTAAGCAACAAAAAAAAAAAGGAAAAGACACGTGGTGGGGCTGTTTCTGCTGATTGTACTGGCTATAAGGAAGCTGCTGGTGTGATACCTTCATATTTACTGTATAGATGTCACAAAATTGACAAATTATCACATTACTTGTTGTTTGTTAAATCCATACAAGCACTAAAGGAAAAACATGACACAGTGTGGTTTTATGGGGTCAGGCAGAGTCACGGTGAGCTTGTCAGACATGTTTTTACATTTCCACTTGTGAGCAGATCAAACAAATGAGACATAATGTGTTAATTAGTAAGCTTAAGAGGTGCTGGTCTGAGGAATTGGTTACCTTTGGACAGAGCCAGATTAGCCTGTTCCCTCTGTTTCCAGAAGCTCTGTGGGTCAGGAGGTACAGCAGGGTCATCCTCTTATCATAAAGTCAGTGGTTCGACTCCTCCTGTCTGCACGTGGAAGCAAGATACTGAACCCGAAATTTCCTTCAGTGACACAGTGTATGAAGGTATGTGTATGGTTGAAAAAAGTGCTCTATGAATGTGTGTGTGTGTCTGTGCCTTGTAGTTTAGTTTAGTGCTTTGAGTGGTTGATAAGACTAGAAAAGTGCTATAGAAGTGTAGTCCATTTACCAGGTGTTAACTAGCTGCTGGACACAACTTCATATTAAACAAAGTGACACACAGAAGCAAGAGTGGCATCAATCTTCTCATCTAACTTAGGAAGAAAGCTGCTTTTTTCAGGGATAGACTACAGGTGTTATCAGTGGCAGTCGAGTCAAAAACAGAAACAAACTATTCCACAGAAGCAGTGCGTGTATATAAAGCAATAGAGACTGGAACTGAGCCAAAACACAAGAGAAGAAGGGGGGGGGGGGGGGGGGGGGGGGGGGGGGGGGGGGGAGCAAAGCTGAACTTAATTTAGTGTAGTAAACACGTACAGGAAAAATACTGTGTGTTAATAATGAAGCTCCATTTGTTAATATCTAATGTGACTGACAGTGAAGCCAACAGCTCCTCTTATCTTTCATTATATCGGTCAACCAGGGCTGAGTGTTATCACATTAGATAACATTACGTGGCAGGTGAAATGAGGCCAGGCTGGCATGTGGCTGGATGATACTGTGCTGCGGCAGCACACTGTGTCACTGCTGTGGGATTTTCTGCTAAAGCCATAATGAAGCAAACATGAACAAAAAGGTTTTTTTATGACAACATCATACTGCAATTAAAGCTCACAGGCAGCGGGGGTTGGGGGGGGGGCAGCACAGACGGAAGCACAAAATGTGTGTAGAAACAAAATGAAACACAGCAGCTGGAGAAAGGACCAGAGAAAGTGTCGTTCCAACAGGTGACACTGAGCTGAAGGCGATCGACCGCCATCTACGTGACCTTCTTCCGGCAGCAGCTAACTGTGTCACCGGACTGACGGCCTCCTCCCATCCCCATCCTCCTCTCTGGACTTCCCCTGTGGCCTGGTTCAGAGTGTATTTTAAGCTCGTCCTGCAGGGAACTTTACATAACATGTCTTTGCCCGTCAACTTTGGCTAACACCTCCCAGCTCATCTGTCTGACTCCCAGTGGCTGTTTTTGTGAAGCCGGTCAGCTGGTGTAAACAGTCTTGCTGTGAGTCTTGTCTGTGCCACCTACTTGGCAAGAACAGAGCACAGATATTTATATCCATCCAGCCTGCTGCCCACTGCTGCTGCAGATATAATCTACCCCAGAGCTGATGAATTATAAAGAAAGCCAGGATGCACAAATGACACTGTCTGGGGCTGTGAAATATCACATCGAAAGCCATTTTAAATGTTCATGTTAGAAACAGTTGCGTTTGCTAGCAGAGCTCTCCTCTGGTTTTATAGACTCTTCCCATCATCCATTTACTGCTTCCAAAACAGATGAAGAGATCTATTGCTGCTGACATTGCACAGGGGCAACGTACATGTGCTGTAATTTCCCAATAATTACCTAAGACGTTTCCTGGAAGGAGCTACGTAATTTTATACTAATTACAGGGAAAAATACAGTTAAAGGTCATCGTATAAGTTTGGTTTGTTAATCTAGAATGGACTGATAGGAAAAACAGACACAGATCCATTTAAACTAATTTAAAGTTTCATTAAGGGCTCCAACTAATGATTGTTTTTTTGTATTGTTTAGTACATGTCCATGAAAAAAATGTGGGCCAAAAGTAAGTTTTAGGTGAATAAATGTCTTGTTTTGTCAGACCCACAGTAACACTGTTCATTTTATTATCATATAATCAAAAAAGCAGCAAATCCTCACACTTAAGATGTCATATTTAATGACTATCAAAATTGTCACAGATTAATTTTCTGTCAAATGACAATTAGATTCAACTCCACTGATCACTTTAGCTTTATAATTTAGATATTGTAAGATACAATTTATTTATTACTAGATTTGATATTGTATGTTCAGCTGATGTGCTGTGCACAGACTAAAAGACTCTCCAGGTTATGCTAGCAGTGCTACTTTTAGCTTTGTTGTTATGCTGTTCTCACACAGCACATTTAACTAATTTCCATTTGAAATTCTTTGAGATTTTTAAAAACGTGTCCTTGATTTCAGGAGGGGTCGATAAAAAGCGACGTTTGCTGTTGAACCTCTCAGCTGAAATAACAACTGCTCTTGGCAGATTTTACCAGCTGCTAGCTGAAGAACTACGCTAACATTAGCTTCACGGGTTGATCTTCGGTTGTCTTTTGATCATTTCCAACAGATTCAATTTAAACCACAAATCTTAAAAAAGAAAGAACTAAGTGCACAACTTTGACAAGTTAGATGAAGAGGTTCACATTCAAGAACTAAGACACTTAATGTCAAGCTTTTCCTCTTTTATAGAAAGATTAAGTCTTTGACTAAAAAACAGGAGCCATTGGTCAGTTCCAGTCTATTACTGCTGTCTGTCTATAGTGAAAGCTAATCCTCTGATCACTGCATGCTACACAAAGCCTCAAGAGGAAAACTAACATCAGATATTAGAGCCTCCAAAATTCATCGTCCTACCTTGAGACAAACCCAGGAAAACCAGCCTTCTACTTAAGCTTATGGCACTCACTCACTGTCTTGAGCTACAAGCTGAATCTGACTCTTAACTTTGAGTTGTCATCTTTAATCATCATCTTTTAACGATTGCCCTTTAAACGCCGCCTTTTATTTTGCGTATAGTTTTCAGTTTACAGGTTTTGTGACTAAAAGTCCTGTAAACATTTGCAAGCTCCCCTGAGACGTGAGATGTTTTTCAGTGGAGACTACATGCTGTTTACAGGGTTATGTGCCCTTTTTTTCCCTGCAGGTCAAAGCTACAAGGTGAGCTGTTCCATAATAAGAGCCTCTGCTAGAATGTCAGGAATTCAGCTCGAACCTGTTGAACTCATATGGACCCTCCTCTCTTTATGTTGTTTTCCCACTCGGTCACTTGACTGCAACACAATCCTCCCTCACTAATACTTGCATTGGGTAAGAGCGCTTTGAGGGAAAACAAAACAGTCAATGCAATGATATAAGTGTAAGCGTGACAGACAGTCTACAGATAAAAGAATCTACTAAACCCAACATCTACTTTATCTGGAGTTATGTCTTATCTGTTTTGTGTACACCTTTCTAAACAAATCTTGTTTTGGTTTTTTTTCTTCATCTTAGAGACGTGTTGATACAAGGCAGTGCTAAGATCCTCTTTTAAATACTTTTTTTTTTTTTGTTCAGTTCCAAAGAAGTCTAAAGTAAAACTGCTTTCTCAAGTAGACGTGTTACACATATTTCAAAAGCTGAACTGTTAAGCAGATGTATGGTGTAACTCACTTCCTCTTGCATAAATCAAACGGACATTGTGATTTTGTGGAAATTGTTGTGTATTAAACGACTTTAATCTCTCCGTTTAATACCAGAGAACAATCATCTCACCTAAAACATGTCTCCCAAAAACTCAGTCACAGAGACGTTTTTGATGATTTTAAGTGAAAAGAGGCTACTCCAGAGTTGGTGGAGAAATGAAGAAGAGCCTACATAATCTCAATATTAAACTGTTCACTTGTGGATACACAGTAGGAGTGTAATTCTAGTTATATGAAATATTTAACCAACATAACCAGTCTTTTCTTAAGTTGATTAAATCTGCAGTTTCAGTTTTATCCAGGTTTTCTCTCTCTCAGATTTGTGTCTTTTTATACAAAGAGACCTGGCACTGTTACAACCGACAGTTGCCCATGGCTTACAGACCCAACTCACTACTAATGTAATTTACCGATCAATCATTTCTGTGTGCCTGAAGGCAGATTGACCTAATCCATTAAACACAACTATCAGCACACGGTTTGTTTGCTGCGTTTGCCAGCGATCTATTTTATTGAGCTGGGAAGTTCATAAAGCCTGAATCACACATCATGTCATGTAGCCTAAGCAGCTTTCTATCGTTGTGATGTGATGTTGTGGGTGCAGGGGATCTACTGTACAGCACATGGACAATGTGATGCAGTCCAGTTAATGCCAGTCCTCCTCTGCACTCAGTGATGTTGCTAAGCTGCTATCATATGCACTCTGCTGTTAGCCTCCAACCAGGGCCTCTCGGGATCAGATGAGTATCAGTCTATTGTGACCAGTAAATGGCACAAGCCAGACTCACATGGCAATGTTGCATTCTCATCTTTGGAGCACGTAGTGGGGAAAAAAGTGAAATTTGCGAAAACACAATATATGTGCAGGCACAAAAAAATGGCTGTTATCTTGGGATGGTCTTTCACATGATTTTACTCATGATAAACATTTTTAAGAAGCACCACTCATTCGGATCTACTCAAATCAACAACAATACAAGGCTGCTTTAAATGCTATTGACAGTTGATGAATATGAAAGTGATAGTACAGCCTTTTTGACATGGTGTTGTGTGAGGTACTTTTCTATAATCAATGTGTTATCGGCACTAGATTCAGATCGGTGCGCTGCCACTTTAGAGACGTGGCAGAGAGCACCAGGTTGGGACCTGGACAGGGCCATCCAAAAAAACATGTTTTAGCCACTTAAAAAAAAAGCCCACAGAAAAAAACCCAATACCAGTTGAAGTGTATGCTTTACCTGGAATATTGCCACCACTTTGTGTTGATGTCAAACAGCTCTTTCCTTTGGAACTACATTTTCTCAACCACTGAACTACAGTATACCTACGCATAAGCACACGTACGCTTATCCCTGTCTGACTCGAACAGACGACCTCGGCGTATTACAGTGTGCGCTCTAGTTGCACTTGTGTGTAGTAATACCCATAGTTCAACTGTTGAAAAAAATGTAGTTCAAAAGGAAGGGGTCCATAGATAAGCGCCTTACACAACCTCAGAGCTATCACTTTAAGGGAATAGTTTGACATTTCGGGAAAGTCAACATTTTCTTGCTGAGAGTTAGTCGAGAGGATCAACACTGCTCTCATGTCGACGGAAGCTAACACCAGTAGCTGGTTAGCTTAGCTTAGCATAAAGACTGGAAACAAGGTGAAACAGCTTCGCTCTGTCCAAAGGTAACAAACTCTACTGCAGTATTCATTTGAATTATACAAATGAGGTATAGTGTGTTAATTAATGCTCTTATGACCAGATTTTGTTATGTTTGGACAGAGCCAAGCATCACATTTCCCCATGTCTATGTTTTGTACTAAGATAAGCTAACCAGCTGCAAAGGTCACATTTATAACATCATGTTTACTGTACCCTACAGAGATGAGAATATATTGATTTTCTCATCTAACTTCATGCAAGAATGCGATTTGAAGTGTATTTCCTATCATTTCTGCCTATTTCTTTAATCTTCACCAACTTTTCATAAAACTGAAAAACACTGTCATTGCTGTTACTACTGACAACCTCCTTACAAGTCATATCATTTAGCCAAAGGACAGAAAGCATGTTTTCTGTGGTGCAACGCTTATGTGGAAAGTTCATTTTAACAAAGTCTTGTTTAGAGCAGCTACTGTACTGACTGTACAGCCACTGGCCTCTTTCTCTATCAGAAACCAAAGGTGGCCAAACAGTGAGGGTCAAGGGGCTCGGAGTGTATCTCACTGTCAACCTGAGCACATTTGCTCAGGAGGTTTACATATGTGATACGATGTAGTACATGCAGGTCATTGTCTCCTGTACGCACACACACACGCACAAATGTTCACTGTAAAAACAGAGGTCAGTCGAGGCTTTCCACCAAAGACCTCATGCTAATCTCATACATGGCACACAAAGCCACGTGTTGCTCGCTGCCCAACATAAAGGTGTAGGTATCACCAGGATACAAATACAAACCCAAACACACACATACAGTCTAGTGCTGTCCTCCTGAATCTAAGGCACTGCAGAGGACCAATCACTCTTTGGGGTAACAATGAGTCAGATGTTGTGTAACACACAGGATAAAAAAATGAGGACATCTGCACCCATGAAAGAGCTGTCTAAACACTTCCATTCATTATGCATTATTATGTGCTGTGAAGTATATATGTATAGCATGTATCTCTAAGTGTGACACATTTCATAATTTTGCTGGGTTTGACACTGCTGCAACAGCGCCACAGGCAGCAACTGTCTGCCTGGTCTCATTGAATCTTTATGCACTATTTACGCATCCTGAAGTTTCCTAACAGTTTCCTCGAAAGGAACATTTAACCTTCCACATTCTTAGGAAGGTTCTGGGAAATTACTTGACTTTCAGAAAAAAGAGACACTCTCATACCTTCATTTCCTAGGAAAAAAATATTCTAAAACTTGTTTGTGACATACATAACCAGATTAACCTGTTTGGGGACCCCATGGCAGAAATTTGCTTTTCGGCTCCACCCGTCTGCTTTCTGTACAATGTTGTTGCACCCTTCGCCTACAAGTTCTCATTAGGTCCTGAAGAAATGATACATGGTCATTGCACCAAATAAGGGAATATGTCATGTTTTGCATATTATACTTATCAACAAACTGTTAGCAGAAATCCAAACAGACATATTTGGGAAGGGTAGTGCTGCATACTGTCAGCAGCAATCACAAATACACAGCACAGGAAAATCCACTGTATTTTAACTGTTTTCTCAGACCCCAGTCAGAGGTAACTGAGGTTAATGTGACATTTTCTGAAACACAACATCCTTCAAAATCACGTTCAAAAACAACTGCTTGTTAAATGTCAAGCTGATGAAAGAATGTTAAGGATGTATTTAGAGCTGTTAAGCAAATCGAGTCAGAGGGTTTCACGCTGTTCAGACTGTAAATCCCCTTCAGGCAAATCAGTGTTTTGTGATTTTGGGTTATATAAAACTCCAGACCTAAACATTAGCGTAAAGAAAATATAAAAAGTACTAAAATAGTGTGTATCCTCCGTGAGCTTTACGCTTTCATTGCATCGACTGACTCACAGCAACTGTCTCTTTATGCCCGGGAGAGACACAGAAGCGCAACATTACCTAATTGTTAAGGGGAGATTATCCTGTGAGAGGGGGCGGGGCGAGGGAGGTCAGATGATGATGATGATGATGATGATGGAACAGCTATGTTATGTGAAAGCCGATAGGAGCTTTCCTTTGGAAAGCGGGTGGGGGAGGAGGGAAGGGTGGGGGCGGGGGTCACACAGGGAGGCGGTCTCAGAAACACACACACAAACAGGGCCCCGCTGGTTCAAGTGAGGATAGGGACCGTCCTGAGCTGAACTCAACGTTACAAATAGGAGCTGCGGCATTCCAAGTGGAGCAGAGTGGAGGTGCGCCACACCGATGATAATATTAAGTAACAGCGCCGAGCGGATCCGCGGCATTAACCCAGAGAGGAAGACGGAGAGCAGCGCTTCTTCCTGAGCCGCGGATGAGTCATGCGCACCGGCCGAGAAAACTGAGCAGTCTTCAGAGGTAACATTACTTTCAGTTGGTGGTTTCCTCCTATTAGAAATGTTTTAATGTTTTTTTTTGTTTTTTTTTTTGTTTTTTTACTATTATTATTATTATTATTATTATTATTATAGAGGGTACAATGAAAAAGGCTACTGATGCGCTGATTAAAGTGATGAATTCTCTTGTAACTAAACAGTCTATTTAACATCACATTAAACATTTAAAATGACTGATAAACGAAACTCCAATAGCTTTTTAGACTGGTTCAAGCTGATGTGGGAATAAGTTCCAGCATTCTCATGTGTTCTTAAAATAATTTACTCGGAAATTGTATCGCTTATACTGCAAATAAAAAAGATCGTGTTTACTTTGGTATAAATAAAGTCGGCTGCAACAAGACAGAAGTTTCAACTTTTTCGAAAAAAAAAAAAAAAAATAACTAAATTGGCAGTCAATCTGAATTTGGCTCTCAAATGCGGGTGATGCTGAGTGTAAGTCAGGTCAGGTCCTGACGGCAGCCGTCCGGAGATCAGCGTGTCCCTGTCAGACAGAAGGGTCAGTTCTGGTGAAGTAAGTAAAACAGCCAGACCGGTAACCCATCACTTAATTGGGCTCAGAAAGATGAAACCATAAATGTTTGTTTAGGTCTCAGACAAAGTACAAATGTAGGTTAAGAGCTTAACAGGTTAATGGCACATTGCAAAAGACATTTATTTCTTCTCCTATTTAAGAAGGCTGCTGTGTGTAAGAGTAAAGCCAAAAGTCTTGTATGGCGGATTAGGTTTGTATTCACAATGTACATTGTTCCATATTGGTGTTATCATGAGGCTGCCAAGGTTATGGTACAAGTCGCTCCCGTTTATTGGAGAGATGTAATGAGGTTACATAATATCGTGTTGTAATGGCTCTTGCGTAACCGCTAAATCCCTCTTCTCCTTTCCTTCAATCACTTTGGTCACTAGGTGGCACTATTGCTGCATCTTCTCCTCCCAGAGACCCTGAGAGTCTACCCAGCACTCAGCACCACACAGCGGTACTCTCCACCCTCAGCAGCGAGGAGCAGCTCATTCAACCCCTGACAGGCGAGATGTTTGAGGAGGAGTCCCAGCAGATGAGGGGGCAGCAGGATGTGGCTGTGCTCCAGACGCTGGAGTCACCTGCAGCAGTGTCTCCAGGTGCAGGTGGAGGAGGGGGGGCAGGGCCTCTGTCCTTCACAGATGAAGCTGTGTCCATCCTCACCTCTAGCAGCCTGCTGGCCCGCTCCCTCCTCGGTCGCACCTCTGCAATCAAACGCAAAGAGAGTCCTTCTTCCAGCAATCGGCGCAAGCGTGAGTTTATCCCCCATGATAAAAAGGATGAGGGCTACTGGGACAAGAGGAGGAAGAACAACGAGGCGGCGAAGCGCTCGCGGGAAAAGCGGCGTATGAACGATATGGTCCTGGAGAGTCGTGTTCTGGCTCTGCTGGAGGAAAACGCTCGTCTCAGGGCAGAGCTACTGGCTCTGAAGTTCCGCTTTGGTCTGGTCAAAGACCCCTCCAATGCTCCTATCTTACCCCTTACTACTGCCCCTCAGCACAACACTCAAACCTTGACTCCTCACTATTATCTTCAAAGTGCTGACGGAGGCCTCCCCAGCTCCTCAGCCTCACATCCCAACAACCAGACAGGCCAGTTGAGCACTCAGGGCTCCAGGGATGCTGGTAATATGTCGGAGGACTCTGGATTCTCTACACCAGGTGGGTCCAGTGTGGGCAGTCCGATCTTCTTCGAGGACCGGCTGAGTGATCATGGGAAATTATCACCACACAGGGCAGAGGAGCTGGGCTATGACCTCCACCACTCCCCTGCTGAGCTCCACCACACTGCAGAACTCACCGGAGGGAGGCTGGACCAAGCCGAGGCGATGAAAAACCTGCCTCACAAGTTGCGTTTCAAGACGCCTGGAAGTAGCGACGGGGCTGATGCTGCAGGGGACAACAGCAGTGCCAGACGCAGCCCCACACTATCCACGGCAGGACGGGAAGGTCCAAGAGAGGCCGTCAAAGGACTTGGTGGAGGTGAAACAAGGGCAGGGCACTGTGCTGGGCCCTGGCTCCAGCAGCTGGAGGGGGAGGAGAGCAGGAGGGGGAGACAGTCCCCTCAATACAACGCCTCAGCCGCCAGCTACAGCCTCCAGCCTCCTCCCACACAAGGACAAACTGAAGTCCAGTATCGGCATGAGAACACTTACCTGAAGTCTCAGCTCAGCTCTCTCAGCGAGGAGGTGGCTCAGCTGAAGAAGCTTTTCACAGAACAGCTCATGGCCAAAGTCAACTGAGGACCGGTGCTGTGACTCAGTCAGTGTCTGTCCCTGTCGTGACTTTCAAGGACAAAACAAAGTTTTACTGTAAGTGAGCCTATTGAAATTCAGCACATAAACAGTAGTGCTGGATCATACAGATATTCACATGAACTGATAAAACTCAACTTTAAAGTCTAACAATGTGTTGTTTTTATTTCATACATTGTATTATATTGTAATAAATGTCTATAATCATTCATCTCATAACCTGCTGTTTAACAACTACTTAATCTCATCTCCAATCAATGTTGCTCAGAAGGTCTTATTTGTAATACTGTTATGTGTATATTAGTTTTTTGATTCCATACACTGTGACAACTAAAAACACACAACATAAAACTGTTTACAACATATCATTACAATGTAAGTTTAACTAAAACAGCCTCACTCCATTGAGAAACATGTTCTGGGGGTTCAGAAGCTCCATTAAATACAGCTGGAAATCAACCAGCAGGTTGTTAACAGCACCGTGGAGGATGTGTTTGCAGTTTTGTAATTAGAGTGGTATGACTGTAACTGCTGAGACAAGTCTGTTAAACCCCCGTAAACACACACAGGCTAGAAGAAAGGTTTGCCGGGCTTGTTTATTGTCGCTTGCAAAACTGTATCATGTCATGTCTGATTTTCATTTCAGGAGCACAAACTGCAACACGTACTGTTTTGGTGTTTCACATCCCCTGGTAGTCTGTGTTCATGAGTCAGATTCAACATATTTTATAAGTGTTATCTGTACTGAGGTGTTGACAACAATTAAACATCTGCTGTGTCGCTGTACTTTTTCATATTAAAAATAAATAAATTTGACAGATTCAGCGTCATGGTGGTGAGTTGATCAATACTCGGGGAAAACCTTAAAGGGCCACGACAAGGACAAGATTTTATAGTTATAAAAAAACATAACCATGATGATGTCATAGTGATGTCATCAGGGTTATTTCAGCTCAGGCTTGAGACATAAAATTTTTAACACTAAGCCTCTGCTGCCAACTTGAAAGGTGTTAACGTTTAGGAGGCAGGAGGGTCTAATGCAAACTGGCACAGAGTTGCATTATGGGAACTGTAGTGTTTTGGAAATTAGAAGTCAGGATATTTCAGCATTTTGCTTTTTTAATATGTTTCATGTGAGTCCCTAAACTTTTTGAAAGTGCAATATTAAAACTGTGGAATGTCCCTTTAAACACCAACAGAACAATGCCTAGCATTAATTACTGTAAATAGCATCCAGCAGCCAAACTAAACATTGGAAAGTGAATACACCAAGGCTCTTTTGAGCCTAGATGTGATTTCCCTAATAACAGATAATGCGTCATAGAATAAGAAAAAACAAGAGAAGGGTGAGGTTTGACTGACAAGTGCTGACAAATGCAGGCGGGGAGAAGTGCTGTTATGCACTTGGCAGGTTTCTCTCCCGCAGTCCCTGCAGGAGGCTTGAGAGTCTCACAGCCAGGCAGACAGAGACAGAGACAATGTGCCGGCTATTACACAACCTATTAGAGACCTTCAATACAAGAGAGCTTTAAATATAACAGCTGGAGGGGAATTCACAGTCACAGAAGAATGGGTTGCATGAACTGAAATAGGCAATATAGTCAAGTTCAGTCTCAATAAAGATTCTTGTGGTTCTTCTCTAATGTGACTATATGTCATTAGTGTCATGGTGCCAGAATTTCAGTACAATTTTGTCTGCACTAAAATCTGTGACCACTTTAAATAGTGCTACTTTGGGGTCAGCAGGGGGCAGCAAAGACAATGCCTTCAGCATGGCCATGGAGCCCAGGGGCCTGTGTTTCACTGTCTACCACAAGATATAAATCATGCAATGGATCACAGCAAATTTTATTGTTCCTGTAGATTAGCAAGTTAGTTGGCCTGGAAATGAGTGATACTTACATTCAGCAACCGTGCACGTTTTTTGAATTTGTGCTTCTATGCGGGTGTATGTGGGAGAAACATGCAGGGGTTGATGCTCAAGTACCAAAAGGTCAATTGAATTTAGAGAAAATAAATATTCGATGCAATAAAGATGTCGTTATTTCAACTCATTATTTTGTTATGAGAAAATTCTCCAATAGTTTATTCAGCTTGGCTTGTGTCATCATCATTTTATTATGATGCTCTCATCTCATATGCGTAAAAAGTATTCATTGTAGCTCTGCAGAGGAAGCTGGGACAAGAACAGATATGTAATTACATGACCTTTAAAATTTACACACTGATTTTGCCTATAATTCTTCACAAAACAGATTAACAACATTTTGCAAGCATAAATATCCTGAGTAAAGTGGAGAAGCCAGTGGTAAAATGGAAAGGTAATAAGGTTGAGGCGAGGCAGACGCTGCAGGTGTAGAGCGGAGAGAAGAAGAGTCTGATTTAATGAATCTACTGCAACACGCTGCTGTTACACCACCGTCCTCACCCACATCCATGCACCCTTAAAAAAACGCAAACCCCACATCCCCCTCTTCCTCCCCATTCTGTTCCCCCTTTTTTCTTTCAGTGAAAGGATAAAGCCTGTTGCTAGGCAGGCAGTGCGACAGTTGCCATGGGAACGCTTGCAGACATAGCTGGAAGGGGGGAAAACGTTGGGCAGGGTGGGGATAAGGATGGGGTGCAAAAGGAGAGGGAGTGATGCGGAGACAGAGTGAGAGTAAGTGTGTGTGTGTGTGTGTGTGTGTGTGTGTGTGTGTGTGTGTGTGTGTGTGTATGTGTGTGTGTTTATGGGGGGAGGGGGATCCAAGTTCACGGCCAAAGCCTCTGCTCCTTCAGTGCTGTTTGTCTCCTCTGGCTAAAGAAGGAAACAAAGAGATGTAAAGGAATGGTCCATATTTACTTCAAATTTGAGGCTCCACATTCGGGGTTACCCTGTGATGATGCGGTGTCACAGGATGTAGGTGTGAAGTGGATTCTGAATGAATTGCAAAAAGGCAAAACAAAACAAACAAAACAAAAAAGACAGCTTTAGCAACTGCACAAATCTGGACTAATGTGTATAAAAGAAAAACACAGAATAAAATGTAGAACAAAAAAAATGTCACTTAATTGAGCAGCATAATTGAGACAGACAATTATGAAGGGTATTTAACAAACTAGAGCATGTACAAACACAAGAACAAATAATTACCATAGCATCAAAGGTGAAAAGTCCTCAACATCCTTCAAGGACACAATTATGCAGAATAATTGTTGCAATCATATGCAGCACGAATACCAATGTTCCTATAATGTGCTGAAATGTGGAACATCCCTATAGTTTTATGGGAAAGGACAATTATGAGAAACCAAGGGCAAGATTTCTGAACATCCAGTCACACTTACACACACCCTTTTTCACTACCATACAAAAAGATAGAGCAGCCCTCAAGATAAAAGGAGATAATGAACACATCCGCAGCAGAAGTCAGCCTTCAAGGCATTCACTCAGGCACGTTTTCTCCTGTTCAAATTGCTCTGTGGATAATGTACTGTGCCGTACATTTACTGAGACACTGAGCAGACCTTAACCACTGCTGTGCCTGGAGCAGGATGCAGGGAGATGGCATCTGACACATGGAGTCGCTTCAATGATTGTCCAAACTGAACAGTTTCTATTGCCTACATTGTCAACTGCTGTGTGCAATTTATGTACTGCTTACCTCTCCACAACTAAATGGGAGCACCCTGTAAACGTTTTGAAATAATCACCAAGCAGATAGGTTTCATCTAAATACATCGGTTACACTCACCTAGGGTGAGTATCTCTCTGATACAGTCCCCTGCGTGCCAGCCTGACAGATATCCACTCAGCTGTTTGAGCTCATTCAAAAGCCCGCGCTTCAACTGCCCAAAAGATAGTGTTTAAACCAGAGGGGTGACATTATCAAAACTGCCCTGATCTTTGTGTAAATCTCTTCCATGCTTTGTGCCTGCCAGCATGGCTGACGCACATTCATGCTTGTGATCATGATGAATCAAAACACGCACCTCGGTTACACAATATGGTTGCATTCAGTCCAGTTTAACAAGCTTATTCAACACTGTGTGACAAAAGTGGCTTCAGCTTATTGCAGCAGTACAATAGCAGATACTATGAGTGAAGAGCCAAGCTTCTGTGAGAACCAAGTGTCAATGCCTTGATTGAAAACACAATGACTTTATATAACAAGTCTTTTCCTGTGGTGGTTGCACAGAAACATGAAGTTAGTCCATTAGTGCCATGAGTAAGGCCCATGGCACCACAGAAAACCCTCCCACTCACACACACGTGTGGATGAATACTGAGAGAGGGCGTGGAGCGACCACGTTCAGTCTGAGCTGAATGTGATGGAGCAGAGATTATTGAGCTGCGCTGCTGTATTATTTCATCAGTAACTATTTTTATATCAAGCAGGTAGAATGTGAATCCATATTATCTGAAAATCCAGTAGTTTAAAGTAACTACGTACATTTCCTCAAGTATTGCACTTTAGTACAGTTTTTGGTGTACTTAAGGTATTCCATGATACTTCGTACTTCTACTCCACCACACTTCTGTGGGAAATATTGCACCTTCTACTCCACTATCATTTATCAACAAGTCAAACTATTCCTTTTACTTGAAGAGGAAACAAACAGGAAACAGGTCACAGTTACACAAAAAGTCACATGGGCTTGTTGTAGATGACATATAACCAGAACAAAGGAAGAGAACCCGTTTCCACCGACCACTGGCTTTATTTCTACGTGTTTGCACTGCACGATGCATTTTTTAAATATATTAACCTTATTATGGGTATCATTGGCCTTAAACTGATTGAGTCTGGCACAGAGCCTAGTCCCTCCCCCGTCAGGCCTTTCTCCTCCCTCTCCACCCCCCTGCGTCTCCTCTCCTGCAACAGGATTTGAAGGCGAGGAGAGAGGGAGGGGGCAGAGCCAAGAGAGAAACAAAAAACGTGACTAGGCACCCAAAGCGTCCTGTTATGCAACAACTGACCTACTAACATACATTTAGAGACTCAGAGAGAAGGAGAGAGAGAGACAGAGAGAAGGAAATAGAGAGAGCGAGAGAGAGAGAGGAAGGAGTGAGAGATTGGGACAAACATGACATGAGGAGCGTACTGAAAACAAGCGGCACTGTGCTCACTCTCGCAGTTACCTGCACTAATCGGAGCTGTGTTTTGAAAGTGACGCTCGGTGTGTGAGGGCAGCAGACCTGCCCCCGGTGCGCAAAGCGGACTGTTGCACAGGAACTACCCGGACCCTCTGTGGATTCTGTCATTTTTCAAGGAGAAGGGTGAGTTTGTGTTGGTATTATTATTATTGTTATTATTATTATTAATTTTAACGACTGCATCGTCACAGTTATATGTGATGTTGGGTGTAACACATGAGCTTTTCTAAATAACTACATGAATATCGTTGCATTGTGGTCGCCGCTCTCCCTCCATGAGTGTTTGTTTTGGTGCCTGGGCGCGTTTCCTCAATGTCAAGGCGAGGCTGCTCTCCCCCTCAGCAAAGCCTGGTGGAGCTATGTGGGGACTCTGTGTGTTTGTGCATGTGTGAGAGAGGGGGAAAGAAGGGGTGGTGGTGGGGTCGGGGTTGGGGGTGTTAGCCAGAGGTTATGGGATTCCTTGAGGAAAAAAAAAAAAAAGAAGAAGGTGGAAACACACGGAGGCGAATGTGGATATTTTGGAGCGGGGCCATGGTTGTAATGAGGCTGGGTCAACACATCCGCGCTGAAGTGTTGCGGTGCAGACCTCAGTCGCTGTTGTGGTGCCTTCACTTGCCTGTTTATCCCAGTGTCGGTTTAGTAATACACCTGCTTTCGTAACAGACGTGGCACAGATACGTAATGTTACATCAAGTGTCCACTTAAATGTGCTGTTACTATCATTAGGCCTATTATTCATTCATTAATTCATATTATTAATTATTATTAATAATATTAGTATTAGTATTATTCAGTCTGTGTTTCCATGCTAGCCTAAAGTTCAGTGTCAGGTTTATACCTATGTGTGTTGCAGAGTCTGTGAACAGCGACTTATTTATACTCTGCTTCTTTTGGGTTAGTAGGCTAGTCCGTGCAGACAACTGGAAAAATCCCACGCAAACTCCGAGCACACGCTTCTCCGTGTCACGTGTAGCAGCTCTTTGTAAAGGTTAACGCGGCTGTGCAGCCCTCCGGGTTAACCCTTCAGTGGGCGGCAGTCTGCGGGAGCGCAGCACGGAGCGGGGCGCAGCGGCAGGCATGATCGAGGCATGATCCCTGCGTGCTCGGACACATGTGGACCGTCAGCTCTGTTTACCCCCTGGGCTCCGACCGCTGGGAGCCGGAAATAGAAAAGGATGGAGAACGGTGAAGTTCACGGGCTCTGCTGCTGAGGGCGGCCGCTGCGAGGTGAGGTGTGGATCTGAACATCTGGATCAGATGTGGGTCAGATGTTTTACTGTAGATTCCCGATCGGCTCTGTTCTCAGCTACAACACAACTGGTCTGTTATCGCAGCAGGGGAAAGCGCGTAGACGTGTAAACGTGTTGTTTGACGGGGTGGCTCTAGTTTTTGAGACAGTGGGAGAATTTGGTAGCACAGTCGGATTCATACAGTCGCCTCGGATGACTGGGGGTCCGATTAAATATGCATGAAGACGATTTGTCAGACAGCGCAACAAAGGAGGCATGTGGGGAAACACGTTTCTCACAATGTGCTGCTTCGTGAATTTTAACTAATTGCCTTTTTTCCCGCTTTGTGCTTAAATGGTCCGAGGACGGAATCAAACAATAGCGCGCATTATGGCCTTTAATTGAACTTAAGCGGCTGAAACAACTCCGCCTGCATGGCTGCAGGCCAGCAGCGGTGGAAATGTTGTCACAACTCACACATTACAAAGACTCACTGCAACTTTATGACTTCTTTGTGAGGTTTTTAATTTTATTTTTGAAATAGGAAACTCCTGCTGCCTTTATTTTACACACCGGCTTTGTGGTTTCTCCGCTACACGTGGGCATGGTCGCCCCCCCGCCACCCCCCTTGCGGCTCTCCTCTCAGCCTGAAGGCAGCACATGCAATAACAGTTTATATTCACACATAAAGGCCAGTGCGAACAGGCGATTCTCTAGATTTAAAACTAATATTTATTGCAATAATGCTGTGAGAGTGCCCGGACAGCCTGTCTCTCCACAGTGGAGCATGACTCTGAGCTTTTTACGCATCGTGAATTTTGCATGGCGCATTGTACACAGCCTGGCGCGCAGGAATCACTGAAGAGGTTATGAAGGTTGCATAATAAATGAATTAAATAATTAAAATGGATTAAAGAATGGGGCAGATTATGCAATAGGCGGAAACCCATAGTCTGTGGCTATGCAGCGCTGCGCTTTACCGCTGCGGAGCGGCCGCTGCCAATTGGTTGGCGCGCACAGTGGGTCTCTATGCCAGCTGAATGTAGGTCACATAAGCCCTGTGGGAGGGGGGGGGGGGGGGGGGGGGGGTGAGGCGCACAACCGCCGCTGACTAGAAAGGCAGAATCAAAACCCCACCAAAACAAATGGTCGCCCCGCCATAACAAAGAAGCGAGGCAGGCATGCAGAAAAGGGAGCTCGGCTACACAGCGACAGCAGCTCCGCATGACCCAAATAAATATCACTTCTCAAAACTTACACATTTTTTGGAGGGAAAAAAAAGACATAACCTTTTTTTTTCAAAGTAATTTCAAACATATTGCATCACTGCTCTGAACTGCTGAGACAACTGCTCTGTGGTTATTTAGGTCTGATTGAAGCCCTGTCTGCGTCCAGCTTTGCTAAATAAAAACCTGGGAGGGGAGTTCATGGGCAGAAGCATGGAGCTGTTTCCATCCTGTCCCACTTTGTGGCCTCTTGACTTTCTCGGGGTTTCCTGGCACATGTGAGATGATAAAAGATGAGGGCCGTGCTTTGTTATTGCGCAGTGGTTTGGAGGCAGCACAGAGGCGAATTACAGCATTTAGTAGGCCAAGGGAGCACATGTGACTGGTGCAACACATGGACTGAGTCACTCTGCTTTTTTCCCTTTTCCAGAGAGGGGGGTGATATGGCTGTGTGTTCGTGGAACAAGGATCTAGCATGGATAGGACTCCGCCTTGTTGGCATGCTGCCCAATTCTTTAGGCCCCCACCCCCTTTACCTCTTTTTCTTGGGAAGATAAAGTCAGCCCCCAGACTTGGAATTGAAGCAGACCCCACCCATGACCCCCAACCCTGCACCACGTGCCATATATTACATTCTTCCCAGGGGGGGGGGGGGCGCGCAACAGTTTCATCATTGCCTTTTGCTCTGAAGCATGTGCCCCCCTCTCCTTTTATTTTCGACCTGCTCCCGTTTCCTGAAACGCTCCACAGAAACACGTGCAGGGGTTTGAACTCAGTCCACTGTTTCCAAAGCTCATTGCCACATTTAGACTCCTGTGGTGTGGGCCCTGTGGTTGTGTGAGCGAGTGCAACTTGGATTCTTTTACGTTGCTATCATTCCACAAGTGCCACAGAGACCTGGCGATGACACGTGAAGAATATATGATAAATTGCAAAGAGTAATCGAGGTCAGTGGAATGTGCGCAGAGGAGTGGGGCTGTAACACACTGCAGGTTGGCTGGGATCTATTTGTATACTTGAGCCGGAAAATTTAATTCATCCATGCAAATAGAACGGCTGCAATTTAACTCTGCTTTTGTCAGCAGTGATTGATTCGCCATGTTTCTGTTGTTGTGGTTTTAAGCATCTGGGGAAATGTAAATCTGATGACAAAGAGGGTGAATGAAATGGATTACAGCCTGAGCTCTGGTTCGTTCACGTGGTTGAACATCGGAGGGGGGGGGGGGCAACAGAGGGAGAAGACAGACAAATGCACAGTAAAAAAAAAAGCGAGAGCCACCACTGTGAGTTAATTAAACACAAGAGTTCATTCATGTGTCTGGCTCATCCTGGCTATAGCAGAGATATGCAATATGCGCACTCTGACGTCAATCCCCCTGCTTTTGTTACAGAACCTTGTTTTTTCACCATCTGCCTTTGGTCATGTCAAGCCGCTGCTTCAGAGAAGGCAGAGAGAGAAAGTCTGATATGACTGGCTGCCCCTTCTGTTTCCCCCTTTTTTGTTGCTATGGGTGACACATTCCTTCTATTGATGCAACACCAACATTGTCGCAATTGCCACATGGGTTCCCCCCACACTATAATCTCATATCATCCCTTTCTTTGTTTTAACTCTCCCTCATTGAGTCCCTCCGTTTCTTTGTCTCCGCTCCACTTGCTCTCACCTCCATCTATATTTAGACAGTGCTCTAATTTTCCACGCCTCCTTCTTCTTTTATGTCCTCACATCTCTTTTTGTCTTTCTTTCCGATATCTCCCTCCCTTTTCTCTCGCTGCTTCACCTCTTCACAGCTCGGCTGACCTATATTCCATTGAGCCGTAGAGTGGAGGCAGCTAGACTTGTGTTTACAGAGTGCGGTCGGTCCCCAGTTTCTGGGTCAGTGGGGCACGGCAAGAAAAAGTCTTTCCCCTAATTCTTTCTCTCTCGTGCCCAGCAGCCACATGTCAAAGGCTCACGGGGATAACCTTAAACCATTCAGCCAAACAAAGGGAAAAAATCCAGACAGCAGCGTCTTTATTTCCTAACAAAAACGTTGGCAGTGTAACAGATTCTTAGATTAGATTTGCATCTTTCAAATGTAATTAAAAATAAATCAAAAGCTGATGGTCCTGCCTATTTTGCCTGCTTTTGTCTGCATTTTAGAGCTAAGAGAAGTCATTCTCATGGGCAGAAATCCATATACATTGTGAGGATACGCCGGTAGTTACGTAATGGTGTCAGATCCTGGGGAAGAGCAGAGTAGGACCAGTGTAAACACCTTTCTAGATTAAGAGATTACAGGTTCAGACAGTGTAATACTGCTTGTGCAGTTTAACCTTGGAGTGCAGATGTTGAGTAACATACATTTACTGATGCTGGTTAAATGAATGGAATCTACAGTTTCTTCAAAGATATGTAGATGTGGGGGGATACTGTTGTCACAACTTGTCATATGTTTGACCTTACATACTTAAAACCATGTGTAGGTCCATGGTCATCAAAGTGCAGAAAGGGTCATTTGTTTGTTGTTGTCTTTTTTAAAATGCATGTGATGTAGAAGCGCGATAACTCCACATGACCTACATACTTTTCCACGAAGAGTCTATCCAATGATATTAATGAGAAGCAAGTAAGATTTTAAATAAAAACATCTGGTCATCATAATATCACATATAACTCATTCCAGACTTTTAATTATTTCTACATTAAATAAGACTAAGAGCCTACAGCCATGCCTGAGGCTGTGTGAGGCTGTACTAAGGCATGGCGGTACCATCCATACTAACATGCTGATGTTGTAATGTTAACTGTTCAGCTTGTTAGCATGCTAGCATTTGCTAAACACAAAAAATCAACTGCGGCTGATGGGGATGTCATTAGTTTTGTGGGTACTGATCCATCCAGCAGTTGTCAAGATATTTCACTCACAACTACAAATGTGAGAGGACAAAGTTTGGGCATCACCACAGTCATTGTGATTGGGTCCATGAATGTCTGTACAGAATTCATCCAACCTACAGCTGCTGAGATATTTTACTCTTCAGCAAAGTGGTGCACCAGCCGGCAGTCTGACTGACAATGCCATCTCTAGAGCCATGCTGCTTTTTTGTTTGAGTCATTGGTGTTATGCTCTAATAACAGCAAACATCTTGTCTGGAAGCACACCTGTTCAGCTCATTACACAGCGTTCCCTGCTGCTTTTCAGCTCTGAGCCACCCATCTCCATAGTTATGAGACTGTCCGACCACCCTTGTGTTTTACCCAAATGTTATCAGGCCGTGTTATTCCTGCCCTTGTCCCGCCTCCTGCCTCCTTTCTTTCCAGGGGCCCTTGACCTATATTTATCAATGCCCCGCCTCCCAGCTGCCCCCACACCTCCAAATCTCTCTCGCTCCAGTCTCAGCCTCTTTATCCCTGACCTGCACTGGCTGCTGCCTTTGTCTGCCTTATCTGCTCACTCTGCATCATTGATTTGGCATTGAGTTATTTTGGCGAGGAATGCTGCCACATTCCTCTGCGGATGAACGCATGGGGTGGAGGGTGGGGGTAGCGCTGTTTAAGCTGAGGTTTCTCAGCAGGAAAGTGTCGGGCTGTCCCTAATAGAGGCTTTTTTTTGTGAAATGCTCTAAAACGGACTTAGGGAACCCCATCAGTCCTGCATCTGACTCACCCTTTGCTCTGTCTGCTCCAAATACTCATCAGCCAAACCAAAAGAGCTAATCCTTAGACACACTAGTTTTGTGCTCTCAGCAAGTATCGGACTAATGCAATTTCTGTGGTGTGTTACTGTTTATTTCATGTGTGCACTCGCCTCAATTGCCATATATGCCAGTTGTAATTACCAGACTTTTATTTTTTCAAACATTATACAAACCCTTTTTCAATCACTTGGTGACAAAATGAAACAGGGTCATCAGCCTTGCAATGAACTCAGTGCCCATATTACGTCACAAAAGTCAACATCAACATGCCAGGCTATAGGTCAGAGGTCACAGCAAGCAGACAGAGCAGATCAATAGCGGGGTCAAAAGGTCAGACAATGAGGTCATTGGTTGCCAGGAGCGATGCAGTCAGTAAAAGCCAGACATGTCAAACCGGGAGAGGAAAGCTGCACAGATGTAGACGTGTCTTTGATCACTATCCACGCGAAAGGAGAAACAGCATTAGGAGAAATTCGTTTTTTTTTTTTTTTAAACAGTAAGTCTGATATGAAGATGCATAATGGAGCACGAGCAGTCCACATGGATTAACATGTTCTTTCTTTCTGTTTTTATCTCTGCAGCCTTTCATCTTGCAGTCAACTGCAGAGAGAAGAGAGACAGGCAGAAAAAGGGAGAACGAGAGCGAGGCTCCCCAAGAGACTGACACGCTGAGGTAGACGGGCCGACCTACATCCTGCTGTTTGTGTGGAGATCTAGGACACTTCTCCGCCAGCTTAGCTCAGTGTGCCGCTCTCACGCTAAATCTTTAACCGCCAACAGCAGAACAGCTTGAGGAGAAAAAAGAGATTGGCCTCATCCACTCAACTTTAAAGGAAATTTGTGCTTTTTCCAAGACTGATCTGATCCACTTAAAAACCCTTCAAGTGGATAAATGAGGGTTGCTAATGCTGAACTCCAGTTGGTCTTTATTTTTTTGACTAACTTGGACACTTGACTCCCCTCCAGTCTTAACTAGACTGAGCCTACAATAAACTGACTTTTCAAGAAAACTTTCAAAGGTGTTTAATCACCACCGCTGCCTCCCCTTGACCTCTGACCTGGTTCTTTCCTCAGTCGCCCTAGCAACATTTCAAACTGGCTGCCACAAGACAAGAATGGAAAATCTGACTTCAGCTCTCAAAACATTAAACAAGAACTCAGGGAATAACCTCAACTGTCTTGACACTTTCAGCAGTTATGAAGAGTCTCTTCCCTCAGTCCAAGGGAGTCCAGCACGCATAGGGCGCCTCATCAAACCCAAACCCAATATGACCTGCAGGCGAAAGCGTGAGTTCATTTCTGATGAGAAGAAGGATGCCTCCTACTGGGAGAAACGTCGCAAGAACAACGAGGCTGCCAAGCGCTCCCGGGAGAAGCGACGTCTCAATGATATGGTTTTGGAGAACCGTGTCATTGCACTGAATGATGAGAATGTGAGGCTCAAGACTGAGCTGCTCCAGCTGAAGCTGCGCTTTGGCCTTATAAGCACTGCTTCATATATTGAAAAGAGCCAGCAGATCGGTGGGGGCAACAACACAGGAAACGGAGGCTCATCATCATCCTCCGCCACACCGTACTACTCCAGCGGTTACTCTAGTGGTTCTCAGGTGATGATGAACTCAGACTCCTCAGAAACAGAGCAGTCAGGACGCAGTGAGAGCCACAGGCAGCTGGTGAAATACTCTCCACGTGGTTCCCTCTCAGACATGTCTGACGGCTCCTCCAGGGACAGTCCTGAGCCAATGCAGTTTGAGATCAAACAGGAAGGTGACAGGCTTGAGATGGACATTGCCAATGGCACCACAACCCAGATCATGTTCAACATCCACCGCGGTCTGGCCTCCATACCCACTCACCACCAGATCCAGCAGCATTCTCAGGACCTGGAAGCTGCATATCACAGCCAACAGCAACAGCAGCAGCAACACCACCTTAACCACCAACAACAACCCCATCAGGAGCCTGTTACCACCATCAGCACCATCAGCCAGCCTGCCCCTCACCCACCTGCTGCCCAGAGGAGCGTCATTCTGTACGGCTCCAGTAGTGCCTCCTATCCTGTGGACACCCTGACCAGGCCCCAGGACATCGATCTGCAGGCGGCTCAGAAGCAGAGCGGCGGCGGCAGCCAGACGTGTGTCAGTCGACTGCCCCAGTCCATGACAGAGAGCTCCACAGAGACGCTGGCTGAGGTGACAGAACAGCTGGAGAGGAAGACATTAGACTCCCCTTCGTATGAGCTCTCAGACAGCCGTAACGAGGCGGGAGAGAGACAGATGTACAGAGTTTGCCAACTTCCCCAGCAGCACCAGCAAGAGAGTGATTCATCTGCAGAGCTCCTCCACAAACAAGTGGAGGGGGTCAGCCACTCCCACCTGTACCACCATCTCCAGCAGCCTCATCATTCATACCTCAGTGCCCAAGAAGAGGAGCCACCTGTGCTTACCTACGAGGGTGGGCCCAGGAGTGAGGCTTACTGCCGAGGCCAATCGAGCTCCTCCAGCAAGGACACCTCATCCAGTGATGGAGATCCCCGCAGCTCCGACAAAGAGGCCTCCACAGATGATGATGAGTCCCCCTCCTCGTCCTGCTCAGACATGGGCAGCTACCACAACCAACATCTTACCAGCCTCCACCAGCCTGCCTCACCTCTGCCGTCCTCCCAGGGCTGCTCTCAGGCCCAGGGCCGGGATCCCCAAGGGGAGGTGAAGGGCACAGCCTTGCCCCACAAACTCAGGCTCAAACACCGGGCCATGAGCACCGGGAGCAGTGGCAGCAACAGTTCCGGCCAGGAGTCCCCAACCACGCCTCCCTCTGCCACACCACCTCCCCTGCCCCAGCATCCCTACTTTTCCCTCACTCCACCACCGAACATTAAGCAAGAGAGGCCGGGTGGAGTCTGCAAGCAGGCGGCCTCAGGGCAGGGGGCCAGGAAGGAGAGTGGGAAAAAGGAGACTGGTGGACGCCGAAACAAGAGGCGAGATTAGGTGACATTCACTTTTAGAACTTGTCACAACTTAAACAAGAGACACAATTTCTCCTCTAAGAACTACCCTGCCATCATGCCTTTGCCCTATAATCAAATCCCCTCCTCAAGCCCATGGGACAGAAATCTGGGCTTTTCTATTCCCCTACCACGAACGTCACCAAAAAGGCTGGACATCTTTTAGGGCTGTATTATATTTGTATATATTGTACAGATTTGTCATTTCTTACACCCTCTCCATACTTACAAAGCACTTTTGTTTATGCGATGAGAGGAGGAATGGAACTGCCTGCTTTTCTACTTTTGTCATCCAACAATACACAGCCGAGTACATCAGCAAAAGCACATTATGATCACGTACAAACAAGAATGTGGGAAAAACAAAAAGTTCCAAGCTTTATCAGTACTATGGATTTGGTACATATCTGACTGTAGACGAACATACACATGTATGGCTTATCTGCCTTAATTAAAATCAAATGCAAACGTACACTGGGGACATTCCCTCGACCAAAGAAGCACCAACACCACCAACACTACAAATATTAAGTTCCATACCTCTTCCCAGACCCTACCTCTACCAACCCATGCTCTCCCCAACCATCTCCATTATTTCACAACAGATCGCCATCACCTTTATTTTTTAAGCACTTGGTTTGTATATTACTGTGATATATGAATATATGTATCTATTATAAATATATATTTTACAAAGAAATTTGAATACAAATTCAACAAAAATGCGACAAACCTGCAACGGTAAAAGAGGATTTTGAAAGTGACCATCCTAATATGAATCACAATCACTGTATAGCCACATTGTCTTCTGTTGCTCCAGGACCCATTCAAAGTAAAATGCCTCTCTCTTGATTGTTAAGCTTTAGCATTAATCATTTGTTAATGCCCTGTTTACACAGAAATGGCCGTCCAGTTTGGAGCGCCAACAGCACTGAATGGAGAACATGTTGTTTCCTGAGGCAAGGGCCTCATTAAAAAGTTTGGATTTCTTAACCTTTAACCAGCCTTTAAATAATCGGTGGAATTCACCAGCTGCAGGCTATAAGCCTTTAGTTTATTTGAGCTTTATCAACCATATCTTGTTGTTGTTACCATTTACTGGCCCAATGTATTTATTTCCCTCTTCTCCACATGCCCATCACTGTAGAAAAGCCCACAGGAACATAGACGGAGAATGTGTACAGACCTTTTTAGATACATACTGCAGCCTTGAGTTTCAACTGTAATGTAGGCATGGGATGCTTGGGGGCAAAAGCAGGAGGAATCAAGTCACGTTCATGTAATCACTTTACAGTGCACTGAGTTCTGAACAAGTTCCTCTTGTGTGAAAGACCTCCACAGATACTGTACATTTACTGACAAGAAATGAGGTTTTGTAGTGTGACCCTTGAGGTTTACACTGTATCCCAGATAATTGAGTTATTGTGAAATCAAAGCTAAGGCAATACCAAATTTTTCTAACCCCCCAATAGTGCCATTGTTAAAATTATTTAAAAAATACACACAGCTTGGATTAATGGACTCCCCTTGTTTCCCATGTGCCTACATTATTCATTTCAGGGGTTATGCAGTCCTGCTACTGGGCAGTGATGAATCGCCATCACTGGATTCTAGTTTTAAAAAGTCTATGTACCATGTTTGGCTTTTTGGTGCTTGTGTATAAATGTAAAGTTCCCCTCACCCTTGAACAACACTGTAATGTTTATTTCATTGGTTTTATATCCTCTTTTTTTGTCAAGGTGTTGTTCTGTTTTCTTCTATACTGTGTCTTTTCTCCTATTGACTGTGATGACATGTATTTGCCTCATTCCTCCTCCCCCCCCCCCCTTTTTTCAGTGTGTATTAATCAGTAATGTTTGTGGTTTTGCTGATGGTTTTATGAAAAAGACAAGAGGATAAAAAGAAAAAAGAAACAGGCAAAGATAGAGGGGTGTTTAGAGATGGTGGTTGGTCTGGTTGGTCATTACCATCACTTCCTTTTGACATGAATATGTATGTAAAGACACTAATTTTCATTGTGGAAGATGGGAGCATTTCAAGATCGAAAAACAAAATAAAAAGAATGTTGACCTATCAACATATCATGAAAAGAGCTGTTTTTCTCTGTTCTTATGCCACTGTTTGTGTGGTTTAGCACAATGAAAGTTACACACAAGCACACGCACTTGACATTGAACTGAGCAGTCATTTCAATCTGTCTAAGTCTCTTTGCCTTTAAGCAGCAGTGACTGTCACAGCAATGAGCCTGAAGGCAGCACATAAAAGCTGGCAGCTGCGGTGGTGATCTATAAACCTTATTCCAGAACCACCAGTTAGGTAATACATTACTCACTGATTGACATAAGAGAATGAATCACCGTCAGCAACCAAGCAGAATAAATTATACATCCAGATACAGAATGCAGAATTATAATCATTCTCGGTTTTAGTCTCTTTTAGTTTCTTTATACTCAATGTCCTGTTATATAAAGACACGCTGTCGACCTTTCTGACTTTTCTCACTAACTTGAGATTTAGATGACAGCGAAGCTTGACAGTCACACCCTGTTTCCACTGTGCAGAGACAGCCTTGTATAGAGCTTTCCATTCCCCATGGGCAACTCTTTCTATTTGGCATCGGAGGCTAATCTGCAGTGAGAGGGGCTCCGCACTGACACACTGACACACTTTGCCCAATGGGGCCAGCAAACTCCCTGGCAAGCTTGTCTGATGTAACACTGGCCTACTTCTACTAATAGACACGAGCTTTATGCATGAAAATGTCATCGAACATTGTGCTCACGTTAGGCCGCACTCCTCACTTAGGTATACACTCTTCTGATAACAGCCTCTGCACTGGAGAGCCACGTTTAAACCTCATTAATTTTGACACACTTCCCATGATCTCGAGTAAACATAAAAATGACTCAGGCTGAAAACGAATAAAAAGCTCTGAGACTGTAAAATACCACTCTGCTCAAACACGACCTCGTTCAGCAGAGAGACACACTGGCCCACGAAGCCAGAGGATCAGCCTGAACAGGTGTGCCCCACCGAAATCCAGAATATTTATAGCAGAGGAGCAACGCAAACCGGACTAAACAGCGTGTATCTGAACTGAGAGAGTCAGCGGCTGTGTGGTGTGCAGGACAAAGCCGGGGCAGAGCCAGTCTGAGCCCCGGACTGCTGCTGCCAGCTCAACTGTCCTGCCAAGCTCCTGGCCAAGTCCCATCACATTCTTTATACTGACAAAGAAAAGGCTGCTGTGTTATGACATCCAAGCCCAGACTCACAGGCCATAAAGTACAACAGTTTAGGAAAGGTGGATGGATGGATGGATGGATGGAGTCAGTATTCAATAATCAACAAATATCTTTATTAAATTTTGAATAATTTATTTAAATGCAAGATGTAGAGTTTAGAGAGAGACAGTACATGAGCATTTCAGGATGCTTCAGAATGATTGTAATGAATTTATTACACAACTGGTTCCTCCTAGAGAGGGATTGATTATCCAGTAATCACATACGGTGTCTCTAAAATAATCCTAAAATATCCGTTTCCCTCAGTCTCCCTCCTGCTTATAAAGCAAAATGGGGTCATGTTCATAACAACATAAAGGGCAAAGGGAGGAGCAGTGAAGGGGGGAGGCAGAGGGTGGAGGATACGGGAGGGAAGGGAAGTTAACCCACTGCTCTAACTTGATCTAAGCTTGCAAACAAAGCAGCTCTTTGAGGCTGACGCATCAATGCCCTTCACAATGCTCCCAGTCACACACACACAAGCAAATACATGCATGCACACAGACACATGCACATTCCCTCACACACACACACACACCGCCATAAAAAAAAAACAACAACTTTGATTGCTGTCCCCATAGGATTTTGGGAGTTGTTCTGTAAACATGGAATTCCTCACAATAGCCACCTTACTTAACACCCATGGGATCATGCCAAGGTGACACTCCCTGCGAGCAACGGCAAAGCTCCAGCAGCATTTTGCTGCGTCCCCTATTTTCCTGATTTGACTTGAACGGCTGCTGCCTGCATAAACAGGTCAGGGGGAAAGTAGGTCAGTGTGCGCGCAGGAAGAGAGAGGAGAGGTAAAGGAGAACTAAAAAGAGAGAGAGAGAGAGAGAGAGAGAGAGAGAGAGAGAGAGAGAGAGAGAGAGAGAGAGAGAGAGAGAGAGAGAGAGAGTGCTGATGGATGGATCGATGAAGGTTATGGCTCCATCCGTGTCACTCTTGTTTGTCTCTGGCAGCAGAGATAGTCTTGGCAAACAGAGCAGAAACAGGGCTCTCGTATTACCTGGTCTCCCTTCACAGCCTGAGGAAAAGGGTTAGTGGAGCAAGAATTATTGGGGGGGGGGTGTCATGGAAGGATGAGAAAGCAGAGCAGAGGGGAGCAGGGGGGGACCCCAGGACTGCGGAGATCTGCTTTGTTTCCAAAATGACACCCTAGAAGCGTCTAACACATTTCTGGGGCAGGTTCCAGGGAGCCAGGTCAGACTCAGGTAACACAGCTGAAGAATTCCCCTGCCTGTGTAACGTGAAGTACAGCTGTAACCAGTGACCTGCAGCAATCACATCCGGAAGCAGAACTGAGCACAATATTCTACAGCATCTAAGCAAACACACCTGTGCATACACGAGCTGTAGTGCAGAGTACATATGTGCAGTATATGAAGTGACGATGCACAGTTTCACTACACTGCTGTTGACATAACCCACTTGTCTATTGTTCACAGGCACAGTTCCCGACAGTTCAGCATCTGACACTGGAAGTTCTTATCACACGGTCTGCTAAACAGGGTGCAGTGTGATCATTCATTCATTTAACAGAACGTAACAGAAAGGTTCCTTTAAAAAAGTGTGTGTGCCTGGAAAGGTATGAGAGCACTTGAAACCAGCAAAAACAAAGCAATGAAAGAGATCAAAAATATTCTCTGCTTACATAACTTCCCTATAGCTTGAGGCTGAGCACACACCTCAGCCATGTTATGAAGAGGTTACAGGCAGAGTCAGTCTGATGAGAGACGGCAACAGTACAGAGGTAAAGCTATGCAGTGAGAAACAAGGTTAGAGCTGTGTAAATACAGTACAATGAAAAGGGGAAGTGCGGCTTAGGTTTGAAATACACTCTAATGGTAAAAAGCATCTTTTGTTCTATCAAAGAGTAACAGTGGAAATGAGGTGGATGACACATGCTCTGAACAGTTGCTCAGCCGCAGTCAAACTGGTCTGAGGCGGCTGGTGGAGTGAATAGAGCTGGGACAGGGAGTGGCCTGGCCCCGATTTAGCTTTGGACCCGTTTACCCCCCCCCCCCCTTCACTGTCTTCATCAAACTCTCTGGGTCATTCATGCACACACACAAAAGACCTTGTTGGTCTGCTGCCATCTCAACTGCATCATCTCTAAAGTGTGACTTACAAAGAGATGCAAGCAGTACAGGCATGTCATATGAAAATACCACAGACTTTGTTATCTGTACGTTTACTGCTGCTTCACAAGTTGACAGATTATTTCCAAAGGTGAGTCAGTGTGTGTGAGACCACGTGATAAGAAATGGGAGCAGCCAGAGAAAAGAAAAGAACTAAACCTGACTCATCTAACGAGTAAGTTAGTCCTCAACCTGTGATCCACTTATAACTATGTGACCCATTTCCTGTCCAGTCCTGATGTCTGATGGGGGAAAAAAAATCCTACAACTACTCAACTACCTCTCACAACCCACACCTGCAGTGCAGCAGGATCCCCACCACTAGTCCTCCTCGTCACAAAGCAGAATGCAAATGCAGCAGTGAACCTGCAGCTGCTGAACGGGGCGAGGGTTTATCTGCAGCACCAGGTTCTGCCAGCTCATATTAGCGTGTCAGAGAAAACAGTCCAATGAGAGAGAGAGAGAAAGAAAGACAGGTGTATGACCATGATCCTGCAGTAACCAGAGAGAAACAGTCCGAGGTGGAGTCAGCGAGGAAACAGAGAATGAATAATGATGGAGGCCCAGAGGGCACAGAGGGGGAGTGAGAAAACATTGCAGGGAGCAAAAAACAAAGAGTTGGCTGTGTCATTCGCCTCATGGGCTTCCTTCCTGTAGGACCACAAGGCCATCGACTAACTGCAGCCAGAGGGGAAAAAAAAACAGAAAAATCAGCATACCACCCCACTGTAGCCCCACCCAAACACACACACACACACACACACACACAAACAGCAGCCCCACCTGCACCTCCCTGCCCAAACAGTGGGTTAACTCACAGAAGTGATGTAAGAGGTGGGGGTGACACAAATACCACAAATTCTGTTGTTTGTGCATCATCGCAGCTTTGCTGCACATCCCCACCGCAGCTCTTCCCGAGCCCTCCAGAGCCGTCCACACACACAAACACACAAACACTCACACTCACACACACACTGCAACACCAGGTGCCAACATCCAACAAGTCACTTTCTCAGGTGGAAATGCCCGGACTCATACAGCAGGGAGGGATGGCGGGATACAGGCAAAAGCTGCTAGTTTGTCAGATGTTTTGAAATGGGTCTGTTGTGCAAGAGTTATGCTTAAGAAATATTTTTTAAAAATTATTTATAATCCAATTACATCACTAAACCAGCTATTACGAAATGTCATTTCAAAGGCCAGGACAATAAGTCAAAGCATGAAAAACATGGTGCCTGTCAGTGGTTTCACCAAGATTACACAGCTGCAATAACTCTGAGCACCAACACTGTGCAATATATATTAGTCTGACTTCTAGTGATGATAAAGATAAAGATTGAGTTGTTTCCTGTCAACTTTTTGACCTAATATTTACCTTATACTGAATTGATTGTAAGTTTACATCCACTGATTCCAGCTAAATCTGAGAGGATGTTTACAGGGAATTTATTATTGTGCCGTCATCTTGTTGTAATGGTTTTCCATAAGGTCCAAAGAGAAAAGAAATGTGTTTATAGAGTGTGACAATAAAGCCATAATACAATCATTGCAAAACAGCTGAAGAAAACACTGTCATTGTTGACATGAAGCCTGAAGTGAGTGTGTTGCTGCCAGAGGAGACCGGACGTATAAAGCAACAGCCGTCAGTGAAACTGTTTAATCTCATCTAAATATTGACTTGATGCCTATCAAAGGTTTTACGACACACACCACAATGAACCTTTACTGGTAATGTGTAATAAATATTATAATACCATGGAAGTGCACGGAGCTACGTGTTTAAGAGATAAGACAATGTTTGTGTGTTATCAAGAGTAAAAGAGCCAGAGCCAAAGCCTTTCCTCCAACACGTGACACTGATCAAAAACAACACCTCGACACAGGTTAAGTTGTGGTATTTTTAGTTGTTTTGTGTTTTGTCTACTATGAAAAAACTGTGTTTTTTTTACTCTGGCATTCACAGAGGGCATATCTCAAACCATCAGTGTTGTGGTGTAGGCTGGGAAGGACTGGAGAAGGTATTACACAATACCAGGCAACCTGCTCCCTGTAGTTATAGTTGAGTAACATACGGCTGCTTGTGTTACTGTGGGATCCAGGCAGAGTTAGAGGAATGTTTGTTTTGATTTTGGAGGGCTCAGTCAGGGGCCCCTGGACGGTGCAGTGTGAATGTGCATAGGAAGTGTGTATGTGTATGTGTGTGTGTGTGTGTGTGTGTGTGTGTGTGTGTGTGCATATAAGTAAGAGGAGGGTTCATTCACGGCAAATTACCCTCTCTTGCCTTGCCTCTGTTTTTGTTTTTAAATCCTCATCCATGGCTGAAAATTAGGTCAGCAGTCACGTGACATGCTTCAGCCAGAGCAGCAACAAGAGACAGAAAAAAAGAAAGCAGACATTCTTAACCTCTTTAACAGATGAGAGTCTATAAGTAACGTTTAAACTCATCAGCTATTTCAGGACTTTTTGAGGCCAGACATTCCACAAAAACAAAAACATTTTTTTCTTTTCTTTTCGCCGACCCCCACGGAAATGGCAGTTGGCCATGTGTTGTTTACTGTTGACTCTGGAAGGGCTCCAGTCTCAGTGACCTTGGGGAAAGTCACAATCACAGGTGTTGGGTGCATGTGCACAGGCAATGGGAGTGGCAGGAATGAGGAAACAAAGAGCAAAACATTAAGTGAGGGGATATAAAATCTGAACTCGCTGGGTTAACTGTTTATAAATGATGCATATTTGAGATCATTGCCAACAGACACCTTTCCTGGAGGGAGCCCCAGAAACACATTTATATATTTACAGTGTTTGTTGTTTGTAAGTGTCACAGTTCACTGAGAGTTTGTTAAATAAAAGTGAAGGCTGGATGACAGTCTGGCTGGAGGATGAGGTTCACAAAAAAAAAAAAAAAAACATGAAAGCTCAATCAGATGCTTATTGTTTATATCATAGTTATTTTGGTTTCAAACTGCAGGTGACTATTATGTACTTATTTGGAATATATCTGGTTATTAAGGTCATGGTTAAGATCATGGTAAGAAATTATCATTTACAGTAATTTACCGTTATTATTGATTAATGCAGCCAATACGTGTTGTATTTAAAGGAGTGGATCTGTAAGTTTTGCTGTTACTACATAGCCTGTGTTAGCATTAACAGCTGTTTACTTTCACATCTTGAGGAAATGTTGTGAGTTCTGCATCAAACTTTATTCCTTTACTCACCAACAGCTGTCTCCAGAGGTGGAAAGCAACATCAATGTTAACTCTTGTCTCTATCATGTCTTTTCTTCTACTAAAGTCAGCATGCTAACCAGCTAGCCCCAGGCCCTCTTGCCACTTCCATATAGTGACTCACGGTAGCCTCCAATCTGCCCTGAAGACACAGCACTGCTCAGAGGTCGTATCATAACAGCTTGTATTATAATGACAGCAATGGCTGAAGCTCTTGTCAAGCAACGATCACCAGCACCAGTTCCCAGCAAGAAACCACATTCAGCTGCAAAGAAAACTGACAAATAGCCCCATTAATAACAATAGCAACAATTAAAACCATGTGGCACTGGGTGGCTATCATAACAGCCAAATTAAAAATAAAATTAGAATAACCAACAACTGACAATATTTTGACAGTGTTGTTTCTAAATGACAAGAGGAACAAATCATTGTGTACATGTAGAATATTCACAGAATGAGCATCAAGTCTCTCACCATCATTCCCTACAAGAAAACACCAAGTTCAGCACAGCACAGACTGGGGAGTGACCAACAAAATAACAGTAATCCAAATGTTAACATCTATTTGTTTGATTGATTACACAAAAAGGGCATGGGTCGGGAACAAGCCCATTACATTTAGGTGCAGATCTAATAAGGAGGCAGATCCAGTAATGTTTTATCACTTTTGTCAACATTGCGAGATAGGGCATTTTGAATATTTCACTATTTGGCCCTGGTTGAGGTATGCACTTCACTGAGAGCCACTCTAGTTCACAATACTTTCCTTTTTCCCCTTTATTTGAGAGTTTACAGTCTAGAAATGTACAGGAAAGAAGGAAGAGAGAGAGGGATATGACGTACAACAAAGGTTCCCTGACCAGGAACAGAACTGTGATGTTGCGGTTATGTGGCACCTGAAGCATTAGCCCACCAGACATCCCCTATTCACATTTCTTTAAACTCACAGTATATAACTTCTGCTGCTATGGGTCTCTCAATCAAAACAGAACAAAAGACAGTGGTGGGTGACATGATCCCATGAAATCACGTGGGATCATGGGAATTGTTGTCTTCACCACTATTGCCATCAGCTTCTCCCGGTTTAGATTCCCTCGGTGTCAGTTCTTCAGGAGGTTTTTACCAGCAGCTGAATTATCCATATTGGTGTCCACCTCTCCATAACAGACCTAGAGATTTAAACTGGTAGACACAATGAATAAAGCAGTTTCAATTTAAAAATCAGTGACTTGCCGACACTCTTCGGTGGACTCAGAACGTTTCGGAGTGTATGGGAGCTGAGCTGCTTAACAATTGCCAGGCTTTTTACTCTGATAATTAAAGACTGAGATATCCAATGACAACAATACCTTGTTTAAATTGACCAAGGTGTAAAAAGTGCATCTTTCAACCTCAATTTTGAGCTTCTGGCTGGCAACACCAACACATGCACATAGGACATATGACATTGTTGACAGACGATCAAATGAAACAAAGCGCTACCATGATTACAATCACGTATTTCTCTAGGTTTGAGAGATGCTGGAAATATTTGTGATAATGTAAGTACACTTACTCAAAAAATATATAAAAGAGGCCTCATCATTATAACTTTAATGTCAGTCAGCAAACTATGGTGGAATGGATTATAATCTGAATGTAGCATGTGTCTGCTGTTGATATTTGGCATCTCATCTTTGACCTTGTTACTCCCAATAAGGAAACACCAAGTTCAGCACAGCAGGAAGTAGTTAGTGACGATAATACCTCCGGGGGAATGTAGATTCAGGTTGCTGGGGTTTTTGAAATGCTATGGGAAGCCATAATGGAAAGTGACAGCACAGCTGTGTGGTTGCAGGCACGGCAGCAAAAGAGTGCGCAGGACATTGAGTGCACCTCCATGATCAAATGAATGGTTTGGATAAATGTCTCATCAGACACATGCAGTCATGGGTTACAAAACAAATCTGAGATGTGGGCAGCGGTGTAGAGGTCTGGAACCAGGCTATAATGAAGCAGTCGGCTTTTGGTGTGGGGCCAGCATGCACAGTTTAAATCTAAAACATAATCAAAACTTCATATGCATTAATATCAAATAACTGACATTTGACTTTAAGTCTCAGTTGGTGTGGTATGAATCATTGCCTGATATCAGTGGACAACAAGTGGTGGAAACATAGTTCTGGAGACATTATAACAGTCAGAATATATATCACAACATGCTACTGTAGTGAGAAACATAGCAAGAGATTCATGATCCATGACATCTCCAGTGAATTCTACCTCTCATTTCTTACTGACTGAAAAAAAAAGCTTGTGAAAGGTGAATGTATGAAACTCTGAATCTTCACTGAAACCTGTTAAATGCTACAAGGCTTTCACAAGCTGCCATCTGGTGTGATCTGAAATCGCCCGGTGTCTGAAAGCCATAATTTGAACCAAAAATAGCTTTTAGTCAATCAGACCTTTGTGGATATCCACATAGCGCCAAAGCCTGCACTCTGGAAACAGCGGGCAAAATGTAGGTCAGCCCCTCCCACTTTCTTCAACACGGACCCGCCTTGCCCTCACCCTGCCAAAGTTTTCAAACAGTGGAGCCTTGAGTGAACCCACGCACCACGGCAAAGCAGCTGAGCACGTGGAGTAACAGAGGGGTACAGTGGTGCAGTGGGAGTGGTCGATCAGGGGCAAAGAGAAGTTCCAGCAAAGGAGGGCAAGCTAAAAATTCAGTTTTGGCCCTCCTAACATGGCTCTGTCTCTTGGCGACCCCCCTCCTCCCTTTTTTCCTCTCAGGCTTCTGAGGAAATCTCCTCTCTGCTCCAAGAAAACTGACCATATACAGCACAGACCAGCAGACTAAACTGCAGTCACGTGTCTCAGCTGCCTTTGATTCTGCCTCAACGGCTGACTGCAGGAATGTCGTGTCTCTGTGGCGACCCCTCTTCGCAGCGACCGTTATCTATCAGCAGGTTCAGCTGGTTTTCCCCAGTGTTAATACAGTGCCACGACTGTTTGTCGTTGGGGCAGACACAAGGACACCTTTTAAGGAGTTAAAAACAATTGGTGTCTGCTACAGGAGTGGGATGGAGTCAGAAAAATGGAGAGAGAGAGGGAGGGGATGATGGGTCATTTTTATTTTCTCCTCGGACAGGAATGTGAGCATTGACTCACTTTGGGGGCCCCCAAGAGCAGCTGTCTGGGCGGGTGTGGGTGGGTGACAACAGCCTTCCGTTATGAGTCTGCTGTTTAGGGCAGTGTGTCACATACTGAGGGAAGCAGAGGGTCTCTCCATCTCGGCACTGGCAGATAGTGCTGCATCCATAATAAACGGGATGACTGAGAATTCAGCATAACAGGGAAGTTAAATCATAGGTTATGCATCAACAGCTGCTCAGTATGAAAATATTACGGGGGGGGGTAAAAGTAGTTGAGGTCACAGTGATGAGTCATTCTCTAAGATACTGACGGTCTTTAAAACCAATACCTCTAACAATATTTGAGGAGAATGGAAGTGAGGGTAAATCTAGGTGCAGTCTGTTTTTCCTGGCCCATGATTTGACGTGTATCCTCTCTTACATACAGTACGCTACAGAGGCAGATGTTTGTAAACAGAGCCAAGTTAATAATAAGGCATAGCACTGTCCCAGAAAGATTTAAAACACAGTTGCAACTTGAAACCAGACCAGTGCATGAATCACATTCCGGGAGCAGTGACAGAAGTGTTGCACACAGCAGCAGGACGTCAGCATCACCGCAGTTTATACAGGAAAGGAGATACGGCCGGTGGGGAAAGGAGATAAACCTCCATGAAGGGTCTCCCAGTGAGATAACCAAAATATGATCTGAAAGCTGAGAAGCTTAACTGCATTCAGTGGCCTGTTACACAACACAGGACATAAAGAACCTTTTGTATTAGACTGACTGCACAGAACAGTGCTATCTAATCCACAGTGGCCTTTGCATTGAAAAGAGACATGAGGCACACAAACAAGAACTGAAGAGGGTTGTTTACATTATGTGCGATAGGTTGTACAGTGGTTATATTTCTTGGCAAACAGGCAGACATCATGTTTCTCACAATGTCTTATTCAATTATCATGCATAGATGCCACTGTGACCACCATCGAGTGACACACACACAGACACCGCAGCCCTGTTGACATTCATCTTTTGCTCACGTTGTCTGTTTCTTTCTCTCACGCTGTTGTCAATCAGACACCCACAGCTCCAGAGTGTGTCACGGTGTAACCGATGCTTCTTCTCATACATACAAAGCCAGTGAACCTAGTTTCTCATCCAGTTCTATCCAGTTTGTCACAAAGCGGCAAACAGACCTCAGGTGAGTGAGACCTGAGAGGTGCGTGAGCAGAAATTCCACAGAGCTTTGTGTAAGATTATTTCTGGGATCAGGTGTCAGAAAAAAGAAAAAACAGACGCTGCCATTTCCTAACAGGGTCAGAGGTCAGAGCTACACTGGACAAACACTGCTCCAGCCACACAGGGAGACATCGCAGCCAAATACTTTCCCAAATGAACAAAAAATACACAGTCTTACGCAATATTAACACAATCTACACACAAAATGTTTTTAAAAGGAATAAATTAATGCAAACAGACACTTTCTGTTGCAATGGAATAACTTTTATCTGGAGATCACGGTCTGTGCTTGTGAGCAGATACACTGTGATTAATCAGCCATATTGGAGGGTCTATCGTAAAGGAGTAGTTCGACATTTTGTGAAACTACCCAACTCACTTTTTTTGGCTTAGAACAAACAGAAGCACAGTTCCGTCTGAAGGAATCATGAGCCGCCTACCAACAACTATGAAGCTCTTTAATTAACATGTTATATCTAATGACTGTATATAAAGACGGGTGACATTACAGCTCCCCAAAAGTGAAGTCAAAACATCTCAATTGCCCACTAGTGGTTGGCTGCAGTGTTGGTCATAAACCCCACCCATCAAATAAAGTTTCTGTCATTTTAGGTCGTTTTTATCACGCTGATGTATGATTCATTAGTTTGTATTTGTTATTTGATACTATAAAACGGGAGTGTGACATCATGATTGACAGCTGTGACTGACTCACAATTGGGTCGGGTGGGATCTCGATACTGTGGCTCCACCAGCCAATCGCTACTGTGCAGACTCTGGCTCCAAATGACATCACCAGCAAAAGATGGCAGCGTGCGTATCCAGGATATTTTGGCTTCATTTTTGTTGAGTGGGAGGAAGTGGAGACATGTCATCCATCTTTATATACAGTCATTGGTTATAGACAGGCTAACAGTTTTCCCCTGTTTCCAGTCTGTGTGTCAAGCTAAGCTAACCAGCTGCTAGCTCCACAGGACAGGTATGAATGACAATGGTATTAATCTTCCCTTCTAATTCTGGAAAAGAAAGAAAATAAGAAAGAAAAGAAAAAGAAAGAATGCATTTCCCAAAATGCTGAAATATTCCTTAAATATGCTGCTCACATGGCATATGTATGTGTAAAGAGTTAGTGGTCGCTCCTTCTCTCTACATTGCAAGTACACTGTAAGAAATGGGAGATACTGTTTCTGAACATGAGGATTCAGCAGTCTGCACTACACAAATCACGTCAGTATTTTCATACTTGTTAGTAGTGTATAGATTTATTGACCGTGGCTCAGCAAGGAAACACAAATAAGGAATTTCAACCTAAAAAAGGTCATAGTTTTGAAAGATTAATCTCCCTAACTCAGACTGCTGAAGCCTCATTTTCACCTTAGCCGAACTTCCCCATGGCCAGTGTCAACCAGAGAAATCACTGCAGCTACCAAGAAGTCTCTCAACGTACATTTGGCATTTCAGTATTGTAATTAGATAAAACTTGAGAAGATCAGGAGCTGTCTGAACTTACAACAGTGTCTACTTACAGCCCCTGTTACAGTTTGCATCACATTCATCCATTTTGTTTTTGGGTTACAGTGAAATCAGAGAGATTTTTGTTGAAGAACAGCAGCAGTAAACTAGCAGGGATGTTGGCCTCTGTCCTTAACTACAGTGGGATCCATGTAAGTGAGTAGTGGATGCAGGTGCAAAGAGAGTGTCCTGCTGACTGACATGTCTCAGGATATGTTATCCCTCCCCACAGTGGCGCTGGCTTCCTGCCATGGACAAAGGGCTGGGCCATGAGCCTGGATTCCTCATAGGCCTCCATGTGGATCTGGTTTATTGTGCCAGCCAGACACCAGCACTCAGACAATGCCAGGCCTTGTGTCTCAGTCCATGTCTCCGTAGCTCACCATCGTTCTAAATCACATGCTCTTCTTCGCCTTCTCCCCCCTCTCACCTGCCTTCCCTCGCACACTGCAGCACATCTGAGGAGCAGCAGCGTGTGAATCAGTGATGATGAATGAGGCATCCATTGAGGAAACTCGCAGAGGAAATTAAAGGAGAATTAATTGGAATAATAGCTGGAGTACATTAATAACACTTCTAAGAGCAGTCAGTTTACTCAGTAGAGCTGTAACTGCAGTCATCAGGGCCAACAGCCGAGCAGAAGTGGGGCGGTGGGGGGGGGGGGGGGGGGGGGGGGTCATCTTCACTGTTTCACAGATCCATTCACACTCCAGGCACTATGTTGAGCAACACAGTATCTCATGTCAGTGTTTTCCAATTACATCAAGCTGTTTATATGATTAAAATATAAACATTGGAAATGGGGATGTCCCTACTTTATATGGTTCGTGTACTGTGTGTATTTGGTTCTGTATGTTTTAAAAGCGTGTGCTGCAGGGATCTACTGAAAAAAAGATACATGCTGTCAGATACACGCTCTAAGACATTCCCAAGACCTTGCAGCATAGATGCAAGTCACTCTTTGGCAAGAGAAAAAAAAGACTAAGGGGAGCGAGGGAGTGAGGACTTCTTGAGAAATAAGCAAATATCCTGTAATGCCTTCTTTGGAAATTTTGTTTTCAGTAGATCTATTATGCAAATGGCTTTCACAGCTTACGTAAGTACATAAGTGATGGGGGAAAGGTCATATGTGTCTAAAATTTTGTATTTGTAGTACACAGTAAAACAATATTAAATAACCAACACTTATCATCGTTATCATAGTTTTTTCTGTCTGACAACCAACTAAAGTATAATCACATCCACATCTAACACACGGGCAGCACGGTGGTGCCGTGCTTAGCACTGTCGCCTCACAGCAAGAAGGTCCTGGGTGCGACTCCCTGGGGCCTTTCTGTGTGGACTTTGCATGTTCTCCCTGTGTCTGCGTGGGTTCCCTCCGGGTTCTCCAGCTTCCTCCCACAGTCCAAAGACATGAACGTTGGGTTAATTGGTGACTCTAAATTGTCCCTAAGTGTGAATGTGAATGTGTGTGGTTGTTTGTCTCTATATGTCAGCCCTGTCCAGGGTGTGCCCCGCCCTCGCCCAATGTCAGCTGGGATTGGCTCCATCAAGTTCCAAATCAAAAATCATGCTAAAAGTCCACATTTAAAGCTTCATGTGCTAGGCAATGCAAAAGACTTGGAGTAATGTCCATCATACTGCAGTGTAGAGCAAGTTAGACCTAGAAAAAATGTAAGAACCTACTTGGACAAGCAACACAGAAGTTGCCACAGTACATGGAGAAATCCAAAACTGAAATTAAAATGCATAAGCTAAAACACACCTGGAGGGGGTGTCTAGACGATGACTCCTACTGACTATGGTGCTACCCTGACTATCCCAACTATTCCAAAATATCCCAACATCTAGTGCCACCATGAGGCAGCACGTCTGTGGGTTTTAATGAAATGTCTCCACAAATATTGGTCAACATTATAAATTGTTCAATACTTTGGTTAATGACCAAATACCTGCAAAACTAATGACGTTAGCATCAGCAAACGTTAGCATGCTAACAGCTGAACTAAGATGGTGTAAATGACATCATTATATCTGCTGAACATCAGCATGTTAGCATTGTCTTTGTGAGCGTGTTAGCAAAGGCACTGGTGCGTAAGTACAGCTTCACAAAGCCGCTAAGTCGTGTAGACAAACGTGAAGACCTTCATCTTCTTATATCTTCATCTTCAAACTTCTGATCTATGTTGTTTATTATTTTTCTTTTCCTTAATGTGTATTTAGCTTGTCTAGTCGCAGCACTTACAATGAAGACTCCTTTCGACTGGACTGGCAGTACATTTTGAACCATAGTGATGAACATAAATGAATATAGATAAGACCTATAATCAACCATTAACAACGTGGCATTACGAAACAACCTGAACAGTGCACGTCAGTCTCTGTAAAACCATTCCTTTAAGTCGTCCATGGAGTCAGCGCACACACACACACACACACACACACACCCAACCTTTATGTTGCAATGACCTTGCTACATTTTTCTGATGCATTTCTCTTTACTATCAGTTTCATTTTACTAGCACTGCTTATGAGTTACCTCTGACCACAATAGTTGCTAACACAGACTCTGTCTTATATAATTACTTATATAATTATTATTATTTATGATGTACTCTTACAAACCTGGGTTTAGCAATATGGACAACCTATCAGATTAATCATCACTTTATTTTCCTCATATCAATATGTAACAACATAAAGTGTATTTGTGTTTCATCAGAGCATCCCATGATTTTCAATAAATATATGTGTTTATTTATTTGTGAGATTAACTTCTGCTCTCTGTGAGTTTCGTTAATTATGAACAAATGAATCACTGCACAAACTCACCCACCCATCCACCCATCCACCCCCCCCCCCCCCCCCCCCCACACACACGCACACACAGAATGCATAAACGATCAAATCAGGGTCTTATCTCAACAAACCAAAAAACATGTATACTAACAGCAGAAGTGCTGGTGTGACCAGAAGACACGCATGGGTGTACACACACACAGACACACAGACAGACACACACACACACACACACACACACACACACACAGTGTGTCTTATGGTCGTCTAAGCTTCTGGGAAAAGAAACACCAAATCTGTGTGTGCTTGCTTTGGTGCCACGTGAGTTGTTGGTTAAGTAGGTCAGTCAGTAAGTCAGGAGTGGCAAGGAAGGAGTGCACAAACAAAAGCTAACTCCATTACCTCATACAGTGGATTAGTGTCAACAGGCCCATCCATCTGTCTAGAGCCGTCTTGGTTCAAGTGACTGTAAGGAGAGCAGCGGGGACTCGTGTTCCTGCTCTTCTGTTTGCCCTGTAAAGTCCCACAACCACACATAACCTGTAAACAACACACACATACAACTGTGCACCTACGCATTTACAAGAATACACACACACACACACAGAATGTAGGTTATACAGCACACTGAATCAGGCCAGTAAGGTTACACCTGTAGCCATTAATGCTGAATTAGTGTGAACAGCCAGCGTGACAAAAGGAGCACTTCCTGTTTGTTGTATAAGGTGTCAAAGGACAAATTTAACTGAGAGGCAACAAAAAAAGAGAAGAAGGGGGGCTGCCTGGTGCAATAACCTTGTAAACAACCCTTCAGGAGTGGGCCAACTGCAGATAAATACACAGGGAGTGTCTAATTGCAGCTTCTCAGATTAAGCCATTAAAATGATAAAAGTTGCAATGAGGAACCGCTCTAGTTTAAATGGGTCTACCTTCATTTTCATAACTTCAAAATTGATTGGCGGAAAGACACCACCGTTCAGGTTTCACTACACCTGGATAATCGTCAGATAACTGTACTATTTAAACCTATTTTTGACCACTTAAGAGCATAACAAATGAGCTATTAACACAGCACCAGCAAATATTTACCTTTGAAGTTTATATGATAAAGTTGTGTTTACACATTAGGCACATACAGAACAGAATAACCATAACCTTGTGTTTCTGTCCACCTGATGACACACAGGTGAAGTTGAATATTCACTCTCTTTTAGCTCCATTTTTGGTCTCTATCAACGCCTGAAGGGAAATATCTGGCTCTGTATCTGCTAAATGCGCCACTGTGTTCACCAGCTAGTTGCTATGTGTGTCTGTACAGGTAGCGTGTGGTGGGTTAGAGGAGATTTCTCCTGCTGCAGCTGAAAACACGGATGAAGCCGTAAGAATGAACCAAAACAGTTTGGCTAGAAAACCAAGACAACGAGTTAAATGCTCTAAAACTCAGTAAAGCTAAGAGGAAGTGTGATGGATTTGAGAAATTTGAAAACTTCATTGCTTTGCTGTGAAAAGTCCCAACACCCTCTTGAGGCCTTGCTCAAGACATCTATATCATGAAACTATACTAAAAAATATGTTAACAACATTCCCCTTGTCAAATTCATTTTTCTTTAATTGAAAAAAAAGTTAAGAAATGATTTATTAAAGCTTTATAAATCAGTTATAAGCTGTTATAAGCATTTTTTGGTTACCAGGTGGTGAAGAATTTCTTTGGTTAACTAATCACAAACCAAAACATCAAAATCTATCTATTAAAATCTTTAATATTATTATTAATATTTATTAATATACATTATTATTGACAAATTAAAAAAGATAATCCTAAATCTGTGCTTGAACTGATCCTTAGACCTTCACGACATTTCATGAAATATTAATCATTCACAAAGTTAATAAGCTAAAATGTATAATTCTAAATAGTGAGTTCGTTGTCTTGATGCTTTAATAACAGAAACACACCCCAGCGATTACATAACTTGCATAAAAGATTCAGGTTTCTAATGAACAGATGTAACCTCATGTTCAGAATCGATTGCTAAGGCACTGTGAGCTGCTGTGAAGATGTTTATGCAATGTTGCATTAAGCAGCACTGGGTCTCACTGGTTGCCAGGAAAAACCTTGAGAATGCTCTCTGAGCAAAATATGATAATATGAGATAAGGCACCAGATAGCAGAAAAAATAAAGTCACCGCAATCTCGCAACAAGTGCACGTAAAAGCCACTGCGCCTTGAGACTGATACACTGAGGGGAAGAAGGAGGTACAGAGGCAGAAGTGGGTCACAAGTGTACACAGTGACAGCGAGGGAGTCAGTTTACACTAAGGGCCTCCCTGCTCCTCCCCGCCACTCAATGCTTCCTCCTCTAATCCAAACACCTGGAGGGGGGAGGGAGCAGGGCGAACAGCAGGTCCCATGTGAGTGGTTGCTCACATGCAGTCGGCTCGCAACGTGTTACAGTAACACCTTTACTGGGGCCAAGGCGGGCGGTTACGTAAAGCCAGCCACACACAGAGAGAGACACACACACACACACACACACATATACAACCGCACTGTGCCAAGGGCATGGAATGAGATTGGGTTGTGGGGTTAGCAGGTGGGTATGGCAGAGAATTGGAAGGAGGGGGATTTACAGTATCAGCTGTTGTTTGTGTTTGCCGTTTCACTGCTTACATGCTGCGTTCAAGTGTGCCCCCATAAGCTCCATCATTGTTAACACACCAAGTACGCTGCCAAGGTAACATAATGTGTGAGTAGATTACATTCAACAGATTTAGTGGAAGTGTGAGGTGAGCAAAGGATGTGACAAATCATAGAGTATGATCACAAGAATCTAACACAAATATAAATTTAGCGGAGCGCACAAGGACTGAGATGTAATTTTAGAAAATAACTTTTGTGAGGATTTTATTTCAGAGAGGAAAGAGACCAGACGACAGGCTGTGTTTCTATAAGGCTTCTGCAAGTTAGAAACACAGGTTAAGCTGGGATTTCACTCAGAGTATGTGGGTCACTGAACCTGTAACACCAGGTTTTTCAGACCGTCTCATAACGCTGGTGATGACAATTAACAATACAGCCGTGTTAGTTCAAACACTCCACTGCAGAGTGACCTTCGATCTCAGCCATGAGCAAATAAACGATACAAAAGCAAAACCAGAGGAGTCTTTGTTACAGCCTGGGAACTCAGTAGCTGTTCAACATTTAGTGTTTTACATTGGGAAAATAGCCACTAATGACATGTGAGCTGGGTGATACGCTCCCCAAATTTGATGTGACCTCCGATCCCATTCTCACACACCCACTTTCTGAGAAGCCCTCCTGCTTCCAAATAACCCACTGGGATTCGTGGCAAAGGTTTTTTTTTTCCAGCTCTTAAGCAACTCCTGCACAGACAGCTTTTTCTTACTGGCAGCTACAGCGTGAGCAGCTGGGGCATGTTTACATTCAGCTCAAGCAGGACTCTGCCATGAGTTGCAACAGAGGCGATGAAACATGCTCCAGCAACAGGGTAAACTATACTTCATCAGGACAGAAAGAAGCAAAGAATAAAACTGCATGAATGGAAAATATGATTTTTTTTTTTTTTTAATAAAGGGGGTGGGGGTGGGGGGATGAATAATGTGAAATGTAAACATGGGAAGAAAAGCTCTCTTTCTTGTTCAGCTTGTTGTTTTTCAACAGTAACTAGGTTACTGACATGTACTTAAATCAGAGAATAATAATGGTTGCCATTGTCTGTGAAGCAACAGGCAGAGCTGAGGAAATGGGTGGGTTCTTGGTAAAACCATAAAAAAGCAAGGCTCATAGAAAGAGTGAGAGAGAGGCAGAGGAAGGGGGAAGGACAGCACGTGAAGGCAGGGAGTGTGTTGTCTGAGAGCCATGTGCTTGGGCCAGGCGTGTGAGTGACTGAGGGCATTTACGTCACCGTATGACTCACACTGAAGGGGGCTAACGCTCCACACATCTCCCTTCATACACACACAAACACACATGTAAATGTACACATATAGTTACTGTCTAAAAATAGAGACGCTCGCACAGGTGCAAAACATACAATACGCACAAGAAGCACTTTCAAACACTTAACCACTCGATACCACAAACCAGGAAAGTAGGGGAGAGACAAGTGAATGAGGAAATAACGGTAGGAAGCGTGATGAAGTCCATTCTGATTGGCCAGAATATGAATAAGTATGAAGACACATGTCAGAGACAAGTAAAACAGGTCAACACAGAGTTTCCTGAGCTGAAAACTGGCACTCCTTCGCTCCTGACGCTCTTCTACCCGGAACTGAAAGTTCCTTTGCTCATAAGTCATAGGATGACTCAAAAAGGATCAATGTGGGTTTTACAGCAGCAATATACAGTGCCACGTGGTACATGAATGGATGTATTTTTTTTTTTTAAGTGTCATCGCCCTAAAGATGCCTATCCTACATGGGCTTACAAGAGAAATACAGCTTACCTTATCTACAGGGACAAGAGAAAATAAATCATTTAATATGTGTAAATGTAATAAATTAAACATGCAAAGCTCTTATACTTTGATAGAAGGACTGAATGATAAAAAGTGGGAATGGCAATTTTTGCATTTCATATTCACTGGAAAAAAAATATATAAAAATGATGATGTTTGTTGGGTCTGGTTCCAAACAAGCATGTTGCCTTACCTCTGGAGAATATGATTTGGGGGCCAGGGCATCTCTGTAGCACCACAATGCTTCATTTATGGTGTGTTGTGACACATTTTACCTTTATCAAACATATTGCAGCTCCTGAAATTCGGATATTGCACTTTGCCATATTGTAATTTCAATAATATTTCAACTAATTGTTATGTATAACAATAACTGAGCCATGTCATTTATGTAAACATATATAGATGTAAACATTTACTATAATCTACACTGATTTGTCATACCAAACAGGATGAGATGTACGGCAGACATTTTCAGGTGAAATAGAAAATGTATTTTACAGGCTTCATTTTCATTTCTCTCCTCCTCTGGGACAGGATGGAAGTGTCCAGTTCCCACAGCAAAGGGCAGGACACCAGATCTTAACTGAGCACAAACAGACGTCTGAGCTCTGGTCAGGTGAAAGGTGATGTATGGCTCGGGATGGTAAGTGCACTGAATAACAAAACATGTTCTCAGTTTTGGTTTGCTTCATATTTCTTCTGACCATTTACTGTCATAAAGAAGAGACTTGAAGTAACTGTCACTACAAGGTACTTTATAACTTTTGCTTGTCTATAACAACAGCAGGTCGCTGAGGCATGATCCAGAATTTAAACTGTTGTGTCTCAATACTGTAATGAAGGTGTTTTACAAAGCTTAACGTTATTCAGAGCAGCTCCCAGAGCCCTGCGGACAATTCTGATGGGAATTTTTCTCCTGTTTTAAAAGTAAGATCATCATCCAAGGTAAAGGCTCATTATTTGTAGCTCTCAGAGTGTGACATAACAAGAGAACTGAAGCATTATGAACAAACTTACTTTGGGTATTCTCTTTTCTAAAATGCATGATCTGGATTTTATCTGTTTCTATTTTCAGTCGACATTTACTGCACCATCAATGTACAATATTCAACCCACTCTGAAGATCATATTCAGCCTCTGCTAGCACAACAACAAAATCTACATCGACAGAATTAGTTATGTTAATTAACACACATACAACTAGGACTCGATAGAGAGCTTTATAAAATTTCCCATCAACACAAAAATCCAATAGCTTGAGGCTTTGATGATCATGTTTTACATGGGTGAAGCTTAGAATTCAAAGACGTCATAAAAACGGTGCCAGAAGCTTGTTAGAGTGATATAAATCATGTGATTAACTCTTCTCAAAATAGAGCAATATAGCTGTGCCAGCTCCACACGTGAGATTCCAGTGTCTAACAGTGTGCATGTGTGTGTGTTTCCTTGTGGCAGCACGAGCCACAGCAAGGAAAAGGTTAACAATCCTGATCACCATCCTACACTCATTTCAGAGGTGAAGGTGGAGAGCCATGAATAACTCATGTGGGTGTAAAGCATCTGTATGTGAGTTTAAATGTGCATGCAATCGCATAAATGTCTGCATTAAAGTATGGAGTCATATTTAGCCCTTCATGCATATGCATGAGCGTGCGCACATATGGCACAACCAATCTGCACCCTGCCAAGAATATCTCAGGGTGCATTAGTGCAAACAGGCTCGACTGTCACTCACAGTGAGTCAATGTTTGTATATAAGGCGGGTCTCTGTGAATTTTTTTCTTTCTGAGCATGTATGTATATATGTATATATACATACCCCCAGCTTCCTCTTATGAGAATGGGGAAGAAGGTTGTGTTTATCCAAAGTGTGCAGAGCTGGCAGGGCTTCAAGCTGACTTTGTCACAGCTTTTACAGTCACAGGCAGACACGTAACTTCTATGTAAAGGGTGAAAAGATGGCAGTCACTCTCTGAGCTCTGCAATATCTCACACATGCACACACACACACGCACGCAGACACACACACACAAACTGTCAACACATGCCTCTTTTCCTCTGACTGTAAGCTGTAAAAACAGCTGAATGTCTTTCTCCTCCACAGGGGGGGTGGGTCATTCAGGTGATGCAGGGGGCAGCTGTCTGTCATCAGCAGAGATCAGAGCAAAGTGTTGCCAAACATTTTTATAGGTTCCACACTGTCACATGTAGCCCCAGTTTCTGTGGTTATGAAACAACCAAAACAACAGGGACGTTTTCAAAAGGTGAGGACAATTCGTCAGCTTTCACATACTGAACTTTATCCTGGTGTAAGTAAAAACTGAGCTTCAGGAGCTCGAACAGAAAAGCTACTAACAATGTAAGTAGAGCTTACAATGTTAGAAGCTTCTTTTTACTATGTATATGCTACACTTCCTTCTTACTCAATACACATTATCTGATGTCATCGTGCCTTGTGTAAGCAATGCAGAAGCCTTGGATGTTACAGCTGGGTGTAAAAGCTAAAGGGAACAGACTTAGCCTTAAGATCAAGACAAGGCAAACTGATGACATCACATTTCATGATCATATAAAGATCTTAATATTACATTTAGGAGGAAAACAACAGCTCAACAGGCCTGAGCCTGTGTGGAAATGACCTCTGGCTTCACCACAAGTTACACACCTGACTTGAAGATTGCAAGCAGCCATGAACCGAAATGTCCCTGACTTCCTCAAACACTCTTGGGTCAACAGAGGTGAAAATCATCAATTTTATTGACAACTTAACTCCGTGTCTCATCAATCCTCATTAGAGACCTGCTATACTGATTTCCTGGACAAATCCACATTAGACCTTGAATGTCTCCTCTGGCCTGCAGAGCACTGGCAGCGATGCAGATAAATAGCATTTTGGTTCTTGCAGGGCTACGGGCAGCATTGATACAATCTGTACTTCCGTGGCGACATGCAGCTCTCAAACACACACACACACAAGACAGCCAAGCTCATGGCCGGACATCATAAGTATACATAATACATGAGAAAGTATAAGATGAGAGGCAGTGTCCTGTTTCTCCTCCAGAACTGCTGATCTACGCATCTCTGCCAGCACACACACACACACACACACACACATCGTCAGGCAAAGCCTCATCTAATGAATCCAAACCCCTGCACCTCTGCTGAGTGTGCGTCTTCTGCAGCCAAGAGCATTGAGTGGGTAGATGGGCCAGCAGCACTCAATAAGAGGACAGACTCTTTTTAGGTTGGTCCTGACAGAAATCCTGTTCTGCTCTGATCCCCTGATCAGGTGAACCACTGAGCAGCTGCAACGTTATGTTTTCTCTAAGGTCACCTCCATTCAATGTCACCTTCACATTCAGGGTAATGGATCCAGAGGTGGAGAAAATGTGGGTTTTAAGTTATGTGACAATATTATGCGGTCCCCTATCAAAACATCCATACACAAAATACTCTGCACTGTTTAAAGCCGCTCCGACACTTTCATGTGGAACAGAAATGTGCTCGGAGCCTGTTACCGCTGAGACCCGAGCGCACCCGAGTGGCGCCTCCGGGTCTGTACAGGCCGCTGGTGAGGAGCTCACCTGCGGCTGAGCACGCAGCCCTCTGCCGCTATCTACCGGCGACAAGTCGTCTTTCACTGTGGTGGGTCCTGCAAACATGAGGCGAACCATTTCTAGCCTTTCAGAGGTGCTTACTCCTCGTCTTACCTGTGGTTTTGTAGTCTTTCTTCCGTGTCCGGCTCACGGAGTTGGTCGTTAATGCTCAGCAACAAATTGTACCTACGTTTATTTTCTGAGGGAAATGTAACAAACCGGAATAAAACAGGCTTTGTTGTAGTTTAGTCTGTGTGAAACCGTGAGGAGCTCAGCAGCTACTGGACTGTGGCGCAGCAGTGCCGGCAGAGGTCAGTGACGTCACGCACGGCGACAAAGTTTTATTAACAAATAAAAAAAATAAAGTAAAAAAAACATTTGTTTATTGTTTTAAAATTTAAATGATGCATTACAGAGATTGAAAGAGCACCTCTTCCAGTTCTTAAGTAACAAACTGTCTTTTCCTCTCAGAATATTCATTGACTTTTTATTTATTTGTTTTTAATCTATCTTTTAATCTATTTTTCTCTTTTAATTTGACAGATATGCCTTGTTTTTATTTGTCTAGTTGACTTGCCAGAAAAAAGAATTTTTTTTTTTTTTAATCCTAGTGGAATTATTCAGTTAATAAAGTAAAAATGTCATTTGTAGAAGTGGGAAAAAACTTCATGAGAGTTATCCTTGGCAAGTGTAAGTCTGTTTTGTAAATAAGAATAAACACAAAAGAGGCACTTCACTCTCAAAATAGATTCTTCACTGAATAGACCATTCAGGGAAAAAAAACATTTTTTTCTTTTGCAGTTTCTCATGTGGCCTGGGGAAAGTTGTAGTTGATATTGGAACAAGGTTAAACAATTCACTTTCAATTCTCATGCCCATTAAATTTACTAGATTAAATTTACTAAATTTAGCACTACTTAAGAAACCTTTTTTAAACACAGCATTGGCTATCTTTTGTGGAATTAATTAAGCCATTTTGACAAAATGTATGGTAGTTTGAATATAATTTTCAACTTGTGATATAGTGTGTTATTTAAGGTAGAGAACACTGTTGTCCCTTAGTGGCCTTTTTAAATTCTCAAAGCTGCTGTTCTTTAATATAATATATAATATTGTATATATAATATAATATATATATATTTTACTACAAAACATGCATTTTTAATGCATTAATAATTGCCTATGTATATAAACCCAGAGTTCTCTGTATGTAAACCATGTACCCTGCACCAATTATCAATTTATTTCATTTTTATGATATATGTTATATTTCTATTTATTTATTTTTACTTTTACTTAAATTTTATATTTATTGGAACCTACCTTTGATGTATAATGAATTCATATCATGTTCTATATTGCCTATAATGCATTGTATTTGAGGTTCAATAAAGAAAACCCTCTATTTGGGTATAAGCGCTGTTACAATTTACAGGATGTTGGCTTTAATTTGGAAGACAAAAATGTCTTAAGCTCTTCTGACTGAAACAAATCCACTTGACAATGAGTAAACAAAAAAAACAGATGGAGGAAGAAAAAAAAAAACATGTTTTTGCCCCCAAATTTCCCAAGATAACATTGACATTCATTTAAACTTTTTAAGCTCGGAAACATAAACAAATTCATTAAGTTAACACTTTGTTCATGATTGGCTACATCAGGTTTAATACTAGAAAGCAGACAAATAGGAAATTGAAAAATTCCTTTATTAGAAAGATGTCAGTACAGGGTGGAAAAGCCTTTCCAATCTTGGATTTTCTTTTTAAACAGTTTATTCCTTTTTGTTTTACTACTGTGACATTATCTTCATTAAAAAAAGACTGAACAATGCAGTTTTTTTAAAAAACCAAGAAATACTATCTATTCAAGTTTCAGTTGATAAGAGAAGGGATATTGCACAGTGTCAGGAGAAGGAAGCTGTTGAGAAAGTGAAGAGGAAAAATGTGGGTTGAAGAGTTCAATGAGACGCCCGTTTCTTTCTTCGACAGCAATGTACGCCCCTGAGCAAAGCTCTGGATTCCCAGATGCTCCAAGTTCCTCTGCCGCATCCGGGAGTCAAAACTTTTTTTGTCTGTTCTTTGTATAACTCTTCTTTGCAAATACACCCTGAAACTTTAACTGTAAGAAAATATGAGCATTATCAACTATCTCGTTACAGTGTTGGCGTCAGTTGATGTCAGTGAAATGATCACATCAAGACTCCTCATTAGGCTTTAGGTGAAGCCATTTAAGCACCAGATACATCCAGGCTTCACATGTCTGAACCAACTTGTTAAACACAATTAAGTAAAAAATAAAACATTAATATTTTAGATATTCTCAGTATTCATCAGAAAATAAGACATTTTTAAATTTCAACCACACTAATCAAACATGTTGCAAAATAAAAATATCTGAAAATTCAATTTTGAAAAGCATTTTCCAGCCAATCAGGTGACAAGTTAAAGTCTCCAAGTGAGTCATCACGTGTCAATCAAGTAAAGGTGCATTCAAAGTGAACCACAGTGGAACAAGGTGAAAATAAATATGAAAACAATACAAAATCTAAAATCTAGAAGTCAACTTGCTTAGTCATAGCACAAACATTAACATTTCACCCTTATTGTTGTCTAATCTAGATACAGCAGCCATTTGCCATTTACATCCCCATCCATCAAAGTCTCTGCTGCCATGGTTACGCCAGTTCAGGAATGTCATCCTTCCAGTCGGGGCTGCCAGCCGCACACGATAAGTATCACAGAAGCCGTGCTGAAACTCCAAGGGAACACAGCGATCCCTGGTGAGAATGTCCCCACCCACTCCTCAGATGGCACAGGCACAGCGACACATAAGGACGCTGGGCTATCTCATCTCAAGTGGCTGACAACATGCCGCGGGGCCCCAGGAGTTCATTTCCCTTCATGCAGCATCTGACCCACATTCCCTTGATGACACACAGGTTATTAATGGCACCCAGCTGTGTGGGGACACGGCCTGTCCTTTCTCAATGTACATGCATTAATAGGTCACTGATGTTGGCACGTGTTGCTCTCTGGGGGAGCGTGTTTCTGTGTCCATCCTCATAGTGGCAGTGACATCAGCAACAGACTCAGAGAGAAAATCTTTTCCCAACACACCTCATGACAATGTCAAGGAATGGGTTGTTTTTTTTTCTTTTTTGGTTTAATGGTTGGATTCATATGCAGTTTATTTCAACAGGAAATAAAGGCAATAAATGTCCCATCCTGGTGTTTTTTAAGCTTCATCAGTTTCTGCTGCGTCTTCTTCATAAAGTGCTTCTGCATCATTTTGTCAGTCACATTAAAAAAGTCACATTTTCACCTCGTTGGTGAATATGTAAAAGGAGAGCTGATCTCTTAGAGGGTACTTTTCTCGTAAAACAACTATTAAGAAAAATAAAGCCCACTTTCCAGAAACGTCCCAGGAGACTAGAGGTGCTACTTTGTGTATCGTCCGAGGCTGGATGTGGCCCTCAGTGGTTTCTTCTGGCCTTTGGGGAATTGCCGCAGAACAAAGTCAAAGTTTGCCATTGTGGACATGGCGTAGAAGACGTTTGCTTTGTCTGGTATGAGCAACTCTGAAAACAGAAAAACAAGAGAAAGGGTCATAAGAGGTGTTTGATTTTTTTTCTGCACTTTAACAAGGACTCTTTTGAAGTCATTCTGTTCTGACCTCTCTCCTGAGAGATGACCTGCGTCAGGGTGAACTCCTGCCAGTCCATGTGCTCAAGGTGATGCTTTTCCAGTGCCCTCTGAATCACCTGAGCAGTTTTGTCCTGGCTGGTTAACTATAAAAGACAGAAGGAAGTTTTTGTTTGAGAAAATCAGCTACAACATTGTGCTTAACTAAGGTGCATTAACCAGCTGCTTCATTCAAATGTTGAAAAAGTAGCTCAGTAGTGGAGGAAGTGTTTATATTCTTATATTACAGTCTGCTGCCACGTAGGAATGCATTCTGCTTATTGATCTTTTTACCTTCACTGTTAAGAATGATGTTTATGCAAAGTTTGTTTTCACATTCATCTGCTGGAAGAGGAAAGTTTCACTGTGCACGTGCATGTGCGAGCATGATTTTGTGACAGCACAACTAGTTTAAAAGTCAATATAACAAGTTACAGGACTGTGATGCAGGAATTTGAGTGAAGTAGATTTTTTTTGTCCAGAACATTTTAGACGAAAAATATTTGCATGTTGATACAGTATGTTCTGTTCTTTTCAACACGAGAGAAGCAGAACATGCAATTTTTTATCCTTTTTTAATGAGGTAATTGAACTTTTTTGTAAAAAAAAAATATTAGAAACAAATTATTATTCCAAGCAGAGGAGGCCTTAAAACATTTCTTGTCTTTAAATAAAAGCAGGAATGCTACTGAAAAAAGCATAAACCTTCAGTAAATATAGAAGTTGGTTGAGTTGAAGCTTATTTTAACTACTTTATTATGAGGTTTAATCTAAAACGATGCATTACATTTTATAAGCTCATCATATGTTTGTATGTAAGTAGTAAGCACTATAGACGGAAGTTTTAATAGACGGAAATGGAAATACTCCCAGTAGCCTTCCTCAAACTTAAAATTAAGTAGTAATGCACTTGGGCAGCCAAATGTTTGCAACACTCAAATAATTTGTGGTTAAGACCTATTATTTTGAAATCAGGACTTGAGAATAAACTCACCATGATGCTTTTGTACATGTTGCCATTGTTCTGGGCCAGGTCCACGCTCACCCTGACTATGCAGGAGTCAGCCACCTGACGGTTGTACACAGGCAGGGAGGTCATGGACACGGAGCGTTTGTGGTGAGAGGCCTGAGCAGGCTTCGGCCGTGCACCGCCGCATGACGAGGATGGGGAGCTGCAGGGAGTAGGGGAGTCTGGAGAGGAAGTCGTGGAGGAGCAGGGAGAGGGTGAGGAAGAGAAGGGCAACGAGGAAGAGAAGGCCTCAGACACATTGTTGCATGAGCTGTGAAAGGACTGAAGAGAAGAAGAGAGGGAGAACGAAAGAAGAGAAGGAATATTAATGAGTGCTACAGGGAATATTGTCAAAGCATCTGTAGTGTTTTAGAAATTGTTGTACAAGGAACAACTAAGCTACTGAGCCACTGTGCAGCAGTGAGAACTGAGCACCATTAAACACACCCGACTCCAGCTCAGCCAAGGAGCTGCTCAATTGAAATTCCACTTGTTGAGGGCTCACGCTAGTTTCTACAACCCTTAAAAGAGGATCTTTTGTGAAGGGAGCTTATGTAAGTTTCCCAGTTTTAAAAGCCTTTTACTTCTCATTAGAAATGCTTGAGGGTTGGTTTGGCCACTTAAAACAGGACGATTGTTTGTACAGTGTAAATAGTGGATGTTGTGCTGAACACAGGGACCCATTTGATGAAGGCAGAGCATGACAAAGCTTTCCACAAAGACACCACTGTTCGCACAATAAAGGACAAAGGATGGACAGAAAACAAGGTTATGAGACAATGCAGCAGACACACACACACACACACACACACACACACACACACACACACACACACACACAGCTGTTTACCTGCAGTCTGATGGAGCAGGCTGAGTTTGGGGAGGAGAGATCCTCCATCTCAGATCCACTGGATCCAGAAGATGAAACGCTGATCTGGTCAGCAGGGAGTTTCTTAGAGCCATCGCTCGCTGTCAGGAGACTGAGGACAGACATCTAACTTGAGCTTGTACCAAAAAAACCAGACAAAACTCTTTCTGTGATAATAAAGCTGTTATTATAATTTTATAAGACTGTAGAATCTATTTTGTGCATACAACACAATATATATTGTGGCACAAGTGATCAGCAAATACTGTTTGTACCAACTGCGACTTCAGTGTTAAGTGTTGTGTGCAGGTCTGTGTGCATAGTGAAATGTGCATGTTCTGTGTGTTTGAATATTCAAATCAGACCAGAGCACAACACTCACCTGGAGAGTTTCTTTGTAAGTGTGCGGTGGCTCCAGAGAGTTGGTGAACAGAGGTCGACTGGAGGCTCCAGCTGTCTCGACAGTTCATAGCTGAAACATATCAAACATGAACACTAACAATCAAAAACTGTCCCGTCTAGAGGTACCTAAAGAGCTAATGGACATATGTCTTTTATCATATTTTAACTAGCTAACTAACAGTAACTGCCATCTTAGCATCAACTAGCCAACAGTGTTCATGCTAGCTACTAATTTTTTCTTCAGTCAATTCAAATTTATTACAACAGTTTTGTGCATGTTTTTTATTTTTTTATTTTACTGACATCTCCAATATGACGCCCCAAACAGTTATATTAGTAATATTAAATAGATGGTCAATAGTAGGTTGATTCAAAATAACTTTGAATCTTGTTGTGCTATCTGAAGCTAGCTTAAGAGCTTAACTATCTTAAGAGATGTGTGATTGAAAGATGAGAGTGAACCCACCACTCTTATGACATTGTGAAATAAATAGTGACATTAAGTGTCGTGAGGAAAATACCATTATGTAATTTATTACATGTAAATTAAAACTGCTATCCGCCGCTGATCGTGGTTTCTTGCTAGTAGTGGGTGGTGGTGATCGTCGCTGAGCAAGAGCTTCTGCCAGCGTTGCATTTACAATACAAGAGGTTATAATAAACCCTCTGAGCAGCGCTACATCTTCAGGGCAGGTTTCAGGCTGATGGGTGGGGGCTACCTGGTTAGCGTGCTAACTTCAGTCGAAGGAAAGATGTGATAGAGAAAAGAGTTAAAATTGACATTTTCCACATCTGGATACAGCTCTTGGTGAGTAAGTAATAAAGTTTGAAGCTGAACTTGCAATGTTTCTTCTAGACTGCTAAGTAAAAAACTGTTAATGGTAAGGTTGGCTATGTAGCAATAGGAACATTTACAATTGTCTCCTTTAAACAGACTTTTGAACTAAAAATGTACACAATAAAAAATAAAAATGATGTCTAATACTATGTCTAATATGTCTAATAATAAACAACTTATTTAACATGAAAATAAGAAAAGAGGAATAACATTCGATAATAATACACTACAATCTATTCATTTCTTAAATCATTTCAGAAATGCAAAAAATATTTATTTGATTATTTATGCCATACAGTTAATATTGGACCCTTAGGAGGCTCCATACTTCCCACCATCTCAGGTTTAAAACATAAGACAAAGACTTCATGAACTGTTTGGACTGTAAGTTGCAGCACTACCAGAGTTTAGTCATGTGAATGTTTGCATTATAAATGTCAAACCAGTGGTTTCTTTACGACAACGCTCAAACTGTGGCAGCATTACTTCCATGATTCAACTGATAACAAGAGCTGATTAATTGTTCAGATGCCATATAACAGTTGAACATGACATTCTTACTGTGTAATAAAGATTATGTAACTACCAAATTTTTATGGGGCTTTTATCAAGCTTTCCTTGACTGAGGAAATGAAACACAGTTTCCCTCTCACCTCTCCTGGTCAGTGAGCAGCTTGTAACCCTGCAGCCAGGCAGCAATTCTGGGGTGATGGGGCAGGTTGTACTGAGAACAGGACGCCTGCAGCACACGGATCTGTGACAGAACCTCAAACTCCTGTAGGGAGAGATAAATGTCAGTCGATAAACAGAGTGACAGATGCTGCAAGGTGCTCTGCTTCCTGTCATCTATGTGGTTTCATAAGCCGCTTGGAGCGACAGGGTGATACAGCACAATACCTTTGACTTTTAAGCTTTACAAAGCTGTGGTGAAGATAAATGTTTAAAAAGCATCACCAAAAATATGTTAAAAAGTGTCTGAAAATGTCCAACCCGCTCTGTTTACCTCTGTGTTATGTGGACACCTTTGTACTTTGTTTTTGACTATTGTGAAAAAAAAGAATAAATAAAAGGAAATGCATAAAAGATGACAAAGAGGAACCACTTACCCTCCTCCTCTTCTCAAGGTTTATGAGCCCACCCTGTCAAAAGATAGATTATACAGTATTTATTGCATTTATCAGTGATTAACTGCAAGATTAACTGCAAAAAAAAATGAACAAAAACATGAGTGTTTATTTAACAAAAAAATGTTTTTTCACGACTTTTATATTTTACATAAACATGAAATAGAGTATTTATTTATGTATTTTTTATTCTATTATATATGTAGAATTCTTAAAGTGTCTATTTATTCATGAATAATAAATTCACAATACTAGTGAAAACTACTAGGTCAAGAATAAACCTTCCTCAAACACATCTGGTATCAGTTTTAAACCTGAGTCTTTGGAACATGTGTACATACTGTACATGTCATCGTGTTATAAAATATGATAACTTCTATGTTGTACTGTGTTATCAATCATTAACTATTCATCCACCAGTTACGGATGCTGATGGAGAGGTTATACAGCTCTACAAAGGCAAAGCTATATATTTGATCAAATTAGGTGAGAATCTGAATCAGACTTTTTAACATCTGTTTTATAAACCTGTTATTTCAGTGAAAACTGCTTTTAAAACTTGCAGTACCATCAAAACTAAAATGAAAAATGAAGATATAAAGATTAAAAAAAAAAACAAAAAAAAAACAAAAAAAAAACAACAACAACAACAACAACAACAACAACAACAACAACAACAACAACAAAAAAACTAAGTAACTGATTAGCTGATGAGATAGCCACAGCTAGCCTTCGCTCAAGCTAAAACTCTATTTATTCATGGATTTTTCCTTCTGTAAATGGAACTAAGCAATGATGGATTTAAAATAAATTTGTTTATTTCATGTATTGCTATCACATACTGTGATACCAGAAGATGGTATCATGGATGTTTGTATCGTGGTTTCAGTCTCAGTTTCAGAATCGTTACACCACTACCCACTACTACGTACTGCAGTAAAAAGGCGTTTTACTGCACAGTATATACTTAACCATTGAAAGACAAGTATTATACAGAGGAATTGTTCAAGCTACATTATGTACCTCCAAAGTGTCCGGCAGAGCAGTGTCCAGCATGGTGAGGACAGTCAGATAGGTACCCAGGTAAGGAACCACCCCGCTGGAGGTACTCTGCAAAGAAACATGAAGCACACTGCTCACTAGGCTTACAGTGGTAGTTTCCAGCGCTGCTGTATCTGTTCAATTGTGTCTCTCAAATCCAGTCATTAGTTTTTTGTTTTTTTTTTCTTTTTAACTGTTTTGAATGGGTTGAGACTGGACGACATTCACCCAGGGCATGTCCCATTTAGCAGCACTGTGGGGTCATGTTACAGCCCTGGAGAATGTGCATATGACTTATAAAAGACCCCAGTTAAGTCTATTATTACTATCCTATAATCCTGGTGATCTGAAGCCATTTGAAACTTGTTCAGCACCGACCACAGCTAAAGATAGGTTTGGGCCTCTGCCATGCCAGAGATACTCCACCCACACTGTGGGAAATTGGCTCTCTTGTGGCTTTTAGAGTTGTATAATATGGGAGGGATTTTGCATGTTTCTTTTTAAAAATCTGAAATTAACCCTGCTTTGGGTAAAATGACCCCGAGACAATAGCACATGATAAAAGGATGATATTTTGAAACATTATAAGTCTAAAATAGCACATTTTCTGTGGCACGAAAAGAAAGTTTGCTGCTGACAGTGTTTCGGTTGAACTAGACCTTAGTGATATGTGGGACTGGGCCTAATGTCCTGTCTTCAAAACATCTCAGCGTTTTTCTCATCTGGAGGTATGGCTTACCATCTGTCTGAGGACCCGACACCGCTTGGTTATCTTTGGAGAAATGTTATCCACCGTCGCTTGGCCTCCGTCCTGGCAGAGAGGGTCAGACAGAGCTATATTCAGTTTAAGGTTAGAGGCACATACATTGACCCATTATTTAAAAATAGGTGATTAAAATAATCTAACATGTTTGTTTTGTTTTTACATCTGCATGCATGTGCATTTATTTTTAAGTCAATTATATGAATGCACATCATGTACATGCGCATATGAGCAACATTTAAAGTGGCTTATGAACAAATTCTTTAATGCATGAATAGGTTTTATTACACATTAACTTGAACATCCTGTTTAATAGTTTTCTTGTGAAAGGGAGGGAGGCAACTCCAACCCTCTTAAGTCTTTGTATTATTATTATGTAATTATCTGTCTTTGGAAACAGCAAATAGCATTTGTATGACTGATTGTGTTTACATAGATAAAAGTTTCCTTCATAAAAGGCAGAGCCTGAACTAAGCTACAATGGAAAGTGAAAAGGAAGAGAACAACAAGATTAAAATTATTTCCAAGTAAAGAATCTCTTTAAACTTTTTTTGTAAAGCAGCAAATTCTAGTGCCACCTGCTTGGTTGTTGTGTACAGAGAGTAATCTATTGACTTTAGAGTCCTTTCACGGTAACTAGACACAAGACGCCTCTGACGCAGATGCCTGAAGGAGGCTACATACAAGAAAAAAGAGAACACAATGTGCTTGAGGCATCTAGTTTCCCATTAACACACTGTAAATATTAACTGAAAAATGAATCTTTTCAATAATTAAAGGAGAAAATCCATGAACGGAAAGATAATCATTTCCAAACATGTACTATGTTCTCTGCAGTTCATACCCTGTTCTGTTCACTAATATATAATAATATATTATTATTATTTATTGTAATTATTTTTTTTTGTTTGTTTTTTGTTTTTATGCTGGGACTTAAAAGTCTGTAGCAGATGAAACAGGTAAACATGAACTCTTACATGCATAGATGTGTCAAACATGAACCGTGTGACTTTCTTATGGAAATTTATAGAAATCTTTCCTCCTATCAGTCACTTTTGTCAGGTACACAGTATTTAAATATTTACCTAAACTGTGACTGGCATCACCACTTAACATTATTTTACACTGACAATTCACAGATTTATATCATTAAACTAACAACTGTTTAGAGCTGCTAACAATAACTTACTAGCTAACATAACTGTAGTTCTGTATGAACTGTTCCCATAACCAAGTAGCTTAATAGCTTGGCTAGCTTAGTAGCTAAGTAGCATAACATAATGACAAATATGTTTTGCTATAGAAATCAAAGTACTTTATAGCTAACAAACATTAGCTTGCTAACTAACAATACTGCATTTGTGGATGGACTATTGTTGTAACTTAGCAGCTTAGCTCATAATAGCATAACTTAGACTAACATTTGCAAATTTGACAATTTGATGATTAAAATTATAAATACACTATTATTTGTGCTAGTGTGGAACAAACATAAGTATTTTTAGCTAAATTATGAAGACAGCATACAGTATATTTGTTATGAACCAAAAACACTGATTCTAATCCAGCTGGTTTTGACTCACTTACATAAGCGTGTAGGTTCACAGCCTATGCATCTCAGGGATAACGCTGTAAACAATGAAGTAAATGTAGGCTGTTTTTTGTGTTGTCTGTGTTTTGTTCTCACCTCCCCCAGGAGCTCTCTGCTGGTTAGAACACAGTTCTCATCAGGGAAGGTTTCACAGAGATTATTAAACGTAGCCATGCTATCTCTACAAAAAGAACAGAAACCATAGTTAGTAAATACACAGCTATTTAATCCAATATCAGATACATTAATAATTAACCATAATTCACAATAACTGGTGTTAAAATTTTACATTCCACTTCTTGGTTGATGACTAGATGTTTAAACCATAAAAGAAGACAAACATGAAGTTATGCTTCACTTGTCCTTGACATTATAATAACTTACTTCAATGTTCATGACTTGACACAGAATATGGGTCACACAAAAACAAGACATTTGCTGACTTGCTTTTTCAAAGACACTGAATTGCACTGGATGAGGGTTCAATGCCCTCGTTAAAAAACAATTATGTAAAACACGATATAAACGCAACCATAGAGATGGACCATAGAAACGGCTGTGACCCAACTTTACCTGCTAACGGCAGCCCAGGTCTTTCTCAGCCTGTAAACTGCATTAGACTGAAGGGCCGAAAGGATCGCCCTGAGAGAGGAGAAGTTCTTCAACTGACGACACTCCTGTAGAAGAAACAATTTGCACTCAGGATTCACTTAATTCCAAATCAAACACTCCAGTAATTATGTTTTGCGTTGACAACAGAGTCAGCCTCTGAATGCGGCCTTATATTCAGCCACTCTGGCTTTTTGACTGACCTGTGCTACTCTAATCCACTTCTCTATGATGCGGGCCCTTTGCACTGGAGTAGTGGGAGGCCGGCAGGAGGAAGTGGGACTGGAGGTGGGGTCTGTAGGCTGGCAGAGCAGGGACATGATGACCTGGTTGGTGATGGTATTGAACTGCGCAATGGTGGCCCGGATGGTGGGTGACATGTTTTCCTTCTTGTCTCTTTGAGACCACACACAGCCCAGACACTGGTATGGCACCACTTTGACAAATAGAGCCTGAAAGCAATGGAAACCAATGATCAGTATTTAAATCAAACATGTAAAACAACTGACACGGGTAAATGTGGAACATAAAATATCCTCTCACGTACAGAATCCATTCGGGTGAGCTGTTCAGCGACGGCTGAGGCGGAGAAATCCATGATACCAGCTTGATCCACGGAGTTTTCACATCCTGAATCCTCATCACCAGATCCCTCCTCTTGTTCCAGACCTGTCGGGGCAGAACCGACATTTGTCTCAGCTTCTGAACAAACACACAGAGCATCAAGAAAAAGTGAGCATGGCTTTTTGCAGGATGATTTTCACATTGTTGACAGCTATGATGGCATGTCAACAAAGGCCTTATCACTTTGGATCATGCTATGTGTGGGAGGATCACCTTCTCTCTGGAACCTCTTGAGCAGCGCCTCAGCTTGCCCAGCCAATGAGCAGAAGTTGGGTTGGCTGCGCATATTGTCATGCACCGCAGAGCTGATCCTCAGGTGATCCAACAACAGCCTGAGTGCCAGGTGCACTGGAGGATCCCTGAAGTCCTCGCTGTACTCATCCAACCACGTCTGGACAAAGGCCAACAGAGGGCTGAGGAGGCAGTGGAGGAGTCATTACATTTTAACTATCTGAACAACAGTGTAAACCAGGGCAGCACGGCAGAAATTAACCGGAAAAGTCTAAAAAGGTGTTTTAAATGAAGTCCAAGGCAAAAGTCATCTACCAACCTCCTGTAGCAGTCACCGTTGTCCAGATCTGAGGCGGCGCTGTCTCTATAAGAATGAAAACAGGGTCAAGACAGAATAAAAAAAGTCACAGTGCACTTTTTTAATTATTAATTGTCCCTGCCCTGCAGCCGTCCTTACCCTGACCTCAAGTCATGCTAGCCACAGCCTAAAACCGCTCTGTGCACAATTGTTGTTGTCGCTGGCCTCTAGATAATGAGCACCTGCTAGGTACTTATTATTACATCAAAGCTGAGAGGAAAGCATTGCTTTGTCAGGGAAACAAAGTATAAAAACACCCTGACACAACATGGTGACTTTGCATGTACAAGTCATTTTCCCAGAATCCAGCAGAAAAGAGTTTTACACCTGTTGCTCTTCATGATGTTTAAAGGACACTGTCCTTTCTTATTAAGGTTAGGACGAAATGAAATATCTTACTCAGCTATCAAATATAGGAACAGGTCAATATGATGAATTATGCTTATTTGCTCTTCTGTCAAGAGTTACCACTGTCATGTCTTTATGCTAAAAAAAAACATTGTGTTTTTACAGGGGCTTCTGTGCCAGGCGATTTCTCGGCCAGACACGGTGATAAAACCACATTTCATTTTGACATGGCTACTTCCAGTAGGCTTGTTAACTTAACTTGGCACAAATACTGGAAATACTGGTTACAGCTATCATGGCTGCCAGCCTTTCACACCTTTGCACTGATAAATAAATGAGATATAAGGTATTAAGCAAACTTTAGAGGTGCTAGCAGGCAGATTTTTTTTTACCTTTGGACAGAGCCAGGCTAGCCGTTTCCACCTGTTTCTGGTCTGTATGTTGATCTTAGCTAACTGCCTGCTGGCTGTAGCTTCATATTTACCGTACAGACGTGAGAGTGGTATCAAAAGGAAGTGAATAACACAAATAAGTTCCTTTAAGAAAAAAAAAAAAAACAGACAAAACCGGACAAACAGTGGCACAGAAAAGTACCTCTGAAAGAGCAGCTCTATGAGCTTTGAGGAACTGGTAAAGGTTCTGTATGTGGAAAGCAGGATCTTGCCGTAATCCTGCTCCTGGCAGCCGGGGTCGAGGAGATGATTCACGAGCAGGTCCAGGGTAGCGGCCTTCAGACGCCGCACCTTGCAGGTCCGGTACTGGACAAAAGCGCAGCATGGATTTGTCTCACTGGGGTTCGGGGCAGAAGGGACGGGCTCCCGACGCAGCGTGACCCCGTAAACTGCACCATCCTCAAACTCCTCGCCCCACTCCTGCACTGGGTTCTGGTGATGGTAGAAGTGGATAAAGTTATTAGAGTTTTACATAAGCACTCAGACAGAGAGAGCGGATACCACCCAGTGCCCTGCTTGTGTCTTGAAAATATAAAGATACGGGTCAGATACACAAATATATAGTAGTGTTACTGCTCAAAACATTAGGGTCAGAGGTTGAGCCAAGAGGAGGTAAAAATAGCTGCAAGCCTCCATGGTCAAACTGTCAGCTGTACCCACACACAAACAAGTGACACAACACCACCACCACCATCACACAATGATCCCATCTGAACCACAACAACTACGTAATATTGGATGATACTCATAACCATCATTGACTGCACCAACATGTTCGCGTGTAATGATAGTAATTATCAGACTTTACATGCTGGTTTATAGCCTGTGCTTAGTTTTCATTTTCACAATTTCCCTGCAACCCTGTGAGCTGAAATTTCCAAGAATTTTGGACATACACAAGAATGTTTATGGATAAATACAGGATTATCAAAAGGTTAGAGCATCAAAGCAGAATACCAGAACAAATGCAAAATGTCAGCTGTTTCCTTCACTATCACTCATCCTCCAATAACCAATGAAAAGAGCCTTGGAGGACTGTAGGCAAGCTCGGCACCAAGTGTCGTGATTTAAAACATGCGGGCTCCTTTACATATTCAGACAAGACCTCGTTTGATCTCAGTGAGAGCGTTCGGTCAGTGTTTTAGCAACAGCTCCTCCAGAAAGCTCAACAGCACTCAATGCAAGATACACAGAGGAACAGGGTTTATCCAATGTGAATACTGAGCTCCTTGTTCAGCATTTGCTGTTTCAGATCAAGATTATTATAGTAGCATAATGAGACAGCAGCTTCACCACACAATTTAAAAAGGCTGGTCAAAGGGAACCACTGAACAATATGTTGTCTGTGTTTTTAACAGCATGCAGGAAGCCTGAGGACAGCCATTTGATTTACCCTCCATTAAAGCAGCTCTCCAGTGTTTTGGTATTTTAATGCCTGGAAGTTGGGAATCTTGTGAGAGACACATTTACAAATCAAAAAAATTAGGGTCAAGATATTCGTTCCTAGAATGAGTGAAACCTCAGAAATGCTGGATCCTGTATTTCCCATAATGCCTCTTTTATTGGACTTTCCTTAAGTAACTTTCAAACTCAGTGCCCCAGTTTGTAATACAGGCCGTCGTTTTTTTTTATTCTAAAAGCCCCAGCTGTGATAACCCTGATAACGTCACAATGACATCACTCTCAGACTTGACAAAGCTCCTTCAGAGCAACAGAAGACATCTGCTTTCACACACGGAGTGGAGCTCAAGACAAATAAACTAAACTCCATGTGCAAAATCATTTCAGTGCCCCCTTTAATTGCCTTATGTGTTACATAACCCTGGGCGTCAATAACAGCTCTTGCGTGACTAATGTCTAATCCATCTGGTTTTTATGCAAATGTTTTTACAAATCTACACAGCCTCCCTGGAGTCAAACAAGCAGATATTCAATATCTTTCTCTAAGCTCTATTCAGCACAGAGAATAATGTGTCTCATAAGCTTTTAGTGCTGAGTCATTCTGTACAACAACACATGATCCTCCATCTTAAAAATAAGTATTTTGCGTCTGAATCATGTCTGGACACACAGCGTAGGGGGCACACAGCAGGCAGCTCCATACTGCAGAGGGGATGAAAGAAACTGTTTAAAATCAACTATCTTCATGAGCGGGCTTGCATCTCCTTATGCAAATGATTATTAAAATGTCTTTATCTGAAGACGTCCCCTAGTGTTCACCAGTATCACACAAACCCCATTGTCCCCAACAGAAACTAGAATCGTTTGGTAACTACACAGATGGGAACCTGTGCATTGTGTCCTACTCTGTGTCAGTGATGTGGCGGTGGTGCAAAGCACAACTGACTCTAATCCACATTAAAAAAAAACAAAAAAACAAAACATTGTTGTTGCATTAACTGTTAGCCACAGGGTTAGTTGGTCTCTACAATAATACATATGACTGAAGAAGCAGATGATGGAGCAGCAAGAGAGACTCATTAACAGAGGGATGTAAACACAGTCACAGTCTTGACCTTCCGCAACATCAGTTCGTGCCTCTCAAGTTTTAACATTACAGTCGAGTCACAGGGTTAAGCAGCATGTTTTCTGAAAAACAAATACCAATCTATCGTCATTTCACAACTCTTACCACTGGTCTGAAGGAATTTCCAGAATCCAGCAGGACGTCTTCTCACAATATTCTGTCACTTGCACACTAAGAAAAGGTCTTACATAATACAAATAAAATAAGGAAACTAAATTTAAACATTCCCTGTCAGTGATATTGGAAAACGGCACATCAATCATTTGATTGGGTTTTACAAAAAGAGCAAGGACATAATGTATTTTCCTGTTTGAGTTTAAAATCAAATTAACTGAGATGGTTTAAGTATAAGGCATTGACCCTCTGACTTTTTCATGGACTGCCTGGTATTTATTTTTGAGAAAATATGATGCTTAGCCGTGTGACTTGAATGTGATGGTAATAAATGAGAGGCACAAACTGGTGCCAGACCTCCTGCAGCTTCAGCACAAACAGCCTGTGGACTGCAGACTCCCACAGGTAACTACAGATTTGCTGTGGGGTAGATTTTAGTTCACACAGATTATTAAGAGGGGTGTTTATTTATGTACACAGGGTAAACTGCAGCAGCCAGCTAAGTAGGACAGGGATGTCTTCACAATAAAAGCACAAATCATTTGCATCTGCCACATTACAGAGAGGACTGAATAGTCCTGGGGACATAAATTACACTGCAAACTAAGGTTTGTTGAGTTATTGATCATGGATCATAGCAGACTTACCATTGTTAACTCCCATTTTCCCATCTCGTCTGCTCGGCTAAGGAGTGCTGCTTTCCATCTGGACGGGAAATGTTGGACTGAAATTCAACTTCCACCCTGAGGAGCAGAAAGCCTAAGGCTGCATCTTGGTATAATAAAAACGGGATTTTACTGATCTTACTGAGAACTACATTAACGCGCCTGCATTATAATTACACAAAGACGATTTTCCCCGCAGACTCTTCGCTACATTTTTCACGCCCTCATACAGATGCGTCGGTCCCTGTCGGGGCGAGCAGGGACAGGACCCGAGCTGCTGCGGCCTGTCTCCTCTCTGTGAGCGGGGAAGCGACTCCGACCCGCCGGTGCCCGCCGCTGGCTCTCCTCCCACAGTGTCCGGCCCGGCTGAAACTCCCTGGGCTTAATAGTGGGAGGAGGCTCTCTGCTGGAGGTGCTGACTGCAGGAGGAGTGAGAGGAGGTGTGTCTGCACAATGCCTGTCTCACACTTTAAAGGAGTAGCTCGGCCTTTTGGGAAGAATACCTGTAACCCACCTGGGAGTTTATTCTGTCACCTCTGTATATGAAAGCAGCAGCAGCTAGCTTAGCTTAGCTTAGCATAAAGACTGGCAACAGGGGGAACTGCTAGCCTTTCGGTTTCAAAGCGAAATCTGCAACCAGCACCTAAGAAGCTCACTGGATAACTTAACAATGTGTTTGTTTCATCTGTAGAAAGTGTAAAAACAACACTTTGTGGTTTTACAAGCAACCAATGACTTGCTGGAGATAAACTTCCTGCTAAACTAGAAGCTAACAAGCTGCTAGCTGTTGATTCATATTTACTGTTGGAACTCGAGAGTGATATTAATCTTCTCATGTAACTCTCAGTTAGAAAGCAAACAAGTATTTCTCAAAATGTCGAACATTATCTTCAAGATTTATTGTCTTCAAGATTTTAACTGTCAGTTTGAAATTCCTTGATTTTTCCCTTAATTAGTTAACAGTCAGATTTTCCTCTAACAGGGAGTAGCTTGCTGTGTGATACCTGCGAGGTAATATTTCATATTATATCATTTAAGAAAGCAAAATAAATCTGGGCCTTACTTGGGCCACTTGCTTGTTTTCTCCTGGCCCAGTTCATGTCTGGCTCCATGGCCCGAATCTGGCCCGTACACAACATGATGATTTCCATATCTGGACCAATTCTGGCGCGCACGCAGAAAATCTTCCAGCTCTCATTTTGATTAAAGTACCCAGAAGTAGCCTTTATAAACCCGTTAAATTGACTCAGTCTGAGCCAACTACATTAATAGTCAGTAATGATGATCCAACAATGACAGGGAGCGATCTGCATGAGGACTTTTAATGATTTAAGTAATCGTTGCCAGTACTTATGTAACTTCTCTTACGTAAACATCTGAATGAAATGAATGAATTTCATGGAGTATTTTATAGTATAGTATTGATTTTTTTACCCTAGTAAATTATCTGAGTACTTTGTTCACCATTGTCAAAAAAACAAGACGTCCTCTACTTCACTGGACTGAATCTCAGTACAAGTAAGCTGAAATCTGATGTCACAAATTTATGACTCAAACTCACACTCTGACACATCTTAAATTCAGAATTAAGACGAGCACAGAGAAACTTTCCTCCTTCTAGTGTCAACCTCTGTAACACAAGCACCATTCTGTGCAGTGACGCTCAAACAAATAAATGAAGTAGCAATAATAAACGACCTTTGAGTGGAGGGGGACTGGGTCCAGTGTTTATGCATCTTTCCTGGAGAACATGTCTGCTTGTTTCAAGCTGTTTTAGGTGAAGGCTTCAGTTTAAACCCTAACCCTTTTTCACCAGTTGTCCCTTGGGTCGGTTGTACAGTTTCTTAAAATACAAGAACACAAGCCAAGAATCATCTGTCACCAGGATCACATGGCGCTCCCCTCTACTGATCTGTGACACTGATAAGATGACAGTGGCTTATGAGTGAGATCATGGGAACTGCAGATTTCTATCTCTCACTCATGCTTTTTTATGGAAGGTAGGTTGCATAAATAAATATTATTACTGATATTCTATTTGTATTTTGGTAAACATCTCAATGTTCAAATGTTTCAAATATTTCCAAAAGAACAAAAAGTACCAAAGTGTTTTAGCCTTGTAGATTATTTCATAATACATAATACATTGATAATACATTTAGAGTGTCCTAAAATATATTTAGGATATTTCTGAATGACATCAGATAAACTTGACTTATGGCCTTGTGGTTGTATTCCCCCACCAATCACCCAAGATGTAGGAGATATGGTCAAAATCTCCCCCTCCTGAGTTACAGCATTGAATAATGGCCAGAGGTGTTTTTGCAGAAAATTATGATGTGACAGTGAACTTGATCTTTGACCTTTGACCTTTCACCACCAAACCTAATCAGTTCCTTTTTGAGTCCAAATGATTTTTGTGCCAAATCCAAACTTGAGATATTACATTACATTTGTGAGGTCACAGTGACCTTGAACTTTGACCTTTGACCACCAAAAACTACTCATTTCGTCCTTGAGTGCAAATATTAATGTTTTAATGTTTTCGTCGAAATTTGAAGAAGTTCCCTCAAGATGTTACTGATATATAGCATTCATGAGAATGGGACGGATACATGTGGACGGGCAAGGTGAAAACATGATGATGTTACTGGCATGGAGGCAGAACACAACATTTTTGTCCTTAGCACAACCTCAAAGAGAGATACACCACAAAAGCCACAATGTTCCACCAACTGATCAATATTATGGATTTTAATGGCATGCCTGTCTGTGTGTCTGTAATTTGACCACACAGTTGTTTTTTTATTAAACTTTATGATGACTTGTGGTCCTCGCTTATAGTCCTATTTTATTATTTTATCTTTACTCAAACTAATAAAAAATTACAGTTCGATAAGATCCTGACCCAGGTGTTATGCCCCACCCTTGGGTGGCCCTAAGGGGTGCACAACATACCACTAGTGACCCACATCAGACCAACAAAACACTTCTAAAACAAAAACTACAGAGTTTATTTAACACAAATATATAAAAATAACCAGAATACCAAAATCAAGACTACAGAAAACAAAGTAAAGACACATCAACCAAAAACAAATGAAGCTCAGGCTGAGAGGCAGCAGAAACAGCAGACTCCACGCAAGACCCCCGGCTCCTGATGCTGGCCCCAGAGCTTTTAAACCTTCATCCACTGGCCAGGTGCATCTCAGGGCTGACCTGTGAACAGCCTGGGCGGAGCTAAAGGAGAGACAGGACAAAGAAGAGACAAAAAGGCACCAGGAATAACATGGTGCCGTAACACCAGGTCACCTGTGCGTGGCCAAGTGTTTGTGTTCGTTTATGTTTCAGGCAACAACTTCACAATCTGACCTACATGGTGCTGACTTTTCCAGAAATGTTCAAACCTGCTTTTCTATGAAACATTGCTGTCCTTTCCTGTGTCTGACATTTTGCTCTGCGTCATCCTCACAGCTGATGTATTGTCCTCCTCTTCCCTCCAACTGTAACAGATAACAAAAACATTACATGCTCCTATTTATTCAAGACATATATATAGATAACACCAAGTGTTTGGACCTCGGGTTACAAGTAATGTATTAAATATTCATGCATCATACACCATAAATATCATATATAAATCTTTTGTTGTCACAACAGCACTGAAACAGCCGACACAAGTGACGTTCACATTTCCTCTTTGCCAGGTTTATTTTCCATTTTTTATCAGAACAGTTCCACCACTGCGCTGAACCCTCTGACGCCTTTAGGTGTGGTTCTTCCCCTGAGTGCCTCTCATTGTTGATAGTGATGGCATCATATTTTATCCTGGCCCGTAAAGGCAAATGTGACACCAAGCAGTATGAGCCCCACCTACACCTGCTTTCAATATGTTATCTGTTTTTATATATTGCATAAGTTCAATTGAAGGGCATTTTATGACGGTTTGAGCAGATACTGCCCGTTCTGATTCTAGTTTTTAAGAAGCTGTCAGCTCAGATTTTCCTGTGATGTTAAACATTTTTCAGTTGAGTCCAGGAGCAACTTTGGCTTCATATGCACAAGCCTAAGAGTCTATAGCCATGCTAGCAGCTCTGTATGTAAATGCTAACACCAGCATGCTAACGTGTTGACCCACCCAGAAATGTAACATATGACTTATGGGGATATATTATAAGGGGGATATATTGTTATCACATATATACATCCTCTGAATACATGAAGATAGAAGTTCATAACAAATATGAAATACAAATAGTAAAATCTACATATAATAAAAAATATTCATATAATACAATATATATTTTACTGTATAATGTACATACAAGTGTATTAAAACAACATATATTAACATACATTTTGTATGAGCTAGACATATATGTCAAGATTTGGAAATTGTTTCATTTTTTAATAGGTTTTATTTTATATGTCCATACGCTTCATATATACTATGCATGTATGTATGTATGTATGTGTGTATATATATATATATATATATATATATATATATATATATATATATATATATATATTCATAATTCATTCTGAGAGGAACATGAATGTCTGTTGCAGATCTATGGTAATACATAAAATAGTTCTTCAGATATTTCAGTCTGGACCAAACTAGTGGACTGAACTCAGAACACTAGCATGACGACAGAACAGGCTACATACCACACAATGAGCAGGTACAGTATGTCACTGCTGAACACACTCAGTCCACCTCTGAGAGCTCTTTAAATCGTGTAAGGCTCTCGAGCAGCTGAGCACTGAATATTTTCAAGTCTGCTTTGTGCTTGTCAGGGATTACAATCTCCTCTTATGATGTTTGAAGTGATTGAGCCACAGAGAAGAACTTATTACTCTGGCAGCCCCAGTTTGAACCACAATACAGGCGAACAGGTTTGTGGTATTTAATATCACATATTGGCAATGAACAAAAGTGTTGGCTAAGGAGTCCCTGCTCCCATCAGAGAGAATTACAAACTAAAAATGAAACACAATTCATGGAATTCATTTGGTTTCTGGATTCAGGAATTCAAAGACTTCAGAGAAAGGCTGACGCACAGCAGCGGTGGTGAGGAATGCAGACAGACGGTTCTTTATCAGCACAGCACCACAGCCACATACCTTTAAAAGCTCACAGCGTTCATGAGCCTCATGACTGTGGCTGGACTTTATGGCAAACCATAAACATAAAGGTGTGTCATTGACAGTGTATTCACCACTTCAGCATATCTGGATTTGCTGCAAACAGCCAGATAGTGTGAGTCTCAAGAGACCAAAACCAGAGCTAAAAGGAGACAGGACCTACATTCACAGAAACAAAACTTTGAATGAAGTAATTTTGCTCCTTGTCTGCTGGATGTGTAAATAAGCAACTTGTTGACTAACATGTTCACCTTATCAGCCTTTATGGAAACACTTTTGGTCACTGATCAGTATCCAGGAACTGATATTACAACCCAGCCTCAGTGATGCACCTAAGTTGAGAATAACATCCTATTGTATCTTAGCTCGCATCCCATATATAGGACAAAAATTGGACCAAAATAATAGAAAAATCCTTAGAAAGAACAGGGCCAGCCTTTGCATTCATAACAATTTCTGTCCTGTTTAAATTGTATTGTATTGTATTGTATTATACAACCTAAAACAGAGGCCAGCAGCTGTTGTAGGTTGAGGGCCTCCTTTAGATTTCTCCAAACGTCTCCAGATGAAAGAAAAGTGGTGAACACATCTCAGACCTCATTACCTTCCTTATCACCTTTTATCCAACACAAAAATGCTTAAAATGGAAACATACTGAGGTATTACCAAAAAGGCTGTCTGGCATTTTTTTAGGAGTTGCCAGGGCCACAGTGACACATATCAAGTACATACCAGTCACTCTCAAGGACTGCACCTCTGCAGCTGATGACTCGACCACTCAGGCTATTCAGGTTTTGTCCATAGAGACTGGAATAAAAGAAACCCCTCGTGGGACAAGCCTTGTTAACCACCCCAGACCTCTGACGCAAAACTGCTAAGAAAACAGTATCTTTTGTTATTCCACTCCCCGCTCACTGTTTGACTGCAAACATGATGAAATCATATTCCCTGGGAACCGTAACGATGCTAATGAAGTTATTGTGTTGATGGAGTTTATTGTGGGAAGGTTAAAAATGTAATGAATGTAACCTTTCAGTGTAGTATAATGTGATAAGCAAAAATCAACCCATTCATGTTGAAGCAACCTCTAAGAAAACCAGAAACTAACTAGTTCCAGGCAAAAAAAAACAAACAAAAAAACAAAACACAAGGAAAACAGTAAAAGTGAGGTTACACAAGTTTTGATTGCATGAGTGGAGTCAGAGACGACAGCATGACCACAAAGGGTCTGCATGTCAATCATGGCGTTCCCCATCAGCTCATAAAAGCAGCTGATCGTATGCGAGTCTTCTTCTGGTGGCAAATGTTGGTTCAGAGTGGGGAGTGTGTCACTGCAGGACTTTGGTGTGCTGCTGCTCTTCTTCTGGGAGATGAGCCACATCGCGTGTCCACCATGGTAAATGATATTGTTTTTTCAATAAGTGCTTTTTTTTTAACACTACAATTTAAACCACAAGATGCTGGGAATTTTACAAAACGACCTCATCAGACAACATTTACACATTTACAGTCTATTTCTTGATATGTGTCTCAGTAGCAACCTCGCCACTGACTCAGCTTCATGAGTCTCGCTACAATCCAGATCTTATTGGACACTGAATACAGAATAAACACTGTTCAATTAATTTGATTAATCTGGTGTCCAATTCAAGCAGAGTGTCCAGTACACCTGATTTACTGGCACAGAGCCAAAGTGACAGCAGCTTCACTGAACCATCACAGGTCATGTACTGTTCTGATACGCTTTTCAGAAAGATGATTATAATCTAAGCGTGACAAAACACTCCTGTCAGGTGAGTCAGCCGCAGCAGAGATAAGAGGCTCCTCTGCTGCACTGACTCCACCTCATGGTCAAAGGTAGAACAGCAGGTGTGAAATTATGGTTGAGACTGGGTCACAGGTACGTGTGTGTGTCCCTGTGTACGTTATGAACTGGAATTGACTGCACTGCACAGATACAGGTCACATGGAGAGACTGTATAAAGACCTTACACATCACAGTTATATTTATAACTGTCATGAAAACAGCATTTTGGTTGAATGTTTCACTCAGTGTAAACATCAAAAAGTAGAGTTGGAACAGTTAGTCTGTGACAGTGGTGTGCAGTTGAGACCCCATCCTTCAAATTAATAGTAAAACATTTGTTGAAATAATTAAAATAAAGTCATGTGTGGCTAACATTATTATACAATTATTATAACTACTTATTGACTGCAAAGAGTAGAGTTAGAGACTCAGTGATCAACTACTAATTTCATGCTAACTTTGCTTTTTTTTTTTTTTTTTTAAAGCTAACTGTACTCAGCTGAAGGTGGGCTTCTTTTAACCCAGACTGCTCATTGACCCAGTTTGGGTCATTACCTGCAAGAGCAAACTTGTTTAGTCTGGATGATCGTTATTACTGGAAATCTATGGTCATGTTCAGCTACAGCCAGAGCCGACAGTGTCGATCAAGGTGGAGCTTGTGGGAAAAAAAAGTTTTAGAAATGTGAAGATGAACGTGTTCAACAGTTCAACATGCAAATGTATCTGTAAACAGTATTGTGCTGGTTTCCAGTGAGGTGCTTTAACTCTGAGCAAGAACAAATACTGCACATGTTCAAGCAAGCATTAAAGCAGCATGTGTTTTATATCATGTCCGTCAGGTGAAAGGCAACAAATGAACGTGCACAACTGTCTGTTGAACTTGGAAAACCACAAAAAAGCCTCAGTTCTCGGCCGAGAGGGCAGGCATGTCATCTGACTTCATGACACACGATACCATTTATGATGATTTACCTGGAGAAGACATGAACTCCATCATGCAAACACTGACCAGGCGTCTGTGCTCTCTGTAGGAAGGAGGTTTCCCCAAACCACTGGTGCCCCCTGTGGGGGATGACTTCAACTTCAACTTGAGTCTGTGGAAGTTTTTTTTTTCTGTTTTCTCATTGAAAACTTTGTAGGTAGGTTCAATTGAGGTTGAAAAAACTGATCCACTCTCTCAAGGACGACAATCTTAACAACTCTAAGCATGGCGAATCCCAACCTCTTACAGCACACAATCATCACTATTCAGCACCGATTCTCTGCCCTTCTCTCATACAAGAATGACATACAGGTAGTTTGTTTTTACAGCAGTTTCAAGCCTTTGTTCTCATGTGGGCCTGTCATTCATTTTATCTAAACTCTGAACAAACAGCACAAAACCACCAAATATATCATAAGAATATACATTTTCATTTTTATCATATTTTATTGTTGAAATTATTCCTTTTAGGAAAACTTGCTCCTGAAAAATAGATGCATCCATCCACCAAACTCTTGGAAATGAACCATACTATTTGTTGGAAAAGTGCAGTCAGCTGAATCAGGTAGGAAGACATTTTACTGAATGTACAGCCAAAATTAATTTTGACAATATCAGCTTCGTTTTCAAACTGTCAGACATGGCAGTTGTGGATTTGCAAAGACTTTTAAGATGTTTCTCAGTCTCTTTAAAAATAAAACACTTATCATATAGTTGTAAAGGTTTGGACAAGGCCAGAGATTTACACAGCTATTTTCAGTTATTGTCCAGGTAAGTAAATAGAAGTATAACTCAGAGGGGGTCAGTATTACAGGACAAATTCCTACCACCAGATACCTGTAGACCAGGGCTTTATACTGGAGGGCTTGAGACACTTATGATGCAAAAAAATACTATGTTCAGAGATGTTATCAGAGGTAACAAGTCTTTCATCTTCTACACTTGAAAGACTGAAGTTATGCACATCACGCCACCACAGAGCAACCAATCACGTGCTGAACCAGTGGAGGATGTAGATGACTTTGCATATTTGTGCAGCCTCATCTGCAAAGCTTATGGTGCACAGAGTAACATCAACACTAGAAACAGGCAGGGACAACTCCGAGAGCAAGGAAATGACTAAGGAGTTAAAAGAGAAACGGTCACACAAATATGTACAAAACTATGTTTTATTTCAAAAAACTCAAATTCAACTCCACAAACATAAGTATAACCCTATACATCAATAACAATATAAACTTTGCCTTTGTTCCTATTTATATATCTTTCCACAGGGCTGCTGATAAATATTGCACCGCAGCATCAGATACTTTTATATAAGAGTATGAAAGTCAAAAAGGCCTTGATTACAATATGCCTGACTGGCAGTGTAATGGCTTTGGTAACAATAAGGTTAATTATTTATTCAAATATTATGTAAGATTACACATAACAAACAAAGAAAAAAAAACAAACAAAACCTGTGATTAAAGAACATGTAAAAGAACTTTAATAGACTATGCTTACCTTACTTTTATGTGTACCTTCATGTAACACTCAAATATTAAAAAATAAAAACATGCTCAAATGAGGCTGTTCATTTGATTAAAAATAACTTACAACTTATTAAAAAATATTTTTGGATATTACAATCCTCAATGATCTGCACTGACTACCTAATACCTACCTACCTAAGTGTCTCTCTCGTAAGAAATGGAGACAAGGGGAGGGAATGTGAACCCCTTTTAGACCCTGATGGGACGACACGTTGGACTTAAGTTTTGACACATTTGGTAGAAACAAAATACAATCGATGACACTTCTGATTGTCACCTGTAGGCTCCTGGTGACTGATGGCATTAGGCTCTGGTCCGGACCAGTTCCCTCTGAATCAAACCACAGTCAGTTTTAACCCACAGTCCCGCCTCACTAAGGCTTACACTGTCAGAGGACGTGCTCTACTGAGCCGGCTGGTTCTTGTTCTTCTTATTCAGGATTTTGCGGAGGCTCTCAGGCATCAGGTATGGCCTCTCTGGGCTGCCATCGTTCCTCTCAAGATCCTCCACTGGAATGAGATTAAATAAAAATGGGATTAAACTAAAGTCATTGGAGCTACAGTATTTATGTCAAACCCTGAAGCAGAGTTTTTACTTTTTTAAATCTACAGCACAGACATTCTGCGCCTAAACAGAGCCAAGGACTTTTAAATGAGGCTCAAGCTTCATAATCAATATTCAATATAGCAATAAATCTGACAGACAAAATAAATTTGGCTTGTTTCCAGTTTTGTAGGAAAAAAAAGCAAATAGCTTTAATCAGTAGTTCAATCGCCAACAACATGCATCAATTTAAAGAGTTTACATCCTGTTGTTTTACACAGTGAAAACTTGTCACTTCAAATACTGTTTATTTAAGCAGCTGCGCTGCCAGGAACACAATCCTTTGTAAAAAGGGTAGTGAATGCAAACTTAACACTGCTTTACAGTAAAAACTTCAACACAAGAAACTACAAAACCACTAGCATCAAGAAAATCCTCAGTATTCATTCACACAGATACAAATCTGCTATGGCTTTGTGTGAACAGAAATTAAAGTGCATCAATAGTACAACATAGTAAAGAAGTAGCACTGATGATCATGTGGTTCTGATTGCATAAACTGTAAACAATTAGGAACCCTAAGGTGCAAACAGACCAACATTAACACTGTAAATGAGGCACATGAACGGCTTCAAGTTTCAACTGGCCAGTGGCAGTGGGAGAACTATTAAAAAGAAATGTCGGTATACCTCAGATTAATCCAATAAAATAATCAAGATATTGAGTGAAGCAGTTTTTCAATCTCCTTGTATAAATCAACTAGTCAATCCAAGCACCATGTCATTAAAAGATTAACAAAGACCTGGCTGTCAACAAAAGGTTTCTAAACTAATTAAATCTTATCACCTCCAACATATTAATCATGCAGCAAATTATGAACATGTAACATTCCTGTGCACATTTTAAAGCGCTCATTCCTAAAAACATGCTTGATTTTCAATTGATCATTCGCAAAGCCCCAGGCCTCCTGTTGCTACAGGCTTTCCATTCTAGCACAGCACATTAGCAGCGTGCAGTGACAAACGATGGGAGATATCTCTAAAAAATTAGCTGTCAGTTTTGAAACGACAAGTCTTTCACTTCAGAAAAAGGAAGACAAAAGCAATTTCTCATTTGTAGCTGGCAATCGTTGAGTTTTCCAGCTGAAATGACAGAAGTCCCAAAATGGTTTTTTTTTTGTTTTTTTTAGCAGTAGGTACCTAACTGATTAAGCTAATGTTAGCACCTTCAGTTGTTAAAAATTAGCTTCCTGTTGGGTCTTATTTTCAAAATGAAAACCCTGTAAAGGAATCTTAAATATGCATTTTATGGATCAGACTTATTTCATTCAACATATCCCTGATGGCGGCTTGGCTAACATACTTCTACGATTCAAATGTTACATTTATGCTTCATTACTAGCAATAATACAATTTGGATTAAAGCAGTATGTTTTACTTTTAACATTACAGGAGAAAAGGCTGAGAAAAGAAAGGGGACCAAAATGAATTTGTTTGACGACCAGAACCCTACCTCTGATAACGAATGTGGTGGGTGTTGCTGGATTGACAACTCTCCTAACTCTAATAAAGAGGAGGACAGAGCTGCTAACGTTAGCCTAACCTCTGATAGCTTCAAGGCTCAGCTTCCACACAGGGAGGAAATACCACACAGTGAATGTGCTGGTCATGAATTACCTTTTTCTTCTATGTAACCTGTTAGTCCACAAAATGGAGTTTGATAATGATATGCTACCCCTTGGCCTTAAAAGTGGGTTACTACTGAAGGCAGTAAGCTAGTTAGCTGGACATGCTAATGACTGCATCTTGTTAGAGCAGATAAACACACTGCTTCGTCCATTTCTTAAAGCTTTGCTCTTATGTTTTTAAATTTTGAAAGCTCATACAAAAGACAGCACAGTCCAAATTCTTTAAAAGCCCACTTTGGCTTCTACTGCAGCCACACAGCATTTCAACATGTGTGGAAACCCAAAGCGTGACAGGCCTGCAGTGTCTTTTTATGGTTGTTTAACTATGCTTGGATAATCACTGTCAGGAGGAGGGACTTATTAAATGGTAAATTAAAAAAAACAAATCCTTAACATCTTATTTCCTATGTTTCCTTGTGTTGAAGGTTAAGTTAAAGGAAATATTATGCACTAGTCAGCTGTGAATAAAGGAGACAGTCTCTCATTCAGTCTGCAACCCAGTAGGTTGTATCATCTAAGTGTAGTGAAGCAAAACACAGAACCCCTGCCACTTTAAGGCATTGTGTATTAAAGTTGCACCACAATCTGCCTCTGAGAAGAGCAGGTCAAGTGCAAAAGAGAATTTCCCAGTGTGCAACAACAAAGTACCAGCTCGTTAGTCTCATATTTTAAGACAATCTTCAACTATAGCAGGCAACTGCCCACAATTCAGTGAAAAATCTTGAGTGTCCTTCCTACAAAACGCCTCCTCTCTAAGATGCATCCTCCTCTTTAGTCTGCTGTTGTTTTGACTGGAGGTCTTCATCGTCTTGTTGCTGAGCAGAAGGCGAAGACGGATCCTCAGCCTTGTTCTTCAACAGAATCTCATGAAGAGCTGACGACATGTAATAAGGCCTTGCAGCTGAACCATCATTGCGCTCCAGGTCTTCACCTTTGTGTGTTTGTGTGTGTATATTTGTATTGGGTAATGGATGGAACAGAAAATTAGTATAGAAGAGAAAGGGGAGGTGGTGAATTGTGGGAAGTGAGAAAAGGAAGACAAAAAAAAGAGAAAGAAAGTCAAATAGCAAGCAAGCAAAGGCACCCACAAGCATTTCAGATTTTGTTATAGTTTAACACCAAGCAGCAGCAACTTTTAGGTTAACATACTGTAAGCCACAGACTGTTATTTCAAAATAGTGGTGAAAGTTTAGCACACCATCTTCATGCAATTTAGAATTAGTGACAGCCCAGCACCAGAAGCATGGTAAGAATTCACAAGGTGAGAAAAGTTTTCATTATCAGGCTTCACATTTTACATCAAGCTGTGAATGATTAATCTTTGCCAAAGTCCTTTCTTCAATGCAACATGTTTTTAATGCTTGTTTCTTATGTGTAAAGTCCATCTGACACTCAAGTAGACAATCTGCAAGTCTTATATGGATGTGAAAAAAGCTGAGGAGGTGCCACTTACAGAAACAGAGGAACAATGTGTCCACACACATGGCGTACACACTGAAGAATCCATGGGCGATGAGGTACGAGCCGATCACCACAGTCTGGTGAGGAAAACCAGACGCATATAAAGCAGATATATACTGTATATTTCACTCAATAATCAAAACCAAATAAAGCAGGGAAAACAGAATTACCATCGGATCATTGGACTCACCAGGATGGGTACCCAGTAGTAGTGGAGATTGGGAGCTGTATTCTCAAAGGCCTTCACTCTCCCAGAGAAGAAGAAGAAGGCAAAGACGCCTGTAGAAGCAAGACCAAAGAAAACTTATAAATGTGTATAATTCTTAGACAGCTGCTATGACTTTTTTATCTGCAACTCTTACGTAAATACCATCCCAACAGATATCCATATGTATACCAGCCCATTATATTGAATGATTATGAGTTATATATTGCAATAAATGTCTATGGATCCCCATTCAGCAATGTTGTTTAAAAAAAACAAAAAACAAACAGCAACTATATACAGTACAAATGTTATTTAAATCAAATGGTCAGTATTGAGTACTGATGTCTTTCAGGTTTGAGTTATAAAATACATTATAGGTCTATGGAGACGTATTTAGTGCCCCTTTGTGCACTGGTCAACCATACACAAGTAAACAAAGTACATTAAAACCTGTGGAGACCTATTCAATCATTTTGTATTTATGAAACAGCATCTATATATTGTAGAAAAGGCTCTATGACGATACACACTGACAATGAATAACTTAATTATGGTGATCTCTACAGATTATGAGATACTCTAATGCTTGATGTGCTTTAAAAGGGCTGTTAGTGAGTTTTCTCTGCTGCTGAGCGTGTTTTTTTTGTCGGGAGCAGCTTCAGTCATCTTTGTCTTTATAATACAAGAGGTTATAAGCAGCGCTACAAGATGGGCCAGGGCTAGCTGGTTAGCATGCTAACTTCAGTAGAAGAAAAGATGTGACAAGATAGAGACAAGAGTTAACATTGGCGTTGCTCTTCACCTCTGGATACAGCTCTTGGTGAGTAAAGGAATTAAATTTGATACAGAACTCGCAACATTTCTTCTAGACTGGTAAGTAAACAGCTGTTAATGCTAACGTTAGCTAAAGTTAACTTACAAATAGCTCCTTTAAAGACTGCAAACCCATTGCATCACTAACTAAATGTATTAAGATTAATGAGCTTTCAATATAATATTACCCAAAAATCATGCCAATTAGCTTCACACACTCAGCCTGAAGAACAAGCGTGAAATAAACAGACTCACCCACAAGCCCAACGATGAGCAGTTTGCCCAAAAACAAGAGGAAATCTGTCACTTTGTCCAAGACAGCCACCCTGTGGGATTAAAAACTATCATTTACCTTTTGCAAAAAATACAACACACAAAAAAGTAATTTGAATTATTTTGTGCAAAGTTACACAATATTTAAACTCACCTGATCATGTTCCTCATGAGGAGGAAGAAGGCATCTCTGGCTGAGGTGCAAAAGTTTTTGCCATAAATCGCCACCTAGAGGCCAAATTGACTCATTACATTCAAATACTCCCACAGTGCGCCTCAGTGTTATTGATGCCAGAGCTGAGTTCAGTGAAACAAATGAATAAATCACAAACCATAATGTAGGCGTTTCTGTTTAGGAACTTGATGAATTTCTCCAGACACCAGAAGCAGCACTTCAGACAGCACAGCAGGAACTTTGCAAACTTATTTTGGGCTCCTGTGAATGAGTCCAGGATTGACAGATAAATTAACATTTAACAAACAGTGGAGACAAGTTTTCCAGATTATCCCAAATATGCGTTAGAAATAAATTTTAAAAAAATAACACAAATTTATGTTTCACCTTTGTTATTGTTGCACTTCAATGATTAAACAGAGGGAAATACTGTTCCATCAAACTTATGTTCTCCTCTATCACCAACACCTTTATCGCTACTATTTGAAATGTCCAGATAAGAGTAAACCACACCTATGTGTACTGCAGGCCGGCTGGATGAAAGGTTATTGCTTGATTCTGGTCTGTATGTTATACAAACTATGGATTGTGGTCTTGAATAGACATCTGCATAATATTGTGAAGTAACAAACCTTTCAGCTTGTGATCTAGATACTCCAGCAGAACCCTGATGATCTGAACTATGGAGAGAATGAGGGAGCCAAACGCCAGACTTCCTGTGTGATACCTGAACCAAGACACAAAAGAGGTCAAAATATAATTTTACGTTGTTAAAAAAAAAAAAAAAAAAAAAAAAAAAAAAAAATCACAAGACAATTGCCAGGGAGACAGGACAGATGAAAATCAATAAATGTTAAATATACTAAAACTTTGTCCCCACGCACCTGAGAGATCTCCCTAGGGAAGAAAACACTGGGAAGGCAGGCATGTCATCTGGCTTGACAAAGGCCCAGTAGTATGAGGCAAAGGCCCCGGCCAGAGTCATCTGTCCCAGACCAATGACAAAGTTGGCACACCAGAAGAAGAGGAAGACGTTGTAGAACTGCAGGCCGATCAGGTATTTGTGGTACACCGTCTCTCCTCCGTAGAAGGCAAAAAGGCAATCGGAGTCAGGGCACTGCGTTTTCATAGGACTGGTCGTGTAGTTCTGAGCACAGAATACAGGTGAAATGGAGAGAAATCCAGAAGATTTAATATGATGGTGTAAACATAGGCCTAAGGGATGAGTCAGTAAGATGTAGTAAGATTTTTTAAAAAGTTGCCTGGATGTTCCAACATTAACTCCTGAGAAATGAGAAAACTTACGGCTGGGTCACAAACTTTCCTTGAGTGTTCACACACCGTCTCATTGAAAACTTTGTAGACAGGCTCATTCGAGGTAGACAAGAAACTGATCAGCTCTGTCAAGGATTAGAATCATTAGGACTTCAATAATTTGTCAGGATGTTTGTTTGTTGCTGTAATACTCATTTTGGCCACAAGAAGTTTCCATTGTTTAAAAAAAAAAAAAAAAAAAAAAAAAAAGCTGTTTACAAAAATTATTAAAAAGAAATTTCCATCCATTTCAAAATGTATAAAGATTATCCTGGAATAATCTTTTTCTTTTTTTCTTCTTCATAATCAGGAGACAATATAATTTAGATCAGACTTAGAAAATGGATCACCAGAATTTTTTTCGTCACTTGCCTCTCATTACTTCCAGAGAAATACAACAGTATCCAATCTCTTCATTTTACCAGGTGGTGGTTAAATGGCTCATGGGCAGTTCCACAACTGTTGCTGAGTTCTCATTTTCTCTACCTGTTGTTGTTGGGTTTCTGACTACAGTCCACCTAAAATAATAACAATGACTGACTGTAACTTGAAAGGATACACAGCAGTAACTGCCCAGAAGGCAATAACTACAGCCAGGAGGAGGAAGGTGAACAGTGGGAAGAAAAGGGAGCACATCACGTGTCCAATGGCTCTGTAAACACAACAAGAGCATCACTGGTGGTTACACACATCCAAGGCAAAAAGAGAAAAACAATCTATCTTCACTTTAGGTTAAATTTCGATTACTTCATCTGTGTCTGCGCCATTAATCTGACACTTTGATCCATTACTAAAACAATTTAAGAGTCAGAACAATTCAACACCTCAACTTTCATTGATCTGTTTTTCACTCTCCCCATCCTCTCCTCTAAAAGTGTCTCCAGCTATAATGAGAAGTCTGACCTGCTGGCTTCTTTGATGAGAGCAACGGCAATGAGAATTCTTTTCCTGAGGAAGATGAGCAGCAGGATGATGATGACATCCACAATGGCCAGGATAATCACTAAAGGAGAAGGGTGACAGAGGGAGAGATCATATGGGTGTCCTCGTTTTACAGCAACATGTTACAGTCTATGAGCATGTGGACGATGTGCTGTGTACTGACTGAAGGCCAGCCAGGTCTGTCTGATCTGCAGGTAGACTGAGAAGTCTGTCTGGAAGCCCAGCTGCTGTAGAGTCACATTAGATCCTGGCTCTCCCTTCAGGGAAGCATACTCCATGTAGCAGTGGAAGATACCTGACACATCACAAAAGAAAATGGCAAATGGAAACAAATGTATTTTTAAAGAAAAACTGAATCAGTGTGCAACAAAGCAAAAACAAAGTTTGATAATAAAAAGGCAGGAAACTCTACTCAGTTAATGGTGAGATGAGGAAAAGTTGTGGATTTTCCATTTTAGAAAAGGGGATCACTTCACCTCTGGTTAAGTTACTGCTGCAACTTAACCCATGAACAATAACCTGCTCGCTGGCAGGTTTTCTACAACAAACAGTTTCTCTCTGCAGGCTGCTGCAGGAAGTCTCATTTACTTATTGATAACATGATAGCATCAGATGGTGGATTTTTGCAAACGGAAGTTCTCTTTACAAAACACTGATAAAGCAACTGTCAGGTTGTATTGTTGTCAAAACAGTTCCCCTGCACTTAACTTTTGAGATTCCACTACTTTATTGTCTCTGATGGAAAAGGTTCTTCAGCAGCTGCTGCTGTGTTGTTATTTTAATAATAGATGCCAATAGTCCACATATACATGCATTAATATCTCTAGCTCCACTAGATTATAATGAAGGCTCTATCCTTTATTTAGCTGTTCCTAATGTGAATCTAAGCTCCATTGATGATGGCCCTTCTTATTTCACCATGCACTTAAGCTGTGTCCTAAATTCATACTGACCAAACTAAGCAGGTTTTAAGTATGTAGTGTGTTCACTCTGGAAATGTGACAAAATAAAGTACAGTCACACTTTTCTCCAACAATGCAACACAAAAAAACAAATTTATTGTGTGGTTGTAAAAAAAAAAAAAAAAAAAAAAAAAAAAAAAAAAAAAGCAGCTTCAGGAACATCTCAGGAATCAGAAAATAGCAACTAAATCTTTAGAAAAACATTCCACTATCTGTTTGTAGTTTAGTTAGCAATGGCATTATAAAGTCACAGTTTGCCTTTAGCCTGATGGTGAAAGTACTGTATCAGAATGTTGATATCACTCAACTACACCAACTGTTTTGGCAGCAAGTACAGTTGAATAAAAACTATACTGACAGTGGAAAGATGACATGAAGTGAGGGATTCAAAACTGTGACTCTCCTGTTCATCATCGGCATCTTAAGCTCTAAACTATGGGGATGCCCCTACAAAAGTTTAGTATACAGTAGTATAGTACAGAATTAGTATTTAGTATGGTGGTGGGGCACAGCACCAGAGTTAATGTCCTCAGATTTGATCAAACTAACTGTGATCACCTTTTCTGTAACTGGAAACTCAGGCTCAAGGGTCAACCGTCACTCAACTCAGAGTTCAAGGTTTGTTAAACCTGCTTTCTGGAACAGGCCTCTCTACTGCTGAACTATTTTGAGGTGACAAACACAAAGAAGTCTTGGGTGCTTTCACCCCTTACCGTATCCTATGACCAGTATCACCAGGACAATCATGATCCACACCATGATCCCAGCCAGGAAGCGCAGGAGGACGATGAAGAGCAGGCTGGTGAGCATGGCAATAACCAACCCTCTGCAGAGAGAGCACAGACAGAGAAACCAGTTGATGCTCATCCTGCACAGACAAACTGGATCAAAGTGAACAGGAAGCAGATTTACAAATGAAAAGTTAGTGTCTTACATGAGAATCCAGTACCAGGACTGTGTGTAATCCTCAAAGATTTTCATGACCACCTGACGAGCCTCAATAACCACAGTGGCATTCCTGTGGAGAGACGTCTGTGTGTTTATCTGTCTTAGCACCACTGAATTCCTCTTAGATAGTATTTGTAAAATCCAATGTGGCAGGTTGAGACAGGCCAAAGCTCATTTCAAGCTGTGACACTAGTATTCCTGTCACAATAATTCCAGCAATGTACTCACTTGACTCCATCAATGAGATCCTTAGCATCTCTCATGTTTCCTGTCCCATCATCAAAGTGAGAGGTGTTTCCCACAGTTATCATCCCTCCTTTCAGGCCCAAAGCTGGGAAACACCTGCGTGTGACTGGAGAAGAAAATCCCAACAACTTAAAGAGACTGGTTCATTCTATTTTTATATACCAGAATATACCAGATCTGTTCAGGTACTCTGGATGTATACAAGATGTGATATATAATGTATTAATAATGTCTTGGATGATCTATTTTGGGAGATCCAACTCACAGGGCTTGCTGGGCGTCAGCATGGCAGGGCACAGACCTAATTTAAGGATTTCTGGTATACCCTGAAACACAGCATGTCCAATATAAGGTGAGTAAAAAGCTTTGGACAATCAAAATTTTTGAGGTAATGCACATTGACATTGGACAGAAGCATCCAAGCAGGCGTCTCAACAACATGGCTTTAAACTCACCATTGTATTAGTCACACCTTCCTTGCAGAAGTTCTTGTAGTAGTCAAAGTCCTTTTTGTTGGTGTAGGCTTTGACCAATGTCATGAACTTTTCAGGGCACTTCTCCACACACATCTAAAGAGGGCGCAACATTAACAGCAGGATACAGTTACATCAAGTGCAGGAGAAGAACTCAGTGGTCCTAATTTTAGATACAAAACACAGCACAGAAAAGACAGCGAATGCCATCACCAACAATCTGGTCATGGTCAAAGAAGAAGAAAACAAAAGCAATAGCTATGTCCCGACTCCATACTGCAGTATGAGCATGTAGTGTATTCAAACTGGAAAAGTAAACAACGGTCCTGTTTCTGCTGTTGATGGACACCATTTTCCCACAGTGCAATGTACACAGGAAATGGAGCCATTCACAGCTACCAAACATTACAGCTACTGGTGGGCCGTGGTCACAAAAATGATGATTGATGTCTGTTTGCGTTTTAGCCTGGTATACATATTGTATCATTTCATGTTAGTGTGTTTAGTGTGTGTGCGTGTGAGTGTGTGTGTACAGTTTTGCATGGAAGTGGGACACAGTTTTGCATCAGCAGGAAGAATGCATGATGACAGATGGGTGGAGTTCACACCTGTGTGGTTGGACACTGGAACTCCAGCAGCACCATGGGGCTGGCACACTTCATGATGTTGAAGTAGAACAGCAGGGGCTTCTTCCTGTGAAAACACACATACAAAACAGTCAGAGGAAAAACAAAAAAACATACAAGCTTTAAACAATATCTATTTTTACTATCTTGCCTTCATCAGGGTGGTGTTTGTGGCCATTTCTGGTTTCTAGATATTTAGATATTTAAAGATCTAGATTCTTATAATAAAAGTGAGCACAGTGGTTTCATTAAACACAAAGGACTTTTATCATTATCTTGTTCACATGTCCATGTGGAAACAGGCTTGTAGGAAAAACCTTACAGACATCAAGATCCATCCAGCTGCAGCACATTTAAAGGAAATGATTGATCCAGTCTCTTCTATTAAATAAATGAGAACTGAGATGGTACATTTGTCAAAGACAGGGAGAGATTTTGAGTAATCTGGATTTGTAAAGAGAACAGCAATAAGTTTAGTTAATGGATGTGTTGAGGTGAACCACAGACTGATGAAATTAGTTCAGAGATGAAAGATTGCATTTGGTAGTGAATATTCAAAAAAGATGGTTGTAAAAAATGTTTTTTCTTCATGGTAATTTGTTTTTCCTCTGACTTTTTCTATCAACTAAGAAAACTGGTATTTTCTAGGAGAAAGGTGATGATAATGTTTTGTACTTCCCTGATGAAGCCGAGATGGTTGAAAACATGAGGTGACTAAAACATGGTGACCTGGAGTTGTACTATAACTCTGTGTGTTCACTCTCAAGGTCTCAAAGAAAATGTCCATCAGAGCAACAGGAATAATTACATCTGTACTTGGAAAGCAACTCACTCAAGTGGGGTGCCTGCCTGCCCACAGAACTGGCCTCGACTGTCTGTGGGATAGATCACCTTTCTGGGGTCACCCTGGGACCAGGCTGGGGGAACAAAAGCGGAGGGTTAAAAGCTTTTTTTGTATTTTTGTATTTTTTTTTTTTTTTTTACAGGTAGGTTTCAGTTTGAGTTTTTAAAAAGGTAAACCGAACAGCTGTGTTGTTTCTTTACCGAGTATTCCCACTGCAATATAACCCAGTAAGGCAAGAGCGAAGAGGATGCAGCACACAATGTCAGTGCAGCCCCTAGAATGGAGAGAGCATGGAAGGTTGAAAGAAACTCTTTATAGTCATTTACACGCTGTAAAAGCCAGGGTTAGAAATCACATCTCTGTCTCACCTGTTCTGGATCGGGCCCTTGAAGGTTGGGTCATACTTCCTTGGCTCACCTACGTTAAATAAAGAAGTGCATTTATCACTCAGTGAGCTCTTAGCATTATGACAACTGAAAACACAGCTTGGTGAGAGGTCCTATGAACTGTACATAAAACATAACATGTTAAAAGCAGAGATGCACCTTGAACCCAGACTCAGCTTTTAAAAGGGAGAGTGGATTTAAGGTAAAGAAACAATAAGCCCCTGGACTCTTTTCCTCCCATTCTTCTGTCAGATGACTTTTCCCAGCAGACGGACACGCCTGGCAATCCAACAAATTCCTCCCTAGTGACTAAGAAAAGAAAACCTATTTCAAAGACAAAGCCAACTTAACTTGCACAGCCACTAGAGGGGGTGTAAATCTATAAATTTGCTGCAGTAGATTTAATTTGACAAGCCAATGTCCTGTTGATGCTGATTCATGCCAAAACCAAGAAGTGTTAAATGTGCATATGTTTAGAGAGGTAAAATGTCTTTTTTTATTGTTTGCTTGTCTGTAAAGAATTATTTTGGTTGTGATAAGATTTCTTTAAAATTCATACAGCATTGCTGTAAGCTGGCAGTATCAGGACTGACGCTCCTTAATGCCAGTGTGACTTTTCTGAGAAATTAAAATCAGTGTCTGGTCTGTTACCTGAAGTTCTCTGAGTCCTGATCATTATTGCAGGCTCAGGTGTACAGTTAAGTTTGCTGCAGGTTATCTGAGGTCAGAAGCAGGAGGCCGCGTGTTATCTAAGCAAATTCATCTTGCAGCTCTAAAAGCAACATGCCACATAAAGTATAGTTCAGGAGCAAACAAAAACACCCTGATTAAAAGTCAAAGATTAACAGGCTACACACCCACTGCTTCAACACAGAAATAATTAATTCCAAGTTTTTATATTCAAAATAACCAACATTTTGACACTAGTGCTGCCTTGTTGGGGCTTTAAGTCTCTCAAATCATTAACATCAGTCTTCACACTACTACTGCAGCATCCACATGTGCACGTGTACCATTTAGCATTGGATCCTGACACCTTCAAGTCTAGACAAGTGCATGATATTCTCTGTGGCGTCTTTGCATATTAATTATGTATGTGGTCAGAGGGGATAATGCTGCAGCAGGCATTTACCAGAAGAGCTCTGAGAGAGGTCACAACTTCCTGTTAGAGCATGGGCGTTGTATTTCAAATACATGGTGTGATGTCAGTATTGTCAGTCTGAGGTGCTACTTTTGACAAGACTCAACAAAGTAAAGTGAGTTCACTTCAGTGTAGCTGTACCAACCAGTGACAGGCTTAATGTAGGATTTAATCCGTTAAAAGAAATAACTTGCTAAGTGATTATCTATACAAAGCGCAGTAACATTTGTACGCTGATAAAAAAAAAAAAAAAAAAGATCCCCGCTCTCACGCACCTGTTCAATCAAACACTACCAGCAGCAGCAGGTTCCGCACAAACACACACACCCTTTCACTCTTCAGAGTGCTGACATGCTGATACTGCCGCTCCAGTTTCACTCAAAACTATTTACACGCTGATTCATTTTTAAGCAGTAAAAAAGAGACATTCAAGATTAACCAGTAACCCTCAAGTCATTTGAAATTCCTTGGATGAATAGCGGATGAAAAATGATGCAAATTAATGTAAAACTAAAGCAAAAAGAGCAGTTACCATGCTTTCCATAATATTCCTCATCCTCAGCCATCTTGAATTTCCTTTCTGGGTCAAATGTTGAAATGTACAGAGAACCCTTTTAGCCTTTTCACAGCACCTATCTGTTCACTTCTTCCTCCCTCTCTCTGCTGGTTTCAATGAGCGAGAGCGGCGGAGACACAGGTATTGTGGAGGAGAAACCAGTCCAACCTGTCCCTGAATAGCTGTGAGCGCTGGGCAGCCAGCAAACGCTCCACCTCACACTTCCCCCCTGTGTTTATCCTGAAACAACTCCCTCTTTTCCAATCTGTGCTCCACCTGTGCATTTCCCTCTATCCCCTCCCACCTCCAAAAGACCACTTTCTATCTGGGATTCCACTTTGTTTCTGTATCAAACCAGCCATCTATCCAAACAACCAAGAACTCATCTGCAAGAAGGGAAAGAGAAGCGGCGTGAGCATCGGAAAAAGAGGGTGGGGACTGCTGTTGCGGATGAGGAGGAAAAGCAATGAAGATGTTATCAAAAACATGTGTTTGGAGAAAACAAGGAGGAATTCTGCCTCCAGTGGAGTTTTGTGTCACTGCTGTGGAGGAGGGATGATAATATTCAGGTGTGCAGGATATCTTTGGCTACAAATACCATCACCTGCTTGAAGTGAAATCTCAACATATTGAGTTAAAAAAAAAGTCAAGAATTTCATGATGTTGAATAAAGTTAAACCGACTGCTGCAGCAAATAAGATCCAGTCTCAGAGTGTTTTCTCCCATCTTGTGGGGACATGGCAGTATTGCACTGAAACGGAAAACGATAAAACCAAAAATCCTTCTAGCTCCCGTTTGTTGATCAGACTGTTCAGTACTCAACGGCCAAAGGCAATCAGAGTGTGTTCACAGTTTCAACAAAGAGTCCTCAGAAGGACTAAATGCCAAAAATGTGTTATACAGATGCTGACAGAGACAGAAAATTCATCTGGAATGACTGAACGTTTCCATTCATTTTAGTCTTGTCTCATGGCCAATGTTACTGCACACAGGGATTCCCGTTAAGAGCCCTGCTGTTGCTGTGAATGTCCTAAACAAGAAGCTTTTTCACCAAGTGACACAGTGAAACAGACTGGACGTTTCTGGGGAATTAGATTTGTTGGATGAGCATGACATGACACACAACAACAACAACAACAACATGTGACAACAACAATAGCTCTTAACTTCCATCTATTGTCTTTTCACTGATGCTGAACGTTAAAAACAATCATGTGCAATTAACCTTTAATTTGGTTTTCCTGGACTGGCTGAACAGCTAGCGACCCCAGGTGAAGTAAAACCTACAGCTCCGATTTTTAAACAGACTAAATGAATCATTCAATCATTTCTTTTCTTTGGTGGCAGTGAGCAACAGTTTTAATCTGTTAAAAGCTCCCCATGTGATTTAATCTAATTTAAATGAACCACCACTGTGTAACCAGACAGCCACTGAGCATTCACTGAAATCATTAGCAATACAAATGACATTTGCTACATGTGAAAGTACTTTGATTTAATTATGAAATTTTTCTAATGAGGGCTTATAAGGGTACAAGTTACATCTAATATCTGCATCCATATGTGCGTCTGTGTGTGTTTTGATTGTAAGTACAGTATTGATGCATTTATTTATTGTGTTATCATTGAATAAACAACTGCTAGAAAGGGAGAGATGGTAAATGGAAACACAGAAACTGTCAAATAATACCTGAGACTATTATCATCAGTAAATGTTGTGTTGAAGTTTCTGGTTTCAGCGAAATAAAGTCTAAATTGAAAGTGAGACCAAAGTTGATGTCTTGCGTTGTTTCCCACCAGTGTTTCTTCTTTAGGGACAGCATTAACTTAGTACATTGTCTCTTGTGTCCAGACATTCCTGAGTTTCCCTGCTTTATTTTCCAACCACCACCCTTCCTATCCCTGATCTAAAAGAAACCTGGTTGACCCTTTTCACAGAAGACATTTTGGCATGTAATGGTAAAACTAAACAGTACAGGTGTAAATAATAAAATGCATGATGGCTGAATTCCAATGAGCTGTCTCTGTTTCAGGATCCTGGTATTGTTCATGCTGGCTCACTGTCACACTATCATGGCTTACTGGGACTCCTGAATACACCGTAGCTATTGTTAATTTAATTAGTAACATCAGTGCTTTTCCATCTGTGACAAGTCAAAACATCTGCTGTGAAAAAGGACTGTTCAAATCCAGCAGCGCAAATGTTTGCCATCGAGCACAGTGTCACAGCAGTCATGGATTCATTTGTGACACCGTGTTTGACAGGTCAAAACTTCTGCTGTGAAAAACACTAACTTAAAGTTTTACATCACGTTTCTGGTCTTCACAAACTGGCCTGGGTGTGGAGCACTTTGCCAACCAGCTGTTACTGTCATGTACTGTAAAAACCTTTGAAATGCATTTTTTAATCATGGATTGTTGGCCCACTATGTGAAGGGAAAAAATCTCTGGCTGTTTTGGGGGTTTTGACATCCTGTTATGCATCATGTTAAGAAAGATCATGACCCAAAGTTTTTCTCACAGGTCCTGAAAAGTAAAAGAAACAAAAACAAAAAAAACTTAAGTAAGAAAGTGCAGTATGGTAAGTAAAAAAAATCCCAAACTTTTAGAAATACAAGACTATAACTAAAGGTACTGTGATTTCATAGCCACTTTAATATCATCTAGAAGTTACAGCTGCTGCCCCCCTGCCTGTCTCCCCATGTCTTTCATTACAGTAAGAGGGTGTGGAGCGTTCAGATCTATTTACGGCATCACAAAGGAAGCCTATGAGAAAACAGACCAGTTATCTTCAGAATCCACAGAAATTTGGTTACAAAACTTGGGACATCTATCCCATAATGTCTGGCAGTTTCTAAAAAATTTGGACATGCAATAATTTCACACAACAGCAGGAATATTGAACCATATTTTCTCCAGGATAAAGGAAGTTTATCTAAACTGTCTCTCCCACATAATCCTGTTACAAATTTAACCTTTTAAATGTGTGATCTCTTGATAAACTAGTGACCTCACAACAGTGACCTCTACTACTGCTTCCACTTCTGACAAACTCACCACATATCTCTCTCTCGATCTAATTCAAACATGGAAACTACATGAATTAGAAAGAATTTGCAAAGCCTATTCACTGACAATGGCAAACAGGACGCACGCACAGTGAGATTTTCTAGATTAGATATTCTGATATTCTCTTTATATGACCTCGGTAAACAGACATAAATGACAACAATGCTAAATGTTCCAAGAGACATTTCAATGGACATTTAGAAAAGTAACAGTAGCAGTTAAAAGTTTCAAAATAATGTGCTGTTTTCCTGTAGAGAAATGTTCCTCATCAGTGAAGAGTCAGTGGGATTAGCCAAGATCAACAGACGCAGCTGCTGACTGGTAGAGGACAGTGACTAACACAGCAGATAAATACAGAGGATAGATCTCTGGGATGGTCCTGCTTCCACATCTAAATTACTCTGTATTTGTATCTCTTTCTCTGCCCAAACTCATTTTCCCTGACCTTAATAACCAATCAGTCTCGCACCGCTCTGAACATGCCTTTGTATTTCAGACTGTAGGCAAGTTGGCAGGACCAGTAGACAGTTAGCAGAGTCACATGATCCTGCTTGGGTTTTTAGGGTATGATGAAGCACATTTAAGTGGAAACGGATGGCTGTAATGAGAGACATGTTTTTGGCTCTTTGTTAGTAGTAAGTAGGAAAAACTGTAAAGTGCAGTGACTGAACTGAAAGGCCAAGAAGTAAATCTGTACATGTAACTGAAACAAGCTTTAACAAACATGAAAGAACGGTCAGACAGGCTCAGGATCAGGTTTCAAACTGCCCTCCTAAATTTGTCTTATAATTACACCTAATCTCCACCAGGGCATGGCTGCATGGCTGCATGGCTGCTGCAGATCCTGTCATTGAGGTTTCTTCATATAGCTCAACCTGAAATTACTCCAACATGTGAAACTGTGGCCAATCCTACACTTTACTCTGAAATACTCTCCCTGTGGCATAATAAGACTTTTGTCCTTGTCCCCTTTTAGCTGGTTTGTCAAGAGTCTTGACATGCACTGAGATATATTAATGTGTTTGCTGCACTAATGTTTCCAGGGCCTCTTACCTCATACCACTGTGATTTCTTAAGTGAATGTGCAGCCGTTCACTACCATCACCTCCCATGAGTCTAAAGCAATTATCTTTCTCTTCTGATGCTACCTATTTGTCGTCTTACTCAGTGTCAAACTGTCTGAATCCTGCCTTTCGTGAAGGGTTGGTAATGGTAGTCAATTAGCCATCATGTGGCAGGCAGAGTGGAAAAGGGTGTGTGCAAAAAAGAGGAGGAAAACACTGTGTTAAAGCCCCATCATGAAAGCCAGCAGACAGAGGACGTGCCTTGTATTGTTTTCCATTTCTACTTGTGGAAAAACATCCTAAACCAGTGATAAACTGGCAACCTGTCCAGGGTATACCACACCTTTTGACCAATGTCAGTTGGGCTGGACTCCAGCCCCTCCAGACCCCCCATGATCCTCGAAAGGATAAGCAGTATAGCTAATGTGAAAAACCTACAAAAAGCTAAATATGTTCAGCACATTGCTGCAGAAAACACTTCATTTTTGTATACAAAAGATGATGTTATTAACTCTAAACTAAGCTTTCCAGGAGTGAGCATGCTCCTTAAACAGGCCACGTCTTTACTGTGAATCATTTATTGCACTTCTCATGTAAAAGGCCTGCTTAAGAAAGAGCTGAACCTGCATACAACAGGGTGTGTCACTATATAACACATTTATAAGGGGCACTGGACGTGAGGAGGGCAACCACAAACAAGGAACTCCAGAGCCACAATCAAAGGAACCAGAGATACTGTACTGAAAGATACAGATACAATCCACTGAGATTAGACTGTAAACAAAATGCAGACTGTATATGAAACTGAACACATGTCTAATGAGACACTACCAAGAGACAAATGAAGACCCTCTTCACATGTTTGAGGTATTTTCTAATAAGCTAAGCTCTATACATAGCTGGGAGTCCGCTAAGCTCCTGTTGCCTGCCATACCAGTCTGAGGAATGTGGCAGCAACTGGTCAAGCAGCAGGCAAACAGGGACATTATACACTCTGACAATATACGAGGCAGTGAGGACCAGCAGCCTTACTTACAAGCACGGTCATTTTTTTAAAACAAAACAAAAACATGCCAAAAAAAAACAACAAAAAAAAAACTTCCCATGTCTTCACTGTAACTGCGTGAGAAGAAGTAAACTCGCTATTTTAAGTACATGGTTAATAATTAAAAGCATGAGTACAAGTCAGAGAGAAAGTGGTTCACCGGTACCAGCTAACGTGAGACAAAATAAAACAACAACAGCAACAACAAGGGTGGTTAAGTCATTAACGACTCATCTCAGAACTATCTGCGATATCAGTTAGTAACGTTTTCGATTTGCACCAAAACAAAACAAGCTAACGTTAACTTACGGTCGTTGAGTGGTGATCCCGGGACTAATAAAGTGAAGCATGCCCGTTTTGGGCTTTAAATAATTACCATATTTCGTGTTCTCCTCCAGTTCCATGATAACGGGCTGTTTCTTCTGGACCAAAGCTGCTCACAAGCGACGACTACAGCATATTTTCAGCCTCGGCGGACGTTACCGTGCGGAGCCTCTGACAGTTTGAACACTTCGTGTAAGTCCCCTCCAAAATCTTGACTGCCCAGCTAACGTTTAAAGGGAGACTCCTTAGAGGAGAGAGCGGACCAATCAAAACGCAGGACGCGATGATTGACAAGTCGCTCAACGAATCATTGAGAGAAGGCGGGAGTTTATATTCCAGGCGACTGGGTTCGTTTCAAGTACCGTTAACTGACAGCGTTACTCTACATGTAAGTTATGACCCTCTCACGACAATGGACCTAATATGAATAATCTCAGTAATTAGTGAAATATAACGCGATCTAGATTATTTGAGGGTGTCCATCATTAGTCATTTGCAGTGAAAATTTGTCTTCATCAGCCAAGAGTGCCGCAAAGCAAAGGAATGGCAAATCTTTTATCACCCTGATGAAATGCAAGACAACATTAATTATAAACGCAATCTATTCATTCATAATTCAACTTAGAGACTAAACATTGCCTGATCTGACTCTGCACTCTGTGAGTCACGACAGCCGCTTGTGGGCTAGAGAGGAGGTGTAACGTCTCATCTCACTCCAGTAAAAATAAAAATACCAACCACGATTTAAAAATGCTCCAGTGCTGATTAAAAAAAAACTGCGTTCATAACTGTGCTCGGGTAAAAATACATAAATATTATCAGCAAATTGTACATACGTTTTTTTAAAGTAAAATCAGCCAGTATGCAGAATGGTGCTTTCACAGTATTATTACTATACCATTGTAGTGTATGAATTGTTTTCTTTAACTAGCAATAAAACATTCCTCCAAAATTAAACATCTATTTGTGTTAGCACAGAGAGTAATAATCAACATGTAAAAAGCAGCTGTAAATTGTACTCCATGGCTCTGGAGGGAGTTCTCGGCTTGGGCTTGCACACTAGATGCAGGCTCCTCTGCTTTGATTTTAACGATTCTGTCTCTTGTTGGTGTATACCAACTTCATGGAAGTGCAATACAAAATCACTAAATCGCTGCAGTGCCCCTTGGAGATGTAGCTAATAAATCTAATAAATAAGTAAATCTAATAAATGTAGTAGAATCAAATGTATTTTATTATCTCTGTGAAATGTGTCCTGTAGCTGCATCTGAATTTGTCAGCTTAAATAGGCTGTTAGGATGCTCTTTCATAACATGATTCATAATATTTAAAAAAAAAAAAAAGGTCCAGACATGATCAAAAAGAAATTTCCATGACATCAGTTGTGAATGTTTAGACAAGAAAAACAGGCTACATAATACAAACCAGTGGTGGAAGTATTTAGATCTTTTACTTAAGAATAAGTACCAATACCACTCCATTACTACTAAAGGTTTCAAATTCAAAATCTTTCTTCAGTTAAAGCATTTTTCCTGATCCAGACATTCTATGACATCCTGCCAAGCCCAACAAATCTCCACACATGGGGCAAGGCTGAGACACCTTCCTGCCCCCGGTGCACTGGGAGAGGATCCCTTCAACGCCTCTTCAGCAGCTGCCCCAAAGCCCTAGCAGATGGACACTACCGCTGGCGCCATGACCAGGTGCTCAAGGTAGTCGAAGAAGCAGTCACCAAAGCAATTCAGTCCAGCAAACACTGCAAGAGGAAGAGGTCCATCACATTCCTCGAAGCTGGAGAGAAGCCCCACTCACACCCAACAACAGGATCAGCAGGATCACTGTCTACAGCCCCGGACTGGCAGCAGAGAGTGGACCTGGGGAGACAACTGAAGTTGCCTGGCCACATTGCTTTAACAACAGCAGGCTAGACCCGGTCATTTTTTTCAGATGCCAACAAACAGGTGATCAGGTGGGAGCTGATAGTGCCCTGGGGGGAGTGCATGGAGGAGGCCCAAGAGAGGAAACTTGCAAAATACAAGCAGCAGGTGGAGCAGTGCAGAGAATAAGGCTGGTGGGCTCGCTGCACCCCGGGCTGCCGAGGCTTCGCGGGGCGCTCACTCTGCAAAGCTCTGACTGGGTAAGAGATCTCTGCAGCAGCAAAGAAGGGGGCCATATGAGCCATCACTGAAGCTGCAAAGAGGGCCACCAGGTGGCTCTGGATAAAGAGGGCAAGCCCATGGCTTCTTGCTGCTGGGATGCAAGTCCAGACCTGATTAACTCCAGCTGGGTCACCTGGGCGAGGGGGTCTGATGTTCAAACACCTGAAACCCCCCATGACCTTAGGAATATCACTGAGGATGCATCCCAGCACATCTGAGAGAAATGTATCTTATAAATGTATTCTAAAAAGAAATAAAGTATAAAAATAAAAGCACCTATTTTGCAGGTAAATAGTTATAATATTAATAATTTAATGTAGCATCCAGACAAAGAGTTGTTGGGTGGTTTAATTCACTGTGTAGCAGTGCATCCTATTTTATTTGCTCATTCTAGGTTTTTAAATTGTAGTTCATAGGAACTGTGTCAGATAAATGAAGCAGAGTAAAAGGTACAATATTTCCCTCTGAAGTGTAGTGCAGTAGAAATTGCATCAAAGCACTCTACAAGTGCCTCAGAATATATTGTGCAGAATATGAGTAAATATGTACTTCTACTTTCCACCACTGATACAAACAAGTCTCAGGTCTCTTTTATTTACCAGTTTTTAATTATAGGCCTATGATTAATTTAACATCCATTTGAAAGCAACTTCATTCAAAAACCCAGTGGCACAACTAGTTACAATAAGATAGAAAATCTTTGAAGCCTCCTCCAAGCAATATTCAGTGGAAAGATCAACTTAAAAAAAACAAACAACTGGAGTGCTCAATCCTTATAGTATATAGTATATTATAGTATTCTACTATCTGGATTTAAGAGGATGACCTAGTAGGAACTTGGCACGTACTGTTATCCTTCCATAAATGTGGAGTGCTGTCATTCTGGGAACTCAGACTTGAAGGTGGCCACTCCTCCATCATTCACTCCCCTTTTCATGAGCCAATCAGGATCCCTCGTAGCAGCTGAAGTATCCCCAAAAGGCAGCCATCTTCAGTGATGATGACTGGCCGCAAACAAAGAGTTTATCCCTATTTTTATGTCTTCGTCTCAGATCTTACATATACTACCTTCACATGAATAAAAGGTTTCATTTATCACAACATTAGATGACCACCATTTAATCAATGGGAAATTGTTTAATGATAACGCCTCACTCAGCATGGCTCTGCATGCAGCGTTGCGTGCTTTACGTGATGACGTCAGCTTGTGTTTTGACGTTGTGTGTCGCTGCACCGTCAACCTGAGAGGCAGAAAAGGGAAATCAGGACAAGGGTTGCTGTCCCACTTAACACGGGTAAATGCTCCTTCGTTATCTGCCACCGTGGTTTTAATTGCTTTTCTCAACACATATTACTCATATAGCACATTTCTATTATAATTATCTGGAAATTATGTTGTTAACACAACTGCTAACTATCGTGGGCTAGCGCTATTAGCTTGTAGCTACAGTGAAGTTACTTAACGCCACAAAGGTTAGCTCAGCTAGCCTAGCTTGGCTACATACCAAACCTGGTTGCCTCTGTGTGGGGTAAGATCTGTTTGCTGTGACACATTGCCTCATTAGATATTACAGTATTTGGCATGAGTCAGTGAGAATGAAACCGACCTATCAGCAGTTAACAGCATTATACTGTTGTTTCTGACAGCCACTGCAGGTAGCAATAACATTTTCTCATTCTTAAGCCCTACATTCATACATGAAAAAGTCACTCAAAGTCTGTTGGTCAAGGGACCGGGCACTGGTTCAACATTAATGGCCCACATCCTGCCGATGGTATCACCAGTTTCATTCTTGAAGCTCTTTCCAGTTTAGGGATTGAGTTGTGTTATTGTCCACTGCAAGCTGCTACTTGACTGGCTGTGTTTATTAATTGTAAGACACCACTTTAATCAGTAACAGTGTCTTTATTTTACAGACTCATTTTCACCATGGCATTGAGAAGCGCTGTGTGCCGTCTCTTGGTCAACCCTCAGAGATGTGCCATCATCTCAGCTTCCCGAGCACAGGGAACTGCGGCACCTGCCAGATGGGGTGAGTACAGTGACACTACGCCACCCACAGAGATAACGTTGTTTAAAGGGCGAGTTCACCATCCACATAATTTCAGGTTGGGACCATTGAGCTGCAGCCTCAAGGAATACAGTTGTTAACATTGGTATTTGGTGGTCAGATCATACAAAAAAAACTTACATTTAAAAGCAGTCTTAAATATAATGAGGAAGTTCATCATTGCAGTGCACAGATGTGACTGCTGTTTTTGGCTGAATTATGTCCACCAGCTGTTTTATATCTGATGCTATTGACACTAAAGTATTTTAACTCAAAGTACCATCTGTATGTCCTTTATAATTTAGATTTTTAAACAGTGTTTTATCTTCCTGCTTTTTTTTTTTATCACAAATACACACATTCTATCACATTTATTACTAGAAAACTTAGTAACAAATGAAATACTACTTACATGTCTTTTATAATATATTATATATAACATAATATTTTTGATTTTTTTTGGTTTATATTTTCACAGATGCAGAGAAGACTGAGCAGAAGTCTAAAGCGCGTAGGTCTTGATAAAATAGTTAATTCTAGATAACATTTTGAAATTGAAGCTTTATCCAGAACATATTTCCAACTCTGGTTTTAAGGGTTTTGAATTGTTTCTTTACTAAATGTCTGATAGCTAAGGTCCAGTTTGACTGGCGTGATGCCCTGGACCTGGAGGGCCAGCTGACTGAGGACGAGATTATGATCAGGGATTCCTTCCGGACCTACTGCCAAGAGAAACTCATGCCTCGCATCCTGATGGCAAACAGGAATGAAGGTGACAAATTAAATGCAGTCCTTCATTTATTTCTTAATTTGCTTTGCTCATGCATTATGTCTGTGAGTCTGAGTGTTTATTGTAATTACAGTTTCTTAATGAAATCCTGATATTAGTGCAACAATATCATGACTTTGTCAGTTTGTTAACATCCTGTTTGTTGAAATAAAGACATGCAGCTCCTGTAACTTGCCCACATGTGACGTCTGTGTGTCATTTTCTTTCAGTGTTTCACAGAGAAATTGTGTCAGAGATGGGAGAGATGGGTGTGTTGGGCCCAACCATTAAAGGTGAGTCTGAACGAGTCCACGTGATTTGACACACACCATTCACACTGTTCACTACTCACTGCATGCATGTTACAGTGGCAATAATATACATATAGATAATAAATAATACATATGCCAGATTTCTCTCTCATAAATGGACTCTGATCATCTGTGCACTTGTCATCTGTGTTTGTTGTTTGTTTTTGAGAAGTGTGTAACTCCTCTTCCTGCGTTTACAGGTTACGGCTGTGCAGGGACAAGCTATGTGGCCTATGGTTTGATTGCCAGAGAAGTAGAGAGAGTGGACAGCGGCTATCGCTCAGTTATGAGTGTGCAGTCGTCACTGGTCATGCACCCCATTAATGCCTATGGCACAGAGGAGCAGAAGGAGAAGTACCTCCCCAAGCTGGGTAAGATGAGAACAACAACATTAATCTTTCAACAGTTTATTATCAGTCAACAATAGATTGAAGAAAACTGAAATGGTTCATGGTAATAACATTTTTGATTCTGTTCTGATGAGTCACTTTACATTATATTTTATATTTTTATATTTTATATTTTTATTTGCACCGTGGGTCAGAGAGGACAGTATTTTCAATTGTGCTGTATGTCCTGTATGTGTAGCATAACTGACAATAAAGCTGACTGTGACTTGAGGTCTTGGTTAACTATTGGTCTGTAATCACCCCTCTGTCTCTCTGCCACTCCCAGCTCGTGGAGAGATCCTGGGTTGCTTCGGCTTGACGGAGCCAAACCACGGTAGTGACCCCAGCGGCATGGAAACCAGAGCCAAATACAATCCGTCCAGTCGCACCTACACTCTCACTGGCTCAAAGACATGGTGAGTAGTTTGCTGTATATGTGGAAAATGTCAGAGAGGCTTTTTGAGAAAATGTCTGTCAGTAGATTCTCATTGGAAGAGGAACTGATGTGGAATTCAAATTTCACCCATTAAAAAAAAAAACACCTCTCTGCAGTTTCACAAAAATGGACCATTAAAACCTTGATGAAGGCAGGAATTATTATTGAACTGCATTAGTTTAAGCTAGGTGTACTTCATAAACTAGCAACTGTGTATATATTATGCTAATGTGATATTTGTGGTTTGTCTGTTAACTCACTCTGCACAAAAAGCTTTTTCTTTTTTTTAAAAAAGGCACATAGGATTATAAATTAGGTTTTTTATTACACATCACTGCAAGAGCAGAGATGTGTGAACGAGTGCAGATTCAGAGCATCAACAATAGAGAGCACAGGGGGAAGATTAACAGTGAGAGTCCATTTTAATCATAATTCAGTCAAATCAAGTACCAGCACGTCTGTAATCACCTTAAAAGTAATAACATGGTTACATAAAGTGTCTGATTCTAAGGTCAGTTTTCAACTGTTTTGACTGTATCTGGTCACAAAGAATAAATGATCTGAACTGCATGCAACACCACAACCATTTTTAGCTCAGTTATATGTTGTGTTTCTTTCTTTCACCTAATTTATTCTTTAAGAATTTTGTATAACATTTCCTGTTTCACAAATTCAAGGTTTATATTGTCGTACAGGACCCGATATGTCATCACTTGTCCACAAGGTGGAGATCTTCACAGATAAACTACTGTGTAAAACTCACACACATACCAGGGCTTACTAAGGTCACATTCGATGATGTTAGGAGCATATTTATTCTATTTTTGATCAGTTTCATAACTTCATGAAAATAAATGAGTCTTCATATGCTGTACATCGAAGACAAAAGTTGCCCTATAATGACTTTAAAATGTTTTTGTAAGTGAGGAAATATGAAAACAGATTACAGTACACTTTCTAATCCAGGTCTGACTGATTCTGTTTGGTTTTCTGTCAACACGTTAGCAAGTACCCACCATCATACTGCAGCCTTTCAGTATCAATGTTCTTCACTGTGCACACAATAAGCCGTCTCTCTTTACTTCCACCTTCAGGATCACCAACTCTCCAGTGGCAGACATCGCTGTAGTCTGGGCCAAGTGTGATGATGGGAAGGTGCGTGGCTTCATCCTGGAGCGCGGCATGAAGGGCCTGTCCACGCCCAAGATCGAGGGGAAGTTCTCCCTGAGAGCCTCCGCCACCGGTATGATCCTCATGGACGATGTGGAGGTTCCAGAGGAGAACCTGTTGCCCAAAGTCTCCGGCCTTGGGGTGAGTGGAGTGAAACGATGAATAATATTGATGCAGCATCCTGTTTATGGATGATTCATCTTTGTTCTATTACATTCAGAAGATACCTGTGAAATACAGTTGCACAGTTACTAATGGGTGTTTTAGCTTAATGTGAAATTACACATTACACTCAGTTAAAATCGTTCACTACATACAGAAGTGATCACTTGTCACTCTCCTTTGCTGCTTCCAGGGTCCTTTTGGCTGCTTGAACAACGCCCGTTATGGTATCGCATGGGGAGCTCTGGGTGCTGCAGAGTTCTGTTTCCATGCAGCTCGTCAGTACACACTCGACAGGTCAGATGTCACAGATGACAGTTCTCTTTACACAAGTGTCTTGAGCGCCATTAAAAAAATTTGAAGAGTCAGTTAATTTAAAATATTTACTTGTTGCAATATGTTACCGAATAAACCACTAAACAATGTCTGTTGTTGAATTGACTTATTTAATTAGAACAGATATCTTCATGACACTTAGTGGATTTAATTATTTATTGATAACCCTGAGGATAACACAGTGTTGTTGTTCTCTAAACCAGAATCCAGTTCGGCGTGCCACTGGCAAGGAATCAGCTGATGCAGAAGAAAATGGCCGACATGCTGACGGAGATCACCATCGGCCTACAGTCGTGTGTGCAGCTGGGACGACTCATCGATGAGAAAAAGTAACTTAATCCTCAAACTAGAGATGGGATGTCACATGGTACTAGGGCTCATGCATCAAACCCCGTGGTCACTCTTACAAAATCAAGCTGTCGTGTGATTGGGCTGAACCAGACCAGAGCAGGGTTATAATTACTGATTGTTGCAGACAGTCAGAAAGAACAGTATCAGACACAGTATTTAAGAATGTGACATTAGAGAGTGGCCACTGAGTGCATTGAATTAAATACAAAGATAAAACTGACACTGAACCAACACTGTATGATCAGAGATTTTAATGTGTTTAAAGAACTGTGAGATTTATCTATTATGGTCAGCTCTACTGTCTAAAATATGAAAACCAACAGCCAACAATCTACCACATCTCACACAGAAGGCCCTGTACACTCTCTAATTAAAAACAGTTGCAGAAACAAATGTAGTGTTTCCTCAACAGAGCTGCCCCAGAGATGATATCCATGCTCAAGAGGAACAGCTGCGGTAAAGCCCTAGACATCGCCAGGCAGGCCAGAGACATGCTGGGAGGAAACGGCATCGCCGACGAGTACCACATCATCCGCCACGTCATGAACCTGGAAGCTGTCAACACATATGAAGGTGAGGAGGAGTCGGAGGAGGAGGAGGGAGCAGTAACCTGTCCTGTAGGCCTGTTTGAGTTTAACATTTGCTTTAGTTCCACAAGAGGCTTGAATGCATATACAGTAGTACACATTAGGTGGAATGATGCCAGAAGGTTTGAATGCATTATGAAGTTAGACGAGGACTGAACAGATCATGTAACAACACACATTTATGATGGGGAATATACCAACTATTAATAGCCGTCCAGCTGCACATGTGTTCCAGCTGTTCAGCCTGTTTGATATCTGCTGTCTCCTCTACCAGGTACTCATGACATCCACGCCCTGATCCTGGGCAGGGCCATCACAGGACTGCAGTCCTTCACTGTGGGCAAATAGATCCGACCTCTCAGCAGATACCCGGCCAACAGGACTCGGTCAAGAAGTAGTTTTCATATAGTTTGGATGAAGTGTCATCTGCATTATGGCAATGTTTGTTTTCTCTCAGGTTTGTAGAATATATATATAGAGTGTTTTATTTTGAGAGAAAGAACAAGTCAAGTCTGTCCCCAAACTTGTGAAGTATAATTAATTCAGACGTTGATTTTCAAATTAAAGAGGGCTATTTTTCTACTCTCAGTCACAGCAGTGTGGCAGCCGTTTCTTTTTCAGCTCCCTATTCCCACTTGTATAGAAAAAGTCAAATTACTTGTATAGACTTTCATTGTCATTCACTGTAGCAAAGAATGAACAGATTGAACGAGGTCACGATCCAGATTTGCTGCCGGTCACAGATGTACGCAAAGTCAATCCTGTAATTATAAAGCAACAAAGCATAAATTCCCACAAATGATTTGGAACCACCTGTGAAGCTTTTGTGTTTTTAATTTGATCCAATTATGCAGCTGCTGTCACCGTGTAATTGGTGAATTCTACAGTTACTATTGTTTGGTGATTACTTGTAGCACTTTACTAGCTCGAACACTAAGATGTCATAAGTTTGCATGGTTTTCCAGAGGTCAAAGATTTAAATAAATAAAAGTAATTGAAGTGTTTCAACTGTCTGAATGAAGAATGAAAAGCAAGTTAGATAAGGTGAGTCACACATTTCTAGCCAGCTGTTGCACATCACAGTGAAAGAAATCATGACTGTTGAGGTGTCAACATTTCTTCTCCTTCATCAAAATGCATGTCTTTGAACTCATGTAATTATCATGAGGTCAGAGAGAAGACTAGAATCAAGGCTTTAGTTACTGAAAAAGCACAAAAGATGATGTTGACGAGGCATTTTGTTGTTGATGAGAAAAGAGAGGGAGAAACATTTGTGAACAAGGTTTGAAGATCTGCAAACTGTCAAACCAGGAGTGAGCAGATGAGATGTCAGTGGGTAATAATCAGGCTAAGATACATAGTATGTAGAGTATTTGACACAATAATGTTGCTAGTGGTGAAGAAAGTTCAGCTAGTTGAGGGATTTATATAAATAAAGTATTTGGTAAGAAACCTGCAGTATGAATTGTACAAAACTGGCAAAATCATCCCACTTGGGCAGAAGCAGCACAACACATGGGGTTGATGTGAGGAGCGTATAGAGCAGATGGCTGCACTTTACTTTGACATCACGTAACTTTGCACCTGTGCTGCCATCAGGGGTCACAAGTGTCAAAGTGTCCTCCCCCGGGATGCTCAGGTTCATAGCATCCTGCCCTTCAGCAGGATGCAGAGGGCAGTGACGCAACACAGCTTCGGTGCAAAATGAGATCAACTCTGAACTAAAGGGAGATTTGTAGCTTCTTTGAATCAGCAGCTTTTGCTGTGATTTGATTGAAGAGTGTTTGGACAGAAACAGTCTGCAAAACCACATTATCCATCGTTTGAGCTACGTGTCACTGCAGTTATCATCTTCAGTGACTTTGTCGCAGTGTCAGGGTCACACCTGTGTGACAGTGATGATGTGTTATAATAACCATCAGAAACAGTGAGGACAGAGTCATCTGCAGGAGCTCGGGGGCCCCCTGTTCTCTCTTACTACAATAAACATGTGGAGCCTGAATGTCTTAACACAGGTGCTGCTGTGGAGAAAAGCACTGGATTTAGGGATTTTGAACAAAACTGTCACAGAGCTCAATTTTCCCTCAAGCTGAAGGAATCTAAAAGCAAAGAGTCAGAAGTGTTAAACGAACAGTGGTGGAAGAAGTATTCAGATTCTTTTAGTAAAAGTGGAATACAACAATATAAAATAATCCATCACAAGTAAAAGTGCTGCTCTCAAAAATCTACTTCAGTGAAAATCCATAAGTATTATTAGCATAATATACTTAGGGTATCAAAAGGAAAAATAAAGACGTCTGCATTTTTCAATGTTTGACTGATATTATATATGACATTAGACTAATACTGATGCATCAGTGTGTAAGCAGCATTTTCCTGTTTTAGCCGCTCAAGGTGAAGCTATTTTTAACTTCTCTGTGATAGCAGTCCAGTGGTTTCCACCCCATCCATCCCAAGGACAAAGATAAATCTGAAGGTTCATGAGATGATTAATGTTGTATGAAAGAAAAAAAACCAAAGTTGTGCTACATAAACTGTTTCAATTTTTAAGCACTTTTACCTAATTTACCTCTGTTATTCAAATGAAGCTCTTTACGAGGTTAGGAGATGAAATCTCTCTTTGGTTGAACTGTCGACAACTCTGATTCAGAAATCTGAATCATCATGACCAAGAGGCACAAGCCCAGAAGGCTGGAAACCACTGCTTTACTTGGTGATTTATTTTATAAGATTATCATGTTTTTTAAGATATAATCTTAATCTATAAAGTGAGTAGTAAATATATCTGTCAAAGAAATGTAGCAAAAAGTTGTAAAGTAGTAAAGTAAGAAATGTGTTGGGAAAGATCACAGGAAATGGGACAGGAATAAAAAGTAACAGCACCTCTGACACTTTAAGGGCATTTTACAATTGATATGTCTATTTTTTCTTGAGTAACATTTCTCAGGACTTTTACTTGTGATGGGGCATTTTACACTGTGATATTGATAGTTTTACTTAAAGGAAAAGTTCGACATTTTGGGAAACGTGCATGTTTGCTTTACGTACTATTCAAGATTCTGTATGGTAAATATGAGGCTATCGCCCTCCATGGCCACCATGGTTCTGTCCAAAGAAACAAAGTGCACCAACTAGCACCCTTAAAGAGCCGGTGTGCAGGATTTAGAGGGATCTATTGGCAGAAGTTTTAGTGTATAAGGAGAGTTTTTTCATTAGCTTAGGTTGAGCCCTTCATATCTACATATACACATATCTCCTTCATGGAGCCCACCTTGTTGCACTCTGCAACCTCTCCACTAGATGCCACTAAATCCTACGCACTGGTCCTTTAACGCTCATATGATACCACATCATACACATTGTTTAAGCTGTAGAAAAAGTTTGGTTTCAGGGAAGGTCATCTAAGTCTCCACCAGGGAGCTGAAAAGCCTAATTCTCAAAATGTTAAGCTGTTCCTTTAAGAAATATCTCCTCCATCAGTGATGTTTATTATGAAACTGGTTCCAAGTTAAGTTGTGATGCAACAAAACCCAGGAATAAATGTTCCCTCACAGATATCCAGACACACTCTTTCCTTTCATCCCTCACTTAAAGACTTTCTCTCTCCGTCTTCACCTCACTTCATGTCCAGGACAGTTAAGGAGACGTGAACCCCACAAAATGTTCTCAGTGCTGAGCAGATAATCTCTGTTTTTTTTTCTCTCTCTCTCTCTTTAAATCCATCAGGGCCTGAGGGATGTGGGGGTGGGCAGTGCTGCGGGACAGATAAAGACCTCCATCCTCTCCAGCTTCATTGCATGTCTGCCGCTGCCACTTTGAAGTGGAGGGAATTAAAGAACCGGCAAATCCCTGGCCGTACATGATGCCCAGGCGTGTTCTACATGGTGCTTACATAAGGAAATTGCTTTTCCATTTTTTTTTTGACCAATGGCCTTTCATCTATTGGGCATGTGTAGATGTGACTCACTGTGACAAATTGCACCCCAAATGGTCTGTGTGCTCTGTGTCCTTTCTGTCAGGGATGATGGAGGCTGGCGTGGAGGTTCACTTGTGATATGAGATGAAATGAACTGTTGAAAGAAAGAGGGCTGCTGTCCCCTGGATTCGCTCTCGCTCTCTCATATCCTCTCATCCACACATTAGCAGCAGCCATGACAGTCTAATACTCAGATAATTAGGATGCTTTTTCATTTAGAATAATCATCTGGATTATAACCTCAGTGAGTTAGAAGCGCTGTCAAATGATAAACCTTTGAAGCTGATCCTCCGACTGCGCCTAAAAACAAGATTATGATTTATTTGGGATTTGTGGTGCAACCTTTGTGGGATAGATTAAATGCACATCTTTGATTTTAAATGAGATATGACTCAGATGATGCTACAGTCTGAAAATGTGCAGGTTAGCTAGGTTATAAGAGTATCACCAGATACTTAATGTAACAGTAATTAACCTGGATCTGTGTCTCAAAATATGCAGTGTTGGGTCCTTGAATTTGAGGGAATTGGGCCTGGAATTTGATATTTTAGAAAACATTGGGAAACCTGTCTTTAGTGGGATATATTCTATGTGATATGTGATATGTGATATGTATCGATTATGAAGGTTTTTGACTAATATGTCCTCATCTGGAAAGATGTTTAGCACATCTCACATCATGCTCATCAACAAAGCTCCTGACCAGGGGCTGGGGTGTACGAGAAACTGTTACACTGCCCTCTTTGGTTTAAAGTTTCAAGTCCATCACATCACGACTATTTGAGTGTGGTCAGATGCAAGGTCTGTTGCACCTCTATAATCACCCCCAACAGTGATGTCACGATGTACTCATCACACAATGGAGTACACTGTGACATCACTGCTTCGAGCTGGAAACTTAAAGGTGCCCTGCGGAGTCTTTGACCACCAGTGGCACTATAGAGATGTTTTTAAAAGCGAGCTGCTGCACCTCCTGCTGTTAGCCTCATGCTGTTCCAACAGACAAGGAAGAAGACCGTGTCTGCTAGATGTAAACAGTGCAGGATTTAGAAAAGGCTATGGATACTGTATGAGTACTGCTCTCAAAAACCTACTTCAGTGAAAATACACAAGTGTTATAAGCAAAATATACTCAAGCCACCAAAAGGAAAAGTAAAGACTGTTCTGCATTTAAATGTTTGATATATTATTATATGTGACATAAGATTAATACTGATGCATCAGTGTGTAAGCAGCAGTTTGCTGTTTTAACTTCTTTCTGGATATAGACAGACAGATAGATAGATAGATAGATAGATAGATAGATAGACAGATAGATGAAGGGCCTCAAGGATAGGCACCATGTGTATTGGTGAATAAGTCTGAATCTAATCCTCACTTTTGTTTATGTACAGAATAGTGTAGGCCTACCTTTAACTTTTTAAACCCCGCACCTTTAAAACAACATGTGTCATTCTCAGGTAAAGTGGTGCCTGTGGAAGCAGTGACTCTGGCTGTATTTCTGTGTTGTAGCTGCTGCAGTGAGGCCACCCTGCGGGGAGGGCGTAATGGGCTGCAACATGGAGCAACTGTGTTGGTTCCAGGTCTTCTGCCCTCCTCCTCCTCCTCCACACCCCGGCACACCTTACATCAGGGAAACTCTCGGATCAGCGCAAATAGCTCCCTGCCCATCGGAAAGGTCTTGGTTTGTTTCCTACGAGGAGACTTATCGGTAACTCGGGGGAATTAAGGGCAGCGCGGCAGCGGCATATAAGCTGCTCCTGTGTCAGAGGCATGTGGAGGGAGCCGCGGCGCAGCGGTCAGGGGGCGGACCCGGCACACGACAACCTGCAGGCAGACAGCAGAGCCTCACTTCAGCACCGAGGACAGAGCCGGAGGGAGCAGCTCCGAGCGCCCTCCACCCTGCAGCTGCTACACCTGTGGGACTCACTGAGCCGGGAGCAATCATCCACCTCAACACTTGGATGGGCTTGGAGCTGATAAACAAGCTTGGAGGTGAAATGCAAAGTAATCAAAATGCTTTTACTCCTGTTGGTTTCATTTCATTTTTGACACGTTTCTCTCGTTTCCTTTGCAGAATTGATCTACTTTATTTTTGCTCCATGTGAGGAACATCACTGTGGTCTTTGGAGGATGGTCCGGTTCTGAGTCCACAGGGGTTCTTCTCATTTGGAATAATAAACATCCCTAAACATGAATGGCTATAATTTCACCGGTCTGAACTTCACGGGTGAAGCACAAGCCTACCCGTACTCAGCGTCAATAGAAGACCCCCTGTACAGGCAATACAAGCCCCCAGTGAAGGACCTCATCCCTTTGCCAAAGGCAGTGCTGTACCTGCTCATGGCTGCCCTGGTGGTAGTTGGAGTTGCCTACGCTATAATTGGACATCTCATCAAGGACCTGGCCATTGACATAGCAGGTAAAATTAAAATTTCAGACACATTTACACTTTTATATGACATCATTCTCATTTCTCACACAGGGCTGTTGGTGCCCATATGAGACATAGCACATCTGGCTGCATGTTAATAATGCCAAAGGAGTAGTCATGCTCTATTTCAGGTTAAGTGTGGTCACATGCAGTAGTTGCACATTAGCAGTGTTTAGCCTTTGTTTGTCAGATGTGTCCCCACAGCTCTGTATCCCTTCATCAACAGGTTCCAGCTGTGTTCAGATTTTAAACTGGATGTTATCTAACACTGTAAAATGGGTTCAGCCATTTATCCGTCACCTTTAGCTGAGTTTCATGGCTTTTGGCTATTTAACTTTGTTCACCCATTAATTTTAGCTGACGTTATCTCACCATTTATCCACTTTTAAACCAATCATTGATGACTTTTAACTGATGTCGTCTATTTTTTTTTACCCTTTATCCATTCGTTTAGGTAACTGCTAATCATTTTCTCTCAACATGTCGAGTTCATGTGTTTTATTAAGATCATAATTTTTTTTTTTTTTTTTCATTTTTCATTACTGCAGACTTTTTTCATGAGTTACTGCAGACAGAGGTACATGTACCTGTGGTAGGAGATCACTGATCTCGAGCGTTGTCTTACCACACCTCAGTAGCCACTTACCTCACATCCTTTTGTTATTGGGGGTTTTATTGGATTAAATCTCTGATCCATGCCTCCCGTGTTTAGATTGCATGTTGGGTCCTCCTGGCGATGAAGATGTGGACAAAGACAACAACCCGCACCGCATGGCCTCCAGTCATCCTCCCTCTGCACATCCATTTGCCCACAATGCCTTCCACGTGTGGGACCAGGATGACGTCGTCATCCCCCTGACCCATGACGAAAGCCCCCAGAACAGCCCACTGCTGCTGGCTGCCATTCCCTACATCCCCTCTTTCTTCCCACACTCCCACAGCCCGACCGGTCACAGCCCTCTGGCTTTCTCTGGCAGCCCAGGACCAACCACAGAGACCAGCATCCCGAGGGAGATCTGATCTTAACAAGGACTATGATCATGAACAGCCTTTGACCCCTAGTATCAAAGTGCGGGAACCCCAGCACATGTAAAACCCATGCTGATATGACTGTGAGATACGATCAGTGAGAGTAAATACTTGAGATATGTGGCTGTGAGGAGGTCGTTGTCATATATGCAGTGTGTAGAAACCCCTCTCATGTTCCCCTCCTCTGCCAGCAGACATACAGTAACTCTGGGAAATCAAATGCAATAACTACACTGTGTCCACGCTGTAAATGAGAAAGTGTCTCACACCTGTCATATCAATAGAAAAGTCAGAGCAAACACCCTGAAGGACATCCCAAAGACAAAAAGGATTACTGAAGATCACTGGACATTGTCTCTGTGTGCCTGCGCTTCACTGAGAAGCTGTTAGACATGTTAGATGAAGTTTAGCAGCTACTACATGTGTCCTGGGTTCAGTACAGCAAACCCACTGTCTTACTTCTGTGTGGATGAAATAAAGGTTTTTCTAAACAAAGCATGACGCACTGTAAGAGTGGAGCTGGAGCTACTGTGTGTTCAGTGTGAGTGACTTATGTTAGTGCCGGCAGGATGAGAATGAAAGATTGTCCATCTGTTGTACCAATATAATCCACCTGTGCAACAGGAGCCGAGCGGCAACAGATCACAAACTGTGGCACTGATGTTACTGCTGTTATAATGTGTGCTTTATGTTCTGAACAAAAAGAGAGAGGGGATGCGTATCTGTAGTTGCCACAACCACAAAGCAGCCTGCAGCCTGTAAACCAGACCGACCAGCTGGCTCTCTCACATACTTCAGTAAAATGTTATTTCAAGACACTGAGGGATTAGCTTAAGACAGAGACTTAACGGAGTTCCAGCAATTCAACATGTACACAACACAACTTAATCCTGCAGCCTTTATCACAGGTGTCACACACACTCATGGGTTCCCCTGTCTGGGACTCAGAGCCTATCAGCGAGAGCTTACAGCACAGCAGTGCATGGTGCGTGCTTGGAAAGTGAGCGAACATGTCATTTAAGACCAGCTCACAGCAGCGTCTATTCCTGGATGTCAACGTATGTTTATCAAGGAGAGAAGAAAACTCACAGTGACTCAGTTTGCAGCTGCTTTCACAATCACTTTAATCAAGTCAGAAGAAATCAAAATCCAGAGCTCTGGTGGTCTACTTGCCTCAAAAATATATATATTTTTTTTCCAGACAGACAAACAAACTTTTTATAGGCGGAGGTAAAAGGATTCTGGGAAATTTAAAGCATTTGCAGGAAGACTGAACCAAGAAACTCATCATTTTTATTTACAACTCCTGTCGAACCAGTGTCACGTAATCAGTTCTCACAGCAACAGCTTAGTAAGTTAATTCAAGTTCTGAACTTTCTCTGACCTTCAGTCTGGAGTCGTGAAATGAAGGAAATGTCACTGTGCCTGTGTGTGGTATCAGAGGAACCGTATTCAGTGTGTGGTTTGAGAGGAGGACTGGCAGATATCAGGATGCCGCTGCAAGTGAAAGTTCTTTTTATGGAGGATGAAGGATATATGTATTTTACCTTCATGTAATCCTTCATATACATGTATATTTATAAATGTATGTATGTATAAAATGCTACTTCATACACACATGCATATAGTACCAGTCAAAAGAGGCCTCATTTACAAGTGAGCCCTGAGTACAGAAAACTACAGTGTATTTATAGAAACAATGACTGGTGTGTATATTCAAATATACTTTCAAATACACACAAATGCATATTTAAATCTATCAAATCATGTAAATCTGTATTTCAGCATATTTGCATCCTAGGATGTATTCATATGTTCAGACCTGTATATAAAGCAGCTTTTATATATTAACACAGTGGCAATTGTTGAATTCAGAAATACATAAACATGTCTGTCTGACCACCCAACAAATCACTGTGTGCAGACACACGACATGAGCTTGTTTAAGAGGTGATGATGGTCAAATGTAGGATCCCAGATCTTTGGAATTACAAACACAGACAAACTGTTAAATTACATCCAAACTCTTCTCTGGCTCCTTCCAGCACAACCGAATATAAAAAAGTCCACTGATCTCTATCTGGAAATTAACACCATTAAAAATCTTCAACAACATATTGTGGCCTTGGAATTATCTTTATATATCTTATATGTATCATATATACCTTTATGTTCTGTACACATTAGTAATTCATTTTCAGATCCTCAGTCTGTTATAATTATGTGTCTTTACTTCCAAGGTCAACTAAATATGTGACATGGCCAAACCTTTGCATACAACTGTAAAGTCACCTTTTTAAACTGGGACAGACAGAATCTTCTGAGATATTAAGAACAGATATGTAGGTAAAAACAACAATTTAGCAGCATGTCCCATTTGAACTGATAATTCACGTTTCAAATTCAAGCTTTACAATAATGATGGCCGCTCTGCTCAGATGAAGCCCTGGCTCTCTGGATTAGTTTACTGGGACACTGCTGAGACACTGCCACTGTCGTTGATCACAGCAGAGTTTTTCCTACTATGTGAAAATATTGTGAAAAAAGGTCAGACCCACACTCAGGTTAAGTTAGTGACAGATGACCAAAATCTTCTGCAACTCACAGGAAGAAACCAGATTTTAATTTCAGAGTCCAACATGTAAACATGACCTGCTGTCATCTCTAAAGAAGTCACAGTAACTTAATCTAGCATGATCCCTAATAGTAGAAACTTGCTGTCCACCAGTTTCACCAGCTCTCTGCTTAGTCAACATTTGTCATTCACAGCCTCTTTTGATAAAAATCTAATTCTAAAAATCTTTTCAGCTCCTTCAACCTGTCACAGACCAGTGAGGTGAGGCTGGCAACGCTGCTTAGCTTCACAGCTGAACTTTACAGAAACAATCGGACAACTCTAATCCAATCACCATGACGTCACCCACTGTTTTAAAGCCTCAAGTTTGTAATTTGGTTGTCGCCATCTTGGTTTTTTGAAACCAGAGAAATACATACCCTGCATTATTGTGCATCTTCCTCTAAATGGACCATAATTTAAAAAAAAAAAAAAAAAAAAAAAAAAAATAATAATATATAGCATCATGTTGTATTGAAGAAGACTTGAAACAAGCAATTGAGACCATAAACTCATTAGGAAAACATTTACTGAGGTAATAAATCAGTCGCGTCCTGATGGTCATTCGATAGACTACAGGTTTAAGGCTCTTAAGCATTGGCTTCACTTTACAGACCTGGAGTCCCCCCCCCCCCCCTCTCAATACAGTCCATGCTCTAATCTAACCTTCATCTTTTTACAGCCTTCAATGCATAAAGGTCTAAATAAACCTACAAAGTCTTAAGCCATGTAAACATACTATATTTAAAAAAGTAACCAAGATTACATACATCATGTTTATGACAAGAAACACAGAAGTCAGCTTGTATTAGTATTTGACATTTTTTAATTGTGTTTGTCACATTCCCAGAGCTGAATGTCCCCCTGTACAAGTAAGTTGTATCTGTAGTAACTTAATGTAAAAAAAGAATAGGGATCCCTGGTGTGTAACAAAGTCAGGACTCACACTGATGTTTTATGTAGCAGCAGAGCATCAAGTTCATACAAACGCTGATCCTACACGTTACAGCCCTTTGAAAAACTGAGATCTGTGAATGAAGAGAAGCCAAGGCCGTCTGCTGGGACTCAGGATAACTGGCAGCTGGAGGGATTTCTTAAGTGAGAGTCAGATGTTACATAGTAAAGTCTGTCCATCCAAAAGATGAATATTAATAACAGCTGGGTGAAACTCAGGAGTCCAGTCGACAGATGGGGCTGTCGTAGACCATCTGCAGGTTCACCTTGTGTCCCACCAGCTCTCTGATGTTGTTGATGCCGTATTTAATCATGGTCGGCCTGTGGGACAGAGGAGAGGTGAGCAACAGTTCTTGTCGTACAAAGCGTAGCCATTACAGTGTTTGTGTCGTGTCTATTCGAGGTCTGACAGGTCAGAGCAAAAACAGAGGAGGTGGAGGGGGATTACTCAGTGTGGATTATAGAGCCTTTCCCAGTTCACTCGCTCCAGTTATTAGCTGAGACAGTTATCCTCAGTGCAACTCAGAAATCACTAGATTTAAATTAAAAAGTATTCAAAGTAGTCTGACCAACAAATGATCATATGATGAAGTTAACCTTTGAATAAACAGGGAGCTGCTGAATATGCATTTAAAAAGAAAAGAAATGAACTTGATTTGCTGCAAACAGCAATAAACAGTTTATGATCACACATGGAAATAAATAACATAAACAGTAAATTAAAATGATGTATACACAGGAATAATCCTCTGCAGACAATGAACCTAAATATCAGATATGTGGGTCAGATGTGAGCTCAGCTACAGGACTGATGACGTCTACAGACACACACACCTACCTTTAATCCATACACATACAGATATGCTCCCTTTATTAAAACACATGTTTTCTTCCAGCCGACACAGCAGTAAAATAAAATGCAGGTCAGATGTGATCTCTCAAAGCTGCAGAGACATTTACATTCTCTCTGTACACAACTAAACATGCTGCTGTGTGTTCACCTCTCCAGAGACAGGCCCCAGGCGATGACGGACACGTCCTCAGGAAGACCCATGGGCAGCAGCATCTCTGGTCTGAAGACCCCAGAGTTTCCCACTTCCACCCACTTCTTTAATCCTGTATGTATGAAATGATATGTGATACAGAGCTGGTGGAACAACCAAACCCACAGAGGAGAACTGCTACACAAAGGCAGAGAGGGAAGAAACAAGTGATACAGCGACTGCCTCATTGACTTATGTGGAATAACCAACTGAAGATTGAAGTTAATCAGAAAGAATATTTCTCAGTTACAGAAAACAGCTTGTGGAGACAAACAATTTTGTTTAAGCTTAAACTTAACTTTAGCACAGCTAGAAATGATTAGCTCAAGGCTAACACTAGCTTTGATTTGGTCTTGCGTCTGGTTTTATAAAAACAGTGTCATTCATGGTCAGAAAGCAGCAGCCAGGCGAACTGACAGTGACACAGGGACAACATGAGCTGTACCTTCATGGTAGCTGAACACCTCCATGCTGGGCTCTGTGTAAGGGTTGTAGGCAGGCTTGAAGCGTAGTTTGGTAATTCCTGGAAGAGAAAGACAGAACATTTTATCACCACTGTCTGCAATTCATTCAAAGTTTACAGGGACATGTAGCTGCCCAGTTATAATTTTTAAATAAATGTAGTGTTTAAGGCTTCTGAGTGATGGTTCTGTATATTTACATGTCTTACACATCCAACATAAGCACAACTAACCCTCAGGAACACTGAGCTTTTTGCTCTAATATATTTCCTGACCTAGTTTGGTGAAGAACTGATGCAGGATGCCCATGAGGTCTCCCAGTGTGAGTCCGTAGTCGGCCACCACACCCTCTATCTGGTGGAACTCGGCCAGATGGGTGGCGTCTAAAGTCTCGTTCCTGAACACCCGGTCAATGGAGAAGTACTTGACGGGGGTGAACTTCTCCTGGTGGATGGCGTAACATGCGTGGGGCGAGGAGGAGAGGGGAAGAGCTTCGTGGTTAATGACAAACACACAGGGAGTACATGCTGTACACCATGTGTCCAGCTGTTTCTCTAACAGTTTCCGCTCTTCTAGGAAAGCTTTCTGCAACTTGGCTGCAGGGATTTTCTCCCTTTCAGCCAAAAGAGCATTAGTGAAGACCGACACTAAGACCCGGCTCAGAGTCACTGTTCCAAGTCATCTCAAAGGTGAGACAGCAGCGGCTTCATTCTCCAGCTTCTTATTATGCAAGTGCCCTTAATTAACAGACCACCAACTTCCTCAACAAGTGAACAAGTGTGTGCCCTGTATGTGCAACTGACCTGCTGAGCAAGTTTATACAACATGCGTGCGCTGACTGCCGTAGTGTGAGTGCGGAGGATGTTCTTCTGAGCCTCTTCCATCTTCCAGTCGTATTTGTACCTGAAACAGCAGGACACAGCTTTGTTGATGCTGCTGCAAGATGCAGACACAACAACTATAATGTAACCTGTTCTGAGAGTGTGTGATTATGTCTCACCCCTGTGAACCAAAGCCTCCCTCTGAGTGGACCTTCTTCACTCGCTCCAGATAGTCCGGTGGGAACTCATGAGCGAGTGCTGGGTCTGGAAAACAGTAAAAGATCAGCATGAATCAGTTGGACTGGACCCAGAGAGCACGAGACACCCACCCCCACACAGAGCCTCTGTCTCACCTGACAGGAAGAAGGTGTCGTGCTGGTCTCTGGCCGGGTGCTGCTGAGGCTGGAACAGGGAGTCGAAGTTCCAGAAAGAGCTTTCTATGAAGTTGTTGGTCGGCATCTCAGTGAAGCTGCAGAGAAACAAAGTTCATTTTGTTTTTTTGCTCTTTAAAAAAAAAAAAAAAAAAAAAAAAAAAAAAAAAAAAAAAGGATGTGTGGGTGGCTTCCTTCACTGCTACTCACCCCATCTCCAGGAAGATCTGCCTGAACTGTGTTCGAACCTTCATCAGTGGGTGCAGGTGGCCACAGTCTGGGGCTACACCCATGGCCTCAAAGTTATAGGGCTTAAATTTCTTCTCCTTCCAGTTCCCACTGCAACAACAAGAATAAAGGAGAGGCGTTAGAGGAGGAAGGACTGCCTGCAGCTTTGACTCCAGCCGTTTCAACAAACCACAGTATCCTTGTTTCCTTTTCAGTAAACAGGTTTTCACGCTATCAGGTAATAAACAATAACTAAAAAAAAAAACCACCATCATCAGAGGGTTTATTATCTGCAGCCATTAAATCTACGGTGTCCACAATCGGTGCAGGGAAGTAAAAGCACCATCAATTTGAATTTTGGGCAACATCTGGATACAGCTTTTAGCTAAATCCCCTCTATGATATGATTTCATGCAAACCTGAGACGAGCCTTTTTCATTCTGCTGACATGTTAATACCTCAGCATGGAAACAGTCTAAGCTGTACGTGTGTCCATTATTTATCCTGATTTTCATTTCAAAGTATCTCACAGAGAGTGCCTGTCACAGGGTTCTCTACATTTATCAATAAGATACAATTTCTGATTATTAAATGTCAGTTACAGAAGGAAAAAAAAAAAAAAAAAGCTTTGAGTTTCAGAAAACTTGTTTGTTTGTGTGGTTTAAGTTCTGAGAAAAGAGGCATTTGAAAAACAATGTTCAGGACCTTGAATTTCTGAATTTAACATTTTTCCAGGACTATCAACCTACACAACTCCACTTTCTCTGTACCGACGTGCCAGTATAAATAAATGAGATCAGTGTTTGCTCCTGTTATGCTGATTGATGTTTTTGGTCACCATCATTTTGTTCTGCCCTGCCTTTAGGACAAAGTCCTCATCTTTGGACTAGTCCCCTTTTTATGGGCAGAGGTTTCTCTGTGTCCTCTGTTTGAGACCCTGCACACCGTCACTGACGGACAGAGGAGGGCAAACAGGACACGAGTTCCAGCTGTGCTAAAGTTTATATTAAACACAGGTGATTAAAAATACTTAAAACTAGTCTGGATAAGTAAAGAGTGGACTCACGTGGCGATCATCTCGGGCGTGAGCTCCGTGTCCTGTTTGGTGACAGTGGTGCTGAAGGAGTTTCCCTTAGTGATCCAGTAAGTCTTCACCGTCCTAAACACAGAAATAAAAATGACTGCAAACTACCATAAAGACACAGTGGGTGGTTCAATAATGGGAGTGATCCCCTGTATGAATATTACAGATTTAAACATTAAGATCTCATAATAACAACTGCTGACAAAGAAGTGCTGATCCAACTCTACTGTAGTTCTCAGTGGAGAAGGAAAACCAAACCTAAACTCAGAACTGAGGATAAACTGTTCAGTCTTGGTTTCATCAGACCAGAGAATCTAGTTTCTCACAGCCTCAGAGTCCTGTGGCTGCTTCATGTGTCTCTCACTGAGGACAGGCTTCTGTCAGGCCACTCTGCCATGAAGCTGCAGTGATGGTTGTCCACACAGGATCTGTGGAGCTCATCCACAGCGACCATCAGGTTCTTGGTCTCTTACTGAGACCCTCCCCCCCTGATTGTTCAGTTAGTCTGGGCTCAGCTCTTGGAAGAGTCCTGGTTGTTCCAAACTGCCTCCATGTAAGAACGATGGAGGCCACTGTGCTCTCAGGAACCTTCAACACAGCAGAGATGTTTTTGTGTCCTTCCTCGGATCTGTGCTGACACAGTCATGCCTGTGAGCTTCCTCCTCATGGTTTGGGTTTTGCCTTTTATAGACAGGTGTGTGATCAAGTCCAATCAGCTGAATTGACCACAGGTGGATTCCAATCGAGGTGCAGATACATCTCAAAGACAATCAAGAGAAACGGGAGCTACAGGTGGGAGGAAAGGGTCTGAATAATTGTGTCAATGTGATATTTCATTTTTTCCTTTTTTATAAATTAGCAAAACTCTGTTTTTGCAATGTTATTCTGTGAAGTGATGAGGGTAAAAACACTCTGTTAATGCACTGTACGTGTATCTTAACTGAGGTGGACACGGAAACAGCTTTCAGCAGAATACAGTCCAATACAACAATACAACAACACAACAATACAACAACACAACAAAGCATAAAAATCTCTAAATGAACCAAAATCTAAACAATAAAATCTGAAAACCGATCATTTTAACAAAGGTTTTATTCATTGTTTTTTTTCTGGTCATTTAAAGTCTAAATCGATGAAAATAATCGTTACTTTCAGTCTTCATTTTTACTACTTTGTCTAAATTAGACATGGCATTATAGTCTGCATCATTTATTTAATGTACGTCCATGAAGAGGATTTAAACTGTGGAAAAAAACAGGTTGTGACGTATTTGGTTACTTAGTAAACCGCACTGCAGCCTTGTTTTTTTTATGCTCAGAGGTAAATATTTCCTGGTAAGATCTTCTCTAAGAAGAGCGATGCTCAGTTATATCAGCTTAGTGCATCTCTAGTCTGGCTAACAGAGGTTGCTTCTGAGTAAGAGGATTATAGAAGAATATGCACCTTGGTCTCAATCCAGAGAAAATTTCAGTCGTCTAACACCAACATCCAAGATGTAGTCATCCGTTGACATTCAGAGTTTGAAGTTCTTGATTAGTTTTGTATCTATATAATGACCAACTGTAGTACAGAAGTACAGAGGAAGTATTACTGATGTATTTTGAGTGTTCAGGTAACACCATGATAAATCCAGCAGATTTCAACTGCATGTTAAAGTCTTATTTTGTCTACATTTTATATATCAGACGCTAATTCTGCAAACTGACTTCAACACAATAGAAAACATGACAGGAGAACAAAGGAGGTAAATGGATGAAGTGGTTAACATGGGTCAGTTCACTTGAATCTTGTGTAGACTCGGACACACACACAGGATGAGCAGTCTGAGTAACCTGAAGTCAAACTCAACAAGGAAATCAACAGACTATCCACAGATACTCTCAAAATGAGAGTATCAAAAGACTATTTCACAAGTTATCTAAACAAGATATAGGAATAAGGCGACTGACTCACCCAACTGTAAGTGGAAGATTTGATTCTTTAGACATTTTGATTTGTCAGTGCATTTTTATAGATTATCAATTCATCTGCCATTTTTCTAACTGATTGTTTTGTCTATAAAATATTACAAAATAGTATTTTTTTTGTCAAACAACCTTCAGCCAAACAATATTCAGTTTTACATCATAAGACAAAGAAAAGCATCGTCACATTTGAGAAGCTGAAATCAGAGGATGTTTCAGTCATTTCTGCTTGAAATCATTATAAGATTATCAAAACAATTTACTTTTGATCAACTAATCGTTTCAGATTGAATGAAAACTGAGCCTGTAGTTTCCCTCACAGTGAGAGGCTGAGAGCACGCACGCGCACATGCATACGCATACGCACACGCACACGCATCCAGATTTGTTCATTTTCACATATAAAGAAAATCTGATGATTAGGTCTCTTTTAAAAATGGAGGCTTTAGTTATCAGGGACCTCAAAAAATGTTATGTCACATCCATTTAACTTGCTGGCTCTGCACTAAGCCATGATACTGACATCACCCTGAAATGTGGCCGTAGGTATTAAACAGGGAGGGAACTTCAGACTGTCCCAAAGACTCACACCATACACATTATTCATGCACAAAACTAACGCTGCACCTGATTTGCACTCTAACAATAAAACTGCCTGGGTAGCTTATACAGATATGTTATAACACAGAAGGATTTTAGTCAGCCAGCATCTGATGAAATGTTGGTCAGCCACCGTATTCTCAGAATCAGAGATATTTCTGGCAACCTTCAGGATCGTAAGGAGTTACAAAACCAGTGCTGGCAGCAGGAGCAGAGTTTCAACAGTTATAATCAGTTCTCAGCTCCTACCACAACTATTCAATGAAATTGTTAAGACCTGAATCAGTTTCAAATGTAATCCCAACCTCCTGCTGATTTATGGAGACAACCACTGAGGCACAACAAACCTTCTACTGCCACCTACTGGCAGACAGAGGTGCACTTTCACCTTTTATGTCTGAAGGTCTGTGGACTTACACTTCAGAGAGCAGCTTCCTCTTCTTCAGCTCATTCCTCTCCTTCTCTTCCAGCTGAGAGGTGTTGCCTTTCTGTACCAGAAGCAGCTTCTCTCTGACCTGGTCCTCTACGTTCTCCACCTGAGCACCAAAACATAACACAGCAAACACATACACAACTTACTTGTGGGGCCACCGATAACAAAAAGCCACATTAGCAGGTTGTTATGAGGAAACACATACAGTCCTGAATATCCTCGGGCCGCCCTCGTGTGCCTTGTCCACCCTGATCCACTTGTTGGACATGGCCTTGCTGAAGCCGATCTTCCCAAAGGACAGTTTCTACACAGGGACAAATGAAGAAGTTCAGCACTAAAAACACGCCCTGCAACTTACACTGTAAAAACCAACCTTTAATAATTTGTCATAAATGAGCTGTGCAAAGTTAAAACTGTCAGCATTTAGAATCAAAACCTCATTTGTACCAACAAACCAAGCATCATTTGCATCAATCAAGTGAGTGAGTGCTGATAACTTTTAGTTTTAGTAATTGGACACAAGAAAAATCATTTCAAAATAAAACAGGAAATCACAAAAACAAAGCTTGTTTTTTTTAGGAGAAGATCATGATAATTATAGTGTTGAGTTCCTAACTTTATATAATAATAATGATAATAATGTAGATTTTCAAAGACAAAAAAGACAGTTTTTCTTCCTGTAAATTTCCATGAGGAGCATGATGGGAAATACTCTCAAAGGAATCTGTCTTCTGCAAACAGTGACCCTGCAAGATCCCAGTCTCAACAAAATCTTATAGTGTGAGACTTAAAGACTGTGACTTACTACACCTTGTCTTTACATGTGAGAGGGTGTCAGACTTTAGTCTTTGTAAGTCTTTTGGTAGACATTAGTGCAAACGTTCTGTTGACAAGTTCTTTACTTGATGAACCAGAACCAGAAACAATGCATACATTACCTCAGTGTCCAAATGATTGTATACTTAACTCATTAAATCAAGACATTATTATAATCAATATTATACTTCCCAGCATGCATTGTATTTGGGTTATATTTTCCAGACTTGTTTTTACTAGCGTTATGTTTCTCAGATGAGTCACGTGGTCTTTTCTCCGATGACGTTCACTCCCTGTACTCTTTCTCTGTGACACACTTCATCCACAGATTTTCAACCTCAATCCACTAAATCCCTGATTACATGTGGCTGTGGTGATAAATCAATGTGGTGTATGAGAGATCCAATACTGCAACTGCTTTACAAGCCAAACACCTTTTCACAATATGACCAAAAAGATGTAGACTAAACTTGACTTTACAGCTGCTTGCCTTGTTCCTTTGAATTTTCTCAGCTTCTACAATTTCAAGTGTCTTGTAAACACAAGAAACGCAGCTATTCAGTCTCAATACCAAGTACTAACTACCAAAGTCAGTTAAATTTATTTGTACAGTAGATCACCTCGACCATAATTCTTTCATGTAGTGTTGTTCAGTACATGTACAAACAATCTTTAAAACAGAATCTTCAAACTGACATTAAACAACCAGAATCACTGGCCGTTAGCAGGGCAGCACCTCTCAGATAAAAGCTTTTTAAAAGACAGCGAAAGCCACAGAAACAATCATGATGTGATGGCTCTGTTGCCGTGACCACCAGCAGACTCTGCAGTGATCATATGATAGAGGCACAGCCCCACCAGCAGACCCCCCTCTGGTGCAGCTGCTGATTTGGTGCCCCACTCTTCAACAATTTACTGTTCAGAGACTTTCTAATGAGACTTTTGTTCCTGAAGTGGATGCAAGGCTAATTTTTGTGTGCTTGTCTGTTGTTGAATATGATAATGATAATGAGCATTTTACTACATTGTTTTTTGTTTCAAGTGTTCAGGCTTCAGGTTTCAAAGGCGGCCTGTTGAATATTTAGGTGCCATTTTTCAAGGCTGCCATCCTTCCCCTTAGAGTCTACACCTGAACCCAAATTAGACTGGATGCTCACAGCAGTTTCACCAGGTCTCCACCGGGACCTGTCCACCTGTAGCACTCACCATGAGCTCACTCTGCGCCAGACCCTCCAGCGGGGTGGAGCTGAAGACCCGGGCTTCATGGCTGCCGTGCTCGGCTATCTCCGTGCCCTCACCCGTCAGCTCCCAGCGTTTGGAGGAGCGCAGCTCGGCGGAGATGATCTGGACAGAACAAACACGACCGTCACCTGAACGTCACTTTGACAGCGTAAATCTGAACTGGCTCACTGAACTGTATTGAACTGTGCTGCATCCTAAAGCATGTGGGTCTGACGGTGCTGGGCTTTCTAAACCCGTCAGCTCTGACTGACAGCTCTCGACTCTTTAAACTTGACGTCCTTATTGCATCAGTCACTAAATGAACGATGTTAACGGTGGCAGTCGGACTTCCGCCGCTACTCAGCCCGGGAAACTCACGTCGCCGACAGCCTGCAGACTCTTCACGGCCCCGACGATAACCTGGTGGTCCAGCCCGAGGCTGTTCGCCACTTCCAGGCTGTCCACGCCATCGTCCGCCTTCTCAATCCGCTGGAGGAGCGTCTCCACCACACCGGCGTCCGCCATGCTGGAGCCCTGCGCAGCCAAGAAGAGACCGGATGTGACGTCGTCTTCCCAAAGGCCGAATTTACTGAAGTGGCGAGATGTAAAAACCGAGGAAACGGATTACCGTAAATACTGTAGTCAATTTACTTCTGCGCTGCCCTTTATGTTATTTTGGAAAAAAGTATTTTCAGTTTCCTAGAACATGAAAATGTGTCGATTCTTTCGATTCTGTTGGCCAAATTTTAAAATAAAAATTTATATCAATATGGTAAAAAATAATATCCACAAAGCAGGTCAAATGGTGCATTGATTTGATTCATTTCTGCGAATTCAGATGCTGGGAAAATTATATATTATCTTCATATGAAATGTAATCAGCTCCTATTTTTGTTGTTTTGCATCACAAAGATATGGGGCCCAGAATATATAATATTGTCTCTTGATCTCACAAAAATGTCATTTTGGGACTTTATTGCGCCCAGAAACCCTCTCTAATAGGACACATTTCTCATTAATAGGCCATGAATTTTCCACTTTTTATTAATAGTATCAGTGGTACAAATACTTGAAATTTCAAGTCAAAACTCTTATTAAGACCTCTATTCAAAATAAAAATCATTTATTAATACAAACACACTTTGTTATACATTAACAAGAACAAATCCCACCCAATCAAAAAGCTACACCGAGCAGAAATGTGGATTTAACATCAGAATGTTTTCCAGTAATCTCCAAAACGATTTATTAAAATAACTACATCACATTAGGTTTAAAAAAAAAAGCCAAAATTACACGCAATGAAGAAAGACCGAGCTATTTGGGTCTATTTAATTATTGTTACAAAAAAATACAACAACCTTTGTAGTTTCAAACTACAAGATTTTACTAATTTCACATGAGAAAAAAATGCTGTCCACACAACTCTTTGTAAGAAAGGGAACCAAGTCAGAGCTAGTGAGTAACTTGTAACATCAGCCTTCATATTGAGTGATGAGGATGAGGACTGGTAGCACAGATTAAAAAAAAAAAAACAAACAAACAAAAAAAAAAAAACTAAAAACACAAGACTAAGCACTGACCAGACCACTGAAACAGACCACGAAATTCAGCCATAACTCAGCTCTGACACTCTAAAGTCCAGACATCTCATTTTGTGCCCACATGTGCGACATATAAACCAAAAAGCACATAAGAAGCAAACATGGAAAAGAGCACAGACAAGCCATCAATCACTTTCTTTGGAGAAGGCTTTAGACACTGATGCGGGTGCTTGGTGCCCATGATTCACAGACGGAGTGGTAACAGTCTATCTGTACTGGTAATTCATGCTGCCGTCTCCTCTGCCGTAGCCCACTGGGTTGTGGTATTGAGAGTGGTTGTTCCCGAAGCCCTGGTTGCCTCCTCCTCCCTGTGAGTTGTAACTGGACTGGTTGTTGAAACCTACAAAGAAACAGTAAAAGAAATTTATTGTATTTAATGTGATTTTTTTTTCATTTAATATTTAAGGACAAGTACTCAAATTATGATTCCATATGGACAAAGCATACTGTTGCCACCATGACCAAAAAAAAAACAAAACAAAAAAACCTTATCTTAATAAGATGTCCTGACAAGACAAGCAAGAAAAGGTCAGATAACCTGATGTTAGGAATGATATTTTTTATTTTTTGCCAGAGTAAGAAAGAAAAAGGGAATGTAAGGAGATGGAGAGGGGTACGACATGCAACAAAAGGTCTGTGGCAGGAATCAAACTGTGGACATTGTGGTTACGTGGTATGTGCCTTCAACATTAGGGAACCCCAGACACGCAGCTCCTCTCTCATCAGCACCAACACCCAGCTGTCTATCCGTGAAGGGACTGGATTAGTCTTCCTGACCATATACTGCACCGCTCTAAGCTACAGACCATTTACATTAAAAGGCATGGAGTAAATTTACTACACGATCCACACCCCCACCCCCTGACTGAACCACAGCCTGGGTTGTTCCATTTCCAAGAAGTACAGTTTTACTTATATATTTTTAAATGACAAAACATATTGTACTTGTGTAACATGGTGGTTACTCGTAACCACTCTTAAGAATAACCACAGGTGTATGCGTGAGTCATTTTATGTGTCAGCCCTGTGGTAGACCGGTGACTTCTCAAGAGTGTATCCCTGTGACACAGAACTGGAAAAGTGGCTATAGACAGAGGATGAGGATGATTAGAAGGCTTTTTTTTTTTTTTTTTTTTTTTTTAAACTGTGCTTCATCCAAAAACATGAAAAAAACTTAAACCATGTAAACCTGTATTTATTTCAAGAGGATGCAGACTCGCTTCAGGCACTGACTGGATCTCTTGTTTTGACAACATATGCAAGTTTGTTTTAACAGAATATTAACTTATAACAATTGATTAAGCAGATGTGTTGATTTTCTCTAATGGTACTGTTTCATAATATACAACCACTGAATAATTTGATCTGCAGTCACAATAAGAGCATGTCATAACATGAAACTAACTTGTTAGAATTGGAGAAAGATCTGTGGTGGAACCTGTTGTGTTGATTCTATCTCAGATGAAGCTCATTATTTGTTGTTGTAGATGCATTATTTGCTATGTTATATTCATATGCTTGACTTAGTTAATCCTAGAGACTGAATGAAAAATCTGTGTTCCACTCTATCTTCCTAGTTAAGACACAGGCCCTGAGTGCCCTTCCATCCAGCACCAGAAATAGATTAGAAAAGTACAAACAGTAGCTAATCCGTCAAGTGATGAGAACATCTTGTGTATGTGATAGAAAACAAGTCGAACCAAGGCTAAAGAGTATCTATGAGAGGAGACATGGGAGATTTGTTGTATTTCCTTGAGTTATTCAGTCTTGTACTGTGCAGAGTAAAACTCAGGTCTTTTGTATGAAAAAAGGATCTTTAAACTGACCCTATACTCAAGGTGATTTTTTTCCCACCACAGATCTCAAAACAAGAACATTTTCTTGTAATAATTAACAGAAGAAATTATTTTGACGTGAAGGCAGCAACACTGAATGGAGATTGTTTTTTTACTTTGACACAGTTGAAGAACAATGCTCCCACTTATGTTTTAACATAAAAAGCTGATTTTGACTAGATAAAGTGATGTGTTGTTATAACAAGATAAATTAAGGCAGAATAATTTGGTATCGAGTGCTGTGGAGAAGATGTCACAACATGAAAAATCAAATGTTCTCATAATAAAAAACAAACCAAATGTGTTTTTCATAACGTCCTTAAAATATTCCTTGAACTCACCTTCATAGCTGTAGTCTTGGCTTCCTCCAGCACCCCCTGTCACCTGGCTTGGGTAGGCAGTGCTGTACGAGTATCCACCTGTTCCCCCCTGGTTCTGGTTGAAACTCTTCTTTCCCTGCCCATAACCCTGGCCATACTGGTTATAGGAGCCCTGCCCTGAGGGGCTGCTGGACTGGTAGGCCCCTGCAGATCCACTGTTTGCCCCTGGGGGCCCTGGAAAGGGTGACTTTCCTCCCTTGTGCATTGGAGGTTTCTTTTTGGGGACCTTGGGGGCAGAAGTGGCAGTGTAGGCGCCGTCATTCTGGTAGTATGAACCATAGGAGCCCTGTGCTGATCCTGGTGCTGTGCTGGCTGGAGGGCCACCTGATGGGCTGCTTGATGCCCCGGCTCCTCCATTTGTGCCACCATTGTTGTAGTAATCTAGGAAATAACAGCATGGCACAATCTTAAAATGGGCATAAGTTATCATTTATGACATATTTTATCATCTACTGCTTATATATTTGCTCTGTTCAATACACTCAGATTTAATTAATTCAGACCCTGGAGTAAGACAGTAGTGAAGGATGACATTTATTTAAAAAAAAGACATAACATATAAAAACAACTAGAGCAAGAAGTCTTCTCTTCCCAAACATACATGAGATTTTCCATTTCAACCAGTCTGTGTGCAAACCTAGTGCCAACAGCCTCAGTTCATCAGTGCCTAATGCCGTTACAGATGGGATGCTGCAACTACCACACACTGCCAACGTTAAGACCATCATGCATTCAGTGTAGCTATGACTAAACAGTGTTGCTGATATGACACAGAAACAGCAGGTTTTACAGAAACAGTGTGGCCGTTGTTTTCAAAGCAAGACAGAAAATACAAAATCAGCTTAATGAATGAAGTGACAGAAAAGGCATTTAGAATGAGATAAAAAAAAAAAAAACAATTCATGATTTTCTCAGTTTTCTCATCTAAGTAAACAGTATGGAGACAGAGATTAAGACCAGGCTGTTGTGGTCTTGACAATAATCCAAAAGGCAGTATGTTGTCCAGCTCCCACAGGCTTTCACTTAATCATGATCCAGAAACAAGCCCCTGTCCCGTGTCTGACACAAGGAGGCAATCTACAATAAATCAGCCCTGTGGTTTAGGGAGGTCCAGGTGTTCGGGTACATCCACGCCAAGTTGAGAGAACAGAAGGTGACTTATGGCCACATGCATGCAGTGGCAGATTGTCTCCCCGAGGTGTCAGGATATGACAAGTGGGTTGGCAAGACGGGGCGGAGATGTTGTTGTCACTTTATTCCCAGGGTTGCGGACTCGGTGGTGAAGGGAGTTCATGATGCTGCTGGAACACAATTGTGTATTTTGTCCATTTTTATCCTCTCTAGAGGACTGTTTTTGATTTTCTAAGACTGGGGAAGATCTATGTCGCAAACTCGTGGTAGCCATAGCAGTCTGAGACAAAGTCACCTAAAGAGTGAGACAGGGCAGAGAAGGGAAGAAAATATCAAAATTAGATTTGTTTATTTTTTTCTGCCATAAAAGTGGCAGTCGAACGACTCATTTGGTCAGATCGCATTTAAAGTGAGTTGTTGGGTTTTTTTCAGTTTTTTTTTTTTTTTTTTTTTAGATTTCTCTGCTCCTGTCACGCTCAGGTAGGTCAGTCCTCAGAACAGGCTGCCAAAAGGAAGAAAAGGGGTTCTCATAAGAGGGGGGCTTGTCAAAAAACAGATTCAATCCTGTGGCTTAAAGCAGAGAAATGTAAAATCATTGAACTGGGAACATCCCAACATGTTTCAGTATTATTGTGTGGTCTTGTTTGCTGCACTCTGGCAAACAGTTTTCTGCATAAGGCTACGTTCTCTGTTCATGTTGTTAAAACACTGGTGATGTAACGGCCTTTTTTTTTTTCCCAGGGTCCTGGGCAGATGCACCATCCCACCACAGGACACAACATCATGTATGCTGACACAGTGGTTCAGACATTTGTTTGCATTTCTCTCTTGGTAAAGGAAAGCCTAACTGCAGCCCAGAAAAGAGCACATATCCAGTCACACCAGGATTATAAAAGGGGAAAATGAACACTCACTGTATCCGGAGTTCGCATTGTTCCCGTAACCATATGTTCCGAAGCCACCTGGAACAAGACACAAATTTAATATGACACAGTCCATCAATTAATCATGTCTGCTAACTGTTTAACTGTGCAAACACTATGTCTGATACACAGAAGTGTGTTTTTACCTCCTTGGCCGTAGCCTCCTCCGTTATTGAAGCCCCTGCCCCTTCCACGACCTCGTCCTCCTCTGCCTCTGCCTCTGGGTGCAGCTGCGTCTCCGCCTCCAGAGGCTCCCATCATGCCAAAACCTGGGGTGTGCTAAAACAGGAAACAAACATTTCACTTGTTTCTCTCAACGACGCTTGAATTCTCCTCACTTGTTGTCAAAACAGTATAAATTCAATATATCTGCAGATATTGTGGATTTTTTCTGCCTTTCAAAAAACCATAAAACCTTCTTTACATATATTTGTGGAAACAGTGTTTAAGATTTAAGTGTTTAGTTGGGCGTTTCCCTCAGCATTGGTTGACTGACATGTGAGGGTCAGCATCAGGAGACACGCTGGTAACTGTACAGTGTCAATACAGTTAACCTGTGTAGCCTATGAATGTTGATACAGAGAGTTGGTTATGCAACATTAGCAATTTAAATCATCTGTACTTTTACAACATTCAACATTGGGGAAAATCCATCATGCTGTTAAATTGTATTGTCCAAGTAAGCTTGTTAACATGAGCACTGATTCCCATTAAATTTTATTTTTTGTTTTATACCAACATCTGCTGAGTCACTGGCAGCTCTTACACATGACTACACACAGCTGTTGCATTCGTCCCACATGATGCAAAGGAGGGAGATCTAGCTGAATGAATTGTCTCTTCTTTAATGGGTCCAGTTTGTGACAATTTGTAGTCGTGTAACCTCAGTATGTTACTCTGCGATTTGAATCACAACACAGAGTGACTCATGTTTACAGATGTATCAAGGGATTCTGAACCCACACACGGCACAAAGCAACAGCTAAGCACTAGGCTTCCTGACTGGAGACTGCGCAGCCACTGGAACTGAAGTAATATCATTGACCATTTTTAAATACCCAACACTGTTAGTCAGACACAAAACTTTAACACTGGTGAACACTAATGTTGGGGGTGCCATCACCACAGAAAAAAAATTAAGCTTACATTTGTTCTTTTTGGAAACTACACGTACAAACAAGTACAGAGGTAAAACATACACCAAGACTACATATTGTCATCTCTGGAAAAATGTATTTAATTTCAGTTCAACTTTACATATGTAAAGGGTCAGACAAGGATTTGTGTATGCACTAAAAAAACTAATTACTACTTAATTACTGGGTGCTTACCATGGGTGGTCCCTTTTTCTTTTTAGCAGCCTCGGCCACAGAGCCATCAGGGAAGAGCCGTTCCAAAGCAGCCAGGGCAGCATAAGCCTTGGCAACCTTCTTATTGGATCCTGTCCCCTGGAACTTCTGACCGTCAATCTCCACCTCCATGACGAAGCGTTTGTCATGACTGCCACCGGTCTCTGAGATGAGCTCGTACTTGAGGCCACGACGTTTCTCATTCAGCTCCATTACGGGGTTCTTGCCATGTTTAGTCAGGATTGGTCCCTGTTGGCGAGCAGTCTGAGAGGAGAGGGAGAGGGTCAGTAAAATAAGAGCATTCAGTAGTACAGTAAAAACCCCAAAACGCAAAGAGAGTAGCTTCATACCTCTACAGCATCAGTGGTATCTGTGCTGGCTGCTCCTGTGGCAGCTGTGGTTGTTTCCACGGGTGTTGCTACTGGCCTCAATTCTTCCACAGTGGTAGCTACCGCCGCCTCCTCTGATTTCACCGGCTCAGCCGTCTTTAGTTCCACTCCTGTGGGCAGACCCATGTCCTGCAGGACCTGAAATTGTCCACAAAAGAGTCACTACTGTTTCAGTAAGAAGGAAATGTAAAAACAGTGTTAAATCTTAGTATTTATTTAATATATAATGACCCCCTGCAAATGCTGTGCTCACCTTTACAGCTACGTGCAGCTTGGCAGTTCGCTTGGATGGACCAGAAGCCTCAAAGGTCTTGCCGTCCACTTCTACAGCCATGGTGAAGACTGGAACATGAACTGGGCCAGTCTGGGAGATCAGTTTGTACTGGAGACCTGGCTTCAGCTGATTGAGCCTCATCAGAGCGTTCATGGCCTGGGGGGGCTCGGCCTTCTCCTCTGGAGCTGGGGGAAAAGACAGAATGAAGGTATTATATCACCCATAACAACAGCACTGAACACAATAATTTTTTGAAAGGCTACATAAAATGATTATCCTTATTAATAAAACTATTGGTTATTTTTTCAATCAGTTGATATATTAATGAGTCTATAAGGATAGGCTATCTTCACACACGATCACAAAACACAACCTCAATCACAATCTTTCTTCCCAATTATGTTGAGAATATCAGACCCCAACCAACAAATGGACTTATCTTTTTGCCCCATTAAAATCACAATATTGCATTACTATTATTATTATTATTATTATTATTATTATTATTATTATTAAAGACACTGTTTTCAAAATGGTCATGTGAATCAGTGTCTGAAATCCCACAGTGTCCACAGCCTTGAACAGAACCATATCCATAGCTAAACACAACGTGACTGTCTCAGTCGCCTCTTTCCGTCGTTTGCTGCTTTTATCATTATTTCGACTGCTCTCCTGTGTCAGTCAGTGGTAACTTCAGGGACCTTGTGAGATACCGGTGGGGTGTACTGACCCGAGTGAAACATTGGACATGTTCATTAGATGTTTCCTTTTAAGGAAGCTGAACTGATTTGTTGAATTACCTCTGACGGGCCAACCATCACTGACAGAGTTTAGACACAACTTTCCTCTGAGAAATATCTGATGTTATTGGGACAGACCAGGTACAGTTGGTACAGTGGTAAAATTCATGATCTCTATTTGAATGTAGAAACCCTTAAGATCAATTACGACAAATTGTCGGATTGTAGTAGTAACACCGAACTGAGGTGACTTTAGTTGTGGATTATTTTCTGTCCACTGACTAATTGGCTCAACAAATACAGAAAAAAAACAGAGAGATAAAAGAACACTTACATTTCTTCTGTAGCTTTTTCTTCTTTTTATTTGGGCTCTTGTCATCAGTTCCCTCCTCTTCCTCAATGGGTCTTTTCATTGGTGGGGCATAAGCTGTACTGGGTGGGATTTGCACTGAATAGCAGACACACAAAATTGCGTTATAAGAACATACAAGGAAACTTACTCAACTGGACCTACAGCATACATATAAAAAAATAACCAACAGACTGTGGTGTGACTGTTGTGGATTAAATATCACAGGTAAGCTCGTCCTGTTTACCTGTGTAATCAATAGGAGTCTCACTACGAGGTTTCTTGGGCATCTTTGAGGGAAGGGGATCCATTCCAAGCACTTTGTGAAGCTGTCCGAAAGCTGACAGCCTTAAGGCATGCTGAAGATACAGACAGTGTCAATTTCACATTTACTTAACAATGAATGCACACATACAATTTGATCTTACTCACTTGTGCACTTGCTGTGATGTCTTCTCTCTGCTGTTGGTCTAAGTGACCAATAGCATCTGTGGGCTCCTTCTCACATGGATCAGAGATTCCAGCACCATCTACAACACAAGGAAACTGCAGCTATGGATGAACTTTAAAATGCTAAACATGTAAAATGCAATAGTGCAATTAAAACAAAGTTTTTATTTATATATGTATACTTTGGAGAAGAGGCTCCAGACACATACCTGCCATGAGGATTCCTGAAGCCAGACACTCTAAAACTCTCCTCAGAGCTTCTCCTGCCCCCATGGGTCGGTTCCCTGTACCAATGGCTTTCTCACAGATCAGCTCCAGGGGCTGCACAGCAGGGGAGAGAGGGAGACTGTGTTCAAGGATGCTATTTTTAAGCTTGGCTACTAACACAGAGAGATTCCAGGTCACTGTATTAGATAGTATCTCTGCAATTTAACAACTGCGATGGTGAGAGAGAGATATATATATATATATATATATAAAAAATAACACAGCTTCAGAAAGACTTTCACTTACCCAGCCACGAAGCGGGGCCCACGTGGGGACACGGGCGCACAGGTCCCTTAGGATCCGGATGACAATGACACAGGAGCGGAGTCCATTGGCTCTGGCCTGGAGACACAAGCAGGGAAGGGGGGAGGGAGGGGCACGAGGAGGACAAGCAGCCTTAGTCAAAGAGGAAGACCATGTGGGGTACCAAGCAAAATAAACATCCAAATTAATGGAAATAAATAAAAATGAAGCCACACAGACTAACAGCTTAGCTTTGTCATTATGGAAGTGTCCAGAGACAGTGGGAGTTAGAATAATGTTTGATCACTTTGTTGGAGGAACCTACTTATAACCTTTCACATTTATGGCTGTGAGTCAATAGCCAACATGATTGATGGTGTTGTTATCAGACAAAACATTTGTTTATAGGGAAAAAACATGCATATCACTTAAGATCAAGAGGAAAAGGAGTGAATAAAGCTACCTCAAACTTAACACCAGCTTTACCAGGTGAATTATTCAAAAAAGGACGTGCTGGTTTGTGCTGTCATTGAAAGGTGTAATGGTGAAGTTAGTGACAGTTAAAACCTATGACTCAAGGTGCAATATTCCTGTTGATTTTGTGGCACACAGAGTAACAGAAACAGCCAGAGAGCAGGAAAAGTTGAGGCCACATACTCTACAAAAACAAGCTGCAGAGATGGAGCACTGATTGTTATAGTGTGAAAGCCAAAGATGACACAGGCCACAATACTATGATGAGTTATTATCAACATGGTTCACTACGAAAAACATTTTCCCTCCAAAACTACAGAATGGGGCGGCAAAGAGTGCTCTACAAGTAGCTTGCATTAATGTAAAAATAACAACAACTCACACCAACGCTGACAGTATAGAAATATTGCACCTGGATACATGCCATATTAGTCCCAGTTTTTTTTTGTTGATTGAGTTAAGCAGCTCTGAGGGAAACTAATAAACTCAGGGACTAAAAAGCAGCAATGAACATCTTTTTTAAAATAATGGCACTGCAGTAGAACCTGTTAAGTGAGTAAAGCAACTCTACAACAGTGTAATGACAAAGGTTTCCTAAGAAACAAACATCCAGATCATCAAATATTACTACGGGAAGTACACTTCAAAAGAGTAAATTAAGAAAAAACACATGGAACGCCCAAAGAAATGACAAAAGAACATACAGCATAGAACCAAACTCAAAACTACTTCTGTTTTAGAGACAAATAAAGACAAGATCCAAACCTGGAACCACTTAGCGTGGCGGAGAGACGCCAAGGCAGTTAGGCATTTCTGCCTGTCCAGAACATCCGGGGGATCGTTGACTGAAAGCGTTTCTATTGGCAGGTGGAATAAGAAGACAAGGTACAGTTTGACCAAGGGGAGTTCTGTCAGCCGGCCAGGGGGAACACAGGCAGCCTTCCCAAGCCACAGGCAGGAGGGGGAAGGGGAGGGGGACCCCTCCACTGGAGAACCATCAAACGCTCTCAACCTCCCAGTTAATATAGTTTTGCACGGCCCGGCACATAATTATTAAACTTTTTAAACTTATCAAACTATTAAACTAAAACCCCACTGGAACGACAGGATTGTAAAGTGGGTCGTAACTGGATTCAATAAAATAAAAATCATTTAAAAAATCCCTCGTATTAAAAAAGAAAAAGTGCATTTATTTAAAATAATTGGTTGTATCAAATGGGAGGTTGTCTCTCCATGGTTGCTTCAACTCAAATGGACGCTTCAGTGTTTAAAAAGGTCTGCTTTTCTTTTCTGGCGCTAAAGGAGGTAGAGCCCCTCCCCTTTGCCCCTATACTGGGTACACTGCACTTTGCCCCTTCCGAGACAGAGAGCGGCCAGTTGGTCAAAGGTCCAGCGTCCCTAAAAATTGACAAACTAGAAGGCTTGACAGAGAGAATCAGAATTGGAACCACAGGCAGAAGTTATCAGATGCACAAAAAGCGGGTATCAAAACAAGTCCACACTGCAGCAAAACTGATGGCTTTAAAGAAAAGACCCAAAATGGGCATCACTGTTAGCACAGGGCTACAGATAAGGTCGAGGTTCAACACCTGCTGAAACTGAGATCCTCACTGCTGTTGAGATCTCTCCAACAGAAGATCAGCTACTGGGAATCTTACTTTGTTTTTGTATGGATACAATTAAGCTTAATTATCATATACATAGCCTATCACTACCTACCAACTGGGGTCGATCCCAGTTTTGAGAGCGGCTGGACGTGAATGCAGAATCTAAGTGTCCCTTGTCGTTATCTGTAACCCTGAGCCCTCCCTGCTAAGGAACATCAGAGACAGTCAATAGCCCACTGCTGGGTCTTACAACCAAGGACAGTTTCACCTCATGTTTTGCTACTCATTTTTGCTGCAATGCAAACCGTTCATCATCAATGATAAAACACATGCAAACAAAGTGGTCTCTCTTTTTTGTATTTGGTTAAATTCTCAGTAAGCCTTCATTTCGTTGGTGACCTTCATCATTAAGGGGAAGAGAAAGCCATGTCTTCAGCAGTCAGTTAAACTACCTGCCCTATACTGTATATTGGGCCATCAAAAATGTACAATTACATTACATGGAACTACGAGAGTGGCTAGAGAGCTATAAGCATAGCACAGTTTCATTATGTGACTGCATTTCTTGTCCCCTAGCTCCATTGAAGGCCCAATAAACAATATCTGTCTAGTCTGGTTGCCTGCCTGGCCTCCCTACTGGAGGCAGGGCGCCATTTAAAAAAAAAAAAAAGAGGAAAAAAAAAAGAAAAAACACTGAGGCCCCAGTGTAAGAGCTTACCTCCGGCAGCAGCTCTCTCCATCTCCTCACGAACCAGAGGCGATGTCAGGTGAATGGTGAGAGTGAGAGGGGGCTCCTTGGTGTTCTTGATGACGATACTGGCCTCACGGATGTTCTGCGTCACCACGTATTTGTCTTCTATGATCAGCTGTGGAAGAGCAAAGTGTTTGTTAAGACATAAAGCTTAATAAAACCCAAAGGCCCAATAAACCAGAACTTCTGCTTTGCTAAATCAAAGTGATACTTAATATTAGAGTAGGCCGATGTATTAATTTTTCTCCAGGTCCAGATCCAATGCTTTGCACACTGTTAAACCATTGCGAGTCAGCGACCATCTTCAATGCACTAATGGCAGAAATCTCTGCCTGACAAATATACTGATATTAGGTCTGTTACTAAGCTATAATAACGTGGGTTAGCCAAGTAATGTACAGAACTACAACAGAAGATTCCTCTCTCATGTCCAAACATGCAGTCAGGGAGCAACTGAAATAACAGGCTGCTATGATAGGTATGAAAATGATATGGATGATTAGCCTATCACAGATAGGTTGCTTTTGTTCACAGTATATGTTGACTGATGTGTAAAAAGAAACTGCACAAAGAAATGCCAGAGATCAGGGTAGTGTAGTGTTGATCTCTGAATGTTGTAATATGAATTTTAGTTGTAGTTGTATGATCAGTAGGTTTCCCACGCTCTTAAATCTTGCTGCAGATGTATTCTGTCTTATCTCAGAGGAGCTCTTGTGTTCAAGGACAGAATGAATTAACTGCCACTGTGTTAATATGAGCGTGATACACAAGGGGGTAGGTAGCTCATTTGCCCGCCATAAATACATTTATACACGATGATTGAGCGCTACAGACAGCACCGTTTCAGTTGAACATCTGAGAACATAGATTCCGGAAGCAGGGTATCTTCAATCCAGAAGAGAAGCTGCTAAAAACAATCCAGTGATAATATGAGAGGCAAAGACTCAGACAACAGTGAAACAACTAGTCCTTTCACAACAGTGATAAGAATTTGTGGCTCAAATGACAGGTACAACCTACAACACCACGCCATTTTGTGATGATGGGTTTGATAAACCCAAAATGACAACGTAAAAAAAATAAACTTATAAATCCATCTGAACCTGGAGGTGATGCATGTTGGAATAATGTTTATATGAGAAAGTGTCTTGGAGATAGAGATGAAGCGGTTACTTGCTATATCACGGTAGAAATGCCTGACAGTTAGTATTACAGTTTTAATCATTATTAAATAATTATATATTAATCACTATAACCATGGTCGATTACTGTGGCTAATTTGACTCACACTCTGTACAGCATCAACCAGCAATGGTTTCCCAGGCGCATGTGCAGCAAGCAACATGGGTTTGTTATGCGTCCGTAAACAGATGGCAGAAGGCAGTGACAGAGCTGCTCTGGATTCTTCAGCCTTCTCGTATATTTTTACACCAAAGTTATCAGGTATAAACTGTTTTTTTTTTTAACACAAGTAAGCCCGCTAAAAAGGTGACCGGCTCCTTTTACACTGCCCGATGGGTTTGCCTTCGAGTTTGGAGCAATGTCATCACAGGCACACAGAGCAAACAGACGCAGGAAAGAGCGGGCTGCTAGCTGCTGAGCCTCCGTGTGAGACACTTCAATCAGTGGTTGTGTGTTTTTAAAATTTATGTCAGGGCTGCAGCTCACTCTTTCATCCCTGAGCGCAGTGTAGCTGCTGTGTTTCTGGTCTAACAGCACCATGCTGGGCATGTGACTACAGTGTCTACAGTGTCTGTGCTCTGAAAGACGTTACAGCACAGAAAATAAAATTAATACTGATACATTTGCTTTTCCCTTGGTTACAGAGTGGGCATGCAGCAGGCAAACCCAGTACTGCTACAGATCCCTTGTCCTCATCTTTGACATAGATGTGTTGGACATGTTATTTTGAAATGATTTCAGGTTGTGTGTAATTACTGTTTGAACATTTTCAGCACATTTGATACTGTGATAATACCAATAACTGTGATAATTTTGGTCACTATAATCATGATTATAATCATAAAATTTTTATATTGCTTCATCTGTACTTGGTGAATGGGATATGTGCAGCAAAACAGGGAATGCATCAAACCACCACCTTTCCAGCAGCCCTCAAACTATATTGTCCAGCACCACCTAGATGGTGAGAGTACACCATGTGGATCCCGAGCTCCATTACCATAGACCATGTTGTGTGGCTCCACCGCTTGGGAGACATCAATCACTACAACATCACCTCACAACGCCAGCTGACCAGCAACAGCAACAACAATTATCACAGCAATCACCTCCTTCGCTGCTTCCTTTGTCTTATCAACCACAACCTTCTACTGTTAATCCTCTTAAAGACTTGAAGCATATTCAAGAAGCAACATCATCTGTCATGACTGAAGACAAGTCAGGAGCAGAAGGAGATCTTACTGCTGTGGTATATAGAGTATGTAGCCAAACTGATGCATTCTGGTTCCCCCATCAATAGCAATATGACAATTGTTTCTTAGAAAGTCTGAAAGTGTCAAAGTTGCATGAACAAACCCCTGGTGTGCTCCCTCACATGGATCGCGTGCTACAAGTGACTCGTAAACAGCCAAAACATTTAACAGGTGTGTTGTTCGGCAGCACCAACAGCAGTGTGGAGTGAGAAAATGAGTGTCGAGTCTAAATAATATCAGAACACCCTTGTATGGAAACTGTGCAGGAAAACTGTCCAGACCAGAAGAGGAAATACAGCTAATTTATTCCATCACCTTAGCCGCCTAAACACTGTGGATTACGCAACATGTTGTCAGCAAAACATTTCTCTCTATGTTCTCCGACATTCAAGACCACAGCATAGAGAAAAACTACTAAATGTTGGCAGATTCTGCAGCAAAGTCCACATTGAAAACGGTCACTCCAGATTTTCAACTCTCTCAGCAAACTAAAAAATGTGTTGGCATGTGTTAACCCATGAAGTGCTGAATTACAAAAACCCTGTCAAGTGGAATGCAGATTTTGGTGTTTCACATCTGCAGCAAACCTTTGTCATCATGCCAGGCTGTCCCATAAACCTTTCAAGAAGAGACTTGTGTGTTCGGGGTCTGACAATTGTCTGCACTGAATATTTTTTTTTTTAGAAGAAGACGCAAACAGAGGCTAAACTCTCCTATTTGTAGGTATGTATCAACAGTACTGTTTCAGAAGGTGATATCACTGGAAACCACCACACACCATGATACACTGCAGGGCTTGACGCTTATTTCTGACAGATAAATAACTCCTACTCTCTTCCATCTGTCTCTTCATTAGCTACAGCTATCCCTCCCTGACCCTCTCTTGCTGCTTCAGCTGCCACAGGAATTCTGGTTGAAGCCTGGAAATATGCAAAACAAATTATTTGGATAGTTAATCACACTGGTCAGGCTGTTCAAGTTTCTAGGTACTCTATTTTATTTATACTTCTTTTCCAGACCGTCTTTGCACATCCTAAGGTAAAGCTCTAGAGTCTGAAAATACATTTTGATCAATTTATTTTCAATCTGTAAAATGTATCACTCAGCAGGACCTTAATTGAAAAAAAATGTGATGTTATGTGGTGATGCAAAAACATGATATTGGCAATGTATTATTTAGACTGTCAAATACCAATTGGTCTCAGCCTCAGAAATCCAGCGCTGGCTCTAATGAACATGTGTGATCACGTGATTTTTCACACTGAATTAACTGAGCTTTGTTCTTACCTTGAGCTGTGTAACAAGATTTTCAGACACTTTCTTCAGCAGACTGATGGTAGGCTTGTCCTTACAGAGGAGCACCAGCTCCAGGTCCAGATCCCCCTTCAGTAGCAGCCCCTTGGCAACCAAACCCACCCTCATTACGCCACGCAGAGAGCGGGTGGCCTGATCTTTGTGCTCACTTTCAAAAAAAAAAATTAGATATGGTTAGAGAACTGGTATTTGACCATTTCTGTTATTTCCAACTAAACGTGAGAAAAGACAACTCACCTTTCCTTATCAGTGTCTGTGCCATCAGAGTCAGACTTGGAAGTTCCCTTCTCTTGCTTGTCCAGCCAGTCAGATACGGCCTTGAGAGCACGCTCTGTGTGAGATACCATGTTCTGTACACTTTCCAGTTCCTCCTGAGTTGGGTAGATGGCAGAATGCTTGGCCATGACATGGCGGTCGTCATTCATGAAGACACGCATGGAGCGGTGGCGCATTGGGGGAGGCTAGTGGTGAAAAGAAACAAGATTGTGAATTAAGGAGAAATGGGAGAATAGGAGGGGGTTTCCTGCTGTGGCAGGATTTGCCATGACCAATTGACACTCTAAATAATCCGTGACAAAAGCATCCAGGTGGGATGTTATTAACTCTGCCGTGGTGCAAAGCAAAATCTGACATCTGCCTTTGATAATGCATCAATGCTGCACTGTGCTGAGAGTTGTACTGGGAGAATTAAACAACAGATCATTACTAATTATACAACAGAGGCCTGTCTCACAAAGCAGGATTACTGAGTTATCTGGATAACTGGACAGAATAAAACCCAGAGCCAGCTCTTTCAACTTCAATCCATTTTGTAGATCTGAAAATGTTCCAGGTTTTATTCAGAGCAGTTATTCATCCAACTTCATTAATCCATCTTTATAAAGATTAAAAAGGTTCTGCTTCATTTTAGTGACAGCTCTACTTTCTCTGTCACTTACTTGTCATTGATTAATTAAAACACTGAATAACAAGGCCCCATGTCTAGGCCAAGCTTCTAACACCAGTGATTACACAAGGCAAGTGTGTGTACAGGCAGCCAAAGCCAATTTAGAGGAGAGCTGTGATGTGGAAGCTGCAGCATGTGTTCCTAAAGCCCTGGGCGGACTGGAATGAGAAAACACTGGCAACAGTTCTGTGAATTAAATTAGATGTGACGCATTAAGTTCTCCTGCTAACCGTAATATTTCACAAAAAGGTCAGTGTGCCCTGTGCTTTGTCTGCCCGTCTGTGGTAAGACAAATAAGAATATCATATGCAATATGTACCAACTTGAAATAAAAAAGAAGCAATTACCATTACCATTGTTGCTCTAGAAAACCGTGGAGACTGATGATAGCGTTAAAAAAAGATCTTCTCTGCAGCCGATGACAATGTTGCAGTCCGTCTCTACAGGGGGAAACACATACACAAAAAAGATGGGTGGATGACGCACATTTGATTTTTAGAAATTTCTTTAGATACGCAATCTGGTCAATAGATATTCCCAGACCATTACCGCAGAGCAGGGTGTAACACTTCCCACTCAGTCACTTACTGTCTGTTTATCTCTCGTCGAAATAAAGTGGTTATCAGCTGTAGCAACATAAGGTCGTTGGCACAGCAACCCATGCCTCACAGACAAAACACAGCCCTACTTACACTGGCAGACATATAGTTTATTATTGCAAATCAAGCTTTAAGTCCACAGACTAGTTCATGTGCACAAGACTCAAGTATTTCTACTGTTGGCGGGGAAAAGGATGATATTTAAATGGTATTTTAACTACACATAGTAAAAGAGACAAGCAAGTGCAATGCCATAAAAATCTGATTGATCACAAAGTAGAGGTCAGTCAAATTACATACACAGATAAGTGCATGTTTATTTGTACTTGCTCAAATAATGAATGAGACTGAACCAAAATGATGTGATCAGAGAGAAAGGCAGGACATCCCATTCATCGTCGGGACACACCCACAGTAATCAGATATTCTGCTGCAAACTAAGATAGCTCACTGCAATACAGGGACGAGTCTCTCTCCAGCTGCAACCAAGGAAAATGGGGTGAAACTATAAACAGCATGACCATCAGCCCTGTTATGTTTCAGTCAACAAGTTAGTGAAGCTGGGACCCGCTGCTGTAATCAAAGACCTACAAGCTAATGATTCACCTGTTAAACCTGCATTGACACAACTTTTAAGTCAGGAGAGGTTTAGTTCTGAATAAGTAGCCTTACAGTTTTGAGATCCAGACCCCACAGCTCCACCAGGAGAATTTAAAAACAGACGCCATTTTAGTTCAGTGGCGACGGTAGCTAGCCGACAACCCCCACAAAAAACGGATCACCTATCGTTAAAAGCTGCGCCATGCCGACATGCTTGCCAAGCCGCAAAACGCAAAGAACATCTACCACACCTACAACTAACGATTTCTTTCAACCGCAGAGCCAAATGTGAGCGTGGACATTTAACAGATAATTGAATTTAAATTTGGATATTGGTCCGTTGCCTATCAGACACCAAAATGGTCGAGGAGACGAGACCGAGACCCCACTCAATGCTCAGCAACAGTTAGCACTTAGCAGGTTAGCTTAGCCAAACAAAGCCAAATAGATCCGTAAATGAAGCGCACACAAACTAACACACCAGAACACGATAACAAGCATCGCTGGTGCTCTTGGTACTCAGTGACTACCCAACAACTAACTCCGTTCATTCTGCGGACTGACATTATAGATATTTTGTTACTCACCGTGGTGTTTCCCTGCTAACGGACGATGCTGCACCGTAGCTCCTGGTCTCGGCAGCACCAGCGGCGGTGACCAGCGGGGGAGCAAATGGAAACGCCTGAGAATGACGATGCTGATTGGATGGAAGTGGCATGTGACTGTTTTCCTATTGGCTACAATGCAGACGGTGCCGACACAGGGGGCGTGGCTATTAATGAATTGAGCTGTCCACCTATACCAGCCTCCCCCAGGCTCTGGGAGACCTGCATGTTGGTCATATCTATTCATAACACAATCATTACTCTGTTGTAACTATTATATTGGACCCGATTGTTCATATATTTGCTGAATATATACAGTACACACAGTTATTGAATTATTTTTAATGAAAATTCAGTGGTATTTTCACTTAAGCAATTGCAGCAGCTGAAATATACACAAGTGGGCAATTTCCTTGGTGATCAGCAAATCAATTATATAATTTGTTGTTATGTGTGAGAATTGCACGCCCGATTCCCGTCAACTGGTTAAGGTCTTCTCTGCATCATTATTTTATCTCCACAGGAAATTTTACTTCCGTTAAGGTCAGCAGTCCCTTTTCAGCTGGACCACAGCGGAGCCAGCCCTATAAATGCGAATGTCGCTTACTGTGCGGTCATTGAAGTTACACCATTAGTCAGCTGAATGCCGCTTGACTGAGTGAACAGGATGCACCACTGGTCGGCTGGCTGGGTGTTGTTTTCCCATTGGTCGTTGCTCTTGCATGATTTGGTGCAAACAAGGCGAGTTGCTAACTTATCAGCCTGTCCCTACATTTACAGACTCTTTTAACAACTTATTTTTTTTAAAGCACCAAACTTAGACTTTCTGTAAAAGGCAGTCACTGGTATTGCTCCACAAGCACAAAGTCAGGCTTTCCGGCACACCTCTCTATGCTGACGTGAATGAGCCTTTAACTTTCTCTCTGAGTGATCATTTTATAAGGAAATACAGTCAAAATCACAGTACAGTCTTTGTCTTTAACTTACATGTGTGATGATTTTGTCAGACAACGTTGCTGCCCAAAAAATAACATTATACATGCCAGCAGTAATTTTCAGAACAGCAATATTCACTGCCATACCAATGCTCAATGAGCATGCTGCTTGGCTTTGCTTGCAGCAGTAGCTGAGAAAAGTTCTACTTTTCAATCAGCAGTGCAGGTGCTAGCCAATCAAATCACATTATGCAAACATTGTGAGGTGGGTGCAGGTCTGGGCTGGCATTCAATGTGAAAATAGAGGAGAGGTTGATTATTGCGGTGGGGAATGACCCTGTTCTTTATGATCAAAAATTTAAATTGCGTACCAGGACACAAATCAGAGAAATCAAGGTTAGAGAGTGGTGCAAGAGGCAGGAATCTGGTATTTGTTTGTCTGGTTGTGGAATTTATTTCCCTTGTACTTCCCTTTAGCATTGCATAGACAGCTAGCATGGCATGTTAACTACTTGTTACCAAATCAGCATCCATGTCAGACAGTGCTCTGGCAGTTTTCTCCAGAGTCGGCTATGTTGTGTGTCCCGTACAAGAAACTGTGATTGGTTGTTGCTGCGGTGATGAATCCCGCCCGCCCTATGCCATTACATCGATGTGGTGGTGTAATAATCATAATCAGCACAGTGCACCAAGAAAGGAACTGCCAAAGAGGAAGAGAATTTGGAAGTTGCAATTTTCCTCAAGGAATTTCATCCTGATATTTCGTGGCTGTTCAAACAAATGAATATTGTTTATTTTGCATCCAAGCACATCCAATTTCTTTAAAAAGGTTTCCTAAATGACCAGTGCATCCCAAACAGTGATTACTTAAAGGCAAGTTCACGAGGAGGAGAGCCATGAGGGCAGGTGAAAGAGAGCAGACATCACTTGATTATTACAGGCAGTTAAAATGTAATTTTTCATGCTACTGTCGAGATGTGGTAAATTTGTCGCGGCTGAAAGTAATGCACAACCACAACAAGTGGAAGGGACCGGTGATGGAGAGAATCAGAGTATTCATCTTCCAAAAAGACATTTTAAACTACCTGATTTTAAACTGTGTCCCAAGACCTGGAATAATTAAAGATATTATTAGGTAAATACAAGAACAACAGAATAAACATGTCACAGCAAAAGGAAAAATCAAAAACAGTCACAGTCTTTTCTCACTGTATAATAATCAGAATTTTGGAACGCAAATATCTAATCAGCCAATCACATGGCAGCAACTCAATGCATGTAGGCATGTAGACATGGTCAAGACGACCTGCTGAAGTTCAAACCGAGCATCAGAATGGGGAAGAAAGGTGATTTAAGTCACTTTGAACGTGGCATGGTTGTTGGTGCCAGACGGGCTGGTCTGAGTATTTCAGAAACTGCTGATCTACTGGGATTTTCCCACACAATCCTCTAGTGTTTACAGAGAATGGTCTGAAAAAGAGAAAATATACAGTGAGCAGCAGTTCTCTGGGAGAAAATGCCTTGTTGATGCCAGAGGTCAGAGGAGAATGGCCAGACTGCTTCAAGCTGATAAGACGGCAACACTAACTCAAATAACCACTTGTTACAACCAAGGTCTGCAGAAGAGCATCTCTGAACACGCAACACGTCAAACCTTGAGGCAGATGGGCTACAGCAGCAGAAGGCCACACCGGGGCCATTCCTGTCAGCTAAGAACAGGAAACTGAGGCTAAAGTTCACACAGGCTCAACAAAACTGGACATAGGAGATTGGAAAAAACGTTGCCTGGTCTGATGAGTCTCAATTTCTGATTCAGATGGTAGGGTCAGAACTCGGTGTCAACAAGATGAAAGCATGGATCCATCCTGCCTTGTATCAACGGTTCAGGCTGGTGGTGGTGGTGTAATGGTGTGAGGGCTATTTTCTTGGCACACTTTGGGCCCCTTGGTACCAACTGAGCATCGTTTAAACGCCACAGCCAACCTGAGTATTGTTGCTGACCATGTCCATCCCTTTATGACCACAGTGAACCATCTTGTGATGCTGCTTCCAGCAGGATAACGCACCATGTCAGAAAGCTCAGATGATGTCAAACTGGTTTCTTGAACATGACAATAAGTTCACTGTACTCAGATGACCTCCACAGTCACCAGATCTCAATCCAATAGAGCACCTTAGGGATGTGGTGGAACAGGAGATTCCCATCATGGATGTGCAGCCGACAATCTGCAGCAACTGCGTGATGCTGTCATGTCAATATGGACCAAAATCTCTGAGGAATGTTTCCAGCACCTTGTTGAATCTGTGCCACGAAGAATTAAGATAGTTCTTAAGGCAAAAGAGGGTCCAACCTGGTACTAGCAAGGTGTACCTAATAAAGTGGCCAGTGAGTGTTGCTTGTAAACACTGCTTGAGCCATTTGAAGGCACAGTGCACATGCATGTGTGTGCACAAGATCAATGACACCACCTCCACCTCGTTTTGAGCCAGGAACAACCCCGCAAGCAGCAGGCAGTGTTACCGCAACGTGTACACAAGAGTGCTCGGTTAGAGGGTTACTTATAGAACTGGGGTTACATCCAGTAACTACCTTTTTTTCCTTTCTTAATTTTGTATTTACTTCGAGATCAGACATACCTTACCCACAATTACAACAACTGTGTATAACTGTGGCAAAGGCAAGATGAGACAATTCATTAAAAAACAATATTTTCCTAACAAGTGCATAAAATTGGTTGGAGGTACTTTAAAGGGGGCCACAGATGATCACAGACAAATGGCCCTGTGCTGTTTTTTCGGTGTTAGATCAGTAATTCAATTTAAGTTGATGATTTAAGTTGATCTATTTTTCATTGTGGAAATAAATGCGCAACCCTCATTCAAATCATTCAGTGATAGTTTCACTGATTTAATAACATTGATTAAATGTTAATTCAGTGTTGGTCTGCTATCTGGGTATAGTATATTACAGCATGTAGTACAGTGCTACAGAATGTAGGGCACAACATAGTCTGAGGTACAATCCCGTGGTAAACATCCCATAACACCATCCAAGCCTCTGGGTACCACAGGAATTTCCCACAGGAGCATGTGGTACAGGTACTGTAACTGAGAAACTATCGCCAAGGGCGGCTGTGGCCCAGAAAGTAGACTGGGTGTCTCAGGTTGTTGGTTCAGTTCCCAGCTCCTCCAGTCCACATGTGGAACTCTGATGTACCATCACACACGTGTGTGATAGAAATCTCCAGTATGCATAGAAAATGTGCTGTATGAAAGTGGCTTGTAGCGTAAAGCGCTTTGTATGGTTGATACAACTATAAAAGTGCAGCATATTTACCACAAAATGTTATTGTTTTCACCAGTTTTCTGAATCTTAGCAGATGAGTAAGCGTAATCTCCTTTGAGGCATGTGTGAGGGAACAGCAAACATCCTTTGTTTCTGCTCACCCACTTCCATTGGTATTGGCACCCTGTGGGGGCGGGCACCGTTCCCGGCCTGGAGGCCACAGAGACGCGCCTCCCACCTACTGAAGCTCGCTGATACGTTCACGGTGCAAGCAGCGATGAACTCTGTCTCCACCGTTAAGCCGAGCGCACACAGCCTGCAGCTGAGGCTGATTAATGGCAGCTGTTCTGCCAAGCTCGGTCTTCCTGCCCGGACCTGAAGCCCACCGCCGGCGTGTGCACGGCTACAGCAGAAACTACATTTTAATTACTCCAACTGCAAATCACGGCCTGAAAACAATGCTATGTTCTTTGTAGGTTTTATAAATTATGATTAGTTATCCTCAGTCCATGGTTTATGAAGTCAATGATGTTTAGTTATAAGCAGCTTTCTTGATAGCTTCCTTCAGAGCTTTTCTGAAGGCAAAGTGAACAGGTGTCAAATACACGCAGTCACCGCCGGTGGCTGCCTCCCACAGTTTTATTTTGTGTCCTTTCGCATAAACACACTGTATATTGGCAACCGAGTTAACACAACAGCCGTGTCAGGCAGGTGAGAGGGGACAGGTAACACCCACTTACCTCTCAATGAAGTGGTGTCCATCCGCCAGGTGGATCCAGGAAGAGCGGTGTGGCCGTTCTTCCGGTGGTTCCTCTTTGTTGACACAAAGACACCGGAAAGCGACAGAGTCGATGTCGGTGAACAAAGACCCGTCATGAGTGAAAGTGTGTGAGCTCAGGTGCGGTCGACGCTGATTGGACCGTTTGGACGGTGAGTTCAGCGTCTCAGGTGGTTACCGAGAGGGCGGAGCCTCCAAGGTTCAACCGTAGAGGAGCGGGGCGTGTGCGGAAGAGACATTGGAGAAATATATAACTTAGAAATAATAAATAAATACAAATGAATTAATACAAATATATGTAAATAATAATGACACATACAAATAAATAGTAAGTATATAAATATAAAGTATGGAGTATCTTTGGTAATACTGAGATAATACTGTCCTGGACCCAAGTGTAAATTTTAGCAGCCATATAAATTAGGGGCTCATGTTCCTGGTGATGTTAACAAAATCCAGCTACCAGTACCTCTACAGTTTACTCATTAACATGATATATCCAACATATTTAATCCATATAAATATAGAAAATGAGGAAATCTAATTATGACATGTGGTATTATGAGGAATTAACAGTCCATGCTCAACCTGCAAATAGTCTGAATAGGACTGAATAAAACAACATTTAACATTTTAAAGCTTGAAACATGCTTATGTGTGGGTTTTATTACATTTGAACAGAATACTGTTTCCCTTTGTTTTCAGTCTTTTAGGCTAAGCTATCCAGTTGTACAGCCATGAGACTGGTATCCTCTCTGCAAGAAAGCAAGCAAAGAAGTTTATTTTCCTAATTGTTAACCAAGTAACAATTTAAATTGTTGTGTTGAAATACTCTTTGACTGGCAGTGCAGTGATGCAAGAACTAGATCTGGAAATGTGTGTGTGTGTGTGTGTGTGTGTTTTTTTGTTTTTTTTTTTTACTTATCCTGTCTTACATGCTTTATAATAGCCATGGCCTTACTCAGTAGCTGAATATAGGAAACATTATCTTGACAAATCTTGACAAATGTCATCAATTCACCACAATAAGATGAAACATTAAGTGATAACCATTTATTGTGTAATCTTACATTCCACTTTCTGGCTAATATCACATTCAATTGATTTTGCAGCACATAGCTTAACTTCAGTCCCCAGACAGTCGAGGGGAAAACACTGTCGGCACATTCACAAACACACAATACAGACACACATTCACTTTCATATCACAGCATTACATTGGACACACACATGGTGTTTTTCACATCTTCAAGCTGAGGTAAAAGCACAGCCTTTTCTTTTGCTCTCTCATGTGAGCATTTACACAAGTCATTGACTTTTACATCGGGTCTGACAGCAAGACGAACGGCACATTTACAGAGTTGAGATGTTTGCTTTAAGAGTAGATACAGTCTTCACCTCTGCAAAAAATGAATACATCGAACTCCAGAACACAAAAACTTCTATATTTACATCTCCTCTCACAGAGGGCAGACTGCCATGCAAACATGTCCTGTATATGGGCCACGTTGCATTCTGATATAGACTATTAGTAGTTATAATATGTTGGAGCTTTTCCCCTTTAGCACACTGGCTCATAGCTACATACTACAACCTAATAGGTTATTATTAAACCACTCAGTTATATTTCAAAACATATTGGAACATGTTGTTTCCCATTTTTAATCACTTCACACAAACGAAGGTGGCTCCAGTCCCACCTGCTAGAAAAGAGATCCTTTTTCATCTGGGACCTTTTAACACTGAATTCTGATCAGGATGAAAAGCTGCCATGTTCAGTACTGATCCTTTTGGCAAGTGACAGAGCATCCCTTAAAAAGAAATAGACACCATTTCCCCTCTCTTCCTCCCTTAAATCTTATTGACGCTGTTTTTCTCCGAGCTATGAAAGGAGGTGATATCCCAGCGGATCGAGCGAAACGTGCTTCCCTTCAAACTGGCCTGCCTTTTAGTGATGTGGTAGATCTTCCTGAGGATGGCACGTCGCAGTAGGATGTACACCCAAGGGTCCAGGATCTGGTTACATGTTGCCATCCTGACACCAGTTACCATCAGCCCCCTGTAAGTGTCCCGGTCAGTGCCTAGGGAGCCACTGTAGGACCGTGTGGCTGACATCAGTCCAAAGACCTAAAAAAATATTATATATAAATATATAAATTATCTTGTAATAACAATAAACTCACAAAATATTATGTTAGTTGATATTTTCTGTAGTAAAGAGAGTTTTAGTTGTGCTAATTTTCAATATTGCTTTTTCAAGTTCACACCCTGAAAAAGACAATTTTACCAACGGAAAGGGGAAAAAGTATTTCCAGGCATTATATCGTATAATTGCATAGGAAAATACAGACAGCTCCTGTAAAGGAGGAATTATTGTGGAATTATTGTGAAATTCAAAACTTCCAGTTTCCTGTGGTTCCCTTAATAGCTTGCTGTAGTGCAAAGGCGCTTCTTAGTTTTTCCTGTCAAACTGCACCGTGCAGAGATACAGTTAAACATGGTATAAACAGTGTCTGATCAGTGTCTATTAGTTTTCATGCTAATCACTTTGTGTTTGGTAATTAAGAGTGAGTCAGCTGCTAATAACCGGAATTACTGGTCAGTCAAATGATGATGTGGAGATACTTTGGCAACCTAATCAGCAAATGGCTTCATCTGTCATGAGTGAGCATACATTTCAAACATGAATAAATAATGAATGTCTTTGAAGAACACAGTGCTGCAAGATTTATGTCCTCTAATTTTAATAAATCCATTCTGCTCTTATTAATGGTATAATGTTTATAATGGTGTATTGACATGTTTGTCTACCTTTTAAATCATACATCATATGATATTAATAGTACTAATCAGAGTTGTTTGTGATTTCCTAAATTTTGAAGTGATATTCATTTTCCCCACGCAAACACTGATCTGTGATCAAAATCAAATCAATTATGGTATCAATATCTCAACATTTATAAACCGCTTTTTAATATAGATAAATATCTGTTACAGTATTTCCCCCAAACTCACCAGCAGAGGGCTCCAGCAGATGCAGGAGGTGACCATGATGCCAACCAGCTGAACAACCATCTCCGTGTCATGGGACCTGGCTGAACGGCGTTGGGAGCAGGACCTCTTCTTTAGCCGGGCTCTCATTAGCGTGATCCCGCTGATGGTGTTGCACACGAAGGCCGAGGCCAGAGAGCTCAAAGCCAGTCCAGAGAACAGAATCATGAAGGCCAGATCTGTTGCTTGAGTGTCCTCCATCACCCTGATAAAGCACCATGTCCCTGGGTACTGAAAGGTGTAGGCACCCAGACTAAAGAAGGGCAGGAGGGCCACGAACAAAGCCAGCAGCCAGATGAGGGTCAGTGCCATCTTTGTCCGTGCTGTGGTCACCAGACGTGCATGAAGCAAAGGCCTTGTGACGCCCAGGCAGCGCTCGGCAGCCATAGCGCAACCCAGGAAAAGTGAGCACAGGCCAAAGAACACCATGCAACCTCCTAAAACCAGACAAGAGGCGTCTGAATCCACAGGACCGCCTCTAAAGCTGGAGGCAGTATCCGATGTGGACCCAGTGCCTGCCGAGTACCTTCTCATTACGAGGGCTCCATTGATAACATGTCCAGCCAGATCTGTAGCCACCAGGGAGCTGGCAAAGAGCAGGAAAGTGGCTTTCGACCGCCGACGGAAGCGGTTGTAGGCCTTGGCAAGAATGATGAGGGCCACAATGTTGAACAGGATGCCCAGGGTCATGGAGATGCCAGCAGCTGTGGGGTTGCTCGATGTAGTGTTATTCGCCATAGCCTCCACCTCAGGCCCCTGCACCACGGTGGTGTGGTTATAGAGGGGAGAGGAGGCAATAATACCTGAGGAGTTGTAGTGCTGCATCGCCAGCATCACTGCTGAGCTCTGGGCCTGATGTGGTTCCTCTGGCTGAGAAGATACTGAGAGGGGAAAGAGGCTGGATCAGCATGATGACTGACAACACACTGTATGACAGGTATTCAGGTGGTGTGGGGGGCGTTAGGGGTGAATGCTTGGGAGCATTATTCATTTTAAGAGACAACTGCAACAGGCTCCCCCCAATATCTCAGTTTGATTAATCTATTAAATCCCAGTATCTTTGATCAATCACATGGTAAAATTGGAAATTGGCAACTGTAAAATGAATGAATAAATAAAAGTTAAACATTCCAGCAACTTTCTTTTTTTGGACAGAGCGCTAATAATAAAAAGCTTGTTTTTACTGCTACTGAATGACTGGCAGCTCTATGTGCACCAAGGGCTTTGAGCGCTAATATTTTTACAACACCCCAAATTCAAAATAAAAAATAAATGTCGGTAATATTAAATTACTTTATAACTAATGTACAAGGTGAGTTTTTAGCCCAATGCTTCCCTCGCCTTAATAACTTCCATACACTTCCTAAAAGGTTTTCAAATATTATATGAACATCTCACTGGGAGATGTCTTCAAATAACCGGTTTCATTATCGTCGTCTCTAAAGCCTCCTCAGGACAGAGTGATTCATCTTTAAAACACTACAAATCAGTTCTCAGCGCTCTCTGAGGTTTTGGTACAAGGAGGTTCACTCTCTCTTCATACAAGGCAGCAGGGGAAGTCTGAACAAGTTCTGACAGTTTCTGTTGACACTCAGTGCATTCCTCAGAAAATACGGTTAATGCAGCAGCACAGTCCTATAAAACTCACACAACACAACACAACGCACTGAGAGCCAAGACAGACTGGTGGAGCAGATTTAAAATCAGTATGTGCATAAGCATAATTATTGGTGAAACTTGTTCCTTCACGTAAATGAATGATCTAGCTGACCGCTAAATTGTCTTCAGAAGTGATATTACATGAAAACCATTTCCTTTCCTTTGTATGTACTAATTCTATATATATATATTTTTCCTTTACTGAAGCATTGTTATTAATTGCCTTTAATTCTTACATTGATTTTTTTATTCTTGCTTAGACTTACTGATGTTTTCCTATTTGGGGCATGTCATTTGAATGTTATGCTGTATGGCTGCCAGAAAAGGTCTTAAAGGTTGTTAAAAGCCTGAAAAAACTCAATAAAGAAATGATGATGAAAATAGATAATGAGACCTGATGACAGCCAAACATTATCTTTGTAACCCCAAACAATTTAAAGGAGCATTTCCCTTCCTACTACCACATTATTATAGTTGATGTGAAAGCATTTCTTTTTCCTTTTCTGTTAAATGTTTTAATGCTTTAAAGTGGACGTTCTCATTTTAACATTTTAACATAAAAAAAGATAATAAAAAGACAATTGCACCTATAAAGGGCACACCTTTGGTCCTTTAAATGTACCTTTAGATAAAGGATATTTAACCTACCTTTGGAATAAGAAATCCATGAAGATGATCAGTGTCGCTTTGATTTTGAAAATTACTCATAACTGAAGCTGAAAAATAAATAAATCCAGTTTGTTCTTGATATCTGTCTTTTATTTTTCCAAGGTGAGCAGACTCCTTCACCTGAACTGTTTCGTCATTATGCAATGCAAACTCCTCTCCTAGAACAAGCAGCTTCCCTGTTACACTGCACAAGCATGTCCTCTGAATCTCTGACTGCTGCTCGCTGCTTTTATACACTGGAGCTGCACTGTGCTCACATCCCCTCTGGGTGTCTCAGTCGCTGAGAACCAGTCATTTCCTGGCGGCAGAGCGAAGTGAAAGAGCCACTCAGCGAGATCCTTGAGAGGAATATGAATATTTAAAATGCTGCTGCCTTGCTCCTGACTCAACAGTTATAGGATGAGGGGATGAAATATTAAGCCTGTAACAACAACAACCTTCAGGATTTTAAATCTGAGGGAGACCCGCCTGAGGCTGCTGGAAAACCCCCCTTTAAAGATTTAATGAGGAGTGATGTAGTTTAGTCTGAGACCACTTTTCCATTCAAGTAAATGGGAAAGTGGTGTCAGACTTCTGGACCCCACTGCATGTATGACCTCATATAAAAGCATCTTCAAAGAAAAAAAAAAAAAAAAAAGGTGTAGTCCATACTGTTTAATGCTAGATTAGCGTGTATGTTTAGGTCACTGAACCTACATTACTACTGCAGACTCATGTGGTGTCTGTTCGCTCTTTAGAAATTAAAACACCTCCTCTGAGCCTCATCTGAACAACCTCAAAGGCCCTGTGGTCAGCGCTCATCAATGTGAAGCAGCTGTGCTCCTGCCACTACAAACATCTCTCTCCTCGTCTCTAACTGCAGCTGTGAATGCAAATGATTTTCCAGTACTTGAGAAGGCTGACCACACTCCTCCTGTCGCTGCTGCTGCTGCTGCTGCTGCTGCTGGGGATGTTAGGATTTAATGCTCTGGGCCTCGCCTCAGGGAGGAACCATTTGGGAGGGAAAAGCAAACTGCTCATTTTAAATTGGTAAAAAGATTTGTGATAAGCACACAGAATGAATACACAGATAACTGCAGCGTGAAGTGATGAGAGGACCCTCGCAGATCCCCATCATCACTAGTCAGGTATATCTCCTGAAATTCCTCCCCCTCCTCAATGTCAAAGCTAGAGAGACTCTGCTGTAAAATGATGTGCTAATGTACACAATACAGCTCTTCGTTCATGCACACACTGCACCTGTGTGTTGAAATATTCTTTGTGGGACTGGATGGTGTGTGCCTCTACTCAGGAAATATACGTGTGTGTGTGTGTATGTGTGTGTGTGTTTGCCAGTGCATTTCAATAAAAAAATGTTGTCTCAAAAAGTGTTTTAAAGCACACATTCAAGTCTAAGCTGTATATTGCCTGTGCACATCTGTTCTTACATGCAGTTGTGTAAATCCTGCCAATGAGTCAGCCTGAATGTCATTAGAGGCAGGTGGAGCTACAGCATTATTAGCTGGGGTTAACACAGCCTTGTTTGCTGTGCTATAAAACCAGAGCCTGGCTGAGTTCAACACCTGAAAGGAGCATTTGGGAGAATAGATGGCACTTGATTGTGATCTATTGAGAGGAAAAGCCATAAGGATTCGCAGGCAGGAAGTCAGTCTGCTCTGCAGAGGAGCAAAACAAAATATCTTATTATGGGTAATTTTATAGTGAAACAGGAGCCATGAATGCGAGCAAAAATGTTGTTTCTTTTCTTTGGTAGTGACACAAAAAGCTTTCAAAGCTCTGCGTCCTTGCTGCCCTTTCTATGTCCGAGGGATGTTTATTGTTCGTCTTGAGGAGTTCAGATTAGATGTAAAAACTTTTAAAAAAATCTTAAACTGTTTTTGGACAGAGACCGTTTCCAGAAAAATGTAAAACTAACTTGTTTGAATCAAAGTAAAAATGTTTAACAAAGGCTTCATAACCTCTGCCACAAAGTGTCTGATTCCTTTGTCTTTGAGGAAGTTTTTCCGCCTCTGTGTGTGCCATTGTCTGTGTGCAGACATAAACCTGCGAAGACGATCGCCACACACCCCAACCAGCAGCAGAGAGAAAGCCTTTGCCTCGGTTTCTTAACTCCACATGGATGCTATTTACTTGTATTAGTTGCATATTTTAATTTGCACCAAAGGGACCCATCATAAAACAGGAAACCACACAGCAAAGCAGCTGTAAATAAGGTCTAAAAGAGGTATTGTGTTGCACACTGCAACTGGATGACAGCATACACTACATCAATTCAACAAAACATCTCTGAAAACCACCGTCACCTGGCTGAGAGAGCTCAAACATGAAGATCACGATCTTAATAAGGGTTTTTTTTTGGACATTAAATGCCTGATTTCATGACGCTGCCCTGGGCCCACTAAAAATTCCCACTTCAACAGTAACACAGGCCTTTGCAGGAGCAACCCCATGTCCCTGCAGGGTCTGTTTGTCACACTATCCTCTGCATTTCTGTCAGAAACAGCCACAAAACATTCCAGGATTTATTTGTTGAAAACCTCCTAATTACCACGCTTTTAGTCCAGACATTTTTGTGTAACTATGCGTGTCATGCTCACTGGTTTTCATATGCAATCAATTGTTCAGTGTCTGAGGGAAAGTGAAGTTTGATAACATGGAGCTTTTATTGAGGGTAGAGATGACTGTCATTTTCCCATGTTTTAAAGTCATGGTTTTTGTGGGTTCAGAGGGATTATTAGTAACTACAGTAGGACAATCAGAAAATGTGTGCTCTTTCATTTTAATGGGGATTCTTTGTGTAAAACAGGGTAAGATAATGTATTCACATAGTCCTACTTCTCCTGGCGAACACAGTCCTGCAAAAGCTCACTATCTGCTTCTCAACTGACCGCATGCAGTTCAAGTATGTCCGCCTGTCTGTCTCCCTGCCAGCGTGGCTGTAGGGTCTTGGGAGAGGAGAGAAGTGGAGTGGAGGGGAGTTGTGTTTCTGAGGAACATAACTGGAAACATAATCTGTCTGCAAAATCTGAGTGGTCGAAAGGTCATTTCTGTGGAACCGGTGCATATCGGTTTTTAAAAATCTCTCATACTTTGCCCTTTTTTTTGGCACATCAACAGTGAACATCAGGAACTGGTAGCTTACTCAAGCAAACACACCTGTGATTAACTTATTACATGATTTTTGTCTAGTATCCGTCTATCTTTTAGGAATTATAATTTCTCTGATATACAGTGTTCACAGGGTTATATGTGTTGTGCACTGATACAACTTGTTTAATCATGTACCCATATAAACCTTGATATAATTACAATGATAATAGCAGATACGGCAATAAGGAGTCAAACAGGAAACAAGCAAGCCAAGCAGTTTGCCAGATTCATGGCAAATGTGAAAGAATATTGCATGTTCAGGCCACTCTCCATTTTTAGATTAAGAGCTAATAATAACATGTTTATACTGCCAATGAGTGAAATGGGCACAGAAGGCAGCTCTAAGGGTATGGGCAGATGAAAAGGTGAATTAGATCACATGACTTCTGTAGCTGTGCTGAGCTGTGTGTCTGATTGTCATATAACCAACACAATGACGCAAGGAGTCACATCACCATAATGCAGCTACTTGTGTAAATATAAACTGTATCAAGGAAAGGCTAAACTAAAAAAATTCAATAATACCAGGGAAAAAAAATAAAATACCACACTTCTCTTCCTGAGAAGTCAAACCATCCTCCCCAGATCCAAATGATTTTCGTGGATATTTCCAGATAACCGTTTCCAAGTAGTGTTGATTCCTGTGAAGTCTTTTATTAAAGATTCATTTAGCAGGTACAAAATCCACATTCACAAGAAAATACATTAAGCAACAAAACAGAAGCAGAGAGTGATACTCAGGAGGCTACAGGCTTCAGAGAAAACCCTTCTGAGAGATTAAACCTCAGGCTGATTTAAACACATGGGATATTCAACAAGGGACACAACAAATAGTTATACACATGTCTGCACATGACACATGGGAGTATATGTGCAGTATCACACACACACACACACACACATAGCGAGCCTGTAGACACTGATTATGAGTGACTGTTATGGGTAATAATAAAGGCTAAGCCTTCACCGAGCACAGGAACACCTGCGCACCTGCTTATCCATGCAATGCACTTGTTGTAAGATGATACTGTTGTGTTTACAGCTTGTTCTGCTTCTGCTGTTACGCTGTCCATAAGTGCATGAAAAAAAATCATATCACATGTAGTTTAAAGCAAAGTCTGCAGCATACACATCATCGTTATCCAATTTAGTGCATCAGTTTCTTTCCAGTGACAGCTTAGTAAAAGAAAAGTGCAGCCATTAACTGTAGCTTCAGGGTACATTTGCTTTCTTTCTAATTTCACCAGAAGCTGCAAAGTGCCTCAGCTGACCTCTCTGTTGGGTTGCTAAGGGTGCTACATCATCACTGCCATGGTCACTGCAGAAATAAGCCTCCACCATTATTCATTGCATGTTGACGCACTCACCATGTAAATATTGGCTTATTTTGTTTGCTGCCATGGCATCATACAAATTCAAACACGTCAAACACATTTGCATGACCTCTGCTCTGCCTTCTGTCCATAGTGTATGACCTGGCTCTTCCTACATACAGTAACTTCTGCTGCTCGAATGAACAGTAGTCACTGAGCTGCTCACATTATCATTCCTGTCTTTCACCAAGCGTATGTAATGAACAGCCGATTTCTTGAGTCACCAGAGTGTGAAATGACGGCAGTCACTTATCATTCAGTTGCTGTATAAATGAAATGAGAGCGCGCACTTTCATGAATATGAACAGGATCTGGCCAGTGAGTCACAGAGACTGCATCATTTTAAAAAGGTCAGCTGCAGAGAGAGAGAGATCACTGATGGATATCTCCTGGCCCTAATGGCAGTGAGAAATAATGTTGGTTCATGACACACAAAGTTCAAGTTAACTGAGCGCTGGTCAGCGCACTAAAATATCTCCTTGATTAAGTAGAGCTTTAGTTTAAGTCATTTTATTATCATTACATGCTATTACAAATTGAGCTTTGAACTCATATTCATCAATATTTTCACTCTTTTACAGAGCATTGTTCAGAGTATTTAACACACACACGCACTTCTGCTCTGGGCAGTGACATTAATCTTGTTCCTACCAAACTGTGGGTGCTGGATATAAAAATTATTCCTGATTATCCCATGAGTGCAACAAACTAGAAATACAATACTTGGCTCACTTGTTAGCAAACAGTTGCTTATTTACACATCCAGCAGATACAGATCAACATGATCATTCTTTTAAAGTTTAGTTTCTGGCCACCTGGTTAATGTCAAATATTCACTTTACTTGTAGCTCTGTTTTTGGTCTCCACCAACTCCTGAGAGAAATATCTGCTCTTTAAATGCTACACTATGTTTACCAGCTAGTTGCTAACTGTGTCTGTCTGCTGTTTGGTGTTGGGCAGGTAGCATATTGTTGGTCTTTCTCACTAAAAACAAACAAATCTATTTTTGTGGGAAGCAGCCCTGATCAAAGTGGTGAGAGTGAACTGAAACCATGAAGTTGTTGGTCCGAAAACCAAAACGATGAGCTGAAAGAAGCTAAAACGTTCATCACTATGAATGAAGCCTTTCACATTCAACGTATAGCAATTTGATCCAATGTTAATATAAAAATAATGATCAGAGCAGCAAGTTTTTCAAGTGGCATCTTGTAATCAAACTGTAGGAAACTTTTTGACCAAGGTCTTTTTAGCAACCAAACAATGACAGAGTTTTTCAATTTGGAAAATTTTCTTGTTTAAGTATTAAATTTAAAAAAGTGCCATGTTACCAAAAAAAGGGAAAAACATATTACAACATAACAAGTCATATAAAGTTTAATAGTTGTGGATCTCCACTGCAGAGCCTCTGATTACCCTGGCATTTTTCATCAGGCCTACTATAAACACTGAAAAGAGACCTTTAGGAAATCTTGGAAAGTCCAAATGGTCTGTCCTTTGTAATTAAATTTTTTTTTCACCCTCATTTTTTCCACATGGTAGTGGAGTCACTTGCTGGACTCCGGTGTGCAGAGCCTTAAATTGTGCCAGGACCAATCCAACATAACAGCAAGGCGTGTTAGCAGAGCCACGACTGGCAACCACAACGACCTGTCAAAGACAGGAAGGGGAAAGTTTAGAAATCATGTCTTACTGGACTGGATGTTACGTTATATAAGGCCCAAATATCTTCCGTTATACCGATACATGTTCAGAGATCATCTGTGAAATCAGGTTATAATTAAATCCATTCCTGTTTTGAATTGGCCCAGTCATCACAAGCTTAATCTACTAAGGCAGATTCACACAGGAATGGCGGAAAACAATTTGTTGTTTATTTTGTAATGTCTCATTATTGCCATGAAGTTCACAAAACTGTACAGATATTCCTAATAGCAGCGATAGAGCTGCCTTATCTCAACCCAGTTAATGTTTCGATTTATGTTTTCAGGTTTAAAAACTCATAATTATGGCTTATCTATTCATAATTATGAGTTAATTACGAGAGATAATTTTGTCTTTAAGGGTCAAATTACAAAATCATTTTACAAAATTATTATTTAATAACTACTGTAGGTTATAATTGTGACAATTTGAACACAATTTTGAATTACTTAAACAAAATTATGTAATAACTCATAATTTCACAATGAGCTATGGTCTGATGGGCATCCCATAAATAAATTGGTCAGAATAAAAAGATGCATACATGATAAGAAAAATAGTCATCTCATAATTTTAACAGACAGCCCTCAGGGTGAAAAATGGCTCACAGAGTAGTGATAGTGTGACAACTCCTGCATTGTCATTTCAATGAGGACGCCAACACCAAACAGAATCCATGCAAAATAAAAGGACTGGGTTGTACTGTATGTTTTGTTGCCTGGAGGGCATTTGGTTTTAGAACAGCAGTTCATGAAATTCACTGCATATTTCATGTGTAGAGTAGGGACAATAAATAAATGAACTAATAATGTGGAATTTATAGACTTACTGTAAATTAGATAATTACAAGGAACTGACTTCATTATCTTGATTTATGGCGCCATGTCAACAAAGAGGCTTAATTAGGAGAAGGTTTGCTGTGACTATTATTTGTGTTGTTTTGCTTGTATAACAAAAGAGGAGCCTAACTCTGCCTGCAGAAACTGGTGAACGGGGAACAATGCTGACTGAACTTCAGACTTCAAAATCAGTTCTCAGTCCTGCATCTCCATCTCCTGCTCCACTTTACAGTCTTCCAGTTCATCCAGATCAAGTGGATTTTATTCAGATGATGCTGGGAATTAAATGAAATAAGTGCAATTTAATTTTTTGGGTGGGAAAATTGATTACATTATGACAGGTCTGTCTGTTGTCCTGCACAATGCTGAACACTTTTGAAATGTATCCCTCCAAACCTCCAGGCAGCAGTTGCGGTAAAATCAACTTGAAAATGAACAAGTCGGCTTTTATAGCATACTGAAATTAACAGAAAACAAAGACTACCTGGGAGGCACAGAAGGAAAATGTTCAAAACACTGATGTTTGGAAAATGGTTGGCAGGACTGTAAAGTGAGTGTGATTTGCAGATACTGGTCTATGAATATGCAAAGACTTTGGAAATGCTCTTTTAATAGACAGCAATGATGCTGTTTAAACAAACTAGGCTTTCAAATTGTATAAACAGATATAACATAATATAAACAGGATGCATGTGTTGCTGTAAACGGCATCTATAAGTCCTTTCCTCGTAATGATATGGGGCAAAGAGGAGGCAGTTCTCATTTTGCACGTTCCCAGCAATGATGTTTATTCAAAACAAACCATTTTACAGTTGATAAGCAAAATATTCACTGTGGCTCTCTGCAGTACGTCTGTGAGTCTCAGTATGGGCGAGGTTTACAGGACAGGGCAAGCTTAGTGTGTTTTCATCAAACATGAAAGACCAGATTGATCTCAAGGCCAGATTCAGACCTTTAGCTAACTGATACCTGTGGCCGAGCACTGAGAACTAGTCGTTCAGTAAACACTTGAAACAGTTATACAGTTTTCACAGCTGCAGAGCTTTGTAAAGAGATGCAAAACAGGTCAGACACTATTATACACACACATATATGAACCCAAAGATACCACAATACGAGAAAATGTCGAAATGCATTTTTTGAAAGATTTAGACAGCCATGCTTACAGCCATGCTAGCCACAGTGCCTCGAGCTAATGCTAATATCAGCATACTAACAACAGGCTCACCGTGACTAACCTAAATATTTTTACTTTTAATCTAATTTCATTGACAAAAATTAATTAATACTAATCAATTATAATGAGTAAGTTCAATATGAACTGCAGCAGGGAAAGGGTCTCTGGGAAAAGTTCACATTTAGCAAGTAGTCTTTGCTGAAACAGCAAGGTGTTTGAAGAGAAAACAGGAACACTGGTAATTAAATATAACCAGACAGGAGGGGTTCAGTTCCAATCTGCTGAACAGAAACACATTGTTTAAAAGAAAAACATTAGCATACTGTGCTGATTTTGCATGTTTACTGATGCAACCACGCTCATTTCATAGTAACTTTCTTTCTGAGACAAGAATAGCAAGTTCCTTACCAAATACATACTGGAATTTAGTTTTACGAGCCACACTCACTCCCCTACTAATATGTTTGTGTATGTGTGGCAGCATAACATGTTCATGGCCAGAAGCTCATTTAAATGTCAGAGTGTGCTTGAACTGGCTGTTTTTAGTTCACAGTATCATGTCCAAGCCTCTCATAAAGGCCTCATTCACTAAGTGCCAGCCAGAGAGTCTCTCCCGCCCGTGGCCTCCTTGATTGAGACCAGATGCCGCAGATTCTTCCCTCTGCAGCACATCAGCACAGCTCTCTATCTCTTCTATCACTTCCTGTTGTAGTCAAACACTTGAAATTTTATGTGAACATTTGTATATCACCTGTCATGAGATATTTTTAGAAATCAGATGAAACCATTCCAGTTACTGCAAGCTGTGGCCCTTATGTAAGTGGCTGCAGCTTGTTGCGGTTTAGTCCTATTGATGGAATATAGCGTTAACACTGGCGCCTCTGTGCGTTTGCTCAACTCGTGGCATTGCTTATTTGAACTGACCATTCACTGTGCTTCCTTAACTGCTGTACAGTTATCAAGCTTTCCTTTCTTGCACAGCACATATGCAGTTTACAGTAATAAGGATGGCAGATTTACCTCCGGACATTTTGGTAAGTTAAAAATTTTTTTTTCAAGTGGGTCGTTGATTTAAGACAAAAGTTGCCCATAATTTCAAGCTGGGAATCATCAAGTTTGCCAACTGTTGCTATCTGATTTTATCAGCTGCAGCTAGCTAGCTAATCAAGCTAGCATTAGCTCATTGGCTGAAATCGCCGTCTCCAGCTGACTTTTTTCTAACTTGCTTCTTGCAAAACAGGACTCCAATAAAAGTATCTTTATGGCTTCAACATAACCCTGTTGGCTGCTTAGCTCACGAGCAAAACTATTATATGCTTTATTTCTTGTGTTGTCAAACACTCTTAATGTTACAAGAGAGAAAGCATTAATAATGAGGAATGTGTTTGGCAAATGCAATGCTATTTTAAATACTGAGTTTGGCTGGGATTGTTAGAGTGGAAACTGTAAACCCAAATACAATTGAGCAGGACAGAGCTAATGACGTTAGCCTGCACCCTGATATAGCAGCATCCAGGACCTGCTGGATTGGGAAACACTTCAGCATCAATGTGCTTTTGTGATTTTTTTTTTTTTTTAAACCTAAAACTCCACTAATAATGTAGCATGAAATCCGTCTTGGCCCTGGAAGTAACGACAGGTTACTACTGTAGGCAGTTATCCTATCAGCTTGACATGCTAACATTTGCAGTTTACGTTAGAACAGACATGGTGTAATCCATTCCTTACACTTTTCCCTCTGTACTGAAGGATAATAGAGACACCACCCTCATCACTGTTTACATATGACATATTACTGATCAGTTCAGCATGTGAAGAGACCCAGGCTCATCACAGCTGCGAAGAAGAAACCAACTCATGTTTAGGCCAAAAGTCAAAAATCATTCAAACATTCAAGTCATTCCAAATGTGTTTTGATTTTTGATTTTTTTTTCGCCAAACTTTCCAGACAGGATTTATCTTACACACAAACAAACCCTCAGTCTACTGCACGAGTTCACTACAAATCTGAAACCACAACAAACAACACACTACTCTGCAAATACACTAATGCAGACCCATGGTCAGAAATCATTAAGTGTTGATATAAGCTGTGATGCATATATTTGTACATGACAGCCGATGGAAGTATCAAGGGAGTAATTTGTCACATTTATTTAACACCTTTACATAGGGTGAATTGTGAAGACCAGTTTCTATGAAACGCACATGACAAATAGCTGTAGTCATCTGTGATGTGAGGTCATTCTTTGTCCATATCTGGCCCCAAGTCTCTGCTGACACAAACTAAAACAATAACACCAGATACTATTGTTCCCTCCACTTTCCTTTCAATGTCAAACAGTTTGATTTGTAATCATTTTCATTCCTGTATCATTCATCCAATCACCTGCTGCAATTTCCTCTTGACCTCCAAATATAATGGGCCCTCCTCATGGGAGTAATTGAGCCCCGTTGTCCATAAACAATTTGGGATACTTCCTGGATGTTTTATTTGGATAGTTTTATTCTCAGAAGGCTAAGGGCTAAACAAAAAGACCAAGCCTACACAGAAAACCCTTAAAGACGCCCTCTGATGAAAATCAAGTTTTTAATGTCCATATGATGTTTTTATTTAAAGTTACAATATGTAACTTTTCCAAATTTAAATGACTAGACCTATGTTTTATATATATATTTTTTTTTGTTTGTTTGTTTGTTTTTTTTTGAGCTGCGTTCTCACGTTATCCCAAATGTTTCCAGCAATTCTAAAACCTGAAGAAATATGTGATTCTAATCATGGTAATCATGGTCTGTTTCATTTGGTCACCTGTCAATGACATCATATCTCCTATGCTCATGTGTCAGTGTGGCAGTTCTCTGCCAGAAGCTCAAAATGGACTTTTATTTGGTTTTGAGACACATTTTTAAGATACACTTGTGCTGTGGTTATTTTCAACAATATTTTAACTGGATGAAGGATTTTAGTCACCGGATGTCTGCATCTTAAGTTATCAGAGAAAAAGGCCAGGAAAATGTTAGGTAGCTCAGCTCCCATCCACTCCAAGGTCCTCTGTGTCCGCCAAAGAGCATCGGCAAATCACTGATTTTTAAAGTATTCTTTGTTTCTACTGGTTTTAATCACCTGGTCTGTTTGTTAGGGAGAGGAGCTCTCTGTGGATAATTCAGCTGCCGGTAAAAACCTGCTGAACATCTGGTTCATAAGTTATTAAAGAAACAAAGGTAAGCAGTTTCAGTTGCCAGCCACTTTGAGACATCATGTGTCTGCCAAAAAGCATCTGTGAATTACTAATGTTTTTTAAAACGTTTTTTATGGGGGCATTTTTTGCCTTTATTCAGAGAGCTACAGTGAGAGAGACAGGAAAGTCAGGAAAAAAGAGTGGGGATAATATGCAGCAAAGAGCCACCAGTCGTACTAAACCTGAGCCGCCTTGGTGAGGACTTCGCCTTTATGATACGCAACCTACCAGGTGAGCCACCGGGGCATCCTGAGTCACTGATTTTTTTAAGTAAAACTGCTTTATCAAGTCTGGAGAGGAACTTTAATGCTATGTTAGCATCTGCTGAGCTTTGAGGCAGCATAATAGTAACCCTCACTGTTGTTCCAGTTTAGGAAACTGCCTCAAACAAGGTTGTCAGGAGCTGCAGGGACATGATTTGTCACTCATGACATTTTAAATCTGTGAACCTTGCAGCACAGACGTGGATGACAAAAAAAGAGCTGCACAGTGTGGGTGAGGCCAAATAAATGCTTGGCATCCAGAGGGATTCAGTACATTACTATGTGTAATGGCAGATAGGGTGGCTAAGTGCGTTGTACCCACTGATAACATCCTCTAATTGTTTCCCTTTGGCTCAGTTACAGGTTTGCACTTTGGTGTGGAGAGTTTCTGTTGTCTCTGAGCCTCACAAGGACATCTTTTAAAATTCAGGTTCATTAACATATATTTCATAGTGTATATCAGAATGTGTACTTTTTTAATTATGAGTGTCTGTGGGATCTTCATTTATAGCAAAAGTGCATTCTGAACAACCTTACACATTTCTTTTCAGTTCAATGTGAAAACTCGACAGATAAAACCTTTGACATATAAAAATTGAAAACATAGAAAATCTAATTCAAAAAACCGTTATCAAATAAATCATGTACTATGCAGTACAGTACAGCAGAGAACAGATCATTGCTCATCTGTATTTTGGTGCAAAAGCACAACTGTATTTTGTGGTAATAATTTGAACAAATGTACAATTTAACAAAATGACATTTTTATGCCAAGAGAGGTTTCTGGTCCTGAAACAAATCTTTGGGTTCTAACATAATTCCACTGAAAGCCAAAAATAATTTTTGAGAAAGTCAGGCATCCCAACTAAAAATATACTTCACTAGAAAGTTGAGAAAACAGTTAAGGGCAAAATTTGACCTTGATTCCTTATAAAAGACTCATTTAGCTGATTACGACTGATTGGTGACAGCCATGCAAAATTCTGATGAAGTGTCCAAAATCTCAATTTACTGCTACTCCATATATAGAGAGGAGATAACAAGTGAATAGGGACTGCTTATCGACACAGCCTAAGAGTTTACACCCATACTAATGACTCTATGAGATGCTAAGATGAAATGCTTTAAGCCATGGGTATAGATTTGCATATGGGCAGTATGGACAAGTCTCTACCAATGTCAGAGTGTTGCTGAATTCCTGAATTTTACCCATCTCATACAAGCTATTTCAGCTCCCCCCTGTTACCAGTAATATCTATGCCAAAACTATAAGTCACCAGGTTTGTGTGTTTTCTGTAAACACATTAGTTATTATGATACAAAGTGGGATATGGGGGATACTCAACCATGATATAACTCAGCTTCAGACAGCATCACACACTGTTGACCAGCTGAAATGGTCAGGATTGAAAACGTCTTCATTCGACAAAGTGATATTATATGTAAAATATCTGTTTTAAAATAATATAAAAATCATGACAAAGGCAAGTTATATCATCAAACACATATTCAATTCATGTAAACTTTATGCAGTCAGGCCCTTTATGTGCATACGAATGAAAAAGGAGAGAGAACAAGTGCAGGACTTATTTTGACAATCTGACAAAAAATGTCCCTAGTAAAGATAAAACCAAGCCTATGTTGGTGAAATTGGCCCCAACAGTATATATATATATATAGACTGTAAATAAAGATGGACATAGCCTCCGTGACGTCACCCATGGTTTTGAAGCTCAGAGGGGGCTGCTCCACTGTCGTCATCTTGGCAGGGCCTGACTCTGCCAAACTCCCAGCAAATCTAAAAATGGGCGAAGAGGTGGGGCATGTGGAGCTGAGACGTCGGTGCATGTTGCTTTGTGGCAAGCATATGTCAATTATGCAGGACTTTAAGTCTTCATGAAATTTAAAAAGATTAGTTATATAAAAATCACTCCCTGTATAATTGTCATAAAGGAGGAAATTAGCTGTTTATTGTAGTTGGGCATTTTAACATGAGAGTTTGGAGGGACTGCCTCACTCTTGGAGCCAGCCACAAGCGGCCATTCGAAGAAGTGCAATTTTGGCACTTCATGCTAGTTTCATTTTTCAAAAAAACAACTTCAGCTGAAAATGTGTACTTTCCATGAACTGCGACAAACTCAAGCTGAGAAACACATGTCATGGTATTAACTGGCTTCAGTCCCAAAAGGGAGTTGGTTGTATCCTCCAGATGCTTAGAGGCAAATAAGCATATCCACTCATGTACTGACTGGCAAAGAGGCCATCAGGGTGTGAATGAGTTCATTTGCCCAATCCCTATTAGATGATGTAATACTTACTGATTCGGTCTGCCACATCATCACACACCAGAGGAAGTCACCATCATGATCATTTATTGATCAAGCAAATGATTTTCAGAAAGGACTGCTGCGATAATGTCACCAGATGGGAGGAAGAAGAGCTCAGTCAAACATGAGAAAACATTTTTTAGGTAATGATTTTAATAGTGGGTTGTTCTCCAAAACATTGGGCACCTGTCTAAAAAACCAGACAGAGGTAAGTCTGTAACCTGCAGAAAACACATTCAAAGAAACCTCTAAATCACAGTCTGAACTGAAGGCATAAACATGACTTGACTTGAAAAAGACACTCCAGAGGAATCCTTCACACTCAGGGGTTGTGGAAGGGAGATTTCCATCCATCTTGGTCTTAACACATCGGAATCTAAACAAAGTCAAATGCTGAGCTTTTTCCTGCACGGTTAAGTCCAGCCAGACGCCTGAAATACATTTTTGTTTTGTGTTTAGTCGCACCAGTCGTTTTTTTTAGCCGGACAAGATGTTCCATCGTTATTTTGGACAGAGGGAGAGTCTCACTGCTCTGGTGGCTTCCAGCTATTCTACCTTCGACACACTGAGCTATGTGTGTCAGTTAATATGTTATATTATGATTTTCTTGTCACAATTTTCACATGCAAACCTAATGTTCCTAAGTTTTATAAAAGACAGCATGAAGTACATGCTTGAGTGGTTTAACCTCATTTTATGAAGGCAGAGGAAGTAGATAAGAGCGCTACAATAGGCTGCTAACAATAGTCATTATGTGAGAACAATAAACACTTGAGATACACACTGAAGCCCATGCTGTCCCTGTGTTGCCAGCTCACTTCATGGGTGTCTTATTCTTCTGCAGCACAATAACTCACAGTTAATAACAGGACTTCTAGTGAGAGCCTTGCTCGCAGATATGAACAGAGATAAACAAGGGTGGGTTCTGGTTTGTCTCTCAACACCTCTTTTCTTTGGCAACTGTGGAGCTCGATGAGGGACACATTCCTTAAATCCTCAAGCCAGGGATCACAGTGTGTGTCAAGAGAAACTATGAAAGTATGTACTGAAAGAGGGGGACAAAAAATTAGAAGCAGTTTTAATTAAAATAAACTTTTTTATTATTATTAACAGCGGAAAAAAGATGTAAACACAAAATTAACATATTATTGCCTTAAGAGAAATGCGTCCACAAAGTTGCACCTATTAACAGTGTTGTTCTGTGTTCCACGGAGCCACATCAGAATTCATTCGGAGTTAAGTTTCTGGTTACCTGATGACTGTAAATCCACTGTTGTTCGTTGGTGGGCAGGTGGCGTATAATGGGTTGATGAAAGCTTTTTCACTGAACAGTCTGTGGCAAGTTGATGAGAGCGCCAGAGGTCGGATTATGCTCAAACAGAGCTGGTTTGAATGACATGTTGTCCAACCACACTGAAAATCAAAAATGTTTATTGTTGTTCTGAACAGTGACGCTAGATGGCTGAGTGAAGACTGAGTCATAGAGAGCGTGAGAGAGAGAGGGAGCATTGATAGTGTTTCTCACATGAAAAGAGATGCAAGACAATAGTTGGGTTTCCGCTGCAGTTTTGTAAAAAATAGAGACAATTTTTTAGAAAGGTCAACCAAACACAATTGCGAATGGTCAGTGTTTCCACAGAGTTACGTTATGCAAATAAATCTGGGTTTTCTCCTCTCACATTATCATTCCAATTTAATGTAATGATGGATTTCAAGCAGTCTGCATCTCAGTTGACTGGTTCCCTGGGGCATGATACTTGAAAAACATTGTTTCCATTTCCAATTTTGCAAAATATTGCTTCATCAAACAGTCTGGGAACCCATCTCATATGAGCGGATACATTTTTTCACAACATTGGAGAGTTTTTTGTTTTTATAAGTTCACAATTTCAAATTGCGGTTTAGGCAGGTTAATGGAAACACACCAAGTGTGTCAAGATTAAACTCAAGTTCAAACCCTAGCTCCTTTCTCTCCTCCACACAGCGGGCCAGTCATCACTGGTTTCAACAACAGACTCAAACCCCCACCCCCTTATCTGATATATTGGTAGTAGGGAGTTTCTGACGCTATCTGGTCATCCAACAAGCGGTTCCAAAGAAGTGTACTAACAACTTCAAACTGAAGAAAAACACTCACATCTTCTGCAAAAACCAAACCAATGAGAGACGTCAAAGAACAAGTGCTCATTGGACTGGATAGTTGCACAAAGTCTGAAACCCCTGCAAGCATCAACCTCTGTTACTTTCCTGAGCCAACAATCCAACAAGCGGCTGGATTTGAGCTTTTCTCTAGTTATCCTTTCCCACTCTTCACACAACACCTACATTAGCTTCCACTGGTAAAACACACCTGATCCTCCAGCCTAAACGTTTAGTGTTTGAGTTGCATTGTGGGTAATCTGACAAATAAAATTACTGCATTGAATTAAAAGATATATCTGTTTTTTGCTGCATCAGATTCTATATTTTTTTTAAATCTATTGCAGTTGCAATTCTTAGAAATGCATGGTCTCTATCGTAATACTGCTGTGTTGTTTTATGTTCTAAACTCATTGCAAAAATGAAAAAAAAGCTATTCTAAGGGAGATACTTAATAATGTTGATTACTGTTGATTGAACTCCTGCTAAGATCAAAAGCTTTTCTGTTGGCAGTAATCAGTGGCTAAATGACTCATTTCTCTGTAATGATCTAAATGATAAGGCTTAATAATTCTTTGACAGCATTTATGGGGAGAGGAAGGTTAAATAAATGAAATATAAATGAGATAAGGTTTTTCAAAACTGCTAATCTTAGCACAGTGTGAAGTACTGAGGAATACATGTTGTGCAGATCACATGCAGCTACAGTGCTTATTACAGCAGCATGACTTCATTCTGCAATGATTATCTCCTCTCTTTCACTCTCTTGATTTTTTTGTGTGACTGTGTGAGTCCCTGCTGTATTTTTCCTTTTGTGGTCAAGCTGCAGGCCCCCGCTTAATCCACACAGCTGTGGAGCCTCACCAAGACTGCCTCCTCGTCTTCTCCAGTATATAAAAACTGTCATGAAGTAAAGGACAAAGGGCTCTGCATCCCACAAAACACTCTTGTAGTCTGGAGGAACAAGGATAGAAGCAGATTAGGGAATTATATATTTCCTGTTCTGCCATTTCCGGACGGTTCTTTTTTATCAGACTGTAAGAGTCTGGATCAGGAAGGACAGGATAACAAGTAACAAGAGACCTCAAACCATCCAAACATACAGTAGGTCTACAAACTGGGCATTTCAGTCTACTTTAATTACAGAAGCAAAAAGCATTAGCGTATCTTATGTCTGTGTAACCCTACACACCAGCGCCATGACAGCAACATTTGGAGGGAAGTTTGGGAAATTTCCACACTGGAGTTTGTATACAGATAAGCAACCAGTTGGTTAACAATAGCCACATATATTTCACGTGACATAGCAAACACTGGGTTGCTACAGTACCATATTCACTAACATTTTATTAGCCAAGCTAGCTGCAACCACTCACATCCAGACTGCAATACAGTGGAGGGATTGTCATGAAATTGTTAAATTAGAGCCACAAGCAAGTCAAAATTTTCACTCGTCCACTGAATTACCTCAACATTTACCAGACAGAAGGCCATGACATTATGTACAAACAAACAAAGGAGGAATCCTACTGCATCGCTGCGCCTAAGTACAGTCTCTCTCAGAGAGCCGCTAGCATGGCTGCTAACTTCTGCTAGTAAAAGAGACTGTGGATGGTTGCAACCCTTTTTGCATTTCTCTCAGTTACTCAGAGACTATTTGGACTTGTCCAACAATTCTTTTATATGTTAAACTTACATCAGTCTGCTACCATTTAAAAGTGATTAGATATGACATTTCATTCATAATATTTATTTGAATGGAAGAATTCAGATGTTGCAAATGACCCCAACTCTGGGGACAGTTGCAACATGGATCAGGTATGGTTAACTTTTATTTTTTCTTTCAATAAGCATAGTATTGTAAAAATATGCACTGTTTTACAATAAAATTACAGTATTATTTATTCATACAATACTATTATAGAATTAGCTATTCATTTAGTAATATTCATTAGGTTATTGGGTTTTGTTTTGCATAGAACACAGGCCTACCTTGAGTTAAAACAGGAACGGTTTATCTGTTTTATTGCTTATGCTAAACAGAACATACACATGTAGCTTGTTTGTATTCTCTTACATGTAGCAATTATCGTTGAATCTGTTGCACTATGGGACAACATTAGCTGCATATTTAGCCTATTTTGAACTAAACATGTTGAAACATAGGCTACTTTTGTGTAGTCTATTTTGCTAAGGCTGCTTACCTGGGGGACAGTCGCAACTTGTTGCAACCATCCCCACCCCATGAGCCATGACAGAACATCATGAGCTAGACACACCCATACTAACCATGTCACTTAGAAGCCAACAAAACAGTGATTCAAACTGAGTAGATTCTGATGAATTCATAGAAAAGTCTCACTTCATAACCTAACTGAGCACGTGCAGTATGAGTATCATCACTGGAGAATGTTTCTGATTGGAGGAAGAACATTTCCCCAGTCTCCACTATTCTCATTGTGCCCTGTATTTTTATCTGTTTGCCTGTTAATACAGCTCATTCAGTGCCCTGGAACAATCTTAATCTCTTGCATGTTCATGGCCCCTCTCAGCTCTGGTCCCCTGGATAATTAAGATTTTTCGACAGTCCTGGATCACTGTTGAATGTAGAGTAATTTAATAATCCCAGTTGACTTCATCTTTAATGCTAGCTCAGCTGGCACCATCACCTGAGTCATTTGGGTGGAGCCATGTCTGCTGTGACTGCTGGATCGGATTACTGTTCTAACCACTGTTTATTATGGTCACCAAACATAGGTGTTACTGAAGATTATAATTTATTGACTGTACCTTTAAAATTTTAAAATGTGGCTACTGACCACAAAGTTAGTTTCTCATGTATTATAATAATAGCTCGTAGAACACTATCAGTTATGGATCTGTGGGTTTTGGCTTGTTTTTAAAGATGAAATTATGCATGGCAACACAAATGTTGAATTGATATTTTTTTGTTTGATAAGTTTTTGAATATTCCCTGTAAATCCTGTTTATATGATTGATTGCTTTCCTCTTGCATAGCCTAAACTCCAGCTCTGTTTTATTGTCACTAAGTAGACTATGTTTGTTTTAGGATCTTATCAGTAAAAATACACAGGCTGGAGAGTTCTCACGCTTATCTCACAATTTTGTGATAATCAACTTCACAAAATCACAGCGGATCACCCTTTGAAATAGTGTTTCTAGCCAAATTACATAAAAGTTTAGTGTGCCACTTGACTTATTGCTCTATAGCCTGATGTTCAGCAGCAGTAGTAAGTGACAGAGCATGGCTGTGAAAGATGTATGCGGCATTTTACAGCTGCAGAAAATATAAACGACTCTAAAATATACGCTGACACTTGCAACGCCAACGCTTCTGCTGATGCTATTTTTACTCTTTCCTTCCTTTGGTGTTTAAAATTGAACTGTCCTGTTAAAAGTCACATCTATGGCATTCACTACGTCTCTCATTGCAACATAGAAGTGATCCATTATGAAGCCATTAGTTTATGTAATTTGTTATTCCCAGCAATTCTCACAATCTTGCCCCTGTTCAGCCTTTCCGCTCTGAGAGGAGAGACTGCAGGTCAAGTAAGGATAGCGGGCGAGCCAAACACAGTGCATGCTGAAAATATTGAGTGTGAACAATACAGTTCATTTTAAAAAAGCTCATTTTAATTTTGTGTCTACAATATTGCTTTGTAAATCTCACAAAGGATGTTTAATTTCCTTCACATCTCAGGACAGGTTGTCACACGTCAAAGTTGTTCAAAACTCCTCTTGTGATTAAAATTAAACATCCTTTTGTTTAAGGAAGTACTGATTATATCCTCCCTTCCTTTCTACAGGTTAGCGGAGGTGTTGGGAGTGCATTAAAAAATTATTTCCTAAAGAGGCTAACTGCTTGTCAATATTTGAAGGGGGCTGGAGGCAGTCACAGTACGGGAAGGGGAGTTAACAGCATGACTCACTACTCTCACTGACAAAACACACAAACATCTGGAAGCTGGACTCACATCTAAATAAAGATAGTTCAAACAACTTTAAATCAGACAGACATTATGTCAGCTCCTTGATAAGGTCTCGATAACGATGATGATGACAGATGGTATTCTCTGAATTTTTGACGTAGGCTTTGGCGCTGAAACCAAACAATCACGCACACGATCACAAATTATTCCAGCATGACCAGTAAACAGTGCAGCACACCGCAGAATTACTCACATCAACACTTTTGTTGATCAGATACGTGCAGGCCGTTACACCGAGGAGTGCAAAACATGTTGTGTTGCTTCCTGCTCCAACAGATTTGTTGTGGCGGCTTTAGGCAACAGGCACCACAGATGGGGTAATGTCCATTTTAATATTCTCATTATATAACTCTTTTTTTGAACAAGTGATTTGAACTTGAACCAAGCTGGCTGAGAGACCAGCCTCCACATTTCTTCCACTGGTGCTCTACAACACCTGCTTTCATTTGGCACAGAAAAATCTCAATAACTTTGTCCATGGAGAACATGTTTGGCCCCATTTAAAACAAACACTTTTTCCTGTAACTGGCCACTGATGACTTAAAAAAAATCCAAGTCAAAAAGTTTATGTGTAAAAAACAACTGTGCAGTAAAAGAAATGGAGCCTGTGAGTGAGTTGAGAGACACGCAGGGGGGTAGAATTTACTAGGATCATATTTCTTTAATGTTCAGACACTGAGCAACGTTTCTTTCAAACAGAGGAGGACAAACACATTCTAGCTGCTGCATTCACTTGAGATTGGACGCCATTAAATTGTACTTTGAAGTGACATTATGATAACTATTCATGGAGGAATACACACAGAATGAACCATAAGAAGAGTGGGTGGAAATGGAAACTCATCAACTCTGATGCTGTTAAAATCACAGGTGGTGCGTTCTTATCCAGGCAGTAAAGAAAAGAATGCCACAAATGCACCGTTTTAAGGGGAGATATGGTCCTAACAAGACTGCGAGAGAAATATAAAGGCCAGACTCAGTGGATTATTACATTTCTGAAAACAAAACCTCATTTAAGCTGGAATGACCATACTCCAGCCTGAGTCCTAATCAGAGAGAGAGAAAAAAGTTCTCAAAAGTAAAAATAGGATAAACAGGAAAGCATTGTAGGTGGACACACAACTGGGCAAATAATCAAACTCAGTCGGTCCCAGACATTCCTTGAATAAGAAGCAAATAGGCCACAAGGCTTTTTGCAATTTTTAGAGGAATAAATCAAGCCATGTTTGGTGTCTGAATACGTATTCACATCATAATATAACTGGTCTCTTGCTCTGCTTGCTACTGAGATAAACTGTTTTGCTTACATACAAATACAGAGTGGACGTTCCTCTCAAATTTCCTGCGTACCCTTTTACAGTCCACACAAGCCTCACCATCGGGGAGGACCTGCTATGAAACAGCAGAGGCAGTGTCCTGGCTCCCATGGTCAGAGGAGAAGGAACGAGGCAGGTAAAGAATCTGTAATGTTGAGTAAAGATAGTTGGTCAACACATCATGATTTAGAATAGTTGAGCTGTTCGCATTGCAGATATGAAAATCCTGAGAAAAAAAAAATTGAGGAGATTCACAGAAGAAATCATTATGCAAATGGGGAGAAAATCAAACGATCATGACTTGTGTATCCTCTTCTGTCTTCTGCTTCACTTGCACAGTTTTACACTGATGCAAAAGATTTCAGTTTGGAAATCAAGGCTGTTAAAAGTGTGTATCCTCACCCGCTGATGATGGAAATAGTGGAAACAGAGAAACGGAATTTTTCCTCTATTGTCACAAATATAAGGATCAGACTGATATTTTACGCTGACATTACCCTGTACACCGATTTATACGTTGTTGTGAACTTGTATTTTTGATCAGTACATTTTAGTTGTGACATAACAAGAAGGTTTTTCGCAGGAGGACTGACCGATGTGCATGGTCAATGCTACCTGGGACATCAAGATTACCTGTGGTTTCAACTTCCTAGGACTTAAACACAGTGGATGTGCTAGTCGTGAATGGGGCTTTTTTAAATATAACCTGTAACCCCATAAAATACTGTATACCCTTATCTTTGGAAGCACAGTCCTGGGTTTGGTTGCTACTGTAGGTGGTAAGCTAGACATGTAGAGCTTATATTAGAGCAGATAAACACATGTTGTGTCACATTCAGTGAGTACACTTACATGTCCCCTGTGTAAACAGTGTAGCCTACTCACTGGCATTGTGTGTGAATTTCGTCAGGGTAGTGTTGTTCCAAATCAAACACTGGTATTGTGGACTCACCGGGAATGACGATGGCAACAGGTGACCGTGAGTGTTGCCCACCTGTCAGCTGTGCTGACCACTTGACTTCAAAATGAACTTTATACTTTCCTCCCCCTACTTTCCCCTACTTTCCTACTTTTCTGTTTGGAAATTTGAAAACACGTTAGTGGTCCTTTCCCTTTCCGCTACAAAGCCAAGATGGCGGCCGTTGAGGTTGCGAGGTGTCCATCGTAGGCCCAGGCCCAATGTCCACCCTCAGTCTTGGTAAGTCCATGAGCTCTCTAGCAGACATTTTGAGCTCTTTATGTACACTTTCCATATGTCTGCATCTCTGCAGACTTTGATCAAGGGAATTACCCAAAGTTCATAGCATTGTTACATTAAACCACAGGTTACCATGGTTACCAGGGGATGCCCAAAAGCGTAAAAAAAAAAAAAAAAACGGTTACCCATCATAAAACGGAAAAAAGAATACAGTAGAAGAAAAACGAGCAAGCATGAAAGGAACGAGCCCAAACGTTGCCGTTACAAGAAAAAGGAAGTTTACATGTATAAATACAGAGGTCAGAGATGAATCAGAGCCACAGCTGTGTGTAGTTATTTGTCCTGTGATGACATAATGAGCTTTCATTGGATCATATCCAACGTTAATATTTTGTTTGTAAACAGGGAGCAAGCGGAGGAAATAAAAAATGTCAAATCACAATTCCCAAACCTACAAATGTACGCAACATGTTTTGGTGTCGTCATGGTAACAGGTGAACTGTCACAAGGCGCTGTCTCATTCTTCTTTATACCATTTTCAGCCCTCGCAGCCTCTCGCACTCAATCACTTATCAGGTGACATCTATCAAGTCTGTGAGGGTTCAGGCTTTAGGGGGGGCACTGGGATTGAGCCGCAGTAGCTACTGACCGTTTTGAGTGAACCCCCGGGGTAATTATAGTGCACTGATATGTTGCCATACTTGTCAATGTGAACACACTAATGCACCCATAACAGCAAGTCTGAGTATGGAGATATGTGAACAGAGACACAGCAACAGTGTTGTCTCCATTCCTTACACTTTGGCTCTTGTACTGGATTTTGGATGAAAAACACAGAAACCATTATCCAAACAAACCAATTTGGCAAGCTGAGAACTTCAAAGCTGGACAGGCCTGCCGTGGAGGTGCTTAGTCATCCACATTGTCTGCGGTAAACAACCATCAGTTTACAGACTGACTTCCTTTTCCAACTTTGACCTGTTGTACTGACAATATTTGTCACACAGTTTTCTTCTGCAGCGATGGATTATTAGTTACATTTTTGGGAGTGCTCGCCTTCAGTTTTACCTCTGAATAAGTTGATGTAGATAATCTGGGTTTGATTGTCAGACCTCTAATGTTTCTGTCCCATTAGATTTTGTTGCTGTGTTCCTAGATTTGTATTTAAGTAGCACAATGTCATCAGAAACTATAGAAATGGTGGCAAAAATAAGACCCAAGTTGTAATAAACCTGAATTATTTTTTAATAAAGCATCAGTAGTTTTTTACTAGATCTAGTCTAATTTCTAACCATGAAACATGCATTTGTCTTATTAGTTAGAGGCCCGTTCAAACATGTGAGTAACCTCTTCTCCTGCAGTAACAGGAAAATTCAGACCAAACCATAATCTAACCAAAATGAGTGTTTCAGCAAAGAGTATCAGTAATTTCATTATGCACTCTATTCATCAGAAACTGATGAACCAATGATTTCTTCTTCCTTCCTTACAGCCTTCTGGTGGCTAATTAAACATTTCACTTTCCTCCATGGAGTGGCTCTGGGATTGCTCCTCTTCTTAATGCATCCCCAGACTTCAGAAAGCATCTAAACAGATCAATACTGGCTGGCAGAGCTGAAAGCATGTTGTTAGATCTGTAAACGACACGGAAATAGCTGTCATCCCACTCATCTCGCCCACGCTGTTGAGGATAGATGGTTTCCAATTTGCTCCAGTGTAAAATGGCTCTACGCCTCAGGCCTCATAATGTCTCGTATAGATTTTGCTCCACTTAATGTTTTGTAGAAAGTAACGGCCTGTGTCCAACAGACCACCAGTGATGTGTGAAGAATAACAGATGAGATGTTTTTGCTATTTTTAGGAGATGATCATGGAACCAGAGACACTGGGATGATCCATCACTGTTCCTTCTTATGGACACTGTCAAACAAAAATGCCAGAGACGCACTGGATGCGTGGTGTGTGCATCGCAGCTGCCGTTGCTGATCTGCTGTGGAAAAAGTTTGTGTATTCACACCGGCTGCGTGTCTGCTGCGTCACTGCTACTGTCAGTTCTGTCTACACAGAGTTTGCAGGATACTTGAATGTTGGATTTCTCTACATTTTTATTTAATTTCTGATTTATTTTTTGACATAAAATGTCTCTATAACACAACTGTCTCTACATGCAGCTGCTAAAATGTTTTTTTTTCATGTCTGTACCATATTCAGATTCAGCCTAGACATAGAGACTAGAGTATAGTGGAAGGTGTCAGTTTTGTGTAATAATGCTGGTATCATGTGAAAATCACTGTCAACAGATGTGTGCATCACGTGAAAAATAGACAAAAGGCCACATTTTTAGATCAGGTGACACAGCAGCAATGAGTGAGAGGTGTGTCTCAGTGCAGTGCAGGGCAGTGCGTCCTCTCTGACCCGTTAACATGGGCACTGGAATGAAAACCCAGACGCTCCACAGCCACCACTCTCTGAGCTTTACATTGTCACTCTTGGAAATTTATTGGTGGGGTTTTACTTTTTAGTGTCCCCTGTAAACACTTACGTTGTTTGTGCATTCGCTGTGCAATTCTGTATTTGGTTATTTTGAATGTATTTGCAGCGCATATTGTCAGATTTGTTGTGTGTGTTTTCTTTAGTTGCAGTGCATCGAGCTCCCAGGGCCACTGTAGCACTTTTATGTTAGTGATTACGATCAAACATTCAGGACTGAACTGAACACAGTTTGTGTTCCAAACAAATCATAGAGACTTTCCGTAACAAGATCCACCACCTCTACGAGGTGCACCGTCCACATGAGTCCAATCTGCATTGTTTTTAAAATGCCAGAGCACAGTGCCAAAATGCAAGATTCCTGTGAAACGTATGAAACATCAGATCTGAGGTTACAAGTCTGCTTTTTTGTTGTAATAGATCTTCTATTAGATATTATATGCTAATCGGCTCAGTAAACAGGCAAACAGGCAAAACATAACATACAAGTGAAACCCAGCTGTGCAAAGAGGCAGCCAGAGACTTTATGGTAAAATCCTCCAATCCTGCACCCACAGAGTCGTTTCTGGAGAACTCCACAAAGCTGAAAATCTCAGCCTCAGTAGGGTGACGGGCCACACAGTGACTCAGACTTACGAGAAAGCCTTGATGGGTTCTGTGGAACAAGTGACATTAACTGAGCCATTAGAAAGCAGGTGATGAGATGCTAATGTGTTTCTTCGTCATGCTGCTCCAGGGATCATAAACCTTCAATCTTTATAGGCTGCAGCCAATCACCAGTCAGCTCTCCAGATGGTGGAACCTGGCAGGGACCCACTGAACTTAACTAGAGGGGAATATAATTTCTCTTGTGCTGGCTGTAGACTGAGTGATGACTGGGGGAAAAGGTGACAGTGTGGCAGCTGCATTTACGTCTCATGTACTTGTGGAAAACAATGAAGGCTACATCTGAAAACATGTTTCCATTGTTATCTGTTGACTGTGTATGAAGATTTAAGTAATTAAACAGTAACTTAACACCCTCAGAAAACATGCCGAACTCCTGCAGTGATGTAGTGGTGTAGTCCAGGGTGAGTCACCACACCATGATGTAGCTGCTGGATGTAGTTGGTCAGAGGTGACACAGACTTAAAACTTTATACCACAGAGGGCAGAAAAAACACTGCATTTCTCTCTGGTGTTAAGATGGTCTTCAATTAAAGATGTAATCTTTAAGATTTTAATGCTGGTGAATTAGCAACCTGTGGTGTCTGGTGGTATCAGCAAGTCCAGTTAATACTACAGTAAACACTCCTGAGCTTTTACTTTGTCAGAAATTGATTGATTTTTGATCTGATTTCATGCTGCACATGGTGTGAGTTGTTTTCTACACAACAGCAGGGCTCTGTAAGAGCAGTCAGTTACCTCGCTGAGGAAGCGGGGTTGTGCTGCGTCTCTAACAGCTCACTGTGGCTGCTCCTGCTTGTTGCAACATTTAAATCTGATTCACTGTCAAAGCATCACACTGTGGTTAGAAAACAGCAAACAGTGATGCTGGACGACATGCTGCATCCTTTTCTGTGAATACCTCGTGTGCGAAAAGTGATGTTGCCAGAAGGTTTATAACATATATGAAACACTCAGAGTAAAATTTGTATATCTACATATAGCCATTTTTTTAACATGTTGCCACTGTATGTGTTAAAAATATATATTTGATTTATATATGCAAGTTTATTAAATCAACATACATATACAAATTCAAATACATTTTTTTTCTTATTAATTGCTCATTAATTTTAAACATGTCTAGCTTCCCATTCTTGGAAAATGGTCTCAGACTTTTGGACCCAACTGCATATAATATAACATATAATACATATATTATATATATATAATGTATTTGTCTACAATATAAGCACATGTTGGCCAACATAAACATACATATTTGTATATTAAAAAATTATATACAAAATTAAAAAATTACTGCTAAAACTACTAGATGATGTGAACAGATGGAAAAGTCAAGTAAATAATCTCTTATTAACACAGATGATGTGTTTCCTCTAAAATTCGCTCTCTTGTGTGTCCCTGTTGCACTCTGACGGCCTTCACACTCAGCAGTAGCCTACTGCCCACGTCAGCTGGAGTGAGTTGTGAGAAAAAATCAGAGGCACAGTAGTGATGACAGTTGATGCTTTGCAGTGAAATCGTTTCAGATTTCAGCAGAATCATTCAAATTGAGAATGATTTACAGGACACAGGTCACACGTGCACCATGGATGAACCCGAGCTATTTTCCTCCAACATTTTGTGAGAATCTATTTCATATCCATTTTCATATTACATGTCATGATCCCTTCTTTTGGTCATTCAGTCCATTTCCTTCCAGCTAAAAGCCATTAACTTGTTTACTCTGTTAATCCTCAGAAATTCATTGGAAGTTTACCAAAAAAGTGTTTCTCAAATACAGTTCATGTTTCCCCCAAAAATTTAATTTCCGCCATACATCTCCTGGGAGCCTACAACAAAATTTCATAAAAAAAAGTCAAGGCACCTGCACCCTGAGACTCGTCCCTGACTTCAGACCAAACTGCGCTCTGCTGTGTTTACGTAACAATCTGGACAAAGTTAGGAAGCTGTGTGCATAAATTTAGGGTTGTGTTTTCTCATTCAAGTCTGTTTAAGGCTAAAAAAACTTTCTACTATAAACAGATCTACTCCTCAGGGACACAAAAGACAAACATTCACAGTAGCGTGTTTCTCTGTGAACAAAATGGTGTTTTCAGCAGCAGTCACAGACACAGCGTGGAGCCAGAATAAACAATGCCCCAACACCAAACACAGACAGACACAGAAGAGACTGTGTGTGACATTTTTGTAGATAGGAAATAACAGCCTGTTTATAACTGAGGTATTTCTTCTTTTCTCTTGTGAGTTTATAAGAATTTATTTTTTGTGTATTATTGAACAGGGTCATTGCCAGAAGTGGTGATCTAAATGGGACTGGCAGGATTTTCCCCTCAGGAAGCTATCGCTCTTCAGATGTTCTACTTGGACAGATAAAAAGGCTGTGGGTTACATCTTGATGTGTGCAGGCCAGCCCACTCACGTAGCCCCCTGATGATGAATGATACCCTGGAGGCGTCTTGAGGAGGATCGGTGCCAGACTGTTACACCTTTTCTGCTCAGTGTCTCACTGTCCTCTGAGTCCATAAAATTAGAAGGTGACAGATCAGGCAATACCACGGTGGAAAGACTAAGAATAGAAATCCAGGCTTTTTCTGAATCACAGTTTATCTCAAGTAACTTGACTCAGTGTCAAACAGGCTGAGGGTGAACTCTGCATAACCTGCATTTCCTCCCTGCTCCAGAAACCATCACATCCTGGTCAAGAAATAGACAGCTAACACTTGAGTTTCTTTTTATACTCAGGTTTTATAAGAAGTAAAGTAATGAAATATAACCCGTTAATTAGGGAGCTTTACAGGAGCTAGTAGTTGGATTTTGTTGGTTTTGAACAGAGCCAGGTTTGCTGTTTCCCCCTGTTTCCAGTTTTTGTGCCAAGCTATTAGCATTACATTGATTCATATTAGCTGTACAGCCATGATAGTGATATCAATCTTTAAGTTTTAGGCTCTGCAAGAACACAAAGCAGCGTATTTCCCAAAATGCCAAACATCCTTTAAAGATCAGAGCGTCTCTTTTACATTTATTCCAAAGTAAAACTATAATAGAAGAAGAAAAACTAATAACAAGACAAAGAGTCTACAGCAAGCAGCTCTGAGGCTGTGCACTAGCAGCTGGGCTTTCAGCTGAGAGCTAACGTCTGCATGCTAACATGCTCACAATAACGATGCTAACATGCTGATGTTAAGCAGGAATAATGTTTACCATACTCACATCCTAGCTTAGTGTGTTAGCATGTCAACATTTGTTAATAAGCACTTAACTTAAAACTCAGATAGCAAAGCGACACTTGCCTGGGTCCTCAGCCCCAGTCTGGCCCATATACTTGCACATCTGGGCAGAGGTCCAGCTGTTATCCTCAGGTATTGACTGACAGCCAGATGGTTTTCTGTGTGTGCTAGAATTGGCCCAGATGTGGAAGTAGCCAGTGTTGGGCAGTAACGCTTCACTCAGTAATGAATTACTGTAACATCATTACTCTCCTCAGTAATGAGTAGTGTAAGGGATTACAGCTTGTAAAACAGTAATAATATTACCGTTACTAATCCTATCAGCATTGCGTCACTGTTTTATAATGACATTGTTCTGCTGATGTCCTAGATAGCAAAGATGTGCCTCTTGCAGCTACTAGTCGTCTGAAGTTCAAACTCTGATGGCTGTGAGATGAGAGATGAGGGTAGGAGAGAGCTTGTGAGGGAGCCTCTGTCAGCAGTGTGGCGCTCCTGCACAGAAGCCGGCCTCTGCGTCCACTACATCAGCCTGCCATGATGAAAGACACACATGACAGCTACTCGGCAGAAAAAGAAGGATTGGACTCCTTGTCGAGGGGATCCGAGGTTGAGACTCTGAACCAGTTCTCATCATACTGTCAAAAACAAGTAGATGAAGTTCAGCACTCTAGCTCACCTGAGGAGGCTGCTCAGTTCAGGAGGTTTGGTGCTCACCCCGACAAGGAACAGGCTGTCTGATCAGAGGTTTGAGAAGCTGCTGTGAGATATAATCATTATTACACTTCTGAACATCGGGACATTGTTTGATATGTTGGGGCTGAAATAACAAAACAGGATGCTACGGTATCGCCCTAAATGTGCAATGTTTACTATATTTGTAAAGAGAAAGTAATATAGTAATATAACAAGTACTGTAACTAATTACTTTGATATGAAGTACAGTAATAAGTAAAGTAATATTACTTTTAAAGGGGTAATAAGTTAAAAAGTAACTTAGCCCAACACTGGAAGTAGCATCTTACCATCTTGCTGTCTAGGGGCCAGATTTTGGCCGTGGAACCAGGTGTAAGCTGGGCCAGAAAAAAACAAGTATGATTTATTTTGGTATCTGGGAAGGTCCAGATGGGAATGTCATTACACTAGAATTTGGTCATAAATCAAAGTTAGAAATTCACATTCATCACACACAAAGTCATTACAATTTTTTTCACAGGGACCATAAATGTTTGTACAAGATTTCATGGTTTTATTGATTTTATTGAGATATTTCAGTCTAGACCAAAGTTGTTGAGGAACCAACAGGCTGTCATCCATAAAACCTAGCCACCTACATAGGTAAAATGTAATATAGATATTATATAATAATAACAAATTATTGAATAATAATCTTCACCATTATACAGACTTTGGTTCTAACAGAAATTTTCAGTTTCACTTTTACTGATTAATCTGATTGATTTTTAGGCATAAATTTGGTTTATACAGTTAAAATTTTATGTATTGTATATGCATCATAACATAACCATGGCTTCACCTTGTACATCACATTCCACATTACCACATACAGTATGTGTTCAACCTGTGGGGCTTTAAACCTGTAAAATGTTTTGTCTGGTAGGAAGCAGCCTTTCCCTGCGCTGCCAGGGAAACCTGGCAACACATCTGTTTGAACCATGTCCCAGCCCAGCACACAGAAAAATGGAATAAGAAATATTGACTTCTTTTCCCTCAGCCACAACAATCTCTGTGTAGATTTAAACATACAGTGGACAAATATTGACAAAATAATTTAAACAGTTTTTCCTGGCACTGAGTAACTTAATGCAAAGACTGTTTTTATATAAAAAATAGTAAAGTAACACAAAACCAAAACATTTTTCTTCATCATCACTTTTAATGTTTTGCATCATCAGTATGAAATATTTTTAATTACCGCACATGTGTTTGATACCATGTGTGTGCAAAACAATATTAAAGCAGCCTAACATATATTTATTTGGAGCTTAATCCAGCTGCTGTGTGAGACTGATTTAGCATGAGGGGAAAAAATCCCTGACCACATTTAAACACTTCCTTCAAAACTTTATATACATTTCACAGTTTTTGGAAAGCACTATTCATATAAAATCAATGAATCAAATATGGAAAATAATGGAGCTCAACAGGGAAACTTTTTTATGATAATCCATCCAATAGCTGTTGAGACATTTCTATTAAAAGCGCAAACATCAACCTCATGGTGACATTAGAGAAAGAGTTCAAGGATCACCAGAGTCCTTAGGATTTGTCATCTTGCAACCATGAATGTCTGTATGAAACGTGCCAAAGCACACAATAGTTTTAGATACTATAGTTCAGTCCGAACCAAAGGGGCAGAACAACATTGTCATCCCTGGAGCCGTGCCTCTTGCATGGCTAAAAACCAGTATTAGTCAAACGCTAAAACTATGAGAAGATCAGGTCACTGAATGTAGGAGGACAAGGACTGATATGTAGGAGGACAAGAATTCTAGTGTGAATGGTGAAACTCGGCCAATGTTAGATTCCTGGGTGTGTGCTAACATGACTCTGAGCTCAGTGGAGGTTCAGGGTGGTCTGAACTGCTCTGAAACACCACTTTTCTTCAACCATCATCCATCACTTTCATCTGTCAACAAACCCCTCACAGCTCTGCAGATGAGGCTTCAACTGACACATCAGGATAATGCATTTTCAACAAGTGAGACACATCTTATTAAACAAGTGCAGATTTATGTCTTTTGTATTTTGCAAAGAAAGCGGGAACTACTGAGAGCTTATAGATGTTTTATCAATTGTATTTGTTCGCCTGACCATTAAAGTAGGTTGGTTCTGCTATTTTCAGTTTGTTTTCTTTGAAACTTTTTACCATACTGTCCAAAATACTGAAGTTTCCTGCTCTTTCCTTAACTTTGTGTGCTTTGTGGCTATCTTGGGATGTTCGTGTGTAACTTTGTGAACTAACATGAGGTCTAGTTGGGACATTCATGTGGCACCTCAGGGGTCGAAGGATCTAATCTCCACAGAGAGATATGAACCTTTCCTGTTTTTGCTCTCAGTTCCCCTCTGAATTAGCTTCTCTGAGGATTCAAAACAAATGTCAAGGAGAAAACGTAGATGTATCAAGATGCAGGACCCCCAAAAGGGCCAGAATGTATCCGTATACAGATTAACTTGTTAAAATATTTGGCTCCATCCGTCCAGATACTTAATTCCCTTGATGTGGTTCATTGGTTGCGTGCGAAGAGAAAACAGTTTATAGGTGGGATTAACTCTCATTCTCACACCAAAAATGGATGTGAAATGGAAAGAGGGCTCTGCAAATCTCAGTGGGTTGACCTGTGAAGACTTACATTTGATGTGATTTTTATAGCCTTCGATCCAGTTTGACCTGGAGAACTACTCTACAGCCTATCAAAACACTGGATGTTTTCATATGATTAATATTATATTGTGATTTAATAACTTTTAAATGACTGTGGTTCAAATCTGATATTCAGAATAACACACACAAAATCACATCACATTACCTCATTAAAATGAAAACTTTGTCTACATAGTGTTAAACATAATATTAGGTTCATGTTAACAATTTCCTTCTTTCTTTTTGGCTGGCTGGTAGAGGGCAGGGCATATTATCTCAGAGGCTCAGGTACATTAAGTCCTTGCACATGCAGGGGGGGCACTTTGTTGAGCCACAGACCTTTTTCACAGCAAACATTTTGTCAGAGTAGGAATAACACATTAAGTGTCTGGATAAGACAGTGTACACAATACCAATACCTCCCCTAAGTGAAATGCAGTGACATATGATGTTATTAATTTGTTCCTGCCATGACAAGGCTAAATGTCTGCTGTGAAAAAGGTCTATTGTTGGACTGAGAGTATTTGTCTTTTTGCTGAGAACTATTAAACTAACCACCTCCACATTTATTCCTTTTTGGACCAACCACAAACAGCAAAACTAGAACAAGAACATCACTGGTAAACAGCCGCTAGTGAGGCCACTGCTTAAACTAGCCACTGGTGCCAACTCCATTTAAGCCCCATATAAACAAACCACTGCCAGCCAGCCTTTCATTTATTTCCTTTACACACACACACACAGTTTTTGTTAACAAGTGACAATGGCAGAGACATGTATAGAGAGCCAATGCCCAGTAATTCCTGTAACACTATTAGATGCTTGTCCAAGATCTGCTCCCCCACGAAGCTAATTCTGGCTAGCAGCTCTAGCTGGGGGGTTTTTGTTCTGCGTTAGTTAGCCGATTAGCTCGTGACACACAGGCACTCCTTTTTCCAAACAGTGATAATTGGAGTTGCATTTATCTTGCCAAACTATCACAAGCTGCAAGGCTGTTGGAATAGCATGACCTGTGTAGATTGTGGGTTCATTATGCTGTTCTTACTTACTGTATTATTATAATTATGTTAGCGCTACCAGTATTTCGCTAGTTGCCAAAGTAAAGTTGTAGTATTGGGTGTGCTGTGTATACGCACTGTGGGGACATTGTTGCTCGCATTGCAGCCGTAGTGGTCTTTTGTATCTGAAAGCTAAACGTGTTAGCTATCCGCCATATGCTAGCTTGGTTAGATAAGTTGACTCATGTGATCACTTTTTGTCAACTGTTAGCAAAGCATGGCTACTTTTAAAGGGGCTATTTGTAAGTTTTCTCTCCCACCAAACGCAGTTTCTTGCCAGAAGCAGGTGCTGGTGATTGTGGCTTGACAAGGGTTTTGGTCTTCATTGTGTTTAAGACAAGACATTATAATACGTCCTCTGAGACAGCAGGGCTTCAGTGAGTCACTATCAGGAAGTCACAAGACGGGCCGGGCTAGCAGGTTGGCGTGCTAACTCCAGTAGAGGAAGACGTGATGGAGACAAGGGTCAACGCGTGAGTACAGGAATGAAGTTTGATGCTGAACTCACAAAAGTTTCCTCTTGACTGGAAAGTAAACAGCTGTTAACGCTAACACTAGCTGGCTATGTAGCGATAGTAAAACTTACAAATAGTCACTTTTATGGGAACAAATTTAGTGAAACTGACTTTGGGTGTCGTGATGTATTTAAAGCTCTAGAGAGAGGAGTTGCTTTCAAAGGCGCAGTACTTTCACACTGAAGTTGATCCACAGCTAAAAAAACACTGAGATTGTTGACGTCCTTAAGTTGTAGAGGTCTGACCACCAGATCTTATGGTGTAACAGCAGGAAAAAAAGAAGAGAACAGAGGAGAAAAAAAGGACAACTATAAGAAAGAGAGGGGTTTTATTACAGCATCAATTACAGTGTGGTTTATTTTGGTATCAGTGCTCTGCATCTTATTGTTCTCAAGGTGCAGTGAGTGGGATCAATGCAGATCCACTGTAGGGGCTGCGGAGAGCCAAGTGCATAGGGTATATAAGTCAATAGACACATACACGTATATCTATATGTGTGTGTGTGTGTGTGTGTGTGTGTGTGTGTGTGTGTGCATCTGCCATCCAGAAGAAGGAAGGATGTGCCCTAAAACTGTGATGTAGCTCAAAGGCTTTGCTTCATTTTAGGCTTTGAACCAGTCAGACATCTACACCAGCGTTGTATCCACAGTAATACATGAGAATGTGCTGATAATCTGTGCTGCCTGCTGGATATGTGATAAGACAGTGAGGATTTTGAGGAAACAGCTGCAGCAACTTACTCTGACACACTTTGATTAACATCATGATAATGAGGAAGCTGTAGTTCATCAAAGCATCACCAGTTTGGTTCTGCCACCACCTTCTGATAAGACTTCAAGCATCTTGTCTTGGTTTATACGATTCCTGCTTTCATTTAAATTCATGTCCTCAATCTTATTTTTTCCACTAGAAAATTCAAATGTGGCCGAAGATCTGAACTGTTGACCTTTATGAATTAAAGATGCAGAAGTGTTGCTGCTCTTCTTAGGAATGTAGTTGTTTACACATTATGTTGCTGCTATTTCTGATGTCAATAGACAAATGTTCACTAAAATGTATCTTCATGTTCCATCATTGACACATTGCAACACACATGACAATGTGTTATCTTGTTGGAATCTGAATCTGTTATTTATACGCGAGAGTTATTTACAATATAGAATAAATAAGTCTTTTGTAATTATTGTCATCTGTGTCTTATTGGCCAAAGATGAGAGTTTGGTGGTATTTAACTTTTCTTACATGGGACTGTTGTTTTTTGTTTGGATTGAAAGTGGATCCCTTGATATTTGTGTGCTCAAGGTGTTTGTGTATTGGCAGGCGGTCAGAGTGTAACAACTGCAGCTGCCTCCGCATGATGCAATTTTTCTTTTTTTGTTTAAATCCAAACTAAACAACTAATGGCAGTGCGAGTGACCCCTTTTCATTTAACCGTGAAACATTTCAAATATATTTCCCCAAAGGAATGATGGACTAATATCCTGTCATTTGTCATCACCATCTATAGGGAATAGCCTTGGACTTTATTCAGTGTCAATTATTTAATGAAAATATTTGCACCTATAATAGGTTCAAGAGTGAAATGTGTTGAGTTTTTGAAAGAATCTGGTCATTTTGATGATAAACTGTAATCAATAATATCCAAAAACTTTGCTGAAGATTTTTTTTAGAATAAAAGTGGTATGTTGTACTTGGTTGTTGCATCAATGAACTTACTGTATCGGTGGTTCAGGTCTTGAACTCAGTCAGAGCCTCTTCTCCCTTCCCCATGCTGTTATCATAGTGAGTTTCCCATCACTGAAGAAAAAAAAGAGCGAGATCCACACAGATGTTCTCAGGAACACAGGAACAACATTGTCCACTTGGAGGAGTGTGGGAGCTGCACATCCAAGTAAAACAACATGGGAAGAGCAAATTAGGTCCCTGGATATTTTCAGTCCCAGGCATCATCTACACAAGCTGTAAACCTGCTTCAAGCGTATTTTTGAAAGAATATAAGACACTTTATGGCTATGCGACATTGTTTGTCCACTGACATCAATTATTAAAACCTGAAGGAAACGTGGTCTTGGAATCTACTGCCAATGCACAGGTCATACAACAAGGTCACCACACAACTTTGGGCCAATTCTGCAGTGATAGAACCAGGGGGTGACCCGGGGTGACCGTGCCCACCCCTGGCTGCAGTCTGGTCATCCCACATAGTACCATATTTCAGGTCACTCGTTTTCCTTTGCAGAAGCATAAGATCAGCTTTGGATTTAAGAACAAGAACGGTTTTGGGGAAGGGGAGTAAAAAATCATCTGGTTTAAGGTAAGACAGCTCAGTAAACAGTGAAGGTAAAAATTATTAGATGAAAGTAAGAACAGGAAGAGCTGAGATTCAGGTGCAAGCTACAGCAGTACTGAAAGCTGTTAATGATAGTATTAATAGGTGCAATAATAAAAATACAAAAATAAATAAAATGGCATTGTCTCTTTCTTATTGCCTGCACATCCACAAACTATCAGAGGCTCATTTTAGATCCACACTTCCTGACCATAAGTAAACATCACAATCTAACCTCTGAACTCAGAACTCATTAACCTCATCATTGATCAGAATTATTGCTTTTACTTGAAGACATAAATCAGGTTAATAAAAATTGATCTTGGATTATCTTGATCTGGGAATTGGTGTCATAAAACACAAAGTAAAATCATTCATGTCTGTCTGTCCTGCAGGTTTAATTGTTTCTCGCCGAGCTTTAAGATTCTTGTTCCACCTCATTAAATCTGAACGTAATCAGTATCTTTATATCCGCAAATGATCACATGACCACTTGTATTTGAAAGGGGTGGCTCCTGGTGACAAACTCACTGAGAATTATCGTCTGAATCTGTTGTTCCCTTCAGCTCTACAGAGCTTTCAGTGTCTTTCAACTCATTGTTTTGTTTTCTGGCCCACAACTTTGTTATTATAGAGAAATCTTTAGTGGCAGCAGGCAGCTGTTTTCAGTGAAAAACACTAAATCAAATGCGCACTACCTGCCCCACAGACAGACTAGATTAGTGACCAGCTATTGAACATAGTGGAGTATTAAGCAGCTTAAGACGCAGATCAAAAAACGGTGCTAAAAGAGAGTGAATAGTGCACTTACATTTATCAGGTGCCCAGAAACTCGACTCCAAAGGAATAATGGTGCTACATTTCTGCTGGATGTGTAATTAAGCAACTGTTTGCAGACAAGTTCACCACATCAACTCATAAAGGTGTTTCTGCTGCTCTCAAGTGGTCAGAAAATCTGATATTCCATGTTTGTGGGACAACTTTGCCTGTTTTAAGTCTCTATATGTCATAAAATGTAAATATAAACATAATTTATTTAAGGATTTGCCAATAATAATTCACATGATGAAAGAAGACATCAAGCAGCATCAAGATGAACTCAAAAGCTCTAATTATTCTCTCTTTTTAAGATAAAAGTGAGTTTCTGACTCAGGTGGTGAAAATAATTTGTCTACACTATACAGAAATCACAATGATACATATAGAGGCAGGTCAATCTGTGAACAAAACAAGAAAACTGAAAAAACAGTGGAATAAAGTTATGGTCAAGTCATCCGTCAAGACCACACCTCTCCTGTTTTTCAGCTCCAAATTAAGGGTCTTTCTTCATAGGCAGACTACACACTGTGCTAGAATCTCACTCAGTGATTGGACTGATTGGTTGTTAGACTTAAGTGACAGTGGTGCTCGAATCTGGTGAATCAAAGAGTTTCGGTCCAACAAACCACAGAGTGTTGATAAAAGAAGAGTGAAGAGATGATTACTGTAATCACAGGAGCACCACAAGGTACCATTTCAGCGCCTTTGTTATTCGTCCTAACCAAACTATGCTGATGAGATTTATGTGACAGGGACACTGCAACAGACTGTATATCTTTTAATCATGTAAATCCTCTGTAGAAAGGATGAGAGGCTCGAGCACCTGAAATGAATGCAGGTAAAAGCCGAGGATTTATTTTCTCAAGTGACACAAGGGATTCCTGACATTTGCAAATTTGAATTTCAGAAAGCACAAACACAGAAATTGTATCTCCTTAAGTTAAACTTTAAGTTTAAATCTGCATTAGAGGTATGGGAACCAAGTTGTTATGTAGTAGTCAATATGGCAAAATTGTTAGCACAACAAGCTAGGTGTGGTTTAGTGCTGGGCAGGTAGTGCACAGTAGGTATTTAGAGTTTTTTTTTGAAGAAAACTGGCCTGCTGCAGCTGAAAACACTGTGATGAGAACAGCGAGAGTGAACCAAGACACTTAAGTTTCATGTTGCAAAACCAAAACCAAAGCAAAAGCTTGAAGGTGCTAAAATGCTCTGTAGGGCAGAGGGGAGCTGCAAAGTCAAATGAATAGTCTATGTGGGTGCATCAAGCAACAGCTTTTACATTACACATAAGTTGATCTATTGCATGTATTAAAAAAAACGGATTATTGCAGCTTTAAAAAGAGTTATTAAGCATATGTTGATAGTTCTATATAAGCAGCTGGTGTGAAATGTCATATTATGTATTCTCTGATATGGTCATGTGCTTAATGTTTGAAATAAAGATAAAATGCAGAATAAAAACATGAGGATGCTATAGGTGCAACATCTGTGAAATATTATTCCAACACAAAGAACAAAGCTTTTCACATTATGACCCCACTGAAATTGAGTTACAGTGTGTGATTTAGTCTAAGACAATTGTGAGGCCCCTAATTAATTTTGATTTTTCCCTGTCTTTTAAGGTATTTATCTGATCTGCTTCACAACCTTGAAACATGAAATTGCCTGTACCTCCCCCTAGTGGTCAAAGACTATTATAACCAAAGAGTTTGCACAAAGTTGGACACAACCTCCAACAGTCGTTCTCAGATCAGGATACAAACATGGGTGATGTGCTGTCCTGTTTTAATAAAGGATACGATGCAGTGTCTGAAATTGAAATCACATTTATTGTTTGTTCTGGAGTCGATTCACTTAAAACTTAACCCTTTGTGTACAGTACAGTTCTTTCCTCGACTGCATCTTTTTCTTCTTAATCGTCATTGTCATCTCACTATCTTCTTACACACTCATACACTCACTCACACACACATACGCACTAAAACAGCCAGTTACACCAGCTGAGGCTTATTCAGGTAATCTTAAAAGGGAACTCTAATGCACCAGCCTCGTAATTCACATCTCACACAGTAACGCGGCCACAGACCTGCGAGAGGCTGCGGCGTCTGTTACTCTGTGAATGCAGAGAGAGGATCACATCTCACCGTGCAGAGTGGCCCCCTTTAAGGCCTGCTTATTGGAGTCCTTTGATACCAGGACGTGACAATCACATTTAAATGTTTTCCTCACGTTCAGTCACTCGCCATCTCGCCTGCAGCATTCTCACCAGCACCAAAGTTTCAGCTTGGAGAAACTAACAGATACAAATAAAAAATACTCTAAGATTCACCTTGCAGGACTGCAAATACAGAAATGCACAGAGCAATAAAAAATACATAGCATCAAAGGTTGAAATCAAATCACACTAGAGGAATTAAGATCACTTATTTTTTTTTAACTACCTTGCTATTAGAACTGCTGATAGCTCTACTAGCATCAACAGTTTCTTAAGTACATGTAGTTATATGGTATGTATCTATACTCCATAAAAGGGTTGGGGTATCGTTTGGATTGAACAGTCATGTTTCAAACACTGGAGCAAACTTTTAAAAGGTCATCAGCCTACATGGACCCTTTAGTTCTCGCTTCAGTTCTAGGTTGATATGAACACACTCTGAAGCAACGTAGAAAGGAACAGACCGCGGACTTCAGCCCTCAGGAGCCCGAGGTCAGACGCGTTTCTGTGTTTGGACTGGGGGCTGACAGTTTCTCAAGAGCCCTGCTTGAAATCAAGTTTGTGTTCGTGTTTAATTGGAATAATCTAACCCTACAGTAACAACATGACTCCCATGAAGCTGCTCCAGTAGCCCCGAGTGTTTCAAACTGGGGGACCTCGGCGGTGCCTGTTGTGGATGCAGGTCACCCCTGGTTCAGTCCATTGTTCAGTGTGGAGCCTTGGGGAACTCGATAGCTGTGCAGAGTTTCCTCCACCATCATGTCCAATGTAAACAGCTGTTACAGAGGCAAGACAAGGAAGTAAACAGACTCTTTGGCACATCCTAACACGATGATGGATGCATATAAGTCCCGATCGGACTACATACAGACAGGCTCCCAAATTTAGTTCACTTTGAGCTAAGGAGTGTGTGTCTTCCCATCAAGCAGTTTTACTTCTGTCTTTCTCTTTAAAATGGGAAACTAATGCACATTTGCTATGTATGTACACAAACATACAAACACTCACATTGTGCACAAGAGTAAAAGTGCACTGCTGACCTATTTTCAAACATTCCAAAGATCTACTTTAGCTTTAAAATGACCTAGCTTACCACATTCAGATGCATAAGAATAAATAAATAATAATTTGGGTTACACTGAAAAAAAGGCAGGAAGGAAATGGCAACACTGTGAATGGAAAAACTTGAAATGTGTAACCTTGAACATTTTCTATGGCTCCACTTCTCAAATGTCGAAAATTAAAAAAGCAACTGTGCCTTCGGCACAACAGCAGCCCTATCTGCTGAAAACAGCAAACCGTGGAGTAGCAACATCATGAAGGGTAAATCTTCAATGGATTAGTAACATGGGGCATATGTTTGATTGTGTCTGAATGTGTGCATATAAGGTATCAATAGGTGCTTTAAGCTACATTCAAGCAAAATGTATATTTTGGGGAAAGTACTACATCATAAAGTTAACTAGGGGGATCTTCCCTTTTTGGGTAAGCTTCCACTTCTTGCTCCTTTAACCAATCGAATTAATCAAATTTCACCCATTTCAGTGGGTGTTTCAGTAAGTGCTGAGTGACAATGTCAATGTTAAAAGTGCCTAAAAGTGTTACCGCATGTTTAAAGTCTCAACCACAAGACTAGCATGATTACACATGTCATTTAATCTCAGTCAAGACCTCTGTGAGAGCCTGAGGCCAGTGCTTCCAGCGTGCTGTTAGGAATGGCCAAAGTCTCAGAGGTCTTAGTAACGCACGCTTTGTAAGGGGGAAGGTGGTTGGGGGGGGGGGGGGGGGGGGGGGGGGGGGGCGCTGTAATAGACATGGGGTTGAAGTTAGATAAAGAACTACATTAACCCCTAAATTGCCCAGTGAACAGGAGGAGAGGTACAGCACCGGTCCAAATCAACGCCTGGACATTCAATATAAACAAGTCAACACAAAACATTGGTTCATCTCTCCTCATAACCTTGGACAGTTCCCACAATCCCCAGTGCGCAGATAAGCCAGGAGAGCTTCGTTCCCATAGTAACGGGACTTAGTAACAGTCTAGAAAGCTGCTTCAAAGGTGCTTGGGGCTCAGAGGACTCTTTGGAGGGGAAACACTCCTCCACAACAACACTTTGTGAAGGCCAAAGGAAAGAAACAGATGGATGAAAAGAAAGGCAGGAAAAAAACAAGAAGGGGTAGAATGAAAGTGAAGGGTGAATTTGCGCTTACACTATCTGTGTAGGGAGGGGAATAGGAGTAGCAGTTAGGGTGGGCTGCTCCTCTGAGACTTTTACTATCTCTGTGGCAGTGACGGTGGGAGCACACTCGGCTAGAGGTGTAGGGGAGCGGCTGTTAGGAGCTGTGGTGCGGGTCGGGGTGGAGGTGAGGGCAGGTGTGGTCGAGGTGGAACTGGAGGTAGAGGTGGAGGCTGGGGCAGAGGCCTGGACCGGGGCTGGGTCATCAGCCGGGGCAGGGGGTTCGGTGGAAGCTGCTTTGGGAGCAGCAGGCTTGTTGTAGTTCATCTTAAGGATGTGCTGCTGGAGGTGTCTGATCCAGTCCTCCTGCACCGACAACGGACCGTGGAACTCCACCTCACAGAACCTGACGCACACAGGAAAAAACATATTTAACATGGGAATTAAGCAAAATAACACTGCCACTAACTGTGACAGCTATTGTGGCTCCAGCAAAGTTTTCACACAAAGAAATAAAATGCAATCTGATGCTGGTAAATTCAGCGCCTCCCCTGGGAGCAGCCGATTTTGTTAAAACCTTTTTACTGTGGTTATATCAGAACTCATTCATGTTGACTGAAAATCTCAAATGGATTCACTATTCTCAATATAGTGCATTAGCATTATACTGCTCAGCGGGGGGTGGGGGTGGTGATTGGAGCTTGGGGATTAAGGGACTATTTAAAATTTAGCCTGACAGTTCTATTAATGCTGCTGTCTCACAGTTTCCAATGTTAAATGTCACTGAACATTTTCTCCTGGGCCTGGGGAGCCCTGCTCTGATATGTAGGTTTCACTCACCGGCACTTCAGGGTGTAGAGCTTGCCCACCAGTTTCACCAGTGGGTAGGAGGGTGGTTTGGGCACCAGGGCAGGAACGGTGCCTGTGCGGGGGGGCTTGGGAGGGCCGCTGTCTCTTTCCGTTCCATCTGGACAAGACGGGTGCTTCAAGGGCCGACGCTCAAAACCTTTGCAAGAGGAGGAGGCGACAAACAGGGTTGGTGCAGAGTGGAGGTGCACTCAGTCCAGAGGTTATTCAGTCTTTGAAAGCTGATGAGGTGGAGTTTTCTTACTAAACACAGATCTGCAATAATTCTCTCCTCGCATTTAATTTTGTACTTGCAAGGTTAACGTTCCACAAATATCCTTCAATACAACAAACGTAAAAATATGGCCAGTTCACTATTACTAAAAAGAAAGAAAGAAAAAACATCATGCCAGCCAATTTACTGTCAAAAAATAAAGATAAAACTCACTGTCACTGGGAACAAAGGCTAGCATGGTTCTGTGGATCTACTCCAAACACTTCATTTATTTCTCCTGGTGAAACACCTCCTTATGTTTTTCTTTTAGCATAAGAACAGACTCTGTTTACTTGTCATACATCTGATATATCCCACAGTTGACACATGACAATGCTAACATGCTAATATTTAGCAGGTATAATGTTTACTATGTTTACTGTACTATGTTACAATGTTGATCATCTTAGGTGAGCGCGTTAGCGTGTTAGTGTGTTTACTTCCATTATTTGTCCAGTCATTTCACTCAAAACCACACATATCAATCTCATGGTGGTGCAAGAGTAAAGTCATTAATGGCTATAGGTGTTGAGATGTAGCCCACTTCAGACTGAACCAAAGTCACTGACCAACATTGCCAACCTCAGAGCCACGTCATTAGCATTGCAAAGTGTGGCTAAAACCAGTCAACTAACCTCAGGGAAGTTTAAGATTTCTGGAGTCAAATGGATGAAATGTTTCTCAGACTTCACTTCAGCAAGAATTTGAATCAAATGACAATGTACAAGGTCTACAAAAGTAGGGCGTATGTTACATGGAGGCATATGCACCTGACAGCGTGCACGAGAGCCAAAACATATGCTGCATCCTCACGTACCTCTGGGCAGGCGGACATTCAGCTCACTACGCGCCACCTGTGCTTGAAGCGGGAGGCCGCTGGCGAGCCGCGAGGGGCTGGGACTGCTGCGGCTGGGCCTGATGGCAGCGGCCTGTAGGTTGGTACCAGCTTCACCCTCTGTGGTCTTGGAAGAGCCCTGGCTGACCTCGTGGCTTGGTGATCGCACCAGGCTTACAGCCAGAGAAGAAGACCACTGGGAGGTGGACGAGGAGGAGGAGGAAGAGGCCTTCTGTGATGAGATGGGGAGGATATGATCAGAATCCGCTGATGCAGTCAGAGGCGAGCTGCACTTCTGGAAGATTGAGAAAGATGAGTGATCTTATCACTAAGGACGGACACTGGAGCTGCCATGTCCTGGTGTCATCCCAATGATCCATTAAACACACCTAGTTATATAAAAATGTAATAACAAGGTTTTAGGAGAAGATATGTGCTCGGCAAGTGCAGTGATTTCCTTTTTATTTCAAGCCAATCGGCTGCTAGCTCTAGCTTCTTTTAATATTATTTTAATTTGCTGTTGAATGAATTTAACAGCCTGTATCATCGAGGAAATTTATAATGTGGAACTTTTAAATATATTTTAGTAGTGGTGCATATTCAATTAATTAGGCCTTTTAAATTAAAGACTTTGTCTGAATGTTGTTGCTATATTTAAGGTATTTTAACTTTCTCCCAGAACTCCTGTCATGTAGGCACCTTAATATTTTAATATTATATAATGTTAATATTTTATTGTATTTCAGTTCAGAAATGTTTGACTAGTCTGTTACTTGAATTACATTTAAAGGGAAAGACAGCTTTCACTGAAAAAAATTCTCTACATTTATTACACAATTAATTTAACGCTATCTGTGTTTTAATATATATCATGTATACTGGTGACCTCTCAAGCCTTCCTGTCATAAATAAAGCACTAAGAGCCTAATTAATAAAGCCTGGTAATTAAGAGACTTTAAATTCATGAGTATCAATGAGCTGATTTAAAAAACAAATGGATAAGGCTTAAAGACCACTTACTACCTCTGCTCAGAGCTTTCAACTGCATGACATGGTCTTCAGTGGTAATCTTTGGTGATAAGGTCAATAGTACTAATTATGTTATGTAAGTCAAGAGTTAACTTTCATCTGCTAATGAAGACCGCTGCACAGAAAGCTAATGGACCTTGAGTTAACATTATATTTGTCACTAGAAAAACTATAAAGCTCCTTCACACCTATAGTTCACTCAAACAGCTGTTTTCACTCCTGTTTCCTGATCAGACTGAGCCTGATCGATATCTCTCTCACTCCCCTGGTAATTCCATTAATCTTATTGGTAGTTGGAGTTTGGTGACATCACATAATGCCAAGTGTGGCTCCACCCTACTTCACTGTGGTCACAGGTCTCACCGTCCTGAATGACAAATGTCTGTGTGCAGGGTTGTGAGGAAGGTTTGACCACAATCAATATGCATCTAAATAAAATGAAATCAAAATTTTTCAAACAGTTCGGCTACTTTTCACTGGCAGTGTATTAGAGCTGCAACTCACCACAGCTGGAAGACTTCGATCAGTTAATCGATTAGTCATGCGTCAGAAAATTGACAACTACTGGAAATGTGAGTATTTTCTACTTTTCTCTGTTTTATATCATTATAAAGAGGAATATCTTTGGGTTTTGTCTTGTTTTCAATGGATTCTGGGAAATAATGATGACCATTTTGTTGCAGCCCTACATCTAAAGATTACTTTCATAATTGATTAATCTGCCAATTAATTTCAATTCACTGGTTGGTCCATAATATTGTCAGAAAATAGTGAGAAATGCCTTTCACAGTCTTCAAACTGTCCAATCCCAACATGCAAAATATTGAGTTTACTACCACATAAGACAAAGACACGTAGCAAAGCCTTTTCCCTGAGAAGCAGAACCAGGGATTGTTTAACATGTTTGCTTGAAAAGTGACTTGATGATTAATCAGCTGTCAAAACAGTTGCTGATCCACAATCAACTAATCAATGGTAAGTAGATAAGTATGTTTCTAATCTCACTATCAGTCATTACTTGGTCCTTAGACACAGGCGCGACAGTCCAACACATGCAGCTTAGTTTGGTTCATTTTTCCAGTATGAAAAAAAAAAAACTAAAGAACCTTTACAATATGATTACAAGGACATTTAAAAGGTAATCCATTCTGTATGTGTGTCACATCAGAGCTCAGGGAAAAGGTGTGACAGTGACGCAAATGCACCAGAAACTAATTCAGGAGGGAAAAAAGGAAGGAAAAAAAAAACGTACATTTTCTTCTATCAACAGCATGCCATAATTTATCTGAAGATGAAACATAAGCTGCCAGGCACCCTGGTTACTATGGCAACTATCAAGTCAATAGCTGAGTTGTTCTGGCATCTGTCCCCACAGTGATTTTTGCTGGGTGTAAAGACACAGGATCTACAGTAAGGCTCAAAGCTGTTAGACAACACGTCTGAAGCTTTCCAAGACACAAAATGTCTGTGGAGCCACCAGCTGAGGCGTGTTAGATCTCCAAACATGACGCCTATTCACAGACACTGCGAGGAACAGCGAGCGTGTCAGAAAGGTAGCACAGTGGGTTATGATCTTTTATTGTATAGCTGCTCAGCTTTGTGGGAGGCACAACTGATATGGTACATTTTTTTTTCCATGAGAAAGAACATTCATACTCACACAACAGCCGACTTTGCTCAAGTGTCAGAGGCCAATGATGAATCCTGAGAGCTTTCTATTCTGAAATCACACTTGCATTGACCTGAGTTATTACACTAACATGAATTACCGACCGGCTGCCTCTGCTCACCTTCTTGAGGGTAGAGCGGTTCCCCTGCATGTAGCTACGGTGCATCTCCAGCACCTTCTGTGGTCTGCTCCGCATCCAAGCGCTAAGCGTCTCGATAGGGGAGCCATTTACACACCACTCAGTCACGCCAAACTGCCTCAGGTGGGCTCGTGCATGGCTGGCCAGAGCCTTACGGTTCTCAAAGTAGAACCCACACAACTCACAGCTGGGATCTAAAAAAAAAAAAACACAGGAAAGAGAAGAAAGTGAAGGGAGAATAATGATCAATACAAGACAGGGGAAACACAGAGTAAGAGCAGAAAAAGAAAACGCTAATGACGACTGACCCTGGTGTCCGTGCTTGTCTGGGGAGGTTTTCCTTTTGTAGAAATCATGTGGCAGAGGTGAGAAAGTCTTAAGCTGATGTGGGGGCGAGTGGGAAGTCTCCACTGACTGGGCCTCCTCTGACAGAGGCCTTTTCCCCAGTGGGGACATCCTGAACAGCTTGCCTGCAGGCGGGGTAGAAGACGGGCCCACGGACCCCAGCCCCTGCTTATGGAGCCTCGACCCTGACTGCAGCAAACCAAGAGGAGATTTACGGTATTTGGATGACTGGTAGCCTGAAACACCCACACCCTCTGAGCTCCCAGCGCCCGTGGCGTTCTCCCATCGGGGACTGTTGGGTCCCTGGCTCGACTCCTTCTTCACTCCCTGTTCTGAGTGAGAGGAGGCGCCCACCCCTCTCTTGTGCATCACCTCCCTCAGGGTGTCGATGGGCGAGCCGTTGACAGACCATTCTGTAATGCCCATCTGGCGCAGGTGGGAGCGGGCGTGGCTGGAGAGGCCTTTACGGTTCTCGAAATATTCCCCGCAGAACTCACAGCGGATATCCCTTGTTGGCTCCACTTCATGGGCCATGGCTGAGGAAGGACCAGAGGGAGAGTGTAAAGAGATTTAACACACAGACACAATGACACAGGCGTACGGCATCAATCTTCACAACTAACTCCTCGCAAGATAGTACATTTCCAAAAATGTCAAACTATCCCTTTAAATCCCTGGAGACAAAACTTGGAGTTTACGTTACCCAGGTTGAGGGGGAACACGCTGTCAGAGCTGCTCCAGCCACAGCTCAGAGGTTCAGCAGAGAGGCCGCCAGATCGCCCCACAGCTGCAGGCGTGGTGACCTCCAGCTGCACCGGCTCAGGCTTCAGCTTGAGGATTAGCCCGCTAGAGGACGTCGGGGGAGCTGAGCTCGATTTAGATACGGCGGGCTGAGGAGGACTGGAGGGGCGGGCAAAGGCGAAGGGTAGGCGACTGAGGAGAGTGGCTGAAGGAGAGGAGGAGGTTGACAGAGGGGAACGAGGAGGTCCTGGAGAGGACGGAGGTGGAGTTTTGAGAGGTTTTAGAGGAAGAGCGCAGGGCAGGCCCCGTCTTGTGATGATCTCCCTCAGGGTGTCGATTGGAGAGCCATTGACAGACCACTCAGTAATGCCCATCTGGCGCAGGTGGGAGCGGGCATGGCTGGAGAGCCCTTTACGATTCTCAAAATATTCCCCGCAGAACTCACAGCCTATTTCCTTTGGAGGTTCACCTAAGAGTTTGATGTTGTGTCAAAACAGAAAAAGCATCAAGCCTCATCCAACATATGTGAATATTACAGCTGAGGTCGACTTTATGTGAAGGATTTATCGTTTTATACAACAGGCAACACTTACTGTGAGGAAGGGCCATGAGCTCCCCACTACTCAGCCGGAAGACCTGCATGGAAGAGGACTTGAGACGCTTGGCAGGCGGGCCAAGTAAAGACGAGGCTGAGGAAGAGGAAGAGGTAGCTTTGGACGTCGACCCACCTCCAGCTGTGGTCACCTTGTAGAGGAGGGATGAGGGGGAAGAGGACGAGAGGCTGAGGAGGGACTGCTTCGGGGAGGAGAGAGCGGTGGTGGTGAGGCCCCGTGGTTCTGTGTGGCTGTCAAGCTGCAGCGCGTTGGCTTTGTGCTTGAAGTCCTCGGTGTCAATGAGCTGGTTCAGGAGGTCGATGGGAGAGCCCTTGGATTCAGAGTACTCCACCCCAAAGTGCCGCAGGTGGGCTCGTGCATGGCTGGACAAGCCTTTCCGCGTCTCAAACCAGGCGCCACACAGCTGACAGACAATGTCTTTGTTGGGGTCGACCTCCAGAGCTGCACATGAAGAAGAAATTACTACACTGAGACTCGTAAGAACAACAAACAGTGTAACTCTTTACAGTGTTACCAGAGACGGACTCGGTGAGGGCAGGGACACTTACTGAGGTTAAGAGGAGCATCGTTCTCCTGCGGTGCCCAGAGCGGTTTGGTTGCTGTGATGGTGGAAGTGGCAGAGAGGTTAGAGGTTAAGCTTTTCATTCCCCCAGCCTTGTGCTCCGGGGAGCGCAAGGGGGAAGACACTGGCAGCAGAGAGGAAATGGGGGCTTTCCTCACTACTGAGGAGGGGGAGCCAGAATGAGGTGGAGCTGGAGAGGCACCAGGAGACGGTGTGGGTGTGGAGGAGGAAGAGGGTGGCACTGCTTTCGCTGCTTTGGCCAGGATGGAGAGAGGGATCGGTTTCTCGTCTAAGTCCATGTCTTCTAAATCCTCATCTTTCTGAGGAGCAGGGGGGGAGGAGTTCTTGGCTGAGAGGGGCTCCAGAAGAGATGAGCTTATTTGGCTGTCTACGTTGCGCTCCTTGGCAATTTGGTAGAGGAGGTCGATGGGTGCCCCGCTGCTCTCTGAGACGCTGATGCCCAGCTGGCGCAAGTGAGAGCGGGCGTGGCTGGACAGCCCCCGCCTGGTCTCAAACTGAGCTCCACACACCTCGCACTTCAAGTTGTGGACTGCAAAAGAAGCAAGAGCAGCTGATGAGACATCATCAAATTGCACAGTAATAAACCTCGTCTCACCGTCGACACTCCAAGTGCAGCATTAACACAAAGTTTGCAGAACAACAGCCGGCGTCTGAGGTTCTTCAGAGGCCGCAGATATCCCACAGGACGTGTCACCTCACTTACCCTTCCTGTCTACATCTTCACCCTGTCTGCAGGGACACCAGCGCTCTGTTAGAGGTGCTTCTATTAGCCCCTAGATACATTTGTCTACCTCTCAGGATTTCCCAGGGGACAACCCTCTCTGGTGTGGTTTCGCCACACCTCAACGCTGACCTCAGGTCGGTTTTACAATTTCCCCAGTGACAGCTGTTCTGAGGGCTTTGCTGTAGCAAATCCAATCCCTTGTCAACACTCCGGGGTCAGCGCTCCCATATTTCTCTCTCACCCTTGGTGTCTGCATCCTCCCCGGGAGAGAGGCTGCCCGTGTCCACCCTGCACAGCCTAGTTTTCCCGGGGCTCGAGCTCAGACCGTCCGGAGCTGGAGGCTGCAGCTCCTCTTCGTCATCTTCCTCAGCTGCTTCCTCCTCATCCCCTGAAACATAAGACACAATATAATCCATATAAATGAAGAAATGTCATATAAATGAAGAAATGCCATGTTGATTAAGATAATTAAGGGACTGTGATAATAAATCACCTTAAAGTAAATGATGGTGTCTCCCGACAAGATTTAATTTCTCTCTCTAAGAAAAAGTCAGCCTTTTAAAGCATCAGAGTATTTTTGAGTGCCTTGAGAATAAATAAGACGCAGGCTGAGAGCAGAAAAAATTAACTCAGTCCTCTGAGCTCATTGCCCATGATTTCTCAGTCTTTGCAATAACGGCGCAATATAACGTCTTCTGCGAGGAAACGTACATGAAAACAATGCAAGTAATGAAACCCTGTCACAAAAGTAGTAATTGCACTACTGTGTGAAACAAACATGGCAGTCCTGGTTCCCCGCAGTCAGGCATTCCTGGGACAAAAGTGCCATTTTCTGCGACAAATCGGTAAATCAAAAGAGACGTGGAGACAGACAATGCTTTTTGTCTGGTGGGCGGCTCTGCGCTTGTCAGTTCATCTCTTGACTGTAAAAGAGCGGCGATGTGACACCTCGGAGCGCAGCGTTATAACACCAGCTATTATAATTAAGACAATACTAAATCATCGGCGGAGTATTTAGAAAAGGGAACAAAGTGGCCAAGCGCTAACTTGACTTTGTATCCATCCAGACAGAGAAACAATGTGCAACCCCCCCCCCCCCCCCCCCCGACACTTCCAAGAAAAAGTGATACTTCGATTATACTTCGTTGATCCGGATAAGTTGTAATAAGATTACTTCACTACGACCGCTTTCAGTGCACAAAGTTCCCACGTTTCCTGAGCAGCCCCTCTGTTCGTGTAGTGTAGAAACACGCACGAATACATGCACTTGAGAGCACAGCTCGTCCTCTCTCAGAAATCAAAGTAAAATGGCGAGGATTGGGCAACTGTAGGTGAATTTAGAGATCCTGCAGCACCGAGGATCCTGGACGTCATCCCAGACGAGCACAATGAGAGCCGCTCTCAGACATGAGCGCACACAAACTGTCGCGGCTTCACAGCAGCTTCACAGCAGCTTCACAGCAGACACAATCACCGCAATCAATCCGCGCGTGCGAGCCGGGAGGGCGCGAGACGACAACAGCGACCAGCCGCGCGAGCCCCTGACACGCGTGTCCCGGGCTACCTGCGTGCTCTCTCTCGTGACAAAAACACGCTCCCACGGCTGTTTTCTGGACTCAACGTGACAGAGGATGCGGGGCGCGAGACACACACGCACACGCACGCGCGCACGCGCGCGAGTCCGGGGGCACGCGGTGCACGGGAATCAGAGCGCGCGGTACTCACCGGTCCGCAGCCGCAGTGCCTCCGAGTCCCGGCGGCCGCAGCCACACGGCGCTTCCGCTATTGTTTGGGTCTGCGGGGAGGTGGAAGCAGCCATTTTGCCCCCATATGCACCGCTGAGCTAAGGCGTGACCAATCGAGTGGAGGCGGAGGTTGGGATAAATGCACCGAGTGCCACATCAACCACCGGCATCAGTGGCTCCCTCACTGTCTCACACACACACACACACACTCTCTCTCTCTCTCTCTCTCTCTCTCTCTCTCTGTGTTAAGGCTGGTTTTCTCGACAGCCACCATCCTGATTCAAGCACTTCACACAGAGCGCAGTGGTGTCGCCGGGTCAGTCACTCCCGTTTTTATTCGCAGTAAAACATACAGGTGCACTTGGAACAACAGCATCTTAGCTCACAGACTCCTGCTTTATGTACTTGTAATACTCTGCTTCACCCCCCTCCCCGGCATCATTTAAGAGGTCAAGTTCAAACTCCCTACTCACCAGCACATCAGCAGCCAACAGATCAACAACACACCTATAAATTAGGTCATACTGCTACTTTTAGTGATGGATCAATGATTAAAACTTACCCTCACACTCTTCTCCATCGTCCTCCTTCTTCCAGTGTTGAGGAGATGCTGAAGGTAGTGCTTCAGAGACGGCAGCACTCAGCGTCCTTTCACTCGTCTCCCCCTCCAGCTTTACCTGAGTGATTCCCTCACTTTCCTCCTCTTCCTCCTCACCCTCCCCCTGTGGTGAGCTGAGGCTCCGAGGGGGAGCTGTGGGGATTACAAGGTCGGGCCTGCTGGAGAACAACTCCCTCAGGATGTGGATTGGCGAGATGGTAACGTCCCAGTTAGTGATGCCAAAGTCGCGGAGGTGGGCCCGGGCATGGCTGGACAGGCCGGCCCGGGTGTCGAAGCCAGCGCTGCAGAACTCACAGTGCATCACACTGAATGTGTCTGGGTCAAAGTTGGCAACTGTGGAGAGGACACGCAATACAAGGAGAACTTCAGACTTGAGACTGAATGTGCAGCAGGATACTTTACAGCTGTGGTTCCCAAACCTTTTTGGCTTGTGGCCCCTTAAATCAAAGCATTTCTTGCCCTCGTTAGTGGATGGACAGGTCGTTGTGACCAGTTCAACTTTCAAGAGTATTTCTACTCGATACATCAGCAGCATCAATCCAGATGCAGCAGTGTTGGTCTGTCACTCAATCAGGGTTTTGACCACCATGGTCAAGAATGAAATATCTCTACAACTGTTGGATGGATTGCCATGAAACCAGACATTCATGGTTCCCACAGGACGAATCCCACTGACCTCAATGGGCCCATGACGCAGAGGACTGATAAGCACCTCTCTCCTCATCAATCTCTCTAGTGCCACCAGCAGGTTGATGTACGTGGTTTTGAATGAAATCAGCAAATACTGGATGGATCGACATCAAATTTAGTTCAGACATTCATGTCCTCCTCAGAATGAATCCTAATGACTCTGCTGGTCCTAATCTCTTCACCTAGAGCCACAATCAGGGCTAATCTGCAAAACTAATGGCATTCTCATCAGCCTCAGCTATTTGGTGCTAATTAACAAATGTTAGCGTGCAAACACACTAAACCAAGATGGTGAACATGGTCATCATACCTGCTAAACATCAGCGTGTTAGCATTAGTCAGTCATTCCAGCATGCTCATTATTAGCGTGACTGTACTTTTGCTGCGTCTCAATTCGTGTATTTCCATACATGCACTAAATGTGAGTGTGAAAGGATGGACAGTTCTCACCCTCAATGGTCACCATCTTGGCTAAGTAGCATAAGGGACGGACCACTCACGTATTTTCAAACTTGTGAAAATGGTGACCAAGGTAAGAGGACATGTCGGCGGTGCCAAAGGCAGCGTAATTTCCATGTCGTAAATGTCAGTAAAACTCTCATTTTCAAGTCAAGCAAGCAAAGCAGCCAGCATGCAGGCAACAATCATGGCCATATGTTGTGATCGTCATTTCCAGTGAGTGCTACTACAATCTGCTACATGGGAGTGTAATGAATGAAGAATTTGATTTGAGACACAGTATCCGTCTTGTTTTTTCTTATGTTATTTGAATAATTTTTGGACTCCTGAAGAAGTAAAATGATCCAATAATCAACAAGAAAACAGCAAAGATTCGAGGAAAGAAAAGATTTAACTGTGTAACACTTTGCAGCTCTCTTATTTTATTAACACAGTCAGATTCATTTTGTGTCCCATGTAGGGGGTCTTGATCCCCAGGTTGGGAACCACTGCTTTATGTTATAGTAACTATTTTTAAAAGCAGGGGTTTCAAACATGTCAGCTTGGCCCCTGTTATTCTCACACCCTATATCAGGGTCATTATTCTTTCTGCATATTTTAAGACAAAGACATAAAAAGGCATTGTCTGCTCAGGTTACAAAAGCTGCCCACACAACATCTCCACAGCCTAAAGAAACACATGCAACAAGCTGCTGACCTTTTTTTTTCTTCTTCTGATAGGAGAACTTCTTCTCAATTGCATTGACTTCCTCAGGGGATATGAAGTGACGCACATTGTAGCTGACGCCCACTCGGTTCAGGTGGCCTCTCACGTGATTGGCAAGCCCAATGCCATTATGAAATCGATCGGGGCAGTAGGGGCATTTCCTCTCCACACTCTTCAGCGCCTCTGTGTCCTCATCAATCTCGTCTTTGTCTTCATCCAAGATGCCCTCTGACAGGAAACGTCGCACACGTTCCTCGTCAATGTCGTCGTCGTCATCATCACTGTCAATTTCTGCAGGGGCAGCAGTAACCCGGGTGCTCCTCCTCAAAAAGAAAACCTTTCCATCTTTCTCCGCTTCCTGCTTGCCCTCGTCCTTCACACTCTTCTTAGGAGGGAGGGATAGTGTAGCACTCTGCTGCGTTGAACCATCATCTATGGAGAAAAAATAAATCAATCCTGAATAAACAAACATATCCTACTCAAACTGAATCAGTATCAGCTGAGAGTACACGCCTTAAATACTTTATGTAGCGCTCCCTTGAAAAGCACTGACCTAAGTCACCTGTTTCAACACTTCTAAGAACAGCTCTGATTTATTACAACCTGGGTTTATTTTGTTTTTTTAACCATTAACTACTACTATTATTTTATTAAATGCAGTGTAGTTGTAGGAGCCAAAACGTGTATTTCGCCCATGTTTATTTGTTTACGCCTCACACTTTTATTTTGGTTATCACTATCTGTTCACTTGTATGGTGGGATTCAGATAAAAAGGGTGACTGGGGTGCCAATATTTTCTGTTGACCTTGCTTTAAGTGTTCAGTTACAACAATTGCTGGTCAGTAAAATACATAATAATACATAATAAATAAAGTGTATAAAACTCGTTTGGACTAAAGTATAGGTTGGTAAGAACACGTCACAGTTAAGAGTCCATTTAAACTCTTCACGTCTTTCTTTTATGGACGGTAGTCGCTACAGTAGTAATCTGACTACGCCCCAGTCATTTACGAGATTACACTTTCAGATAAAGGTATCACAGTTGTGTGCACAAGTATGGTCATATTATATATTTTGTTGATCCTTGAAGGAAAAAGGAGTAAATGAAACCCCTGCAGCAAACAGAATCATTGAGACTTGTAAGGCAGGTCGAGCATTGTCATTAGGAAGTGTCACCTCCAGAGATAATAAATCCTCTGACTCTGACTCAAACCTTGTGGTGACATTCAACAACCACGGACTCCTCTAAGCAACTGACTGGGGATCTAAAATGAATCTAAGTGATGCCTACAAAGCAGGGGACGCTATAAAAAGATATCCGAGTAGTTCCAGCAATTTCCACTGTCCGAAATGTCATTAAGAAAAGGCAGTTAAGGGGAACTGAGGAAGTCATGACAAGATTTTGAAGACCCAGAGAACTTTCAGATGAAACTTCACATCTGCTGGACAGAGAGGCAAAGCAAAGAGGTTTAGCTGACATAGGAGCGGTAGTGCACCGTACCACTGTGCAGCGATGATGCACAAACAGAGTCTACATGGAAGAGTCATCAGAGGAAGTCTTACCTTTGACCCTTTTACGTAAGCAGTCGTCTGAAGTCTGCAAAGCAACATCTGGATAAACCAGAGTTGTGGGGGTAGAAAGTTTGTGCATGCAGAATTTGGTGATATTTAGAGGAGTCCATTCTTCCCTTTGTCTGTGCAACGTTTCCTCTGCCACCAGCTGCTGCAAAACCCAAAGCAGAATATTTCCACTCCTATGCTTCACAGTTGGTGAGATGTTTTTTTCATCAAATGCTGCTCTTTTTTCCCTCCAAAACACATCTTTGGCAACTGTGGCCAAAGTATCAGCAGCACTTTTTTCTAAAAATGACTCTGGCTCATCCAGATGTTGCTTTGCAGACTTTAGACGTTCACTTTTGCGATGAGGTCGCAGGCAAGGTTTCCCTCTGATGTCTGCCATGTAGACTCTGTTTGCGCATCAAGTCTGAACAGTGGGACGTTGCAGCACCACTCCTGTGTCAGCTAAACCTTTCTGCACCTCCTCTGCAGTCATAAATGGGTTTTGTTTTGCCTTTCTGCCAAGCAGACGCGCAGTTTTATATAAAAATTTCCAGAGTTCCTTTCATATTCTTGACTTCCACAGTTCCCCTTAACTGCTATTTCTCAGTGATGTTTTGGACAGTGGAAATTTCAAGCTGGAAGCACTTTGATTTCTTATTACAGCTTTGTAGACATCAATTAGCTTCATTTTCACATCCTCAGTCAGTTGCCTAGAGGAGCCTGTGGTTGTCGAGTGTCACCACAAGGTTTGAAGAGTCAGAGGATTTATCAAAGGTGTTTTTTTGTTTTCAGTGAGCATCTCCTCGTGGTCTGCCAGCTGCCCTTTGACTGGGGGATCCCTGCTTGATTATTTACCAGCACTCAAAGTTTTTGTTTGCATGAAAACCCTAAAGAAAGAAAGTTTTGTCACAGAGGACAGTGATGTTGCTCAAGGAAAGCTTTACACTGACATACTACCAGTTAAGTGTTGGCAAACAATTGGTTATGGACAATACAGTTATGGAGCATTCATTGCTGGCCTCCTGACAAATGTCAATGGTAAAAGCTCCACTACCTTTGTCTGTCTGCTTCTTGGTGTTGGGCTGCCTGCTGGATCAGTGCTGATATGAGTGGTGAGTGAAACAAAATATAAAGGCTGCAGGCAAGAAAACCAAAACAGTGAGCTTCAAGATGCTAAAATGTTACCTAGAGCTGAGGGGAACTGCAGGGGCAGATGATAGCTTTCTATGGCTTCACTACAACTGACCCCTCTCTCACTACACAGTCATTTGATCCATTGCTATTATAAAAATATTGATTAGTGCAGCTTTAATCTTTTCTTTCACAGGTTTGCTGAGTAAGCAGTGTGTAAACTGTGATTTTAGAGAAATCATACTCACAATAATCTGATTTGTGTGCATGCATTACTTATAGGTAACATGTGCAACAAATAAGTTTGCATAGAAAACCAGTAAAGATGCATCGTTTCAGTGCAGATTTGCAAGAGTGGTCTTGTGCAAAAGAGTCTTTATTTTGATGCTAAGCCTCACCTGTGTTGGATCGTGCTCTAGTGTGTCGTTTCACTCCTCCAGGTGAGTCGGCCTCTTGTTGGGACAGTTCAGTGTCAAGCTCTGTGCTCTCAAAATCATCCTGCTCTTCTCCTTCACTCCCGGGCAGCTTGTCGTCATCCAGTCTGGGATGAAACTTGGCCAGATTGGTCCAGGCCTTTCCTCTCCTGCTGAATCTCCTGTTTCCAACACACTTGAAGACCACCTGGCTCGAGGGCCGACCTGCAGCGCTGTCTGGCGTTGTGCTGTCCTCAGAGGCAGTGACTCCTTGCTGGCTTTTGCCTTGAGCTGCATCAGGCAGGGATCCAGACCCAGAGAGGTGGTCAGAATCAAGGACGGGTTTAGAAATTCGAGCACCCACAGTAGACTTTGAATGCTGGCCACTCTCATCAGCACTGATGGAGAACTGTCCAGGGTGAACAAGTTTCTGGTGTTCCCTCAGTAAGGTTTGACTTGAGGTCAGGAAGGCACAATGACCACAGGCCAGGGAAGTGGATGCTGAACATGATGGAGAACCAGGGGGTGGGGAGTCAGCCTGGAGAGCAGGTTTTTTTCTGTTGTGGGTCTTTGAGTGATTTGCCAGTGCCTGGGAGGTTCTTGTGCTGAAGTTACACTTGGTGCAGAAAAAGCGCCGGCGATAGGCAGAGACAGCTCGGGCCTGAGCTGGGGATTGAACTGAATTTGCAGGAGTTGCGTCCGAGTTGACAAATTCTGAGTCTGCTTCTGGTGTTGAAACTGGGGCCGGGGATAGAGGTGGAGATGCGACTATTTCTGGGTCTGACACTTTGCCTGGAATCGAGACCAGGCTTGCGTCTTGCATAACAGCTGGGTCTGGGCTTATATGCTTCACTGCCTTACTGTCCAGTTTCTGAATCTCTTTTGCCTTCCCGTTTTCATTCAGTTTCTCAATCTCCTCCAGGATCTTCAGGCGGGATTCCTGGTGCCTTTTGTGGTGGTCCGCCAGCGCAAGCCGATTTGGCAGATTCCATCCACACTCCATACACCGAAAACGACCACCCTTTCCTAAACGCCTGCCGCCCCCTGAGCCACTCTGACAGTGCTCGACCATATGCTCCTGCAGGTGCACCTGCTTTTTGAAGTAAATGCTACATTCCACACAGGTGAAAATTTCTTTACCTGGCTCTTCCCCACTTTCCTCTTCTTTGTCTCTTTTCCCTCCTCTGTCTCTGAACTTTATCGGCTCTTCCACCGCTCCCTCTCCGAAGCCGGCATCCTCAAAGTCATAAACCCTTGCACCTTGATTCAGCTGTGCCATCTCAGAGGTTTTTGATTTTTGAAGATTCACTCCTGCCTGCTGGCCAGTCTCAGGCAATGTGCGCTTCAAGGAGCCAAGTCCAGAGAAGGGCCTGAGCAGCACCCTCTTCTTTCTGCACCGCTGAATAAATGTGCAATGAGCCCAAGGGGCAGGAGGGGGACTCTCGGGGTCCGAGTCTCCAGGGAAGGTGTACACATCTCTCTCAGATTCCTTCGTTTCCTTTCCCTTGGGCCTTTTCTCTCCCTCATGTCCTGCACTGTTTTCCGCCTCCTCCTCCATTTGGCAACCTTCCTTTAGTTTTACTTTGGACAGAAACAGCTCAGCTCCCTCAGATACATTCCAGACTTTGCTGTCTGCCACTGTGTAGAGAAAACAGAGGAATTATGAATGAAAGGAGCCATAAGAGAGAAAAAAACATACAAAGTGCGCAGGAAGATTTTGTTCCTTCCTTATGGCACTTACATTCTGGTAGGCTAAGCTGTGATGTATTTGGCTCTTCTGTCTTTGTGCTCTCATTGCTGTCGTTGTGCCCCTCCACAGGGGTAGATGAATCCCTTTTACTGTGAAGTTTTTCAGGTTCTGGATCATCTTCACTATCAAGTCTGGACAGCATTGGAAGGAAAAGACATTAAATTAAATGTTGAACAAGTGAAGGGTTAGCATCACTGCCTGAAATAAATCACTTTCATTACAGATCGTGTGCGAGCTCTTATTTCTTACTCTCAGTGCCATAATTGAGCCTCCTATTGAGAGCACTGAGGTCATGTCCTTGATATTTCCTCAGGGGATTTTGTGGGTTTTAGCAAACTGGGTGTAGTGTAATTATAATTAAACACACGATGGGAATGTTTTACACTGGCTCCAGAATTTGTATACCCTTCCTGTTTAAGGTTGACTACTTTTAGGCCAACTGAATAACTAACAAATTTAGTGTGTTCCCACCATGACTTTATTGTAGGCAGCGTGGAAAAGGGTTTGAAACATCACTTCATGTCGGGAAATAGAACAGTAGTGCTCTATTACGAGTGTAATTTCCTAATTAAGAAGAAGACGTCGCTGAAAAACCATGTAATCTGGAATTTAGTAGCAGTTGTAGAGTTTAGTCAGTTAAAGCAACAGTTTGACATGTTTTTATTCATTCATATAAACAAGGGTTAGATAAAAAAAAAAAGATTGATACCACTTCCATGTGTCTGTTATATATAAGGCTACAGCCAGTTACCTTAGCTTAGCAAAAAGACTGGAAACAGGGGGAAACTAGCGAGCGTGGCTCCCTCCAAAGCTAACAAGTCACCTAAAAGCACCTCTGAAAAGCATGGATTAACATCTTATATCTGATTTGTTTAATCTGAACAAATACCAAATAGTAAAAACAACAGGTTGTAGTTTTATGGGTGACTGATTTTTTGGCAAGAGCTGCCACAGAAATAGACACACACACACACACACACACACACACCAACACAGCCTTCTAGCTAGCATCCAGCTAGCATCTGTACAGTTGATATATTGTCTGTTTGGGGCGTATAAACGTACTGCACAGACAGTACATAAATGGTATAAGAATATTTGCTCCACTTTGTGTTCATCACTGAACTTGAGCTGTACTGGTAGACAGATTTTGTTGCCTTTGGACAGAGCCACACTGGCTGCCTCCCAGTTTCCAGTCTTTGTGCAAAGCTACACAAACTGGCTGCAGCCTCATATCAAACAGACAGATACGAGAGTGGTATCAATCTTTTTATTCAACTCTCATAGAGAAACTGAATAGACAGATTCATCACAATGACAATGTGTCCGTTGTTTTCCAGAGGAATTTCTTCAAAGCTGTGCTATATTTAAACATGAAAAGTCCTAAAAATTGGGGCTGTTTTTTTATTGTCTATGGGCATTGTCAGGGGGCATTAAGACATGTTACCCCAGTTGTTTTAAAATCCTGGCTACTGCTCTGTTTATGTGCTTTACAAAAAATACAATCTGCCTTCATGATGTCTCTCTGTGAGTGTTTTTCTTGCTGATTTCTCCACCAAACAACTCGCCGCCTTTCCTCCTCTATCTCCTCCTCACCTGAGTCCAGAAGAAGGAGATCCTGGGCTGTGAGCAGCCAGACCATGAGGGTTAGAAAAGTGCTGTAGCTCCTCCTCTGACACGTAAAAGCACACAAAACACACAACCACAGGAACATCACTCCACAGCTCAACAGTTAAAATCCACAGTCAAAAATACATCTACTCAGAGAGAAAGATGAGAGACAAGCAGACTGAATAACATTTAAAAGAATAAGAGGACAACAATGATAGGTACACTGATGGCATCATATATTAGCTGAATTCAATACATCTAGCTTTGCTGCAGAGTGTAAACACTACTTGAGAAGCGTGCAGCAGGTTTCCAATAGATATTAAAGCATGTGTTACCGTCTAGTGTTTCTTTCTCAGAGTCAGAGTCCCAGCTTAGGGAGGAAGGAAAGGCTGAGGATCTGAATCTCCTCTGTGCGTTCTTCCCCGGGTCTGCACTGGGCTGAGTGCCCTCAGTCTGCAAAGGGCCCTCATCTCCGGCGTGGCCCCATGAGCATTTGGCAGACATCAGGCCGTCTCTCACATTTGGAGAACATGAGGACTGGAGGCGATGACAAAAACCATTTACAATCTTGTCGGGTGATGGAGATGAGAGCAAAACACGTTGACGCTTTGATCTCTTACCTGTAAGGTGCAGCTGAGGAAGGTTTGTGCTGAGGTGAAGGGTGGGGGCCCATAACTGGTCCCTGGGGTTAGTGGCCCCTCTGGCTCCATGGTCCCCCAGAGAACAGTATGGAGTCCCACTGGTGACCAGTCTGCCTACATTGTGCAGCCTCCTCTTCTTCTGGAAACATTCACATATGGATACACACTTGACAAAAAATGTAAAGTTTTTAAAGTTTCACGCTGCCACTACTTACTGTCGTAATTTACATTACAAAGCATGTCAGACAGTATGAAAGTGTCAAATCTGCAGAGTCTGTCGTGTTTCGTCTGCCCTCGGTATTTAGCTTTTTTTTTTTTTTTTTTTTTTTTCTTTTTTTTTTTTGCCTGCTGCAGTTTTCGGATTGTCTGACCTATTTTCACAACATGCCTGGTCTTAAAGAATGAAATGGGGCGCCCAAATGGTTACATAAATAAGTGGCCTTTATACTCAGGCCCATATCCTCCCCTGCTGCCCCTCTAGAAAGCAGGAAAATGTCCGGGTACATCAAGGTGTCCCACGGGTTGGCCTCTGTTGCTCCAGAGGACGTGTCCGATATCGATCCAGTCGCTGTCAGGTGAAAATACAAACAATGCATCCATGCACAGGGTCATTTGTAAAGCCCAGACGCCCGTGAACTGTATTTCTCTAAGTGCAAATACTCACTGAGATCGGCCTGGTGTTTTGCGGATCGCAGTGGAAGGGCTGGCTCCTCACGCACCGTTCGCCATAGTTTGAGGACGGAGCCGAAGCTTTACGCCCCGAGACGATGCTCGCAAGAGGGCTCGACTGCTCCCATGGAGAAACTTGCTCTTTTAACCGCTGCTCAGGTCTTTGCATGGATCCTTTGGAGATGCCAGGCAGAGGACTCCATGTTATTTGGCTTGCGGGCACGCCACGGCTGCGCACGTTACGTCGGCGGGGAGGGCGACGAGAAGAGTTTCGAGTCGCCCAGCGCCGCTAAGTTTATTAAGTTCAACTTTCATCAGAGCCTTGTTTCTGTCCTTGTTTCTGCCGTGATGGGATTATTTATGTGTGAGGCTTTCCAATCTGAAGCGCATGTTGATGACGCTCTGGGAAATACAGGCTCACACAGGGTTCACATGTTTACAGATAACGTTTATTGATACCACAGGTTATTTTGTGTTCACAGGTACGGTGTTAGCTGTCATTTGTGCCTATTTAGATCCAGCAGGTAGAATCTATTTGGCCTATGTGTTAATCGCAGTACGTACAATACATAAAACATACTACAGACTTGATCCTCGCTATGGTTGAACTACAGGTGTATTTCATTTGTCAATTGGTTTGCGTAACAAAATTCCCTAAATGCTGAAAATCAATAAACGCCTTACTAATGATTATTAGGTGGTCACCTGGCGCCCTCCACTGGTCACAGAGCGGACGATGCGTTTGGATCATGAAGGACTCTTCTTAAGTAGTGGGGGAATGCTAAACTAAAATCAAAAACACTCACAGGAGCTTTCAGACCTTTAATTCAGATCTGTGTAGAAGCCACTCTGGCTCCGAGTCTTCTTGGGTGAGTCTCTACAAACTTTGCTCACCTGGATTTGGACAGTTTATCTCATACTTCCTGGCAGATCCTCTCAAGCTCCACCAAATTGGGTGGGAAGTGTCTGTGATCTCCAATTCTTCAGGTCTCAAAGTAAAGTATTTCTATCTATCTATCTATCTATCTATCTATCTATCTATCATCTATCTATCTATCTATCATCTATCTATCTATCATCTATCTATCTATCTATCTATCATCTATCTATCTATCATCTATCTATCTATCTATCTATCATCTATCTATCTATCATCTATCTATCTATCTATCTATCTATCTATCTATCTATCTATCTATCTATCATCTATCTATCTATCTATCTATCTATCTATCATCTATCTATCTATCTATCATCTATCTATCTATCATCTATCTATCTATCTATCTATCATCTATCTATCTATCATCTATCTATCTATCTATCTATCTATCTATCATCTATCTATCTATCTATCTATCTATCTATCTGTCTATCTATCATCTATCTATCTATCTATCTATCTATCTGTCTATCTCTCATCTATCATCTATCTATCTATCATCTATCTATCTATCATCTATCTATCTATCTATCTATCTATCTATCTGTCTATCTAGTCCTGGTGGTTACTGAACAAACAAAGCTTTAGATACAGTTTTATACCCTTGTTCTGATCTATGCCCGGCAACAGTTTCATCACAAAAGTCTGCAGAGAGGTCATTGGACATCTTGGTTTTGGTTTTTTGTCCTGACATGTAGTGTGAATTGTTGGACCTTATATACACAGGTGTGCAGAGCCTTTCTGAACCACATCCAATCCGTTCATGTTGCCACAGGTGGACTCCAGTCGAGTTCTAGACACAGCTCAAGGATAATCCAAGCAAACAGGAAGTTTTAATCCAGAGCAAAAGCTCTGAATAGTTTTGTAAATGAAAGATTTCAGTTTTTCATTTTTAACAAATTTCACTAAAAATGTCACAGTGTCATTATGAGTTATTGAGTGTTGATTAAAAGTGGCAAATGTATCCGTTTAAAAATGAAATCTAAAACAGTAAGATGTGCAAAGAAATGAATGGACTGATTACTTTCTGAAGACAGTATATACTACATTATTGGATTTTAATTGTTTATGTATTAATTCATACAACATTTTGCAGCTGATAAAGATGCAGCTAATTTAATTTACTTTATGCACTGCTGGGCAGCTTGCGAACTTCTCCCAGGGATCAATAAAGTCTTATTTTATCCTATAATAAAACATCATAATTTATTTGTTGATTATATTTTGTATTATTACTCTTAATCTGCAAAGGAAGTAAAGTTAACAAAGTTATCAAATATTAGTCAAATTAAAAATTACAATAAAATGTAACAGTAGTAATACCACACAGTATTAGACACTTCATTACAAGTAGAGGTTGTGCATTCAAAAATTTTACTCACTAAAAAGTACAGAGGTATAATCAGCAAAGTGTGCTTCAATGATCAAAACTAAGAGTGCTCCTGATTCAGAGGTGAACATTTCAGAGTTGTGTAGAGGGTTAGGAAATGGAAACACTGAGAGCGTAACAATAAGACACACATTTATTGTGTGAAGTTTAGGTCATCCAAAGCTCTTCTTCCTGTCCATCAGTTCTTGACCTCCTAGAGGAAAAGAAACAACATGAAACATGAACACAGTGGTGGAACAAGTAGTCAGATTTTTTACATAAGTAAAAGTATTAACACAACAATGTAAAAAAAAAAAAAAAACTCTTATTATAGGTGAAAGTCCTGCATTCAGTCCTACATATATAAAAGTAATGAGTACAATCAAAAAATTGTACTTATTTACCAAAAGCAAAATTACTTCTGTTCTGTGCCTGATATTCTTATACATCACAGGCCAAAAAGGTCAAGAAAGTAACTACTATCTGTAGCTGTACGATAAATATAGTGAAGCACCAGTGGTGGAGTAGAAGTATAAAGAAGAAAAAAATGCCTCAACACTGTACTTGAGTAAATGCACTGACTGTATTTACACACACCCAGGCAGCAAAAAGAGAACAAGGGTGTATCCCAGAACTACTGTCAGAGCCATAATCAGAAAAGTGACATAACACTATGATATATAACATTTTGAAATTCTTTACTTCTGGATAATGTTATATGTTAAGTAATGTAAGGGCTTTATTGCTAAAGTTAATGTTATGATAGTTTAAATGTTTCTTTTTTTTTTTTTTTCACTGAAACAAACTGACTCTGAGAGATGCATCTCATTATCCTGTTACTTTTCATTGTCTTCTCAGTGAAACTTTTGAAATTTTAGATACTTCTGAATATTTGTTTCACATCAAACTCGTTGTTTTTGCTGACTTTAATTCAGTGATGGTAAAAACAGAAAAAAAGAAAAGGTGTTCTCCTGACTGTTAAATCAGACAAGTCCTGTGTGTCTTGACATGTCCAAAAAAGAGGATTAAAACACACAATGAGGGAAGCTGCACCCTGAAGAAAGACGGCTGCAGAGTGTTGCATACTTGTCTGTGTATGTGTATCAGGCCACACCACCTCTATACCTTTTTGGATGCAATAAATAATAATGTACACAACAGTTGTTGATATACAGTATGTCAGTGCTCCTACGTACCCCATAGTGTTCCCAGCCTTTGATCTCATTATAGAAAGCATCTCCGGGACAGGAAGTGTTCACCACCTGTCTGTGCCCCTGCAGGGTGAAGTCAGCAACCAGTCGCCCACCACCCACAGCGCAAGACGCCAGCTGATCCCTCACCAGCCCCATGGAATGCTGGGAGGGAAGACGGGCGGCGTAGTCTCCGATGAAGGAAACGCCGTAGCCTATGGAGTTGTGTCCGAGGGTGTGTGCTCCTCGCCAGTGCCAGCCCCGGCCCTCGTAGATGTGTCCGTCAGAGCCTGCGACAAAGCTTTAGGAACACAGAGGATCAAGTTAGTGTAGGTGCATATGTTCACACATGCATGTTTTGTCTTGGAAAAGAGGCCTGAAGTGTGACTGCTTTTACCTGTATCCTATGTCGTCCCAGCCTCTGTCGTCCTGGTGGAAGCGCTGCATGGAGCGCATGTCTGCAGAGCACTGCTGGAAGGTCAGACAGGGCTGGCTGGGTGTGTGAGTGTGGTGGATGTACATGAAGGAGAGAGGCAGAGACAGGTTGGTGGGTGTTCCTCTGTACGGCTCTGCACCCCACATGCACCGAGGTATGATGGGTGGGCAATCTGAAACAGATGTTTAACCAGAGCTGGTTAGTAGCTGCTTACATGTGACTGGACTTCATTGATCAGACTTTTCTGGTTTTATTTTTGATGGACTGTCAAAATGAATTATTATCCTCTTTGGTTTGGTCTCGTGCTCACCCATGAACATATGGACAAACTCCTTCATTCCCTCCTTCACCGCAGCCATCAGCTGCTTCTTCTCCTTCCCGCCCATCTTCGATCGCCCCTTCAGAGTCCGCTGCAGCTCTACTGATTTCATCACCTTTCTGACCAGCACTGGAGGGGCAACCAGCCCTTTGAAGTTCTCCCTGCGACGACGGCTGATGAAGCGCAGGGCAGCGTCCAGTCCACCATTGTCCAGCTGGTGGCAGTAGTACTCTGTCAGCAGGCTGCTGAGCTTAAGATGACTTTTGGTTTTGGCAGAGACCTCAGTCCCTACAACCACGCCGTCCATGCCTCCGTTGACCTGAGCTGTGGTGAGTAGAGTGGGGGTGCTCGAGAGGGTGAAGACTTGAGGGGAAGTTAAGTTGTCCCAGCAGCCGTCAGGTCTCAGGTGCTGGGTGAGAGGAGAGCTGTGCCGCAGAGCAAGGCTGAGGTCTTTGGCCAGAGTGAGCTGGTACAGGCCCCGAACACGCCTTCCAGACTTGGAGAGGAAACCCGCCTCGATGCCCAGGAGGAGCGGCCTGAGGGCCACAGTGGTGCCATCAGAGGTCAGAACCACGCCCTCCTCTCTGCCATCATCAGTCACCCTGTGCTGCACGGCCTTGCTGATGTACTCAGAGAGGCCAGCGTCCATTTCAGGACCACTGGACTCTGCATTACCAAGGAAATGCTGAATGAATGCATCGTCTAGGCCAGCTGCCCTGCGCAGCCTCTTCAGCACAGCTACTGGCTCTGCTCCAGGGTCCCCATCTTCCACCTGCTTCACCGCCTTGATGAAGTCATCCATGTGCCGGGAAAATGAGGCTGCAGACAGAAAACACATGAACAGCTCTGTCATTCAGATGAAAACCCATCTCTTCTACCCAACACACACTCGATTTGTACCTCTAAACACAGTTTTGAAGGGAATAGTGGAGCTAAGTACCCAGGGCCCCAAGATGTGGAGGGACCCTGGGTACGTATATAATACAAATTACATCAGTGTTTTAGAGTGGTTTAATAATAGTGCATGATGTGGCTGGATAGCTAGCATTGTCATTTTTAGCTTGCTGATAATCAGAAAAACTTTAATGATCCCTGCAGGGAAATGACTTAGTTACAGTTGCACAACACACAGTTAGGGAAGAGGAAATTAAAAGGAAAAAAGTAAAAACTACTATAAATAGTAATAACAGCTAATAGACACTCAGTAATCAAATCAGCTGCAGCTCCATCATCACAATGATCTCGGGTTACTGATGATGTCAGACAAGCTGTGTTTGATCAGGTTTATAGTTGTGCTTTTGTTATGGTACTAATATGTTGCATCAAACTGGGCTAGCACTTGCTGGAAGCAAATTTAGCTTAATTCTGCAAATACAACTTGACTGCAATCAAGTCTTTTTTGATGGTCTTTTATTAAAGACCATCAAATTTAGTTAGATGGTTTTCCACTTTTGACTTCAGTCCAGAATAAAATGAAAACCTGAAAAGTGAGACAGAAATAGTCTTATAAAACCTCACAGTGAAAGCTTCACAGTATGTTGGGAAGAGAGGGCTGGAATACGCTGAGATTTTCTTTCATGCAGTTATTTGTAAAAAGGAAAGGGGGGGGCACTGAGGCTGCATATGTACACAGCTCAGATTTTTGTGCTACTCCACCACGATAAGCCAAATTATCAGGTGGACATGTCAGCTGTAGATGACATATGGGCCTATAGAGGTCATACATGGACAAAAAAGCAGATATGTTAGCTATTGTTCATGCTCAAAAGAATTCAAAATACTTAAAAAAGAGATTGAAATTTGCCAGGTAGATACTCAGTTACAAATCTCATGTAAAAATGTATCTTAGTAATGGTCAGGAAAAAAAGCAATAAATGTAAAATCATTACAGTTTCCTGCTCTGGATACATGTGCTACAGTGCAACGGTGCAGCTCACAGAACTGATTAAAAAAAAAAAAGTTTACAAATGTTCTTACCTTCTGTGTATGTGTTGGCCAAGACCACAACAAGGGCCAGGGTCAGTTTCCAGCAGCCTTTATCCATCCTGAGCCTCGAACACGTTCAGCTCCAAGCTTCAAATGTTTGTTACCGTGTTGCCTCTCTCTCATTTATAGACGTTCGCATGCAGATGAAGTGGGTGGTTATGTAACAGCTGTACACATACTGTAGATACGTGTGCGTTTAATCAGTTGGTGTGGCCGGCTGAGCAATGTGGGAAACTGGCACCTGTAACAGTGCAAACTCGTCAGTCCTTACCGCTCAAGGTTTTCCTGTACGCCTCACACAGCGTCGATTTGACCGACCTGGACATTTTTAAGAAATTCTCAAGTTCTGTAATAAATCTCAGTCTTCTCGTTTGTGTCATTAATGTAGCTGCTACTTGTGAAACATACTTTCTGGGAATAATATCAGCCAGCTGCAAACTCTGCATTATTGTACTAATCTATGGCACTCCTCTCTGAGGCAATAAGCAGGATTATGTTAATGTTCAGAAAACACAAAGCCAGGCTGCAACACTGAGGAAGTCCCAAAACCAATGAATGAATCATGTGTGTGCTGTGTGGCGGTGACAGAAGGATATCTGATTTATTCGTCATTGATGAACTGCATGTTTATATGTGCACACAGACATTGTTGAAAGTTTAATGACAGTTTTGTGTTCACAGACTGTTGAGATTAAAACTCACAGACCAGTAGTTACAGCAGTCACATGAGGACAAGAACAGGAAGTGGATGTAGTCTATGGGTGAGCTGGAAAGTACAGAGCAGAAGGTCTTAGATGCAAAGAAAGGTTAAAATTAAAAAGCTGTCATTACTGTTACATGTAATAATAAGGACATTTTTAGGGAAGAGCAAAAAAGAAAAGAGGTCACAAAATTAAAATGAGAACATACAAAAAAAAAAAAAAAATCTGCAGTTTTTGAGGCTGGCGTGCACATGACTGAGCGGAGAAATGTACATTGAAACTAAACTTTAAAAGACCTTGTTTTCAGAGCAGCTGTTTTGACTTATCAAATACAAATGTAACTAATAACATAAATAACAGATTGCTGGAACTGAGTCATGAATAAGTTTCACCTGTGTTTTTCCTGCCAAGACAAATTACTGTGTTTAGAATAAATGTGATTCATATACAAACAAAGAAACAGGAGTACTCTGATTTTAGCAAACCTTGATTTAGGTTAGCAATATTTATTCAAAAAGAAAGATGGCATGGAAAGTACAAGATGGGCAGGAAAAAAAAACCAAATCAGCACACACTAGTAAAATCAAAGTCTGTGGTGCTCCCAGGTTTACTGCCAATATGGGAGGAAGTTTAACTTGCATTTTTGCATTTGCACAACAAGAGCAGCTCATGAAAAACATGCAAATAGGGTCGTTCAGTCTGCGTACTATATGATTATGTGCATGATTATCAATCGTATGAGACATCTTCTTGTTCCCTGCAGACTAACTCTGGTTCATTTACTGTTCTTTTTTTTCCCTCTGAACTACGGGCACTGTCCTTGTCTAATAAACAACAAAATAAATAAATAAAAATAAAATATAGGTGTATGATGAGATAAAGAAAGCACATTAGACTACTGTAGGTCATAATAAGTATGGGCCATGAATGGAGCTTATGAATAATGTAAGAAAGAATAGACACATAATATCAGAGAGGCCAGGTTTTCTGGTTTAATGCACTGTATACTATCGTGTATATTGTCTCTTGTAAGTACCGCTCCAGTGCAGTAGGTGGCGGTATGCAATTTAGATTGTAGTCGACAACAATCAAACCTTAAAGAAGGCGGAAGCAGAAGAGGAAGAGGAAAACTGGCTACAAGCTGATCGACTTGCAACCAAGGTTCGTTTATCAATGAAGCCCTCGCCTATAGAAATCACGAGAACTGATATCACATACTCTCTGCTCTGTATCTGTGACTTTACCTCGTCTAGGGCCTATGTTTCCGCTCCTGGAGAGGCCTCTTGACAGGAAGTCTCAGTTAGCATTTGTGGCTAGGTAGCTAACATCAAGTGGTCATCAGCTGTTTGTGGGGTTTGAAAGGCTAAAACAGGGCAGTGGTGTCAGCACAGCGGTTATATCAGCAAACCCTTCATGTTGGTGAAAGCTAACAGAGTGTGTTCTGTATTCGTACTCTGAAATAACAAGTGTAAGTACTGATACCGTGGTTTTGATGCAGGGAGATCTGGCTAAATGGAGCCTGTTGATAAGAAGTGGCCACAGATCTTTCCTTAATCTGTGATGGAGGAGCCGTCACCATGGAGACCGCGGTGTGAGAGAGGGATTATTGTACCTGATGTCGTTTTATGTCATTATCGTGAATAACTGTCACAGTTAATGGAAGTAAACAAGCCCCAGCTGTGCCTGTAATGTGGTACCGTTACTGTCCACTCGGGACGCTGAGCTGAGCAGCTTTTCCCAAAATAAAAACCCCGCTTTTTTTAATAAACCCAGAGGGTCGTGATTTTGTATGAAGCAACGTGATGAATTAGAGTGAACCTGGGCGGCTTCCGTCCCCACCGACCGGGTTATTTACATCCTGGGTAGGGAGAAGCAAAGTTACACTCAACACTGCGGGAGTTTTTACCAAGCGATTCAGTTGTTTATGCATTATTTTTAGCTAACTAATTAAAATATTTATCTCTGAGATAGCTATGTAACCTCTTTGTAATCAAATTATAAGTAATTATTCCAAATGTGTGTCAATAATCTTTTGGTTAATTATTTTAAACTCTTCAAACAGTTTACCCATTACTAATATCTAACTGCGTGTCTGTGTGTGTCAGTAGAGAATAACCTGTGACTGTCAACACTCTTCAACAGAAAATGGACACACGGTTCACTCGAGGGAAATCCAGCATCTTAGAGCGGTCCCTGACCCGACCCAAGACTGAAGTCAGCGTGAGCGCCTTTGCTCTGCTGTTCTCGGAGATGGTCCAGTACTGTCAGAGCCGTGTGTACTCTGTGTCCGAGCTGCAGACACGCCTGGCAGACATGGGCCAGAGTGTAGGAGCCAGCATGCTGGATGTGCTGGTGCTGAGAGAGAAGAACGGGAAGAGGGAGACCAAAGTTCTGAACATGCTGCTCTTCATCAAAGTAAGCAAATACCAAATACCGATGTTATTTTTAGGGTATAATGACTGTACTTTAGACTTTTTGACTCTGTTTTCTTTCCTTTAGGTTAACGTGTGGAAGTCTTTATTTGGGAAAGAGGCTGACAAGCTGGAGCAGGCCAACGATGACGACAAGACTTATTACATCATAGAGAAGGAGCCACTTATCAACGCGTACATCTCTGTGCCCAAAGAGAACAGCAGCTTGAACTGTGCTGCTTTTACTGCTGGCATAGTGGAAGCTATTCTCACACACAGTGGCTTTCCTGCCAAGGTCACCGCCCACTGGCACAAAGGCACCACGCTCATGATAAAGTTTAATGAGTCAGTCATAGCTAGGGACAAAGCTTTGGATGGCAGATAAATAGGACTGGAGAGAGTGGCTGGTTATGTTGATCGATACAGGATGAGGATAAATCATCCAGGTCCAGGCTTGTGTTTGTTCCTGAAGTGTGGGTGACTGTGACTGAATTTCCTTGTGGTAAATGATGAGATGGCAACTTTATGGATGGATGAATGGATAACTGCGACATACTGAGCCACATCTAGAGCTGTGCAGCTAACTGGTTCCATCCTCCAGGTTTTTTTGTGGATCATCTCACTCCTGTTGTACCTCATGAAGTGACACAAATTTGTTTGCTGTTGATCACTTTTAATTTGTAGCTTCATGTCACATTTTCACATCACAGATCATTCAAAAAAGATAAACATGTTGCATAATACTTTGACTGCATTTATTTGTAATTCTCAGACTATTCAAGCCCAGAAGGTCAACATACTTAACAAGCTGACCTCAGGCTCTGGAGAATTGTGGTAGCCCTCTTACACTACTTGTAGACTTTTAGAGACTAAATGAATCAATTAACTTACTAAATGGTGGCCATTTATTTTCCCTGGTGTTGATAATGTTAACAAAAAGTCCTGTCACAATACCTCTGTACTTATTTATTGTACAGATAGACGACCAGACTCAATTGTTTTCTCTGTTTCATCCCAGTTCAATTCCAGCTGCATGTTTAATCTCTGTAAAATAGATTTACAATCAAGGCCAGAGCTACTTGAAGACACTGAGGTCATGTCCTCACTGTTTTTGTTATATTTGTATTATCATTTTGAGATTTGATTTGTGTATGTTTGCATACATGAAAATTTATATAGGGGAGTTTACATTGTACAAATAAAACAACCTGGTGACCAAGTGGTTAAGATGCATTACCATGTAACTGCAGTGTGTCCAGGTGGATTCCAGCTATGGGTTTTTATATTTTGCATCTGTTTCCATACAGTCAGAAAACAAACTTTTAGGAATAGTTTGTCATTTTAGGAAATATGCTTCTTTGTATTTTCCAAAATGTTACAAGTAGCAGATGAAAAGATAGATATCATTTTCTTGTCCTCTATGGTAAGAAAAACGATACAGCAAGCAGCCCTTAGCTTAGCTTAGCACAAAGCCTGTAAATGGGGACACATCTAACGTCTGGATCTGTCCACAAAATCCACTTGACAGTCGCTCTTAATTCAAATGTTGCGTCTGCATCCATCCATCCATCCATTTTCTATACCGCTTATGTGTCTCTTTATATATAAAAAAAACACACATGGCTTTACTGGGAGTTATGAACCAGGCTAGCTGTTTCCCTTTTTTCAGTCTCTGTGCTAAGCTAACCAGCTGCTGGCTGTAGCTTCATATACAACTCCATATACTGATGCAAAGGTAGTGTCAGTCTTCTCAGTCTAAATGTTGGGTCAAGAACAGGTAAATGTGATTCCCAAAATGTCAAACTATTCCTTCAAAAGAAGTTTCTGAGGATGGTGGTGGTTGTGTTTGAGGGCTCATGGCCCTGGTCTTAATGTGTTTCTTGTTCTTATTATCAATTGCACTGTTTTTTTGTCTGTTAATCGAGAATAAAACTGTTATAAAGTTAAAAAAAAAAAAAAAAAAAAGTGAGTCAGTCATTATCATGATAATTATTAAACCACAATTGAATATGATGAATGGGGCGCGACATTAGTGAGTTATCCAGCTACTGGTCTTACTCAAGTTTAAAATGGCAGTTTTAAGCGCGGTAATCACCATGGAAACCTGCACTAACTTCAGAAGAGTAGATCAGAAGCGGTCAACAGCCCGACCACGAACCAATCAGATCACTGGAAAAACTTCAACGATTCCTACGGGATCTCGACATGGACAAAAGAGTTTAATCCACTAAAGACATAAAATAACTCCTGTACTTCCTACTTTAATCAATTGTTTGTAGTGTTAATGTACAGATTCTTATTCTTTTCTTGTTATGTGCTCATTCTGTTTACATTTCACCCGCTGGAATATTACATTTTGCTATTGATGTAAAAGAAATTTCCGAGACAATTCACGCTTAAATCTCACATCATATGAATCACTTCATCCATGGTTCCTATGTTGCTTCTCTTCAACAGCTCCATCTTTGATAAACTCAGAGGCCGTCAGATAAACCAAGAGTTAACAGAACAGGCAGGTTATCCAAGCCGGCTCAGTGAAGCCAGATAACCCTGGGCGGCCAGGCCAGCTGCGCCCTGTGTTGAGGACCAGCTCTCCTCTCCTTGTTTGGTTACCCGGCAGCGGCGCAGACATACGTCATGTGATGGAGTCACATGGTTATCCGGAAGCGGTGATCTGTTTACCTAGGTTTCATCCACACACTGCGACATCCAGCATCTTTTTTCGAAGATGAAATCCGGACACGCTTCAGTGGCATGAATTCACTCGCTGCTCGGTGTTGGTGCCGGTAATGGCGTCCTCCGTCGTCCCTCTGTGATCCTACAAGCGTCTCCATGGCATCTTCAAGTTACACTTGCATCCAAGACAGTGCCACAGGTTCGTCTGTACACCAATCCTGTTTCTCTTTACGCCTTCATGGCGGCAGTCAGTCTGAGTCTGCTCCACTGTTGTTCCAGATATCACAGGTTACTATTATTACTCACCATTTTCACATAATCGCATCACATCAGGTCCATCTGTTCTTTAGGAGCAGGATCTTACGCTTGGATGTGATTTGTGTCGCTCTTATGGAACAACAAAGAAACATCGTCAGAGCTCTGCCTGATAGATACAGTTTTATTTATTAAACAAGCCCACATTAAAGCAACATCCTCATGCTCAACCCATTTAACACAATGACTGATTTACCGGTGAATCAAAGCTTAGAGGTGCACTTCAGAGGACAGCCTTGATGATTTCATCAGGGTTATCTCAGATTGGACTTAAAATAAACCAAAAATACATTTAAAAAACGATTTTGAATTCTTTCTATTATAAAGAGGTGGTATTTGAAAGAATAGGGCATGTAGAAAAAATATTTTCATCATTATTTTTGTCAATTAAATAAACAACAGTTAAAAATATTCCAAGATGAAGTCATCAAATGTCATATTTTGTCTGACCAACAGCTCAGACCCGAAGGATATTCAGTTTAATATAATGTATGACAAGGAAAAGCATGGACGAGAAAAAACACTGGAACTAGCTAATGTTCAAGTCATTAGTAAAATGACTTCAGCAATGAATTGGATATCTCTGTCTCTGCTGCTTCAATTTGAACCATTGTTTTTTTTTTTTATCTGTCTTTGTTGAGCCCTTCAACTCCATGCAAGTGCAAAATTATATCGAACAATTGCCCCTTTAACATTTTGCTAATGCCAGCGTTTAAGGCTCATTCTCTATCCAAAAGTCATCATGTTTCTTTGTATTTCCCAGAGAAGGACAGGCTGCTCTCCTCCATGGCCAGCTATGGGTCCCAGGACCTTCTCGGGGGCGGGAGCCCGCGTCCCACTGGTCTGTTGGGCTCTCATCAGCAGCAGGAGGAAGAGGAGGAGGAGGAGGAGGCCCTGAGGAGGAAACTCAAGTACTTCTTCATGAGCCCTTGTGACAAGTACCACGCCAAAGGGCGCAAGCCTTTCAAACTGGGCCTGCAGCTGCTCAAAATCATCATCGTGACTGTGCAGGTGGATTCAGCTTTATGCTGTAATTTCACCTACAAAATCATATTACCTCAGAACATGACGAGATGTTGCAGTTCAAGAATAGTCTGTTTCATTTTGATGTGCTTTATTCTGACTGTGTTGTAGCTTCTCTCCTGCAGTTACTTGATTGTTGTTTTTTGTCTCTGTCTCTCAGTTGGTGCTGTTTGGACTGAGCAACCAGATGGTTGTGACATTTAAAGAGGAAAACACAGCAGCATTCAAACACCTTTTCCTGAAGGGTTATCAGGACAGCGCTCCTCAGGCTGTCCACACGCAGACGGAGCTGTACAACCACATCCACTTTGCCATAGAGCAGGTAGTGTAATAATAACCCCAACAGTCATATTTTCTATTGTATCTCTAGCAGCATCTATAGTTTTGGTTTTATTAGCTCAGGTCTTCAGAGATCATGTCTCTTAGATTTCTAGGCATTACTGCTTAAATTACATTTTAACAATTCAGCAGCAACAAATATTTTCAGAAATCATGCCCTCTGCTCCTCAGAGCAGTTTACGTTGTAACTATGTTTTTACTGCAGAAATAGTCCCTATGATGATATGTCAGTGATTTACAGCTGTACATACATGACCCAGGGAATATGTAGAAAGACTGGAGTAGCTCCGCTAACATGAAAAAATAAGATCATTAAATTTATTTAAAACTATATATATATTTATGTGGAGGAAGCTAAACATTCAGATAAGATAAAGAATTGGTGTAGGGCTGGACTAAATATTTATTACCACAATGCCCAATAAAGTACAAACTGCAGTAAGCAGACTGCGCAGACCACACCTCCTGACACTTACACATGCTGAGTTAAAGTGCTTCATAAATGGTTGAAATGTCACTCAAAGCAGCAGTAATATAAACTCCAAACTTGACCTGCTGAAGCTTTTACAAAGACCTGTATAAAAAGAACCCCATGAGTCTGCACACGGGGGGTTTGAGCGAAATGCTAACATGCTCTCTGTGACACTGGTGTCATGCTGTTTAGCAGCTATATTGTTCACCATGTTCACCATCTTAACTTAGCATGTTAGCATCACTATAGAATATGATTAGTTTTGTGGGAACCTGGAGATGAAGAAGATGTTTAGAGGTATTTCAGACGCAGTGACACCGCTCAGCAAAGAGACATCGTTTTTTTTTAAATGCAATTTTGCAGTGCTGAGAGGACCACAGAAAGCTGTATTGGGGTGGACACAGAATGTAGTAAAATGAAAACAATCTGCATGATTAAACTTTTACATTTTTCCACCTTGCAAAGAAGCACAGATAAGCACATTTCATGCTGTTGCGCTTTGATTTGTTCATATGCTTCCAGTTCAGTTTTAACTCCACCTCTTCACACCTCTTTTCCCCTCCAGTACATGGCTCTACCTCAGATCTCGCTGGGACGATATGCCTACGTGTTGGGCATCGGTGAAAACGGAACCGCACTGTCCCTCTGCCAGAGATACTACAGGAGGGGCACCATAGACCCCGTCAATGACACCTTTGACATCGATCCCCATGTTGTGACCGGTAGGATGGCCTTTATGTTTCAGACTTTCTCTCCTCACACTCAGTTCTTGTTCAGTAAGTCTGTCCCTGCACACTCAACATTAAAAGCGACAGCCTTGTTTTTACCCAGTGCTCGTGTTTTCTTCGCCCTTGAGCAGATGACTGTGTCAGTAAGTCATCATGTCGCTGCTCCTGATTTGTCGAGAGGTGCCCTGCAACTGTGCCCTACTTGAAATAGTTCCTTTCACAAAAAAAACACAACATTAGAGCTTTTTTTTCCATATACTGTAGTAACAACACACCATGTGTCTGCCTTGGGAAAGAGGTTATTTGCCTACACCTGCTGATCTGGCAGAGATAGCTTTTGGGAATGCAGAATAAATCCTTTGGAAAAAAAATAAAGCAAGATGAATAAAAATCAATGTTATGCTTCAAGGAGACGATTATGCCTTTAAATTCTTTGAGGAAGTGAAGAGATTTAGTTTAGGCTTCATGTGATGTGGAAAAAGATTTGTCTAGTTTTAAAAAATGACTTCCTCATGTCATTTTTTTTTTCTTTTTAGTTCCTCTAATGCTATTTTCAGTTTGGTTTTTTTTTTTCAGATTGCATCGGGCTGAACCCACTGAATTACAGTTCTGGAAACACTGACTACAAGAATTTCACTCTCAAGTTTTACAAGTTAGTTGTTATCATGTCATTTTTCTGAACTTGGCTTGAACAGAAATGTTATTTTTCTTTTCCAGTTTTGACTCTAATCATTAAATTCTCTGTGTCTCCAGGCTGATCAATGTAACGATTGACTTCCAGCTGAAGGCCATCAACATTCAGACCATCATAAACAATGAAATCCCTGACTGCTACACTTTTGCTATCACGGTGAACTCTCTCTCTGCTATTATTTCTGTTTTAATCAACATCTTTGCATGACAGTGCAGGTCAGATTGAAATCTCTCCTAATTCAGCCACATTTGATCACAACTGTACATTTAGAGTTAACTAGTACAGCTGTGTAAAAAGGTCTATACCCAGTGGTTGTACTTTATAGTGACCTATCATTCTTTGCAGATAGGCACCATTATTTTACTCGGCAGGCATCAGAACTAGTTTAATACAGAGAACTTTTAAATATCTAGCAATGGTGGCATGGAATTCATTACCAAATTGCCTGACAGCAGAAAATAATGTTTTAAAAAAAGTTAAGGTTGTACTTGTTTACACAAGGACTAGTATAGAATGCTATGCCTTTCTTGTTTCTAAGGATTTTATGTTTGTTCTTATATGTTTCTGAATACTGGAAATAGATACAGGGAGCTATTTCATCCCATTACTTTTATTTTTGTAACTAGGCAGATTGAATTGAATTGTTAATGTTTTCTTTTCCCAGTTATTAAATGAAATGATTAAATAGATCTATCATATGTGTTTTGAGTCAGTGTTGGTTGTTGTGCATCATAGGGGTTGTGTTGTGTATTGTGAGTATGATGTTTGATGTGTACTGATGGATCTGTTGTCATGGAAGTGTTTATGGGACCCCAGGAAGAGTAGCCACTGTTACAATGCAGCAGCTAGTGGGGATCTAATGAACTAAGTAAGTAAATAAATATATTGTTCTTGTATGTGCTCTCAGATCGTCATGGACAACAGGGCGCACAGCGGCAAAGTGAAGATCAGTCTTCAGAACCAGGCCTCCATAAAGGAGTGTAAAGACCCCAACGTGTCTGGACACGGTGAGTAACTGGTGGTGGACGAGCTGCAGTGGACACATGATGTATGGAGATTTTCATTTATCTGTCTCTTTGTATCAACTCTGTCACGTGTAATCTTCTTAATTGCCTCTGATCCCGGTCGTTCCTCTCCTCCTCCTCCGGCAGCGGAGAGCTATGCACGGGAGTTCTTTGATGTGCTGGTGGCGACAGTCTGTCTGTTGTCCCTTCTCCTGTGTGGCCGCTCCGTCCTCAGAGGCGTCCTCCTGCAACACGTAAGATAGCAGACCAAATATTTATACAGTATGACAATTTTATGCCCCCCCCACCCATTGCCAACATCCAGGGCCGGAGGCATATTGTTTTCAGGTTGTGAATCCCTACATCCCGTTCTCATGGACACTATCTCAGTAACACCTTGAAGGAACTTCTTCCAGTTTTGTACAAACGTTCACTTGTGCTCCAGGACAAACTGTTTAGATTTTGGTGATCAAAGGTGAAAAGTCAGTGTCACCTCACAAAACACTCTTTAGCCATTCCTCAAGACTTCACACAGCATTGATGACAAAATTTCACACAAATGGTTAATATTTTATATGACTCTGGATAAACACTGATGTAATCTGAGACAAGTCTGAGTGGCAGAGGCACACAACCCCGAGGTGGTAATTCTAGTTTCTTCAATACTGAAACCATTGACAGGAATATGTATAGTGACATCCTTGTGCCCTTGAATGTGCATGTGTGTCCTCATGTGGGAACCTCTTCATAGAAACACTGCTCCATAGTGCAACTAGTCTTAATACAATACAAACAATCGTAATTAAAAAAGAGGTGTGGTCTTGGAATATCACCTTTACAGGATAAGACTGCAGTGTTCTGTATTTTTATGACTGACAGCTTCTCATCTCATCGATCATCTCTCTTCCCAGGAGTACGTGCAGTTTTTCAAGCACAGACTTGGCCGCAGTGTGAGCTGGGGAGACAGAATGGAGTTCATCAACGGCTGGTACATCCTGCTCATTGTCAGCGACGTGTTCACCATCGTCGGCAGCTTCATCAAAATTGGGATAGAGTCCAAGGTAACGTGGCACATGTCATTGTTAAGGCTGCTCCCTGCCTTGAGGAAGGTGTCACAGGAAAATAACAATCTCAGGCTGAAGTGAAGACTTGTCTTTTTCAGCAGCACAGTTTCTGGTAATTAACGATGACTGTTGTGATGCAGAATTTCTCATCCTATGATGTATGCGGTATCCTGCTGGGAACCTCCACTCTGCTGGTGTGGGTGGGAGTCATCCGCTACCTCAGCTTCTTCCAGAAATACAATGTACGGGAAAGACACACGCACACACACACACACACACAATCATGTTAGCAGGAGGTCTTTTTTCCCTCTTTATCTTGTGTGTCTCCCTCGCTGCTCTTTCTTTGAAGTGTAAATATGTTTTGCCCCCCCCACCCCCACCCTCTTTTTCCCACAGATCTTGATTGTGACTCTCAGAGCTGCTTTTCCTAATGTCATCCGCTTCTGCTGCTGTGCAGCTGCCATTTATATGGGATATTGCTTCTGTGGATGGATTGTTCTGGGGCCCTATCATGCCAAGGTAGCGAACTCAGCAATGTCTGAAAGCACAAATGAGGTGGCATCATTCAGACCAGAAGTACAGCCTATTATCATAAAATGCCCTCCAGCATATCATCTTTGTAGCTATGTATAATTAATGAGAGGAGAAAATGGACTTTTACTAAATATGAATCATAACAACATTATGTTGGTTTATTACTTTTAGCTTGTAATATTGTTCATATTGTTTGTAATGTGTTCGAGTAGAAACAGGGAAATCAAATAACCTTAAAAAATAACAGCTAATAAAACCTAACATATTCAAGATAAATAAAATGAAAGAGTTAACTAAAAGCACCCAATTAAACAACTGCTCACCTTTCTAACACTGAGTCTTGTGTATACAGTTTCGCTCCCTGTCCATGGTGTCAGAGTGCCTGTTTTCTCTGATCAACGGGGACGACATGTTTGTAACGTTCGCTGAGATGGAGCAAAGCGGCACGCTGGTGTGGATCTTCAGCCAGATCTACCTCTATACCTTCATCTCCCTCTTCATCTACATGGTGCTGTCCCTCTTCATCGCACTCATCACCGGGGCCTACGACACCATTATGGTACAGTCTTGCTTTCATTTGGTTATGTGCTTGTTTACGTGCATTTTCAGTCGTGCTAGTAGTGTGGCAATGCCGGCCTGTCGGTGTGTCAGTCCAGGCTGAAATATCTCAGCTACTGAATGACCATGAAATTCATAATTCAGAGAGGATAAATAATAATGGCTTTGATGATCCCCTGACTTTTCGTCTAGTGCCATGGTCAGATCAAAATATAAATGTGTTTGGGAGCGACCCAATAGCCCAGGTTGGGCGTGTACCACATGAGTACAAATGCTCTTAACAGGCGAGTCGCAGGTTCAACTCCCAACTGCCCCGACTCTTTCCTGCATGTCATTCCCCCTCTTTCTGGCCCTTTCCTGTCACTCTCTACTTTTCTATCAAACAAAGCCACAAATGCCCAAAAATGTCTTTAAAAAATAAATATAAATGTGTTCAATACTTTGGTTTATGATCAAGTAACTAATGACATTACTATCAGGTTGTAGTTGTACTTCGTGTTTTGTGCTTTTTATCAGATGTTAGCATGCTAATAAGCTAAACTGAGACCAAGTCAAACATATCACCTGCTAAACATCAGCATGTTAGCATTGTTGTTGTTAGCCTGCCAATGTTAGCATTTAGCTCAAAGCACTGCTGTGACTAAATACAATCTCACAGAGACACTACAAGCTACAGATGAGAAAAAATAAAGAGTGTTGTCTGCTCTGAAACTTTAAATTGAACCTTAAAGTGATGATGGGAATTTTGAAAAGCATCAAAGAGCCATTAAGAGCTGCAAACTAAAAACCTGGCTGTGAATCGGTGATGAGGTGGATGTTTTAAAAATGTTCAGCTTGGTGTTTGTCGTCCCACAGGCGCAAACGCAGGAGCAGGTGCGCGTCACTGACCTGCACGCGTTCATCGCAGAGTGCACGGACACGCCCACCTCTGGCAAGTTCCGGGGGCCTGAGGGGTCGTCGTGCTCATTCCTCTGCTGCTGTGATTGGTGAGGAGGAGGAGGAGGCACAGAGGGAGTACGTGTATGTGTGGATGGAAAAGAGATTTTTTTTCTCTCTTTAAACCACCAAATTTCCACTCCAGTGATAGCTGAGTGCAATTTCACTCCTTTTTCCAGATACCCAGCAGGGACTATAAATGCCTTGAAAGTGAACTGACTGACCTTGGACCACATTGTCCTCTGTGCCCATGTTTGAATTTTGCATTTAAATTTGTGCTGGAACGATAGAACACACTGCACTGTCACAAGCCCAATTACCTGCTTCGGCTTGTGTACTGTATGAATAATTTATTGTCTCTTTTTGAAATGTCAGTTTGTTAGAGCTTTGATGAGTAGACGCATTATGCCAGTAAACACATTCATTGCTGTGGACTGGACACAGAGTCCACCATGTAAAATGGATGCAAATGTACACTTGAATGCACCATATACAGGGAGGCATTATTTTTGTGACTCTTGATTATGTTAATATATAAATTTGTCATCTGGATCTTCATAGCAGAGGTAGAATAGACTCAAGATGATAAAAAGAGCCATTATAAAGTGCTGTGAATATGCATTTGCTTCTGCAGCATTTTTAGTCAAGGCCGTTCGTCCATTCTCTTTCTCATTCTTCACCCCTCGCCCCCTTTGTTCATGTCCTGTGGCTGGAAGGAGATGATGGCTGCACGGTGAAGGACAAGCCCTGCAGGCAACCAGTTAGTCATCAATATGTATGAGCTGTTTCTGCTGTAAAGAGCCAGGTGACTGCACACTAATGTCCTGCAAGACGGGGCATTTTCGCCGTTTGGTTTGAAGTGCTCCATGCAAGGCTGCAGAATAATAATTGTATAGAAAACCAGGATACAAACAATGTCCAGTGACGTTTAAAGAAAAAAAGTCTGTCGTAGTAGATCATTTTCACATTGTGCTAGAGCTCGCTGCCTTACAAAGGCAGAGCGCAGTAACTACAGGAACAATAATGCTGAGGAGAAGGGTTTGAAGCTGGAAGGCTTTCAGCTTTCAGACGGGTTACACATCCTTCATATTATTCCTTCTTTATGCTGATAGTTGTCATAGACTTAACATAAAACCCAGACACATACTGCACTCACTCATTTACAGACGAGAATTCCACCAGTCACGTCTTTCACTGCAGTCTGATCCTGCAGGGACGGTAGTTACTGCCGCTCTGCTAAGCTAAGCTAAGCTAGTTAGCATTTAGCAGGACTAATTCATCTGGTGTCACTTTTTCCTTGTGAGTTTAGATTTAGGTACTGTCTTACATATAGATAATAATAAGTTCAATTACTAAGATGTTTGAGCATCACAGTTTAATTTTTAACCCCAGGAAACATTTAAAAGTGGGTAATTAGCGTTAGCTAAGGCTATTTCACCAGCTAGCCTTAACTGGCCACTGCAGTTTGATTTTTACTTGTGAATTTTTCGTGCTGTTTTTATCCCATAAAATTACACACTTCTAAGGTATAATGATTTTTTATGGAAAGATACAACGCGAGGAAGTCAGATTCCTGACTCAGTTTTGAACAAATAAGTGTCAGACTTTGACACTGTCAATACGCATGACTGAAGCCATGTGTAATACCCCGTCTTTTTATTTGTGAATGACTAAGGACATCTCTACAAAGCAGCAGCTCTTCATTGACGCTTTTAAAAGAAATATCACTGTTACTGTGGAAACTTACTGAATTGGTTATGTCATTCCAGCATTGCTGTGTAAGGTCAAATGAAGGGCACGGTTCAATGGAGGAGGGACATTCACTGCATAAAACTTGCATCAGGATAAGAGGGAACAAAGGGATTTGAGATGCTACATTTATGTTTGATGCTTTTGTATTTTTTGTTAATTGCTTACTGACATGTTTACTTAAATTAATTGATATTGTTTACAATCACAACAGGTAGAGCACGTGTCTTCTCTTCGGGTATTTATTTACACGCACTTACTTATTTGCACTTCTTGAAGACTGATGTACAGCTTCATTTAATTTGAATGTGTCACATGGGAGCTGTAGAGCACAATGGAGCTAAGCACTGTGTTTATAATGCATCGGTTAATGTTCTCCTGACTCTTCTGGGAAGGTTCTTCAATGCAATTTTGATTTAATGGTGACAGTATTATTACTCACTCGCTTTGTTTACTTATATTCTCTATGCTGTCTTAATTATTTTACCTCATTCTAAAAATAAGGAAGTAATAGCTAAAAGGGAGTTTATCTGTTAATGTATAAGAGGAAATTGTACAGGTTTTTACCCTCATTTGTAGTGAATCTTTTCTGTGAAGATGCTGCCTTCTGAATGAAAGTACACCATCAGCAAAATAAACTGGAAACACTGAAACTGTCAAGATTGCTGAGTTGAGGCTTTTCTGTTCCACAGCAGACATGTTCTGTGTCCAGTTTTGCAGTCAGTTGTTCAAATTCTTAGTTCAACTATCCATAATATTATAAACATGTGTAAGGATTCTTCAGAACGGTATCTATTTCCACTGATATGTTTATAAAGTAGTGTAAAAAAGTTTATTTATCAACCTGTTGCCACCAAATACCAACACAAACCTTTTTCTGCATGAGCCACTTAACAGTGTTTCAGTCCATCATCTTACACCAGAGTATAGATTAGCATTTTACATTTTAAAATACTACATGGAGCTCCCAAAATGTTCAATATGAAATAGATAAAAAAGACTTAATGAAGCAATCACATGAATAAACCATGTAAAAAAAATGTTTTTAAAAAAAGAACAAATAAACAAATATTATTTTATCATTCTAATTTTCATATAATTATATCGGATATAATTTTTATTTCACTGTAATTTTTTTTTTTAGTTCATTTTATTCCAACAACACTCCCATTTCATTATGGTATTTTTTCAACAGTTGTTGCAACAGTTGTTCCCTCTAAAGCTAGTTAGCTCAACAACTGTGACCAAATTTAGCCAGTTAGCTCCTGTTAGCTAGAATAATAACAAAGCCAAAATTATTCTCAGTCAGCCAACTATGAAATACAATACACATTACACACACACACACACACACACATTTAACTTAAAAGGAATGCTTATGCTAACTACCTAGCAGGTTGTGAGCTTGGATTATTACTGTTTCAAAGTGAGTGGACAGGGTTAGCAGGGTTAGCTGCTAGCTCCTGTTGACTCCAACACTAAATAATAAATAAATAAAAATATAAAATAAGAAAAACTGTTGAAAATAAGCGTTTCATAATAAAGACTTTTAATGATTTCTGAAAATTATTTCATGCGTTTTATTCATTTTATTTACTTCACACTTGGACACTTTGCCAAGTTAACATGGCAATTACCCACTGCATACATTTTTCATGGACTGCCCAGGGTATGCTGTGACAGGATGGTTAAGAAAATGGATACATACAAACACAAAGCTTGGATCTCATGAGGCTGATGAGACCCTGGTATGTTGTGGTTGTCTGAGACCACTAGAGGGAGAGAGCAGGCTCTGTCTGGAGCCACCAGCAAACCAATCACAGGAAATCAATTCAGTCCAGAAACAATAATGAAATGAGAGAAAGCTAAAACACAGGCACTTTGAGGAGGAGAGGAGGATTGAAACATTAAACTTGGTGCCTTCATTAAAGATAAATAATTCTGAAATGCTGTATAATTAAAGTACTCAACCTTGAAGCCAACCGTCATCACAGACTACCTCACTTCTCAGCACAAGGTAAGTAGAGGCAGAGTCAAAATGAAAAAAATAAAATGCACTTTACTGGAGATGCAAATGGACGAAAATAAGAGAGCATAGGGGACTGACAAGATCAAGGCAGATATGTGCACACTCAGTCCTCTTAGTGCGGTGGAGTGGTATAGTTGTCCAATATCCTTAGTACCTGCATGCATTATTTACTCAAGGAGGCTACCAGGGCTGAGATGAAGCACTTAGAATCAGACTGACAGGAACTGGCCTGTTCTGGACATCGTCAGGTTTCAAGGCAAAGCTGATTAAACAGTCCCAGAGAGAAAACACGCTGTGAGCCATGGCCTTGCAGCTGGTTTCTACCTTGTTAACTGCATTAACAGGGCAACTCTCTTCTAATCCTCGAGTAAATGACTAGAATAAAAATCAGAGGGAATCTGAATCCTGGGGACACAGGTTATTTATCTGCATTACCATTAAGATCATCACCATATTCTGTACAGGATAAATGTATACTGTGTCTGGCCCACACACTGCAGAAGGGCATACATGACATATGATAATGGTCCATTAATGAGGTTCCTCAGCATTGCCTGTGCATCCCTCTTCACATGTTGCCTGTCACTGAGTGCAGAAGCATCCTGCATGTTAATGATATGCTGTGCTGGCATGTTGTGCTCTTTAGGGAGTCCATGCTGTGCTAAGGGAGAAGCAGCCGCACCAGCTTGTGCTAACCTGTATCTGCCTGGTATTCATACACACACACACACACACACACACACGCCACCATTTTGTGAGATAATGATATTCGCGTTATTAGAGTGTGAAGTGTTACGCATGGTGATACCTCTCGTGGGTTTTGAAGCTACTTGTGTTAAGAGGGGTTTGATTTGTTAATATCTCAACGAAAAGATGGCGGCTGTGTCTGATGCGATGGGTGTGTCTCTCAGTGCCAGCTGCTTTCTTGAGGGCTTGGCTGTCTAGCAGGAGATTCAGACCTCTGTATAATCTTTCAGTACATGCTGGAATACAAAACACACAATGAGAGCATGACAGTATCTGCTGATAGATAAATAAATAATGTGTTGTCTAAGAGTTTATCAAAGGTAGAAGACCCCTGACTGGAGGCCAGGTTTTAGGGCTTGACTGAGCGCCAGCCCTTTTGTGCTGTGGCTGCCCCAGCTGGACTATGGGCCAGGGGGAAAAAACAATGAGATAAATAACACGGGAACTGTGCAGCGGGGTACACAGCCCTGCCCCTTCCTGTCTCCGCTGCTGCACACCAACGCCTGCGTGAAAAAAACACCTTCCTCTCTTTGTTGCGCCTGGTTGACCATGCCAATACGTCCATCAGCATCAAGCCAGCAGGCATCGAATCCCCCGGAGTCCCCACCCTCTTCCTGGTCTCCTTCCATGTCTTTCATACGTTTGCACACACACCTGCATGCACACTGCATGATCACATGTTCGCACAATGAAATCCACTTACAGTTACAGTGCTCTATGGGGGTGTCACTTTCAGCTCTGTACAACCTGACCAGCTATCTCAATAACTTGATTAATCCTGCAGATATTTCTGTGGGTATGACTTGACCTTCAGTTACGATCAACAGCAAGACAGGTGGCTTTGTAGAACAGCAGATAACACTGAGCAGTAAGAAGAATTTACTGACGGAGGTGCAGCCCTTTAAGCTGATGGAGAGTAGTCTGAGGTCAGTTCACAGAGGAGGACAAACAACACTTCCTCTGGAAATCTGACTGACAGAGATAAAGAGAGACATGAAATAATAATAACCTTTTTTTTTTGTTTCTTTCTTTTGTTTGTTTTTTACCAGTCACGTGCATATGTAGTCTACGTTTTCAGTTTGGTACCATATATTTCCACCCTGAGCTCAGACAGGCAATGCAGGGCCAAATCTCCCCTCTCCAGCATTTGGAAAGAGAAGAGTGCACCACAGGCTCGACATGAAAAGAAGCCCATCCAGTACAGACCAGTACACAAAAGCCTGGCTCATGTAGACAGGGGCAGGCGGCTGCTGGGAGCTGAGCAGCAGTGCAGCAGACAGACAGGCAGACAGGCGGCATGCCCTCCCAGACTGTCTCTGATGATAAGCCCCGTTCTGGTGAGGAGCATGGCACACCGAAACAAAAGCTTTTAAGCCATGAAACAACGCCCCTCAGTGTCTAATTGTGACAGAGAGAAAAGGCACAACTTAGCTGAAAGGCTCGCAGACTATCTGCTGCTCCTTGCTCGCTCAATTTCTCGCTGGCGAGCTCACACTTTTAAATTAGTTTCTTCCAATTTCAGCTCTGTTCATTCATCTCTGTGACAGACTGATGTCGCAGGCAGGTGCACGTTAGGCTGCATCCATTCTTAACAGCCTTTATAGTTTGTTGCTCGCAGGACATTGGACTGTTAAGACAAAGAAACTCAAAATGTGCAAGGCCTTCAATTTCATGTACGTATTGGTAGCATGATTACATCCTAATTTTGAAATAACTTGTTCAAAATCACATCAAAATAATCTTAATGACATCGTTGCAATCAACAGGTCTGAAATGCCTTGAGAGATTTTGAATCCTCGATGCAACAGTCACACTGACGGCGGACAATGCAGGCAACTTGATGCATGTGGGGCAGCAGTAATGCACCATTTAAGTGTGAGTGTGTGCGTGTGTGTGTGTGCAGTCGTGCATGGAGAACAGAAGAAAAGGGTTTGAAGAGGAGAGAAAAAGGGGTGCGGGGGCCTAGGAGGGAGGGCAACAGACAACCAGGAGGAACTCGGGCAAGAGAGTAGGGTGACTTGCAAGAGGTGACATCATCCTCAATTTGAATAATCCCCCAGCCTGGGAGGTGATTGGCCGCTCTTAGAGAAAGCAGAGTTCCCCTGCTATTCGCTATTCACTCCTTTCAATTTCAGCATGGCGCGCTGTGGTGGTGAATGTTGCCTTCATGGGCTCATAGTAAGCTCCTATTTCTGATGTTGCCATTTGTAACAAGGAAAAAGTGCGTTTTTTTTCTCCTTTATTTTCCCCAAGAATATGCAGTGTGAGAATGCGTTAGGCATTGCCACACCAGACATAAGCCAAACCGCCATTCCACCCTCCATTCATTGACTTTAAACACACTGGTGGAGAAGAGAAAGGGAGTAGGACACAACCTCAATTAACAATATGCAAATTATAGCAGTGTTTGCTCATCTTACTGGACTAACAATCTTTGTTTTGTTCACAGTCATGCCTCTGCTGAGAGTGCGATTGATCTCCATTTACTTTTCAGTCTTGTCACACCCATGACTGACCAGCTTGGCAGGGCGGATCCCGCTGCCATTTAAAAGACATCTCTAATAGTGAAGAACTAGACTTGTCAAACAGGTGTAACTTATAACATTATTTAGTAATAGCTGCATCCCATGTAGGTGTGCCATGGAATTAACTTCCCAATGAACTGACAGCTCCCTATTAATACACATCCTTCCAATGTGCATTACTGTACTATACACATTCCTGAAGCTCCAAACTCCAGCTAGGCTACTCCTGTCCAGGATACATTTCACTGAATATTATGCTCTAGCAGCACATACTCCTAAACAAATCTGCACTCTGCTGGCTGTGCACATTGGGTCAGTTCACCTGTAATGGTTGGTGCTAAAAGCCGGTGTTTTCTGTGACTCTGTGGGAAGCTTTGTAAAGTCAAAGCTGAACGTAAAATACACAAATAAATAAAATAATCTGTTTCTCACAAGTCCCCAACTTTATTGAAGTGTACACTAAATTCCCAGGTTACTCCTTTATTTTAATATGGAAATCCAAATGACTAGAGCTGCAGCCAATGGTTGTTTTAATTACGGATCAATCTACTGACTATTTTCTCAATAAACTCAATTAATTGTTTGGTCAATAAAATGTTAGAGAATAGTGAAAATGCACCAGGCTATTTCCTTGCTGGTAACTCTCTGCAGTCTTCCAACGAAGAAATCCCTGTAGTCATCTTTAACACTTTTGTTTTTGTACGTTACAGACAAACTGTATGTAAAGTATTGATTACTGCGCTTCAGATGATTTTGTTGCCTTTGGATAGAGCCAGTCTGGCAGTTTCTCCTGTCATCCAGTATTAACTCTCACCTTAGAAAGAGAATAGGCATATTTTCCAATTTGCTGAGCTACTCCTTCAAATTATTAATGAAGCATCAAGTATGTTAATTTCCAGATTTTTTGTAGCTCAACTGATCGAATAAATTAGTAGTTTCATTTGGTGATCCTCTTTCCCTATAGGGCCCCGCCTTTGGACATGTTTGCTCATTAATGTCACAAGGTACTATAAGAAACGCTGACGATGATCATCGGTCTTCCATGTGTGGAGTTGTGATTTTTCCCACTTTTCCTGCAGCACTGAAGGCGTCGCCCTCTCCTCTCCTCCGCCTGTCCATCCATCCGCTCGCCGGTCTACCGCCGTGTGTGTGTGTGTGTGTGTGTGTGTGTGTGTGTGTGTGTGTGTGTGTGTTGAGTGAGGACTAAAGCGTCGTTCTCCTCCTTTCTTCCTTTCAGTGAAGGCGCATCACTTGTGAAAAACGGCGCTCAAGAGCCAGAAGTTTCTCTTCTGTCGGCCTGACTCGCTCAGCTCCGCTCTCCCGCGATTTCCTTCCATACTTCCCGGTTTCATTTTTATCCCCACATCCTCACTTTCTGGTTTTTTTTCTGACTGGAGGATTCAGTCGGGGTGTACTGGCTAACACTGGGCGTAGCTGGAGAGGATTTTGCTAGCTCGCCGCTGCACTGACTGGTAAGGGCGATATTGTCTTAGCTGTAGCTAGCATGCTAACGTCAGTTTGTAACAACTGTTGGGCTAATTAACGTCCATTAAAGGCGACTTTTAAATTAATGTGAAGTCTGTCGTCCGTTACAGACGTTAGAGTCTCACCGTGGTGTTGGTTGAGGTTCCTGTTTCAGAAACAGTGCATCGGAATCACAGCGTCTCTTTGTGTGAATGAATAATTTTGTTGAAGATGCAGTTGTAACTGTTTTGTTTGAGTGTCACTGTTTGTTTTTGTCGATGAGCCTCCCTGCTTCAGATTCACTCTGGCTCCTGTAGAAAGGGCTTGATGGGGCGGTGGCAGACTGCATGGTAGCTGGAAGTGCTCAGAAGATCTGTGAGGTCAACCTAAAACAGATCAGTTGTTTTAAATTGTGCTCATTTTCGTTTACAGGACGTTTTCCCTGATTGTGTGGTCATTTTGCTTCCTTTTTCCTTCCCTAAACTTTTCATTCTTACCTCCCCTCCTTCTCCATCCTCCGTCGCGGATGCCCATTGTTCTGCGATGGGCCAAGTGGCGTGTGTGAGGGCTGAGAAACGTTTCAGCCGCCTAATAATCTGACGGATGCCCGCTCGGTTTTCTTGTCAACCAAACGGAATAACTTGGGGGCATTTGTGGCATGTTAAAGCAATAATTTCCTCAGACCTTGGAGGGAGCGTGTGAAGCTGAAATATCTCTGAGAGGGGCTGCGCACAGACTCAAGCTGGCATGTAATCAGAGGTGATTAATGTCACCCCCAAAAGTGATCAGCTATTGTGGTGCGAGAGTTAGGGCTGGAGGGGCCCGTAGCTGCTCCTTCACTGGGTCTTTTTGGTGAGTGAGTGCAACAAGACAGATTACACTCCCCTCTGTAGAACAATGGGGAGGAGAGAACACTGCCAGTTCCCAAAGCCTGGCCAAGAGCATTTAATAAACGGCAAACATGCAAGCATTGAAAATCTTTATCCTCAGCCCACAACTCTATTCCCATCCCCTGAGGTGCCGCAGACAGCGACATAAATTGTCTCAAGCTTTGTGGCCACAGTGGGCATGGCTCTTTCAATAATGTGTGGTGATCGACCATGAGGTATTGATGTCATCCCGAGTAAATGGCATCCCAGGGCGACTAATATGGGGGCTTGGATTGGAGAGACTCCAGTACTCTTAAGTCAGAGGTGGACTAAGCCATCAGCTTGTCTCCCCCCACCTTGCATGGATGAGAGAATGGCTGACTCACAGTGTTGGTGAATGAGGCAGGGAAATGGAGGACAGGCAGTCTAATGCAATCATGTGAAATTAAATTTAGCTACCATTAAAAACCACGCTCTGTTTTTATGAAGTTATTTAAGATGATCTTAAAAAGATTATTAGATGAAGAATGAGGATGCCACAGGCGTTCTGTGTGTGAAGAGGTTTTGTCTGAAACTATACTTGAATAAATGAAGCTGATTATTGTAATTGAAATGTATTTAAAAAAATGGGTACAATAATCTGCATTTAATTCTGTAGTGGACTGAGGTTAGTTTCTTCTTTGCTGCTTTGGGTTTTTATCACTCGCTTTGTTGGAAGGGCTAGAATCAAGGGTGTGAGTGTCTACAGTGTTAGCTGCCCAATGCAATGAGAATGAGATCGCACTGCCAGTGTCTGAAACAATCTTTCATATACAGAGGGGGCATACTTTTAGAAACAAAACTACTAATGCTGAAATTGTGATTAAATCAATCAATGGTGGCTTTTAATCCATTGTAATTATCAATATTATTAATAATCAATTATTTAGTAGATTTTAATTAATGATATTTAGAGTAATGATATTCAATAACCAATATTTTTTTCTTATAGGCTTGTAAATGCAAAGAGTTGTTTGGTTTTGTTTGATTTATATAATTTTAAAATGACACTGGTTGCGTTAAAGCTTCAGTTTGGGCTCTGGTAACTCCAGATTGACATTTTTCATGTTGACATTTATGTTCCCAGTGATTTATGAATCACTCAGTTGACCAACAGAAAATTAATCTGCAACAGTCAGTTAGTTATTTCAGTCATTTTTTTTATGTGAAAATGCCAAATATTCAGTGGTTCCAGCTTCTAAAAATGAGAGAATTTGCTGCTTTTCCTCATCATATCTCTAGGATAGTTGGTTGGATAAAACAAGTGATTTGAATATGCCACCTTGGATTCTGGGATGTTATAATAGGCATTTTTCATTATATAGACATTTAATAGATAAAATGGTTCATTGGTTAATCAAGAAAATGGTTGGCAGATTAATTGATAATGAAAATAAGTGTTAGTTGTAGTTCTAACAAATGCACAATGATGAGAGCCACCAACAACATGTCTCTTCTGTTGCGGCTGTTCTATGCAAAATGTGCTTAAAACTGACACAGTATAGTTTCACATTGAATGACTTTCATAAGCTTGTATTTTAGGGCAATTTAAATTTAAATGATCTATTTTGCCCCCAGCTGGCTGCTGGAGGCAAATTAGGCTGCCTCGGTCAAGAGAGGGGCGGTGATTGTTGCATTAATAGACCTGTGTGTCAGCTTGCCCTTAGCCTAAGGACTGGTGTTGGGGTGGGTGTGTGACTCAGAATGAAATCCCCCCCTCAGCTCTGAACTTCTTAGTTGTGACAAGGGCAAGCCTCTGCCTCTGGTCATCCTCAGGCTTTTTTCAGTTTGAACCCGTGACCCTTGCACTTTTTGGCGTCATTAGAAATTACCACCATCATCTCTAGCCCTGTTTTAAGCCATGACAACAACTGCACAGTAGTTTCTTGTTTTGAGTTTATCAAGACAGCAACAGAAACTGTGTGTTTGGCTGAATTTCCTCCTCTGTTTTCTGGGTGATTGAGGCTCGAGGAAACTACTGCCAGCGGCACCACAGTGAATTTGCACAATGAAGATAAAGCAGACATAAACTTTGCTGTTGTCTGTGCTCCCAGTCTTGATAGTGACCATGGTCGGTGGTGTCACAGTTGTCAGGGCATGCAGTTGGCAACTGGCGGCGTGGTTTTGAGGCTGCATTTGCCAGCAGCTGCAGTAATTTGCTGTGTTTGACGCTCTGAATTCCTCTGGTGGGGGATAATGGATAATGGACGTGGTTCACAGCCCTGTTGCTAGGCTTCAAGACCAAAATTTTCATGGCACAGTGTGGTAGCAGTGACTGATTGTTTGCTGTATTGCAGCCTTGGAGATGGTAAAAATAGGGCAAAACATGATGTTTGCTATATCAGTCGTCATGTTTGCTCTACTACCTGTGGCACACAGATACTGATGTCAGCGGCTCCCTCTTTAAATTGGCATCGCTGTACATTTGCTGGTCTGGCCTGGAGGCTGTGGTTGGAGGCTACCCATTCTGCCCTCACCATAGCCATGGGTGGAATGATAGGCATTTGTGCCAGACACTGGTGCTGACAGAATGATAGACACCCTTTACCATAGGCAACTGTAGGGACCAATTTGTTTCTCCTGTCATATCCATTTCCACTAGTGACATTTAAATCTGGCTGTGCCCTGGTTCAGTGGATTTGTCTGCTGCCACAAAGATCATCATCAACTCTCTGTGAAGTGCTAAATGTATGTCTTTATGGTTGTTGTGTATGTGAGCAAAAACTGTGTATAAAAGCCATTTGTGTGGTTTGTGGTTTAGTTCTTAGAAAGCTGTAGTTAGTAGGTGCTGGTGTGGTCAGCCATCCAACCTATCTGCCCTCCTGCGAGGGATCAGATTCCATCTGGAACGTGCCTTGTTCTACTTCAAACAGGAGGACATAATCCTCTTATGGACACAGTCGTTCCACTTGTCCGTGTGTCCGTGTCCCTCGTGCAAAATCTCGAGAGAGAGCGCCGGAGCCTCTCGGGTGTGTTCCTGCCATCCTGTCCAGATGCCTCGGTTCTGCCCTCTTCCTCCATCTCTGTATCTGCTCTATCTGGTGTCAATGATCCAAGCCACCAGCTGGTCCTGGGCTGGCCTGATCTCATTTACCCCCGGAGAGGAGCTTGTTTGTGGGCAGACGGCCCATTATGGAGATGATCCAGCAGCTCTTCAAGTTACAAATTAGCCTTAGTTTCTCTGTAGGGTCCTCTGTCTCGCCTCTTGTCTTGCTGTTACTAACTGGTTCTCTCCGTCTCTGTCCCTTTTTTACCCCCCCCCCCCTTTTTATTGGCCTCTCCTATAACCTTGTCACTGCTATCTCTCTTATCTCCCAGGGGAGAGGACTAACAGCATCAGAGGAACCTGCCTTACTAATGCACTTCCTCTGTCTGTCTGTCTCTTTTTCTGTCCTGCCCATCTGTGGAGCTGCTAGCCCGCCTCCCCGCTTTCTCCTGTGCGATCAATATCCACACAGCTTAGCTCTGCGCTGCCCTGCTGGTCGTCCCTGCAGGCGGTGGAGCTCAGCCAGGCTGTAGTAGGGCCCTCGCTGATGGGGCCTTGTTTGTAGTCGGGCTCTGTCTCAGCCTTTATTGTTTTGGGGCTGATGGACCCTATAGCCCTGCCTCCCCACAGCATTGTCTCGTTTCTGGGACATACTGAGGCCTCTGTTACTGCTGCGTATCCCTCCCTCATTCTTTCTTGTCTTTCTTGAGCTTCTCTCTGTTCCTCTTTCTCTCTCTCCCTGTAGCTGCGTCTGTGTAGCTACTGTTTGAGGACAGTCGAGGCCGACTGTACAAGATTAGCATCTCTCTTTGTCCAGGGTTAACAAGCTCTGTCATGTGTTAATCTGCCTGTCCCCAGGGGGCCGAGTTTCTCCGAGCCCGGACACACCATGGGAAGGACAGGGTTCGAGTGTTTGTATGGTTGTATACGTTGTGTGCATGAGCTTGTTTGGTTGTTTGGTGCTTGTTGGGAGGAGGGGGGTGGTGTGAATGCACACAATGTACATCCCTAAACTGTGGCATTAGGGCGCTTGAATTCTTTATCATGTGTGGCCATCTTACTCGCTTTTTGCTGATCTTCATTACGAAAGGAAAGGTAATTAACAAAGAGATATATTTTTATGTAGCTTTGTAATCCTTTAATTTCAGTTGAGTCCCCACTGGAGGACATTGTAAAATCTTAGTGTGAATCTCCAAAGAGTCCTTAGGATTAGTGCCAGCCTTTCTGATCACATGTTTGTGTGATCCAGGTGTCTGTCCCACAATCTGCTGCTCTCTCTCACACACGCCAGCAGCCAAGTAAACAGGACAGAAAAAGACTTTTTCCTTCCTCTCAGCGGGGCCTTTGTTCTGCCTCAGTTTGTCTTATTGAGCATCCCAGCAGCCCACTGACCCACTGGAAATCAGTGGGTAGGAATGACTGTACTGCATACAATTAAGGAGCTCACTTAACAATCAGCAGGGGAGGAGACTCGTGTGTGTGTGTGTGTGTGCTGGTTGTGGCCCGCTGTCTTAAAGAGGTAGGTCTGGATAACTAATGGCATCAGTGGACATATTTTTATGGGTTTATATTTATCATCCCCAAGTAAGTTTCCGTCAACAGTTGTTTTTATGTGTATTTTGTATTTGAACATAAGAAGAACTGATTTGAAATGTGCAAAAAATACTAAAATAATAATATATAATAATTAAAAATAATGTTAGTGCATTGACAATACACCAGAGGTTTATACAGCATTTATATTTTTATATTACCATTATAAGCATGATGACCAGTTTCACCATCATTTCCCATTTGCTAGATTGATTTAACTGTAACAAAACATACTATTTAGATAATGGTTTTTTTCCCTAAAACATGCTAGAGAAATTCGATAAAACAGGAATAATGTACTTACGTACCTACTTACCTTCGTTACAACAAAACAAAAATTGCCAATTTCTCAGTGTGGGAAAAGCACACTGGGTTGTATTATTAGCCAAATTTTTGACATTTGTTCACAGCTTTGCACAACATTTTGATGGAAGCCTTCCTTCTGTCTCCCTCTGTCCCTTGTGGTTGCTTCCTCTCTCTCTCTCCTGCTCACTCAGCCCTCCCACTGGATGTGAGGAATGCCAAGGAGAAGCAGCAGGCTTTGTTTTGAGTTTATTTGTGTGCAGGACAGAGGCGGTTTCCTGACCTTAGGTCGGGGGTGTTTGGGGAATGTGTGATCTGCAAATTAGCATGAAGTTGATGGAGGCAACAGCAGCACTGGTTAACACCATTTAACTGGGTGTCGTACCTTCAGCACCACTCATCTGACTTCCACACATAAACCCATCTTTTCTGTTCCTCCATCCCTATGCACATCCGCATCCACATTCAAATTAGTTATGTGTTTGGTAATAATCAAGCTCTTGTATCACGGTCGGCCACTTCCTCTGGAGATAAGCAGCAAGCCATGATGATGTGTGTTAATGCTGAGGAAGAGGCGGTGACATGTGGAGAAACCCTCCCACTAAGTGTCATGGGGATAGAGTCAGTGGTTGCAGTGATGGTGGGCTGAAGTGGTATTAGCTTTGAAAGTATTTGCTGTGATCCTGCCACTGCTGTTACATAACTCCTTCACAATAATGGGTTCTAACAAGAACGCTTACTCTATAGGCAGGGTGAGTTTATTTGACATTTTCATTCTAAAACAAATGGCTTCATTGACTGTGGAAATAGCTTCTTTCAGCAACTTTTTATGTCTTGCACTCTGCCAGTGTATGACTGATGGTAGCTGCCACAGCTGTTATTCTGTTGTCAGTGTTCTGCCAACAATTGGCTGAGGGTAATTGAAACCTGCTGCGGTGGGCAGTGGTAGCTGTACATCGTTACTTTTGATTCAGCTAGCTAAGAAATAAAGATGGATCTCTCTCCCTGCCAGCCCCTCTGCCAGCCAGCTTCCCACCACCATTTTAGTTGCTAATAAATTGTAGGTAATTTCTCTACTGATACTGTAATTTGTTTACTGATGACTGATACTGTTTTTCTTGGAATGACATTATAGAAAATGGCATATTAGTGGGTTTTGAACTGACTTGATGACATCACGTAGGGCCTAGGGAGTTTGTGATGGTATGTTTTTTTTAATGCTTTTAGACCTATAAATTAATAGAGAAAGTTATCAATCGAAACAGGTTGCATTTTAAATTCAAAAAAAAAATATTTTAAATATATTATTTTTCCTTATTCTTATCTGGGGTTGGTCTAGATTCAATTATCTGTTGCAGTAGTATTAGACCCATGGCTCTTAGTGGCACTAAATTGGGTGGAGAGTTGACTGAGACTACTGTTGTGATTTAGAGTAGGTTGAATAGACAATCTCAGGACGTGTGCCAGCGTGTGGCGTCTTGAGTCTGACATTCAGAGAGGAGGAGTGAAATACACACTCATCAAAACATATACACATTCCTCTTATTTTATCATTTTTTGCTCACAGTCACAAGTAAAACTACGTCAAATCTGACGCCACTTACATCAGCCCACTTACCCATGAGCAATGGTGCTGTAAACAAGAGAGCAGTAAATTATTGAAGAAGCACTGCAGAGAGTTGTGCTCCTCACAGAGACAAGTTTGGAGCTGCTGTGCCATTAAAAAAGAATCTGAATATGAAGTTTCCAAATAAAGATTTTATTAATTTATTACAGACTTCTATAAAGTGAATATTCACACAAAGAGCATTAGAAAAATCTCATCTTTAGTCTTTTATGGTTTCATTGATATAATTGAACAGCTGTTTAAGCAAAGACGGTGAAGTGCTTCAAAGCATTAGTCTACATAATGAGATGTGTTCTGTAAATCCGACCTTGGATGTGTCAGAGGAAGGAGGATGGTTTATTAGCAGTGTCAAAGAGCAAACGCTGCTGCTCAGTGTCTTGTGTTTGCTGCTTGTGAAGATAAAAGCATGTCAATTACAGGGTCAGAGGCCACTGAATGCTCATTAAAAATGCCTTCAAAACCAGACCCGGCAATCTCACATCCTCTCCCCTCTCTGCCGGCATCTCTGCTCAAACCCTCTATCCTCTTACGGAGGCATTAGTTATGTCTTGAGTAACTCTATCAAGCTTGCACAAGCTCATGTCAGCATTAGCTGAGGGTTACACCGGCCACAAAAGCGCACTTTCTTTTTGCATCTTTTCTGCCGTCTCCCCTACCCCCCTTCCTACCAATGCTTCCTTCCCCCACAATCCCTCTCTTTGACTACTATTTAGAGTAGGCCCCGGGGATAGGAGAAGGCTCACAGAATGCATATGTGTGTGTGTACACAGTTGTGTACTGTGAAAGAAGAGCCGACTTTCTACCACAGCAATTCATACATGCTCTTAGTCGGTTGGTTGGCTGAAGTGAGGGAGTGAGCGGGGGCACTTTGATTCAGGCCTTTGTGTAGAGAAGGCGAAGAGTCTCTTGTTTCTAACTGACAGTGATTGTGATTAGTGGTGAACACACACCACAGCCCAGATTTGACATTAACATTTAGCTCAATAACCAGTGCTACAGCTTCTTAATTTTAATCTGCATGATGAATCACAGCCACCCTGTGCACTACTGTTTTTAATGATTCAGAAATTTGCTATTTTCCTGTAGCAGTTCTTTAAAGTAGCCTCCTGCTGTATTTAAAACAGGCATGGTTAGTGCATGTGCACCCCCCTACACACATGCACAGAGAAGTAGATTGTACTTGATGCACAAATGGGGTCAAAGTACCAGTTTTCTGTTTAAATATGCTGATGACCTGATTATTCAAGAACGGCATGTTTGTGTCTAGACAGTCAGAAAAGCTTAGATCCCCCAGCGGAGCTGGATGCCTTCCAGTTATTGACAGTATTGGCCTAAACACTGTAGTGTGTCTGGAATACGCATAAACATTTGAGCACACACACATTTTGTTTATATCCCAGTGTGAGTATTAAGAAGGGATGATGCCTAGGAGGATGATCTCACCTTGCAGAGCTGGCTTGCCCATCATTAGTTTAATGCTTGAGGCCTATTAAGTGTAATAATAATGACAACAACAACAACAACAGGACTAAACTACACAGCATTTGCCCGGAAGAGAACTGTACAAAATGTCTTGCATGCAGAATCCTTGCACTGATAAAATATAAAAACAAATGTTAAGCAATATAAAGTGTAAACTGTATACCTCACTTGTACACAAATACGTATGAGAATCAAAACTAGAGACTGGAAACAAAGGCTGTTAGATTAAAGTTAGTCTATAGAAATGCATTTAAGATAATAGACCACAACTGGCTGAGGTTTAAACATGATCAGATGATGCATATGACTGATGAGTTATCATCCAAAGAATGTAAATGTGTGTGTGCGACTGCATGCATGTGTGTGTGCGTGCGTTTGTGTGGAGGATGATCCTGCATTCTGACCACTGCCTTTGGTTTTTGTGCGACTAAGTATTCGTGTGGGTTTCTTTTGTTCTCAGTTACTGCGTAGCTCATCATCGAGGCTTGCGGGGAATTTGGAGTGGGATGCTGCTTGGAAGCTCCAACCACATGACTTGGACACACTGTGAAGAGCAATAAACACATTTTTGCAAAGTCAACTACATTCAGAAGTTTACAGTGACAAAACTGCCAGACTTCAAGGATACCAGTGCCAACCTCCCACTCTGCTTCCATACAGCTCTATCTCCAGCTATTGTTTTTAGCTGAATACTGAGGATAACAAACCCAGCCTGTTGATGTAGTTACTCTGCTACATGTCTTTTGTGTGCATGTGTGTTTCGCTCAGGGCAGCTGATAGACAGTGTCCAGCTGCTTGGTCTGAGGTAGGTTGACCAGAAATTCTCTTCCGATTAAACCCTTTTATGCTCTAAACATTTCACACAGTGCAGGGCCCCTAAAATTAAACATGTTTTGAAATGAATCTAATGTAGCTGACATAGCCATCTGTCTAGAATCCACTGCTGGAAATGTGCGCTAACTCACAGACCATTACGTCTCAGGTCATTGAATCCATTTGGTCCCTTATGGGTTGAAAACTCCTGTTTGTGTATGACAGCCTGGGTTGTAGCCTTGACAGGACAAAAGAAGGTGTTAGACAGGATTTTCCAGAGCCAATCAGATCAGGCTTTTCCCTGGGTTTTTGGAGGAAAGCCCAAGTGTTTAGACAGGTGGATGAAGGGCAAATTTTACCTAAGAAGTGATGAGCTTAATGCCCCAGCCACACTTTATTCTGCCTTTATTCATTATCAGATTGGAGGACTACAGGTGACATGCATGGATTGTATTGTTTACCAGCTGAAAAAAATATAATTGAAGGGAGTGCTTATAGTAATATAACCCCAATATAATGTTACGTGTTGTAATGTTGAGTAATGTAAACCACCACCTGCAGCAGCTATAGTTGTGGTGCCATTGAACCAGCGAAACATGTAGTTGTTCTAGTGATGATAGATTAAACTCCCCACAACTTTGCCAATGCTAAATTGTGCCACACAGCTCTATGGTCCAAATATGTGTAATTGTTTGAATGAGAAGCAGAGGAAAGAAAAAGGGAGAATTTCTCTGCAAAATAATCAGATTCCACAGATAGGTGGAAAGAAATAATTATTGAGGAATTAAACCTGCTAATTTAACTTTTGTAGCTCGTTCTTAGAAAACATGGTTCAACTTAACAGTGTTTAATAACATTATCACATTAAGAAATCATTTTCACCCTCAAAATAGGCTTATTTATAACTCTCACAAAATGTGTGCCCTTGTAGCAACAGCCCAGTCAGTTTGAAAGTGAATAACTATCTTCAATCTAATTAGGTTTAATGAAAACCTGTAATGGCATTAGTGGGTTGAAGACATTTCAGTTGGGAGTGCTGCAGCAATTAGGGATGAAATTCAAGATAATATAAAGCCACTGCAATGAAGATTACCATGCAATAAAGAGAGAATTGTATGTCAGTCTAAAGCCTAAAGGGAAAAAAACGCATTGTAGCTTATAAATGATTTCAGATTTCTGTATGGTGGACAAAACAGTGAAGCCCAGGTGTGTAGTGGTAAGAAAAAGATGAAAGATTTAAACCCAGATAATCTGGATAATTTTGTCTGCTGCAATAGTTTGTGTCTTGCTTCAGCTTTGAGCCGCCTCACCTTCAGTTTCTGTGTAGAGTAGATGAAAAAGCCAGTTCCTGCCTTGGTTTCGAGCCTGTTTATTCTCACTGCTGACTGATGGGTCTAGTGACGCAGGGCCGGCTGAATGAGCAATAGAGCCAGATAGAGAAATGCAATCTCACAGCTGTCTGGAGACTTGCAAGAGAGAGAGAGAGAGAGAAATGTTCCTCTGGCAGTGGGCGTGCAATCAGGATTTATCACTCTCTCTAACACACACACACACACACACACACACACGCGCACGCACACACATGCACACACATGCACACCACTAATGTAGGGTACTACTGAAGAGGAACAGTGAAATGAACAGCTTAGCCAGATGCTTCAGTCTACTGTGGGAAGAGCAGAACGCCAGAGTCTGAAAAGATAAAGGAGGGAATGGTGATTGGACACGGGTCTTATTTCCTGGTTCACTGCGTGGTCGAGTCAGGTCACAGTGCTGATAGCTATAACAGGTCTTAGTCAAACTGTGGTGTGCTTTTATTAGATATTTTGGAGGACCAAGTGGGTGGAGTTTGATGCTGAAAAACTTGGAAACCTTTATTCATTCGTCACAAAGGCAACATCTGGTGCTACGTAGCAGTTTGCTCCACGCTCTGTGTGCTGAAACACAAACTAACAACCACTCTTTGACCTGGTCTGGGCTGTAGGAGTATGGGAGGCAAAGAGTGAGTCATATTCATGGTTTCTGTTTCTTATGGAAACTGAAAGTCAAAACATTAGTTGGCCATTTTGGGAAATATTAGAAGAGAAGATTGATGTGTAGTTACTAAGATGTTGAAGTGTTCCTTTATGTGAAATAAGAGTGCAGGAGATTATCAAAAGGCTGTCTCAACCACAGGTTTTTCTGAAACAAAAAACTGTGTGGGACTTACTTTTTATCTTACTTTCTCTCTCCCTCCCCCTCCTCACTCCCACCAGTGCCCACACTGTCCTCCTAATAGCTGTGATTGGTTGTAACATATTTAAACCAACTGTCCACATTTTGTAGCCTCACTGGCATTTAAAAACCTCTTGTGACTGACGGGTGCGGCATGAGTCGCTTCTCGCAGCCACCCGTCGCCTCCCTCTCTGCCTCTTTGGTCGTTTTGGGTGGCGGCCTGTTGCACTGGTTGTTCTTATGCGTTGTTTTGGATGCATGGATATATTTCTTTTCCCCAGTCTCCGTCTCTCTCTCTCTGTCTCTCTCCCCCTCTGGCCCTGCTCAGCTGCTCCAGCCATCTGTGCAAAGGCAAACAGAGAACAGAGGGATGGAAGGAGAGCCGGGGCTGTGGGGGAGGAAAGAAATCGAGGAGGGGGAAATGGTTGGGAGAAAGGGAGGATGAGTGGAAAATGAAAGAAGGCCCTTTGACATGTGAGATTTAGTTTAGAGGATGAGTAAAGAGTGACCGAAGAGGGAAAGAAAGACGAGGAAGAGTGTGCAGGAACTGTTTCCAGGAAGCTAGCAGCATAAAGATGATGTCTGTCCTCTTCTAGAAATAGGACAGCGAGTGTGTGCCTACAAGTTTAGGTCAGTGGAAACTAGGATGACTAGTGATGTCTGGATTTTACAGTTCGACCAGCAATCATCAGCCAGTAGTGAGCTCATTTTATGTCTTGTTTTTTCCCTGTCTCTCTCCCCCCTTCTCTCTCTGTTCCCATGCTCCACAGGCCAAGCCTCTTCCTCTGGGCTGGCCTCTGCCTTGCCTCAGAGTTTGTCTCACCACTAAGCCTCCTGCACAGCCGGCTCCTTGCTCTGTTTGTAAACTTTGACAGGGCAGTTTCCTGCTTCTCCCCCCACTTCCCTTTCTACTTCTCTCAAACTTGGAAAAAAAAAACCTTCTTCTCCTCATCCATTACTTTGAAAGACACTAAGGAATCAGAATAAGCAACAGTTGTCTGATACTGATGCAGATGATGTATGACAGTGTATCACAGATGGTTGCCCTTCATCAGGCTTCATATGCTTCACGTCCCCATCTCTTGTCCTCAGTTACTCATGTCTCTGACTGCTCTGCTTCTGACCCATGAGTCAAACTGTCTCCCTGTCTTTGGGTTCATTGTTCATGCCTTGACCCACTTAGCGAATATATCCAAGCCTGTTTCCCGCACCTTACTTTTCTTTTTATATCCATTTAAGTCTAATCGTTGGAAGTTGCGTGTGTTAACTTTTTACTTATGGTAAATCCAGTTGTGTGTTATGATAATTTGCGTGCTAAAGCTTTTTGCACTCCCTTAAGTGTTGTATCGCAGAAACCTAGTCTTCCACACTAGTGACTCTGATGCCATTTTGTTCCAAGGAAAAAAAAAAGAAGCCAACCCGTAGCAGTTCCACTGGCCAAGTGTGTCACTGAGCTTTTTAGTGTCACAGAGGGGACCATTTGCCACTGCACTGCAGTTGGCATTGAAATTAATGAAGGCTATTTGTAGATTATATTGTTCCTCCAGCAGACATGTTGTCCTCCACCGCCGCTCCTTTTGTGGCCTCTGAGACCTCACAGACATTAAACTGATCATGAAATGTGTTGGTCTAATTGTTTATACTGAGGTTTCTCTCCGAGCATGACTTATGAAGCTGTGATCTATTTTCTTTTTATGGGTGTCTGTATTATGTCTCTCTCTATGTGTTATATTGTCCTATATACGCTTCAGTCCCCCCTGGGTTTATGCAGCAATCCAGTCTCCTATACAGTATTATGGCACATCTTGTTATATTTCTGTGCACAATGTGCCTGCCAACTCTCGGATGCATGTATAAAAATGTTTCTGTGTGTATGTGTGTGATGCTGAAGCTGTAAGAAGATAGAAGCCACTGGTTTATCTGATTCCCAGGGCTAACAACATTCCTGGTGCTCTGTGTACTGATAGCAGAGACAGCAAACTGCTTTTCATGTCTGGTCTTGCTGTTGACTAACTGTATGTTATCCTGTCTCTCTCCAGACCAGACCTTGCTGTCTCCAGAAAGCCTGTAGACCTGTGGCCATTCTGTGAGATTTAAGACGATCAGCCCTGCCTTGCAGAGACGGACCACTACCATTCTAGGGGAGATGAAGCCGGATGGGGTTGCCACGGCAGCAATGGAGCCAATGGAAGCATTGGAATCCAATCCAGAAAATGAGGCAGCACCAGCCGTGGGACAGGACCCCAACCAGGCAGCCAGTCCGGTGGGAGAGGAGATGCCACAGCAGCCTGTAGGAGAGACAGGCCAGGTGGAACCCCAACCGGAACAGGCCAAGGAAACCCCAGCTGCCAAGACCAGCAACAAGACCTCAGGAGACTCCAAAGCCAAGACTACCAACAAGACCACACCCAAGACAAAGCCCACAACCACTAGCCCAACCAAGGCCACATCTGGTTCACGGTCCAACACATCCCAGAGCCGCCTCTCCAATGGCGTGTCTAAGCCTCAGACCAATGGAGTGGCTAAGAAATCCACACCCACTCCAGACAAAAAGAGCGCCCCGACCTCAGCTGCCTCCAAAAAACCAACAGGCACGGCTGGAGCCCCAGCCACCAAAAGCAAAGTGGGTGAGAAGAAAGCCACAGGGGCTGCTCCTGCCACCAATGGTGCAAAATCAACGACTGGACCAACAGCAGCCAAGAAGACACCATCCACAACTGCTAATGGTGTCAAAACCAGCACCACTGCAGCTGCTGCTAGAAAGCCCACAGGTCAGTGAACATGTCAGCACAAGACAAAAAGTTATGATCAGTGAGAAAGTGTAATCCAGAATGTAGGCTATGTGGGACAAATATATCCACAGCAAGTCTAGCATAAAATGTTTTCAGCTTCAACTCTAATCAGGAATAGTCACTGTAATGATGATGTGCAGATAGATGTGGATAGAGTCAGCCTGCACATTAGACATGGCAGAGTGACTGCTGCTGATCTAGAAACACATTTGCCCTAGATCCTGTACTGAAAGAAATATATCTGACCTTTATCTGTTATGTTACTATATAGTATATACTGTAATACTGCACTAGATGATGATGTTCTTATCATACACATATTTTTTACAACTTTTTTCTCTCTCCTCTCCTCTCCTCTCCTCTCCTCTCCTCTGCTCTGCTCTGCTCTGCTCTCCTCTCCTCTGCTCTCCTCTCCTCTCCTCTCCTCTGCTCTGCTCTGCTCTGCTCTGCTCTGCTCTGCTCTCCTCTCCTCTCCTCTCCTCTCCTCTCCTCTCTTCTCCTCCAGCTTCCAAACCTGCCTCTGCAGCTCCCACCAAGCCCAGCTCTACTGCCTCACCTAAGCCTGATAAGCCCCCTGTTTCCAAGACAACCAGGTAGGTGTGACATTTGTGTGGAGCTGAGGCCTCGCCTATGCTGGAGTCTGAAACACAGGCAGCTGTCTATAACTGGTCCTCTTCTCAGACATCCTCTAAGCCAAAATGTTCTAACTGGCCTCCTTTTATGAAAATCCTTTTCAATGATTTGCCAGCAAATCAGCACATTTACTGCAGTGAATCCAAATACCTAACCAAATAGATAGGAATTGCTGGGAATGAGTTCAGCATTATAAATGTTCTGAGTGCCAAGTGTGAAGCAGTTGGTTCAAAAGGCTTCGCTTGGCTACAGGTTCAAAGAAGACCCTGTTTAAGAAAAAACACCCCGGAGGAATGAGGGACAATGATCCCCCACATAGAGGATTGGAGGGGCCGGGTATAAGTAGGCCAGCTACCAGCCAGTGTCAGAACAAGCCTTAGAGGGATGCCTCGCAGGGTTTCACCAGAACAAGCATTATACAGCATTATTAATAAAACAAGTTTTAGGAAGGGTAGGGCGGGGGGTGGTAGCAAATGGAGGAGGGGCAGTTAGAAGAATTAAATGAGAAAAAGAGTATGATCTCAGTGCTTTGTTGCTTTACAGTGAGTGGTTGTCTGTGCTTCTGTACACCAGAGTGTCTGTTTGTGTGCAATCAGGTCAGCATGTGTTCCTCACCTGAGTCACAATGGGCGCATGGTGTTGGGTCCTGAGGTGACTGGGTGAGATATCGGGAGAGGAGGCTGAAGGAGGCCTTTGTCTGAGACAGTGAGGATCTTGATCAGATACTGCCTTCGGGGGTCTGAGTGTTCTTTCAGTAGATTCTTCTCCATCTGCCTCTTCTTGTTTATTTCTTTCAGCAATAGCCAGTTTCTTCCTTACACCATGGTGTATGGTATGATGTGTTATGTCACCATGTTGGTGCATTGTTCAGTCAGAAACAGACCATTTGTAGCAAACTGCAGGAAATCACAGGAAGATGCTTTAAAGCATAGGCTGGTATTTGGGGGAAATAGGCTTATTCACTTTCTTAGCTTAGCTGAAAGAGTGGAGTAGTAGTAGTATTACATATTTAGTAATGAACTTTGAGTGAAGCAGCCTCCTCAGAGCGTGGGAAACACCCAGTGCTTATACAGTTGTGTTAGGTGGAGAAGACTCCACAGATCAATACAAGAGATTAGGCAGGGAGAACAGAATCCATCATTGCATCCACAGAGGAACTAGGCTGATGTTTGTTAGCTTATGGCAGATATACATATAAGATGTTTAAGGTCATTTATAAACCATGTCTCCAGCTCTGATAAGTCCAAAACAAAATGATTTCGATATGTTGTTACCTGATTCGTTTAACTCAAAGATCAAAATTTGTACTGGCCTCAAAAATCCAGTATGGGCCGGCTCCAGTCCACAGCAGAAGAGCAGAGCAGGAATTAAACATACATACAGAATTTTTTGCCATGTCCCCCTGTCTTATACTTTATTTAGCTATTGCCAATAGACTAACATGACAAAGTTGCAAGTAGCATTCTTCCACCTGAGAGCAAGGTGTTTTAGAGCCCATCCTCCCCCTCCACACTCCACGTGCCACTGGTAGCAGTTGGGGCTGTAGAGATTACACTCAGATTACAGTTTTATACAATGGTTAATGTGCAAACATCTCATTAAAACGTATTATACAGAGGCATGCTGTTAATCATCAGTGCAGAACAGAACGCTCATTGTGCGACCTTTATGGACTATCACAGTGATTTCATTCATAGAAATTTACATTACACCTTCCTCATGTTCACCCAGATTTCTGTGGAACATCACCTCCCACCTTTGCTCCTAAAATACCTTACAGCAAAGAAATCTGCAAACACAAATTAAAAGTATCAGAGTTAAGTTCAAACACAGGTCCACAGTCCTTAAAGGCAAGTCTCACCACTTAACAGCCATCTTTGAACACCTTGTGGCAGTTATTTCAGGCTAAGAAGGCCCCTTTTTAAATGAATAGGGAAGGAGCCATAACTCCACTTTCACTGGTCACTGGGACATAAATCTGATGTACTTAAAAGAGCAGCAGTCAAACCTCAAATGATGAAAAACCATGTGAAAAATGAGGTGAAATTATAACGTTTATATTTGTTTCATGTATGAATTTCAGCACCGTTCTAACCTTCTCATTGGTCAATGCAGAACTGATGTAGTTTTTTGTTTTTTTTTGTTAAACTGACTTTTCCATGTCAGCCAAGCATCACAACTTTTTAAAAATGTCTTTTATTTTGCTATATTTCAACTTCTTTCCTGCATTTCCACTCAGGTTTTTAAAGCACAAATTCAAAATGTGCATACAAACAAGTGGAGTGTCTGTGTGTCAACATCACTGATGTGCTGTGAACACCACCTGTTTGTTTGCTAAATACCAACTTTCAGCAGGCTGCACTGCAAGAAGCCACACCCTTAAATAAAAAGACTAATGTAATGTAATGTAACGCCGTCGAATTTATCAAGAGACTGCACTGAAATCTAGCCGAGGCTATTATTGTAATCAGGTTAAGTTCAGAGTATTAGTGTGTATCTAAGTAATCTTTGTGAGTGTATGAGTCAGTAAAATGTGTTACCCACTGTGGATGTGTAACCCAGAGAAGGATTTTGCTGCAGTAGACCTACATATGAATCCCCAGGAGAGAGGTATAACCATTACTGACGATAGGCTCATCTGACAGCACCATGTACCCTTGTAGGCATCCTTCATTAAGTGTGTGCGTGCACATCAGAGTCTGTATATGCAATGTGCTTTGACAAGGCCATAAATTTCTACTTTAATTAGATTTTGCCCTTTTCCTACCTCACTCAATCCTTAATTCAGGCCTGCTATCAGCAGAGTGGTGGAGAGCTCCACAGACTCATTCATTGCAACAGTAGGCACCCCCTGCGTACACACACACACACACACACTCACACACATACACACACACACACAACACAGTGGGTCTATCAATCTACTCAGTGTTTCTCTGGCTCAATTGATTTAATTCCATCTGTAGCAGGTTCCACTTCTCAGACAAATAAAAGGCAGGTTCACTAAGTGACATCAATCTAATTTAAGGCCACTCACAAGTGTTTTGTTCCTCTATTCGGCCAGATGTTTTAACAAAATTAAATTAGGTTGTTTAGTTATTGTCTCTTACAGCTCATTCTAGGTCCAGCCGTTTTGTGACACTCTGCTCAGAGAGAACCTTTCTAGAAAACAGTCTTGACTCCTCTGAAAAGCTCACGTACATAAACAGCTCTTTAGTTGTACACTCAAAGTTGAAAGAGAAATATCCTGTGTGGACGGGTCTGATAGTCACAGCATTTCCCAACCGAAGAAACAAGCCCCCCCTACACTGCACTTTACCTGACTACAAATACAGCAACGGGTCAGTGAGTTTGTAGATGCTGAGCTGACAGTTATATGTTGTTTATGCACCAATGTATGTACAGTTTAAAAATGTTTTTTTTTTTTTTTCATGGGTGTGGTGAGTGTTTGTGTTTGGATGGTTTGCAGTGGCTCTCTTGTGTTCTTTATGAGGTGTGTATGTGTGTGCACCTGCTGTTTGAAGCTGATTGCACGCAGCACGCCGCCTGTGACAGGAAACATTTGAGCCTGATAAGAGTCCAAATGGAGAAAGTAGAAATCATTATGCGATGTTTGAACATCATGTCTATGCGTGCTGCAGTGTATGCTAACTGTTCATGTGCCAGCATGTATGCATGAATATGTACCAGTTTTCTTAGGCAGCTGCAAAGATGATTCGTGTCCAGTTTGCATAGATAATTGGAGACTGGTGTGCAGTGTGCAACCTGCCCAACAGGACTGTGCTGTAAACTGTGCGTACACTATATAGGTGCTTCAGCATATGCACGTATTGTATGCGCTGCTTCCAGACGCCTGCATAGTAGTAGGAGCAGCATGTAATTAGAATGCAGAGCATGTGTTCATTTGCCGACATATTACTCTGTATGATGAGGACGTAAAGGGGGAAGGGAGGCATACATGGTTTACTGGACATGTGGTACATGTGCACGTGCCGCTTAGTTGCTTTCTCCTGCCAGCCCCGCTGTCTGCGGATGCGGCAGAGTTAAAGTAAAACAGAAATGGTGGCAGTGGAGTATGGAAGCTACATGGCTGAATAAGTCATGTGTCCCTGGTGAGCTCCCATCACTGCTGCCAGAGATACATACAGAGTGTTAGGGCTGTGCTTGCAGAGAGTGTGAGTTGTGTGAGTTGTGTGAGTTGTGTGAGTTGTGTGAGTTGTGTGAGTGTGTGTGTGAGAGAGAGAGAGAGAGAGAGAGAGAGAGAGAGAGAAGGCAGCAAGGACCAGAGGGTATCTCTGTGTGAAACAAAAGGAAATATTGCACTTTTGTAGATCAGAGGACAGAGCAAGGGTATTTGGTCTTTATTGTACAAATTCACAATAGAAAATGAGACAAGCTCACTCTTGAGTGATCAGGTGGTTTTCTATTTTTCCTGCCATCCACTCAACCTCTCATGTTCCCACATTAGTCATGCTGTTTTCCTCATTGATGGTCCCTCAGGGATGATAAATTTTTACTGCAGTTGGTTGAATGCAGCCTCTTCATGATCTAACAAATTACTGCTGATGTAATGGTCCAGCACTGGTGTGTGTGGTGGGCAGTAGTCTGGGTCCTTGCCCCAGATACTGTTCAGCTGTCCAGCATAAAGCAGACGACATGTTGCGCAGGCTGTAAATCTTGTGTTCTGCTATGGGTGTGGTCGATGACTCTGTGATGCAGTCTTCCGCTGCCATGATTTTATAAGGGTGAAGCTGGCGAGCCAATTACCAAATGGATTTAGTGGGAATGAGTCTGAGGGAGGGAAGGAGGGAGGACAGAGGGAGGTGGATATGTCTGAGTGTGAGACAAAGGTTTGAGTGTGTTTGTGGGTGTGTTTATGGGTGTGTTCACTCTTGCTGCAGACATGTGGCAGATGTGATAGATACTGGAGAAAATGCTTTCTGGAAAGTAGTGTTTTTTTCTCTCTATAAGAATCATGTATTCACTTCTCTATTTTCAGACCTAATGATGAGCATAAAAAATATTTAATTTCCTGATATTCAGTCGAAAAATCCCTATTTGTCTCAGTCTCTTAACGAATGTAGTTGGTGGTATGTACTTCCTTTGTGACTGATAGATGATTTAATAGGGATAATTACTGGATTATCACCATTATTACGTCCTCAGCATGCATATAGAGATGACTCTGCTAACACTAAAGCCTTATTTCTGTTTTATTCTTCCATCAGAGGAAAGAATGTGACACATTTTAAAAAGACTGAGAAGGTCTGAGGGCTTTTATCATCTTCATTTAAACAAGACCCTGTTTGTAGATTTATTTTTAGATTTTATACATTTTCCTTTAGGAGTGACAGAAATGATAGAGCATCTCACATAACACTGTATATGGTGGACACTCAGTGCCCACTTGGTGCAGTGATTATTTAGTTTGGATTCTACCTACATTTAAAACATAGAGGCACAGGGTCCACACTTCCTGCTTTGCTGCTGCTTCAGAGCAGTGTGACAGGCAGCCACTGTGACTTAATGCTACCACAGTGAGTCCCAACTGGTCTCCATCAAGATACCTGGGGACAGTCGTGATTACGTTTAGAGAGGAGAGCTCTGATCAGCTTCATTTTACAGTAAAACTCCCACAGTGCCCGTAGTCACATGACTACATCCTTCCTGAAGAGGCCGAGGCCACTCTAACCAGGATAAAGATCCTGCCTCCACATCTCTGCCACTTAATTAACACAGCATCATCTTTAATTTGCTGCTTTTCTTGAAAAGAGGGAGGTCCCTCTACCATGGCTTGTTGCCTTTTCAGCGGGCAAGATGTCTGTCTGCACGCTTGCTTTGCTCCTGCTTACTCATTTGCCCCTTTCATGGTGCATCTTATTATCTAAATCATAGCCTAACTCTTGGTGTATCTTAACAAAGCGGCACCAGCAGGCAGCCATGTTCTTACACACATTAATCCTTTTTTCAGCTGCAGTGATGGAGGCAATGTGTAGCTGCAATCAAATTAAGGTGAACTTGCTGTATTTTGCCGTGTGCATCAGCGAGCCTGCAGCGACTGTCAGTCATCTGATTCTTCAGCTCCAGTGCGTTTCTGGGCTTTCTGGTTAACATTCGCATTAACCCCAATTTATAGTGTAGTTTCTCCCAGCAAGGCCTGTGGTGAAATATGAACAATGTTCTTTTTTTTCCCTTTGATACAAGCTGCCCATTGAGTTAAATATAGGCACAAAGTGGCAGTAACACTTTTAGTCTTCTCTGTCATTCAGCTGACAGTGAGCTTCATTACAGACTGAATAGAAACTTGAAATAATTCAAGCAACAATGCATCATTGTTTGCAGACATTGTCACCATGTTAAACAACATCAAATCTCAGAGCACACAAGAGCTCATTTTACTGTGGCCTGGTGTCTTAAGTACCATAATAGTTTTTCAGCTGTGCAGACTGCCTTCTTCGGTAACACACTGATATAAGATAATGTGTAATCGGATGAATATTATCTGCCTCCTCATTCCATCTCTCTCTCTCTCTCTCTCTCTCTCTCTCTCTCTCTCTCTCTCTCTCTCTCTCTGTCTCTGTCTCTGTCTCTGTCTCTGTCTCTGTCTCTGTCTCTTGCCTCGTTCTTTCTCAGTGGCCTGGTTATTTTCCAGTGCTCTTTAAAGCAGTCCTGCCTTTTTGGATTATCCATTTTCCTTTTATCAGACAGATTATTGTGAATACTGTGTCTGAATATCCCTTCAGCATACTTCATCTCCAATGCCAGCCCCTGTATCCTTTAATTCTCCTCATTCTCCTCTCCCTGTAATTCTATTCTTATCTCTTCCTCTCTAATTCAGGCACCACAGAACTTATTCTCATTTCACCTTTTAACATCTAGTTCACAATTTTAGGCTTAAAATCTCAACATCTCACTCACTGTTTCAGAGCTTCAGAGCTTTGTAGTGGAGCACTGTTACACAGAACACATTTTAGATGGAATGTTTTCGCTCAGACTAGACTAAACTTTCCTCAGCCAGCTCTGCAGTTCAGACAAGGATTGGATGCAACTTGGTCTTACATTTTATCGCAGTGCCAGCTGATAATCATTTTCATCTCTCTCTTTTATACTGTCTCTATAACAAAATTGTAACAGGGCTTTGTTTTGCCACAAGAACATTAGCACATTTACTCACATATTTCCTTGTCAGCATTTTCCAGTAAACACAATCTCCTCCAAATACAGCCAGTCAATGCATCACAGATGAGTCTATGCGGTTTTGCTTAGCCAAAAGGGTTTCATATTAGCAGAACTGCGCAGACATGATCCGACAATCCCAATATCACTAACACACCTTTCACTACCCTGAAGCCAATTATAAGTGATAATGATCAGCTGTAAAAGCTGGTTTGAACTTTTGACGTGACCACACCCCTATTGTGTTGCCACCCATTGCCACCCATAACCTGGCTTTAATCTTATTTTTTGTTACCAAACCGTATTCCGTTACATTTGCCAGGTTGTGCACAGCATGCACTACTTCATTGCCCTTAAACAATGACTGTGCTTCTAACACAGCCTGTGGTTCCAACTGGGGGATTTGGAGAAGTTATTTTTGTTCTCCTTTCAGCATTAAAGATTAACGTGGTCCCAGCCATCTTCACTCTCCTCTACCTCCCTCCTGCCTGTTCTCTTTCTGCCAGAACTAACTCAATTCTTTATTTAGAAACATGCAGTTAGTGTAGCATGGGCTCAGGAGATTGCACACCACAGCCTTGTCAGGACTACTAGATGTAGGTTACTTCGCTCAGACGTGACATAGAAGCCAGCTTTTGGGCCAGGCAGGCGGCCAGGACGGGCAAGCTGATGCATACTGCCCCAGGTGTCATTCCCTTGTGGGGACAGGATGCAAACAAGAGATCAGGGACAGGGTTGACTGGGCCTGGGATGCCTCTCTGGGGTCCATTGTGACTCACCTTCCAAACTGCATCGTTTCATAGGCCCGAAGAGGAATTTGTCATGGGGTTGTGGAAGAGTGAGCTGGGCCTGGGCCTGTTGTTACTAGTGTTTCAGATGCTAATACACTAAGAGCCAGTTCATGCTAGATGACAACTAGTTTGTACGACATGTTGTGCAACTGCGTCTGAAGGCAGAAGTGTTTATAGCTTTTCCCAACAGCCTTTCTGGAAGGCAGAGTTTCATAAAGAGGGGCAAGATGTAATAATTGTTTAAATATGGGAGTAACGGCGCATATCAGGAAAAGCTATCTGTTAACAGCCTGCTCTAATGAGGGGTCTGTGTCTGCCCTCCTGTGTTTGGGAGGGCTGATGCCACATCTGTGAAAGGTCATTTAGGTCAGGGCCTTGCCTGCTGGTGCACCCATTAAGAATGGTCTGTTTTCTGCTCATGAGGAGGAAAGCCTTGATGCACTTGTATTGTTTTAGTCCTGTAAGCTTTGTAAACAGCCTCGCTCATGTTTGTGCTGTTTCTTAGGCTACATTCTGGCAGTGACTAACGAGTGAGATGTCACAGTCTTGCTCCCTGTCACAATCACTCTGAGGCACTTGCAGCACAGGGTTAACTGGCACAACCTGATGTTTCCCCCTAGCTGTGAGTGGCTTGACAACTGAAATGCTTGAGTCACCTTAATTTAATTGTCATCCTTTATGTTTTGTAAATAGGGAAACCACCATCTTTTGAGTTCACTGAAATATGTCTTACAGAGATTTTGATGAATGAATGTATAAGTCAGCCTAGAGTGGACCAGCAGAGAGAGAATCATGAGTTAGAATGAGAATATGCAAATGTAGTCAGATTTGTTTCTCTGCTCCAGATCTCTATGCAGTAATATGTCTCTTAACCCTGTTCTTTGTCCCGTTTCTTCAGACCTACAACCGGCACGGCAGCATCACCTCGTCCGGCCACAGGCTCAACCCGGCCACCCACTGCCAGCACAACCAAGAGCTCCCCAGCTACAGCCAAACCTACCACCCCCAAAACTCCCTCCACCACTGCCAAGCCTTCTGCCTCCAAATCAACCTCTACTACCCCCTCTGGTGGCAAACCCCTAGCATCACAAACATCCAGGACCTCAACCCCTGTGAAAAAAGGTAAAAATGAGCAGGAATGCACAAGCATATAGTATGTATTGTATTTCAATATTATGGATTTTAAAACTCCACATTTCTTTTATGTTTTCATCTTTAATTTGAATAGTGATATCTCACAACAGAAAACTTAAATATTGAAATTTGGTCTTTTTTGTAGTTTATAAGATGCTGTGTTTTAGTTACATTATAACATTGTTGAACCATTCTTTGTGCTCTGTTTTTGCCTAGATGTTACCAAACCAGCCACCCCAGCAGCCAAAAAGTCTGCAGATTCTCCCCTTACCCGCCCTTCATCGACAACAAAGTCAGCTAAACCCGAGACCCCCAAAACAGCCTCAAAATCTGACATCACCGCCAAAAAGCCCACTACCACTAAGGCTGCAGACACAAAGACACCTAACCGCTCTAAAACACAAGAGAGTAAGCCCACACCTGCCAAGGCGCCTGCCTCCAAAACGGCCAAGACCTCCAGCCCAAAGAAAACTGTGGGCAGCAGCACCCCAACCCCTGTGAAGCGAGGCCCCAAAGCTGCAACAGTTGCTGAACCTGAAAAGGAAATTGCTGCAGCCGTAGCTGCTGCGGCAGCCATTGCTACTGCAGCAGCTGCCATTGCTGGACCTGAGGAACCAGAACCTCCTGCAGAAGTAGCTGTGGAGCCACCTGCTGTAGCTCTTGAAGCAAAACCATCAGAGCCCACACCAGAACCAGTCTTAGCACCAGTGTCAGAACCCATATGTGAACCAACACCAGAACCCGTACGTGAACCATCGCCAGAACCCGTACGTGAACCATCGCCAGAACCCGTACGTGAACCAACACCAGAACCCGTACGTGAACCAACGCCAGAACCCGTACGTGAACCAACACCAGAACCCTTGAGGGAACCAACACCAGAACCCTTACGGGAACCAACACCAGAGCCTGTAAGGGAACCAACACCAGAGCCCTTACGTGAACCAACACCAGAGCCCGTACGTGAACCAACACCAGAACCCGTACGTGAACCAACTCCAGAGCCCATACGTGAACCAACTCCAGAACCCATGCGAGAACCAACACCGGAACCTGTACGAGAACCAAGTCCATACCAAGTAAGAGAAACATCTCCAGAACCCCTTGTAGAACCAATGTCTCAGCTGTCAGCAGAGCCAGAACTAGAAGCTGAACCAGTCCATGAACCAGCCTCCAACGTTCAGCTGTCAGCCCAGTCGGACCTTTTCAAATTTGAGGAGTCTGCCAACGACTCAGTTCCTTCCCTGGGAACTACTGTCATGTCTCCTCCATGTTCCCCACCAGGCCCCGTCTCTCCTGTCAGAGAGCCACAGGAGGCCTCCTCTCTGCTGGACATGCATGTCCAGTCTGATCCCTGGGACATGGACCAGCCCCTGGCCTCATATGACATTTCTTCCCAGAGTGCAGTCAACATGATGAACTTCCAGATAGAAGAGGAAAAGGAAAATAAAGAACACTTTGAGGCAGAGGAAGAGGAAGAGGAAGAGGAGGAAGAGAAGGAGAACCTCTTTATGCCTCCCTCCATGGCTCCACCTGCAGAGACCTTTAATATGATGGCACAACCTCGCTCGCCCATGGATGATTTCACCTCCAGAGACCTGATCTCCCCTCATGAAAAGGAGGAGGCAGTGGAAAAGGCTGATGAAGAGATTAATGAGGATGATGATGAGGAGGAGGAGGATGAAGATGAGGAACAGAGGAGACTAGGCCATCAGCCTTCATCCATAATCACTGACATGAGCATGTCTCAGCCATCTGATGAGTTCCAGGTCCGGTCCTCAGCCTTTGGCGGTTCAGCGGGCTGGCACGGTGACGACCTGCTGTCTGGGATGGACTCTGAGGATGTGAGCAGCTGCACCAGCAGTCGGCAGCAGGGAGTCTCTGACCTCAGCAGCACCCAGCACACTGCAATTTTGGAGGGCACCCAGAGCTCAGACGCCCTGGTCGACTCAAGCCTCCGTGGCTCAGAGGGAGATGGTAATCTCATGGGTTCTCCCAACGTGGAAACCCTGGCCAATGAGGAAGAGGATGACGAGGATGAAGAGGATGAGCGGGTGGATGATATGGACCTGAGTTCAGAGAGAGTAGAGGAGCATCACAAGGTGTTCCAGCAGCAGGAACACGATGAGGAGGATGATGAAGATGTAGAGATGCACAGTGAAGGCGTGACAGAGAGCTGTGGGAATGCAGATGAAGATGACTTTAATGAGGAGGAGCGTTTAGACAACCTCAATCGCTCTGTTCCTCCGCCTTCCATCCCCCCAGCCTCATCTTGGGGTCAGACCAACCCCTTCTCCGATACCTGGGGTCAACCAGCCTCGCTGCTCTCCGTCTCCTCCCCCAGCCCACTGTCTGACCATGGGGCAGCTGAATCTGAGACACCAACTCATTCTCATGCCCAGGCATATTTGGACAGCAGTGCTCCTTCCTTTGCTCCTCAGTCAGAACAAGAGCCCCAGCAGCACGAGTCAGCCCATGAGGACATGAAGGGTTCGGCCAGCGAGGAGGCCCACATGCTGCTTGCTGCCCCAGCTGTAGGCATGTCTCAGTCCAGCACTCTGAGTGGCACAGGTCTGGCAGCCCACAGCAGCAGCGAAACAAGCACACCAGAGGAACTTCGCGATTACGACAGCAGCTCTGGGGTGGAGTCCCGCTCAGACAAGCAGCAGACCCCAGTGCCTGCTTCAGTCCAGCCTGACATGGAGCAGGACCTGGGTATCCATTTGGAGAAAGGAGATGGAGAAGAAGAGGAGGCTGAGACTCTCCCTGCTGATGAGGTCCTGGGAACTGGACCCCCAACTGCTCCAGCATCCGCCCCGTCTTCCCCCTCCACCTCAGGAGACGAGGCCAGTGATACAGAGGGTGAGATGCAGATAAATGACCCAGATGCACCGATGATGATGGATGAGAGCGCTGGGTTTGAAAGCCCTACTCCCACCTGTAATCTGCCCGCCCTTGATGAGGATGAGGAGGCGGGAGACACACCCGCCGGAGAGGGCGAAGAGGACGGAGGCGGGGCCACCCCTCAGTCAGCCAACTCTGTGGCATCTTACGGCTTCGACTGCACCACATCCAACTCCAACGCCCACTCCATGGCCGAGAGCTGCGGAAAGAGTCCAGGGATCTTCTCCCTGGAGAACGAGGAACAGCTGCCTGAGGAGGCCAAGGACCCCTCCCTCATCAAGGAGCTGACCCTGCCATCAGCTGCTGCCGCCGCCCAGGCAGAGAACCTGCTTGGCAGACCCGTGGACCTGATGCCTTTGGGTCTCCCAGAAGACATCCAGCCCAGTATAGATGAGCACCACTACATGCTGGGGGGAAAGATTGCAGCAGACCACCTTGGGGAAGTTGATCCGCTGGAGCCCAGTCGCCTTCTTGGGGCCGAGGAATCTGGAGACACCGGTGACAGCCAGCCACCGTACTACTCAACCATTTGTGATAAGACTGATAGTTTTCTGGCAGGTAATGTATAAGTCCCTCCTATTACCCCCGGAATGCACCTTGTCCCTGCAACCCTCCCCTTTTACCTGTTGTTCGTTTTCTCTCCAGTTGGGTTAGATGGCTTAGAAGAAAAAAAAAAGGAGAGCAAGATTGTAGGAAAAGATTTTAAAAAATGAACAAAGGAGATGGGAAAAAATGACTGTAGCAATTTTTAAATGAAGCCTCCCTCTTTCATACTGTTATGGTCATGGTTATGAGTGTGTGGCTTAAACTCCTTAATGTACAATAGCCACTACCATTTTCTAGTAGAATGTTCTTTTTAAGTAACACTGCATATTCTGTAGCCCCTGATGGGGTATTGACTGATTGGTCCAATGTGACTGAGCTTTTAAACCGAAAAAGAAAAAAAAAAACAGATGGAATGAAATGGACTCAATGTGTATTTATCCTACTGTTTTTACCGAACAAATGTCAATGATTTGTTTTTCTTTTTGTTTTGTATTTGCTTATTTGTTGTTTTTTTTTTTGTTTTTTTTGTTCCGTTAAAACCTGGTCCTCCCTACCCTGTGTACACACGCTTCATGTTCAACAGCACCATAGCGATAGTCACATGCTCCTTTTTAAAAGGTTGTGTTCTTATTTCAAGACTTTTAGCTGTCAAAATAAAGGCTAGGTATTAACATGGCTGTTTGGCCCTTACAGATTTGTTGAGGTAGGTTTGGGAGTATTAGATTGCAGTTGGTGAAGTTTTTAATGTGTGCTTCAAGAGGTTCTGCGCTCTTTGCATAGGTTGTTAAGGTATATAAAGTGCAGTCACGTACAGTATGTGTTTCAGGCATTTTGGTTTTAAGTGGCTAAGCTTCAAGCCTCAGTTAGCTGATCATTTGTGTTCCAGAACAGACTAACAACTAGCCTATTATTTGTGATGAGACCCTGCATTGTCCTACATCGCTATCACAGCTTTACACTTTCTGAAACGTTTTCATAGTGGGCGTTTGGTTTACTATTTCAACAGTATATTGCATGTTTAACTAACAAAAAGACTGTGTACTACCTTGAAATTTGAAACTATTCTACACTAGACATGTTCATAAATGGATGGTTCACACTAGGTTATCTTTCAAAATTCCATTAAAACATCATTGCAAGGCATTTTGTTCCTGTTTCTTATTTTCCCTATGGATCCAGCATGCCTGAACTGACTCTCCTTGTGTTTGAATCTCTGTGTATTTGTATGTTTGCACAACTAATTTCCCATGGTGTTTCCTATCTTTTACCATGGGAATAACTGGTAAACAGGAAGTGATGCCACATTGTACAATGTTGTATCTAAAATGGAATTTTGGTGGAAATCAAAGAGGTAATCCAAATGGTGTCCCAGTGCCCTGTTCTCCAGCATGCTTATGCCTTCATGACAGTTTCAGACTCAACACAGCAACAACACATGCTTGGTAGGAGAGACTCAATTAAAGGTGCCTTGTGGAGTTTCCTTGTAAACAAAGAAATGTTTTCAGTAAAACACATGTTCATCCTTCAGGTCGAATAAATGTGTTGAGGCATTTCTCTTCTCATAAAACATTTGCAAAGGCAATTTTTAAAAATTCTATATTGTTCACATTCATTGTTTGCAAGATTGCAGTCTTCTTCTGTGCCTCTGTGGGAACTCTGCAGCATTTGTTGGTGAATTGTTGCCACCAACTGTCAGTCAGGAGCCCACATAGTAGTGCAAACAAACCCACTAGTAAAAATATTACTCCACACTTCTAGTGGTCAAAAATTTCACAAGGTACCTTTAACAGCAATCAGACAGGAAATGCACCACACACCTTACTTTTCCGTCTTCAGGAATTGTATGCACAAGTGCAACAAACACTCAAACAAGGTGAAACCTGCTCAGACTTGCCTGCATCCTCCTGAATGTTCCACTCACACATTCAGCACACAGAAACACAAACATGCACACAGACATACTGAAGCATCTCCTCTGTGTACAAGCCACAAGAATGCATCTGAATGCTGAAGCTCAAGAAGACCACACACTCTTCTCCCTTTTGTGCCTTTTTCCTCTGACCCGCCTGCTCCTGTTCAAAAACCCCGACGTGGAAACACTCCAGACCCCCGAATGAAAATCACACACACATCCCTACACCTGAAACTTGTTAATATATTCTAGACTGTGTAAGCTCTGTTTCAGGTTTGTAATTTGGGGCAGCACTTCCTGCCTTTTGAAAATATGAAAGTTACAAAGCGGAACCCAAAATTAGGTGAATCAGCTGCATAATTTTCACGACTGGGCGATCCTGAATGGCACAAGACAAGATAACGGAACACATGTAAAGTACACCATCATATTTTCATTAACATCATGTAGTCAATTCTGTGTGATGTTTCTGTCAGTTTTATTCCCCATGTGTTCATTTGTCTGTTCAAATACCTGTCGTCTGTATCATACTGTGTATTTATGGCTGCCGTCTTGATAACCAACATATTCCAAAAGGACAAAGCAGAAAGGTTTTGCACCTGTGTACTGTAGTCACAGAAAAATAATTGCAGTAAAATATGGTTATATTAAAGGAAATACAACTTTAGAGAGAAAACAGTAACGACCTTATGATGTGTTCCTCTTTCCTGGTTTGTTGATACAGTATACAGTATGGTATTCCTGTGTCATGGATGTGTCTTTATTTCGAGAACCCCTTTCTTTTTGCGTCACACCTTCGCCCTCCTGTCAGATCTCTCCTGAACCTTCTTCTTCCTGGCCCCTGTTGTTGTTCCACCCGTTCTGTTTGATGCATGCATCTCTAATGGATGCACCAAGTGACCTTGACTGTCTCACAGGAGACGTGAAGAGAACTGAAGTGGATGGAGCCCGCAAGCTGCAAACACACTCACAGGAAGACAACCAGAACCAGAACCACACTACCACTGTTCGTGTAGCCAATGGCCACTACTTGGCATTGGTCCCAGGCAACAGGAGGCCCATTGATCCGACTCTTGCAGCACATTTTGCCAAGATCGCAGCACCTCCTCCTTTGATAGAAACCGGCACTGACAGTTGTGGCGGTGGGGAGCAGTTGAGGAGGCTGGAGCAGCACCAACAGAAGCTGAGAGAGATGCAGCACCGTCAAGAACAGGAGAGGCAGAAGAGGCAGTGGCTGGAGGAGGAGCGGTTGAGGCTGGAGCAGCAGAAGCAGCTGGAGAAGCAGCGCAGGGAGCTCCTCCAGCTGCAGCTTCAGCAGCAGCAGCAGGAGCACCGGCAACGCAGGCAGGTTCTGCAGTGGCAGCTGGAGCTGGAGCAGCAGTACCGTATGCAGCAGAAACAGATCCAACAGCAGCAGCAGCTGAGGAGGAGTCCGACTGGGGTCATGGTCTCTCCGTCCTCAGGTCTCTGCACCATCTATGAAGCCATGGAAACCAGTGACGAGGAGGACGAGGCCAGAGGAGAGCAGAACAGGAACAGGCAGGTGGTGGGGAAGAGGGCGCCATCCTCCCACAGCGTCACACAGGATTTCCACAGGCAGCTGCGTCCAGTGCCACCACAGGACCTGGAATGGAACAAGAAGGTGGACATGGTGCAGCAGCTCATCAACCAGACCCTGATGCTGTCCGGAGATGGGGAGTGCCCACCTCTCCTCCTCCTCCCTGTTGGGACAGGGGGCACCCTGAGCCCCTTAGAGAGCAGCATGTGGCCCAACATGCTGCCACAGTTCAGCCCTCCTACCGCTACAATCACCTCCGTCAGCAGCTACTCCCCAGACAGTCAGGGCAGCTCCACACCTGGAGACTGGACTGTGGTGGAGGTGGAGACCCAGCACTAACACAACCAGCAGGTTGATAAACCAATCACAGGAATAGTTTGACATGTTGGCTTTCTGGTGGAGAATTAGATGGGGAGACTAATACCTCTCACATGTCTGAATACTAACTATGAAGCTACTAATTAGCTTAGCTTAGCTTTGCATAAAGACTGGAAACGGGGAGACAGCTCGTCTGGCTCTGTGCAAAGGTATCAAAAGCTCTAAAACTCAGTGTTATAACTAACACATTATATCTTGTTTATTTAATCTGTACACAACCAAAGCACAAAAATGACAATTGTCCATTTTATGGAGGGGCTATGTGATTATTTATTGGCCAAGAAACAGTTGAGCACAGAACCACCCATTAAACGTAAATGGTTGTTTTTAAATGTCCATTTAAGAAACAAGATGAAACATGTTAATTTGCGATGGTTGGAGGTGCTGTTTTATTTTTTGTTGTTTTTGTTGTTTCTGTTTTACCTTCAGACAGATCTGAGCTAGCTGTTACCAGTCATTATGCTAAGCTAACAGACAGATAATGAGAGTGGGACTGATTTTCTCACCTAAATCTCCATGAGAAAGCCAATAAGCATATTTCCCCCAAAATGAATGATTCCTGTAATCATGGATATGCAATATCCACCCCAAGACTGAAATTGGTGACAGATTTGTATCTATACTTACAACACTACTGTAAAACATATCACACAATGCAGTCATATCTGAAGCCATACAGGGATTTCAAGGGTTAGAGTAGTGATCACATCATAAGGTTTTTAATTCAGTCACAAGTCAGATCATATGACCACACAAACTAGACTTCCAATTGATTTCAGATCAGCATCCTTTTTATTTGAACAAATACACTGTAGATACACTGTGTCATTGATTAGTTACCCAGACATGCATACTGTAGCCTCACATTAGAGCATGTTTCCGTACCAGAGGCTCTTAATAGCACTTAGTAGCACTCTTCATCTGTCTTACTTTGAAATGCACTGTAACTGCTTTAGAAACACTGTTGTCATGTGTTGTGTGGGGCAGAGCTCCACTGTTAGTCTCTTTTATATGCGTCACAACCAGATACTGAGACCAAATATTGGTCACCCTCTCAAACGAGGGATTGAGCTATGACAAATTGCACTTGTTTTTTCTTCTATTTTTTGTGTGGGCCAGAGTGTTCATACAGGTAAGTGGCAGTACTGTTAATAGATTTACATGTTCGTGGACCCATGAACCCAAAATCCTGATGGTGAAGTGTGCGAAAAAATATATTTGAATCAACCTATTGTGTGCATGGTGTGATAAAGCCTGTGGGAAGATGATGCTGTGGTATAACCCCCCCCCCGTCACACCCTCAATTCATCCAGTCTCCAGTCAGTAAATGTTACTGTGACTTCACTGGACAACCAGGTTTTTATGGACTTAATAGAGCCGTCAGTCATGGAGGAAGAGAGGGGGCCTGAGGGAGAAGAAGGCTCTCCTTGTTCTACGGCAAGTGGAGGGGGGACAGAGGGGAGGCTAGCAGGGTGCCGGACTGGTGGGGGTCAGGGTGCTGGTCGAGGTGGAAGGGGTGGGGGTGTCGTTGTTGTCTTCCCTCTCACATTCCAAAGTTGTAACCTCATTTCCTGGGTCGGCCAGTATTCAGGGAGTCTCCGAGGTTACCAATGATGTCATTGGTGGGAGAGAAAGGAGGATGTCTGAGATGAGACAATGTGCCACTCTGGAAAGGCTGACGGCGGGGGAGGGAAAGGTGGAGGGCAGAGGGCAGAGGGGGGTAGTCAAGTACCAACACTCAGCCCCTGCTTAACACTTAATATGCGTTCTCTATAATATACAACTGTTGAGAGTTTCTGCACGTTGTCCATATGTTTTTGCTGCGTTTTGTGATTTGTGCAGTTTATCATTAACATGTTTGATGCTCATAACAGGACAAATCAGGTAATCAGAACATATCAGCATATCTTATATCAATAACCGTCATTTTAAATGTGTTGTGTGGAGAGAAAAAGCACCTGTGTGTTTCTCTTTGTGTCTGTAAAAGCTAGGTGAGGTCAGTCTGAGCTCATGGAAAAAGAAAAGAACAACACTGCCACCTGTTGGCTCCATGAGAGAGACACTTACCTACGCGTTCTACAACGTCACTATGATGTTGATGTACAATAAATCAGATCTGTGTTCCCTTTTCGGGTCTATAGTTTAATACCCTTTACTTTCATGCACTGCTGCTATCATTAAAATGCACGTTTTTATAGAGGCGCAAGAATCCCAAATGAATATTTATGACATTTGAAAGCAGCATGTACAGAATATAGTTTTATAAATCATTTCTACTGCAGCTACACTGTGCATGTTCTATCAGGGTATGTTTGTGTAAAAACAGTAAACGTAGCCACTGCTGTTATATGCTGCTATATTATCATATCTAAGAGTTTATTTTAGCTTATGAAGAGGTTGAACCTTATATGTGAGCAGACACTTAACTATAACAATGCATGCATTTCTGAGTGGACCTATATGTGAACCTATATTGTTTTAATAAAGTCTACAGTGCCTGTAAATTTCCTTTTCATTGATATTTTTGTGTAATTTTGAAATGAATTCTCATATAATACAATTAGAATATAATATAATTGTTATTAATATTATTATGATGATGATATTACTATGGTTACTTACAGTATTAATATTTTAATATTTGTTTCATAAATGTTTGCCATCATCTTCTTTTGTATTGCAGCAACCTCTGGTGTGGTGTTGTTGTGCCAGTTGCCAAATCATTTTCAGTATGAAATGGGAAAAAAATCACTGCTCTGCATATGAAATAAAATAGTTTGAAATCTACTGTCTTTGTCTGTTTGTCTGAGTTTTGAAAAACTCCTGAAACAGTTTGCAGTGAGTATTATTATCATTTATGTAGCACTTACAAAACAGTGTTATTAAAGAGCTTCACAGGAGAAGAGTCAGTAAGTAAGTGGCAGTACTGGAATTAGGGGAGCACCGAGTGGAAACAGCGATCAACTGCATACATGTGTGTTTTTTCTGCACGACCTGACATCAAGAAGAGCTGGAAAAGGTAACGCTCCCCTGATTTTCTGCCTGCTGGTTAAACTGTTTCTGCAAACTTTCACTAATGATGGGAGCTTGTTTTGAATGTATGGAGGGAAACTGGAGCCGTGGTCACACAGTTCCTGCTGGTGAATTGTGGCCTGTACTCTGAGTGACATGTGAAGTACACGGTAATTAGAAGCTGCTCTCCTGCAGTGATGTGGCCCAGATGTTGAGCGGCTCAGGTGATGCTCTGTGTTTTCTGAGTGGCTGAGTCTACCTGTACAGGTATGAACTCCAGTGACACATAACCTGTCCTCCTGATACATCTCACGTCGTACAGTCGTCAGTTACAGTTTCCAGCTCCTTAAACACTGTTAAAAAAACAAATTCTCCCTCAGGAGTATCCAGATTACACAGTTTGAGTTCTGGCTGTTTGACCAGTGCAGGAAAACTTTATTTACTTGGGTACTAAGAACAATTTTGAGGCACTGCTACTCCACGAGAGCATTTCCATTTTACACTTTTTTATACTTCTTATCCTCTCCACAATTTCACAAAAAGCTAAGTTCAGAGAAAAATTTCATATGAATACAAAATTATGTATCAGAGCTTTTATTTTTTTCTTCTTTCCTGCTCCACTTCACAATCCCTCAGATTCTTCTTATGATCCATCAGAGGAGCAATAGAATGGAAACCATTGGAGTAAATAACCTAACAGTTTATAAACGGTTTTAAGCAGCTCCACCTTGAGCAGCTACAACAGTAAAATACTGTTCACACACTGATGAATCAGTATTAATAATGTAATATATAATAATCTATAGTCACAGGGTCAATTCCTCTGCAGCAGTTTTACATTTGATACTGTAAGAGGGCAACATTTTATTTTCTGTACTAAGTAAACTATTACTTCATTGTACATTTCTGACCCTCTGACACATCATCTGCCTCCAACGCACACTAAACTTAAAATGGTAGATTGGACAGCATCCAGTAGTATCTACCTTATGGGGTCAAAGGTCAACAAAATGCAGGAACCCACATGTCTCAGCTCAGTTCAGTTGAATACTTTGTTGCTGGATAAGGGAACTTTGGTTTGCAGATGGCAAAACCAAGGACTGAAAAAAAAAAACACAACACACAACAGCGGAGACACAAACAACACAGACAAATCACATCAAACTTAATCAAATTGATTTTGTTAATAGTGTTAAAGAGTTAAGTTGGGGCATCTTCAGGTTGCTCCTAAATGACTGACTATGTCCCAATTAGGCTTTCTTGGCGAAAGCCTTTTTTTGCTCCTGACGGTGTAATGAATGGATGTCAGTGGGTGAGTAAGCACATTTCCTCTCCCGGCATATGTTTCGGGGGACATGCCTCCCTCACGTCTGTGAGAGAATCTGGGGACACAGTGGTCACATTGTTGCTGCAGCCGTCTTATGCATGGCAAATTCCTCTTGTGGCAAAAAGGCTTTCATTCATCTGCCTGCTGTAGTGATGTGCAGCGCTGGCTGGTTTCCTCTCTGACTCGCTGACAGCTGATGGCACTGCAGAAGAAAACAGATGCAGGAGTATGATAAATGTTATGGCAGAGGTTTATCTGCCATTAGTGTTCACCCTGCTGGAGTGCTGTTGTACCTTATGACAACTTATGGGGGCACTCCATCAATTTTAGATGTGGAGTGGATACCAAGCTTATTTTAACTCAGGGGCCCCTGTGTGGCTTCATTTGGACATGTGTTTTAGTGCCTGCATATTCATTAAAACGACAGAAATTGTATCCTCCGTGTTTAGTTTGACCTTAAATCGTGCGATTCAAAAGCCCAAGGCCTCTTAAAATGTACATGAGTAAGCTGCACAATACAATGTATGCCCCGCACAAATTAGCATGAGTGAAGCTAACACATTTGCTAGCTCTCTCAGTAGGCCAGTGCACTGACATGTTCAAATGTGATCAACAGGTCTCGGGTTGAAGCAGGAGGGCGCTCGGCTGCCGCAGAGATCTGCGCCCATCAACAGATGCGTCAAGCTGCCAAACGGAAGCAGCGATAGCAGCACAGGAAGAAGTATACCGGTGTCAAAATAAAAGCAGAAACCCCACCCGCCGAACGCAACAACACTTAGAGCACAAATGGTGGCCATATTTCCATAAAAATATCCAGATAGATCAAATACACCAAGAAAAAAAAAACAACAACTTTTAATACTTTTTAACGTGCATCGCTGCTTGAATAACTCAGACACATCAGCGACACTGACAGCGCAAAACACTTTCAACATTAATAACATGCAGACACTGGACTGCAGGAGCCGGGGGAGCCGGGGGAGCCGGGGGAGGCCCTACATTGTGCTGAGAGTATGATAGACCAGTCTCCACTCTGGCCGGCCTGCAGGGCCCAGCACCACCGCCACCAGCAGAGCCCCTGCAGACTTGGGTGGTGTAGTGTAGTGTAGTGTAGTGTAGCTGCGGGAGGCTGAGCTGTAACCGTCTGTGTCACAATCTGGTCACAGCGTTGTGTTTGAAGGTTTACGTGTATGTCATGTATGTGCTGTATGTTCTAATTACCACAAACACGTTTCAGGAAGTAGCTATATTGTTATTTGGTAAGTATCCAATGTTAGTTTCAAAGGAGCTTTGTGCGGTGGATTGCTAACTAGCAATTAGCTAACGGTTAGCTTAGAGTTAGGAGCTTAATGCGTTAATTTCATGTTAACTGAATAAGCGTCGGGTAAAAAACAAAACTGTGGCCTACACCAGAGAACAAAAACAACTCTTTATTCATTCTAAATTATGTATAGGCCTAAGGTGGAGAGTTTTTGTATCCCAGTTTATCAATGCAAGTTTTACGTTGAAGGTCAGAACAGGAAGTCGCATTCTTTGTTCTTAAGCTGACTTCACACTTGTTCCCCCCTCCCCAGCAGCATCACTCACCGGCTCTCAGCTTTCCGCAGAGCCGAGCAGGAGTGCACCGCCGCGGGGAAGATGGCTTTAGTTTCTCGCAGTAAACAGGACAGAGTCTGGTGTTGAATCCTGGCGGGTTTCGGGTTTCCGCACAGTGCTTTCCTCTCTGAGGATGAGAAGACAGCCTGCAGCAGCGGTCGGTCTCTCACAACTACAGGACACACTGCACTGCGTGATGCAGATCAGAGTCCAAGAGTTGACATCCTGCTTTCAGGAGGTGATGGTCTCCTCCTCTCTCCTCTGCTCACCTGCTCCTCTCCAAACGTCACCATGTTAACATTTTGCAACTCGGCACATCAAACTGCGCCTTTTTGTATTTTTTAGGACATCCATGCTTGTGTTTAACCACTGGAGGACTTCAGCAGAAATGTCTACAATGATCCGACGGCTGTAAAGTGAGACATATATCACCAGAAGTCACCTGGAGTCACCATCCAATTGGCTGTCTGCAAGGCACATGATGGCTAATAACGAGCTACAAGTGAGTCTCCCAACTTTTTCATTACTGTTAAAGCTGCTGTGTTAATGTGCTTATCAGAGCTCAACATCTGCATTTAAAGATGCCATGAGGTAAAACATCTGGAGATTTTTCATTGTTGATATCCACAGTCATGGGAGGATGTCTGTGATGGAAATACTCTTAGAAATCCTTGTTTTTGAGTCTGATGGGGGATATTGTTCCTTACTCCAGCAACTTAGTGTTGCCCTGTAATGTGGTTAGAGTTTGCAAAAGACAGATTTAAAATATGGTGCAAATTGAAGCGTCATAGGCCAAGATATCCTGACCTTTGGTCTCTAGTATGGGTTAAGTTCCAAAAATGCTAGATACTACAGTTCCCACGATATAACTTAGAAGCATGTTGTTATTAAACCGTCCATACCTGGTAAGTTCTCAGGTCTTTAGAGCTCCACACACGAAAATCTTCACACAGTTATGTTCAATTCGTAGTATCCAAAGCCGCACTGATTCCCATGTTTGTGAATTGTGGACGTTAGCATCATTTAACAATTTTACGATCTACGATCTAACTGTTACGATCTTACTTTTTTTTAATCTTAATTTTCAAATGGCTTTTTGACATGAACAGCATTTAAAAGTCAGAGAATGGTAATTACTGAAATTCCCAAACACTATGAACACAGCTCAGGCTTAGGCCAGGTCACAAACGTCACAGAAGACAGTATTCTACTGTTTTCACAGGCTGGGGAGTAGAGCTCAGTATAGAAGTTCTCAACAGAAGTTCCCCGAGTCCAAGGTGAAGTCCTCTTGTTTTGTCCAAAAGAAAGTTTAAAACACAAATAATATTCAGTTTACATTGATACAGAACAGCAAATCTTCACTCTGGAGAAGCTGGAACCAGAGTTATAGATTATCAAAATATTGCAGATTAATTTGCTCTTTCTCCTGGGGTGAGTAAACTGTTCTTCATGTGTAAATGGGTGGAGTGCCCCTTTGGTGACCATCCACTTTAGGAACTAATAGAAAGACAGTAGTGAATTAGACTCTATATGACACATCAAAGGAAGAAAGTAAAGTAAGTGGATAAAACTAGAACTGTATTCTCTGCTGCTTCCTAGCTGATCGCTGGTGCCCCTTCTGTGACCTCACGTCAGTGATTAGCCAATGGACAAAAGTCAGTGGTGTTTTCAGGACAGAAGACTCATTATTAATTTGACTTAATAACATTTCTATGTCACAAAAGTCAAAGGACACAAGTAGGTAAACGATTTCACGAGTAAGATCACTACTACAGTTACTGCTTCCGCTATACCCTTGATACAGATTAGATTTCCCAGATTACATGAAATGATTTCCCACTTGTGACACAGTGGTTGCCCTCAGGTAGTCAGGGGTGAGTCATGGAGGGTGTTGTGGTGTCCGAGCTTCGGTCTAATTTAGAGGGGTTGGGTTACAGTTACCCTGGTGTCAGTCCAGTCCAGGACACAGCAGAGGAAAATGTTAAAAATTAAAGGCAGAGTGCCGCCTCAGCTCAGCTCAGCTCATGCCAGCAGCCAGCACATCACTCGGTGGTTAGTTACCCCTGTCACAAGGTTAAACTGCTGCAAAGAGAGTGTGCACTAGATATTGCTGTTTATTTTGTAAATTTTAGTCACTTCAACTTGATAAAGGTTTACACAGCTGAAATGGTTACAAAACAGATTTGTGATGAACGTTTGACAGCGTGTAATTACAACCACCTATATTTCCTGTTCCTATCTACAAGCTGTGTGGGTCCAGGCTCACATAAGTAATTCCTGCAGCCAGTAAGCAACATGTGTTAAGATATTTTAAAAAAGTGTGGCCATGCCAAATGTTTTCCCCATAAATCAGCCCACTCACACTCCAACATTTCTCCAAACAGTTTGTCGCTGTAACACTGCTAATTCATTTGTTGTGAGTGAAAACTGGCTTCTTCCTTGACATTTAGCAGTTTCCCTGAACAGGGAAGGTGCCTGCAGTGTTTCTTGGAAAGCTACATTGTCTGTGCAGGCATGGGGATCAACAGTAACAGCTAATATGTGTCATAGTGCACCATCACATCCTGCATTGCACCAGTGTTTCTGTCACAGAAACACAGTTTTGGCTTTTAAAAAATCTGTTTCAGAAAGTGTCCCCTTCAATAGTACAAAAACAAAATTCTATTAAAAAATATTTTAGGTAACTTGACACCTTGATTTAGTCAATAATGTTCATCCCTGTTGTCTTAGAAATTTTGAATAATAATACATTCTGGCTGGTTGCTAATATCTACAAAAATAGGTATTTTCTGTGTGTTGACATGTTGCATTTTCATAAAAAGAAAATATTTAACTTGTTTCATTGTAGTGCTGTGGAATGTTTGCTGGTCTAACATGACCATTTCACACTGACACTGTTATAATTTCATTCTGCATGTGTGGCTCTGTCTGTTTTGTCTGTCTGTGCCCACTTAAGCTATGTGTTAATGTGTTATTACAGATTGACATAATATTAAGCGCGGTCACAATTGATACCAATCAAGGATGCTGCATTGAGCTATGGATTGCTTATTCTTTGAACAAATATACTATTATAGAACAATTGTTTTACAAAGACTCAATTACAAATGGCTCTGACACATTCATTTCCACCACGTGTCCATCCTCCATCAGAGGAGTGTAGCTATTATTATACTAAACCTGTCTACATGGATCATTAAACGACATTTTGTTGTTTATGTTTCCAAGGGTTCTCACACGTGAGGACAGATTACTTCAGTTTATACCTAGAAAACACGCAACATTTATTTTGCCATTATGTTTTCAGACATCTTTGCTTTTGCATCATTTTAACAGCAGGTTGATCTTTGAGAAGTTTCCTGTAAAAACGAGCAGCACATGAGGAACTTGGGAGACTTAGAAGTTACACACTAATGAAAAAATGATCAATATAAAAGCAACACAGGAGACGTCATCCTGATTTTGAATCTCTAGTCGTGCTTGAAGAAATAGTGGACACTGCATTTCCCATAATGCCTAAGTCTCCAGATGCAAAAACCTTGTGCCAGCTTGTAATGCAGACTTTCTGTTATAAATTTGTGGAGATGACATCATCAGGGTTATTTACTCAGATTTGTTCCCATCAGAAGACAAAATGTTCTCCCAGACTGAACACCACACTTATACACTGAGCTACATACAGTCGACCATGAATCCTATACAACACAATTAACTGCTGATTTCTCTTGCCCTGCTATGTTGATGATACATTAAAACACATTTATGGCCTCATGACTCAATTTATAACTCCTCGATGATTGCCTGAGCTGCACTTGAGCAGTTTCTGCCTGGCGTGACGAATTCAGCTTCCTTTTGTGGCGATGGCGAGGGTTCAGTTATCATTACTGCAGACAGGCAGTGAGCGACGGCTGATTGAGATCAAGGGGCCACGTTGGTAATGATGATAGGCTGAACCTGTCAAAGTGGACCGAGGCACAGTGTGCTGATTGAGCTCTTCCCTTTATTCCTCCTGAGTAGCTCATTAAGGCTGTGCTGCTGCCGACACTCATCCCATTGGAGGTCACGACTGCCAGACTCACTGAGGAAAACAACTGAAATGACCCTCTCTTCTTTCTCTCTTCCTCCAACCCCCCTCCCCTCTGTTAAAACCACATTATCCCTATATGCACAGAAAGAGGCTATCTGTGTAAATGTAGCTTAACTGTTTGTGCTTTTCTGCACTTTTCTGTGCCGTTCCTCCTGCTGACACTCCTGCATTCATCAATTTGCAGCCTGTTTATTTGTTGGCCCTTCCTCTCCCTCAGATGGCTTCAAGGAATGTAAATTAAGCCTCCTGCTGAGGATGTAAGCTCTGTGCTCAGCTGATAATATAACCTACACTTTGAGGTAGCTGTACACTCTGCGGCCGCCCTCTCATGAATTCTTTATTTCTATTAGTTTCCTGTCGTTATCATCTCAAAGACTTCTGCAAGTCAGAGGAGCTGCTGCTTCTTGCTTCGGTGGCAACTCCAGATTACTTTTTTATCGATCATCCAAGAGAGTGGGAGTAATTTGGTCCATTTCTTTAATGGCATCTGAGGACTTCTGAGCATGCTCATATGGAAGCGTTACTGGCTGAGGTCTGTTGATGCGCTCACACATGTTACAATACACAGTGATGTCTTGCATCACCCTCAAAATAATGTGTCTCCAGCTGCCACTGCTATGGATAATAGGATTAGGAGACTGTGGACTTGACTGCGTCTCTGACCTCCTACGAGGGTAGCATTAGTGACCTCGGTCACCCACACAGGCTCACACGCACAAATGCAACCCCCCCAACATCCATCCCTCCTGCTGGAATCCAGGATTACACTGTGTCTGCTGAAATCTGTCTCTCCCCCAGATACCAGTAGACAAACATATAACTGCAGCATTACAGCTTCAGCGCACTGATGGGACATCTTAATGGCATTCATTAATAAAACCAGTGGGTGTGTCTAACCCTAAGATCACTCATTAGGCTGCAGTCAGACATTCCCAGTTAATGCCAGAGAGGAAAGCTGGTATCTTGAATACCGATGCAGAAAAAAAAAATCCCAAAAATTTCAAGTATCCCTTCAAGTGAGGATCCATGACTCCCTGTGTTTCTATGCCAGTCTAAAGGCCAATTTCCATTCGGCTAGTCTGAACACCAGCTGTTGTTGCTGTATGCCCCTCACCCACCAGGCTTTCAGAGGATTAGTTATCTATGATACCAACCCAGAAAATGGAAAAAATAAAGCAAAATACTACAGGGAAACAGGTGAAGAATAGACAAACTACTGGTTACTTGTGTCCAACTACGTTTTGTCTTTTTCTAAGCTGGTTGTGTGAGTGTTTTAGGGCTTTAAGGGATTGTTGGTATTACAGGATTAAAGAATGTGTTGCTGAGAAGGACAAGTTAGGGAAATGGTGTTACGTTGAGGGAGCAAAATATCGTAAATTCAATCTGAAGATGATAATTCTGTCAGTATGGGTCGGGGATAGGAAGGTCACAGAGGAAAGGAGCCATTTAGGAGCCATGTGTTGGCCTGAGAAACGAACATTGATTGGTTGCTAAAGTAGTTTTGTAATGCTTGTGGGCACTGAGGCTCAGCGGTGCTTGTGAAATAGCTTACACCGTGATTTTTAGCCTGGGGTTTAGTCACTGAAAGGGACAAACAAGAAGCAGCTGTGTATTGAATCAGCAGAACAGAAGTAGAGATGATCAATACTAACAAAATCAGATGTGATATTTTTATTTTAGAGCCTTAGAGTGAAAACCTGATCTTATTTAAATTTTTTATAATAGTAAGGAGGTAAAACTGTATTTTATATGGTTTTTCACCTGGGTTAAAGGAGCTACTGTATTTTGTATTTGTTTTGCAGTTGCTACATAGCAAACATTAGCATTAACTGCTATTAACGTAACAGTCTAGAAGAGATGTTGCGAGTTCAGCATCAAACTTCATTCCTTTACTCACCAGGAGCTGTCTGCAGTGCTGGAAAGCAACATCTATGTTAACTCTCGTCTCTATCTATCTCTATCATTTCTTGTACTGGAGTTAGCATGCTAACCAGGTAGCCAAAGTACTTCCCGATAGCGATTCACTGCGGCCTCCAGTCTGTCCTGAAGCTGTAGCACTGCTTAGAGGGTGTATTATAACGTCTTGTCTTGCAAACACAACAATGGCTGAAGCTCTTGTCAAATGTGATTCACAGTTCAACCAGTGTTTAAAGGGGCTATTTGTAAGTTTAACGGCAGGGAAAAAATAGTAATAATTTATTAGAAGTGAATGGATTACATTTCAGTTAACAAATGAAAGAGTGAATGGATGAATAAAGACAAATAAATAATCCTTTTACAAGATTGTATTGTAATATCGACACTGGTGATCTTTGTTGGTGCAGGGAAAAGCTGGACAGTTCAAAAATTAGTAAATTATCACAACCAGGTCTTAGTGTTTCACCATCCAGTTTTATTTAACCTCCTCTCAGAGTATTTCAACTGTTCCGCAAAAGAGCTTGAAGGGATTTAGCAGACAGGAGTAAAATGTGAACCAACTGTACCATTACCACTAGGAACTAGCAAGCTTGTTAACAGCACGTACAGGCCAGGCGGAAAAAGTGATCGGCACAGTAAAAGAAAACTGAAAGAAGCTAGGTGAGCTGCGGTGACTGGTTAGCATGTTGTGGTTAGCTCACGAGATACAGTTGTTCACCATGTGCAGATTTTTCATTTTTAATTTTGAGAGAGATGGTAGCACTTGGTAGTTGGTTGTCAAGCATTTTAATCTTCTGCAGCAGAATTATGTACAAAGTAGAAAGGGTGAGGGAGACACCAGCTGTTAGAGTAGAAACTGAAGTAGAGAGACACAGAGGAACCTGGGCTGTGTGACCTGATTGTGGTTACACCTGAGGCATTTGAGATGAGTTATCCCGCCACTGCACAGAGGTCATGTGATAGCTTGTGTGTTGTGCTGCGGGAGTGGTGTTGGGTTTAAGGGGAGCACAGACCCAAGGCTTCATGGGAGAAGTGGTGCGTTTGGCCGTGTTGCTGCCCTCAACAGTGGACTTTCTGTTCTGTCAGCCCAGAGGCCATATAAGTGAGACAGACAGGGAAAAAAACACAGCTATTATTACCTGCTTGAGAGGGAGAGACACAGGTAGTAGCAGGGTAGCCCAACAACAAGCCTGCCCCTCAGAATGTAACCCAAACTGCTGTCATTGTTGTTATTAAAGTCTCAGAGGCTGAATTGCTGGAACTGAGAGATACTGAGACACAAATAGCGGCCAGGTTCCATTGTGAGTCTGGCTTTTTTTTTAACCCGCTGTCAACAATGCATGAGAGATTATGAAAGTTGTAACTGGAGGAGTATAAATAGTCAGATGAAAAAGATGCAGTGTCTACAGAGGGAAAGTCCAGAGAAGAGCCTGAAAAGAGCAATTGACATTATGTCATCTTTGTAGCAGTTTCATGAACACTGTCTTGATCGTCTTCTTTCACATGACTTTAATATTGAGCTCATTACGAAACGAGGCTTCTTATTTCTGCTTCCTAAATTTTCAAATCCATTTTTATTAATGGAGAATGCTTCTGTGTTTTATTAATGACAATAAATCCCATGAAAAGACCAAAACTAATAGTGAATTGATTGTTGTCAAGTTGTCTGGGCAGCCAAAGATTGTTTCCGGAAAAAATAAAACTATATTTGTGACCTTTAAAGATCTGTATATTCAGTGGGACCAAATAGGGCAGGAGAGGTACAAAGTATTTAGACTGAATTCTAGGATGCCTTAACACATTGTTGGTTTTGGGTTGTTTTTTTTTTTTCCTTTTTTTACTGCATTTATTGACAATAAGAAAAATAATTCAAGCCTTTTCTCTCAAATACTGCAATGTAGCCAGGTCTGGGTACAAATCAAAAACCCGCAAAGGACTGGGTATTTGCAGATGAGCCACTGCTGTCTGTGGACTGCTGTGACCTTAAAGCACATTGCCTTTACTAATGGAGTCTTGTTTTCATTAGCCATTATACTGTAATTAAAATAACGCAAATCTGTAAACATTTGTGCCACTTGTGTGTTTTTCCTCCTCTTGTGCTGTGTTTATGAGTGCCACACTATCGTAATCAACGGCATCAGTAAAGAGGGATAATCATCTGCATTATGGAATGGACCTCTTATCCCCCTCAGCCCTTCTGCCATAATCATTTTTAATCTGCTTTCCATGTCCATTACCATCGTGCCTGCTCAGCCATTCCATTACATAGCGGGGCTCTCAGCAGACATCATGGCCCCCCCACACAGCACTGCGCTCTCTGCCTCACACTTAAGCTGGTAACAACCAAATGTGAAAACATTCTGCATCAAACATTAAACCACTTTTTCAGACTGCAGTCTTCTCCATTCAGGTCTGTGTCTCAATGCAGGTCACAATACAAGGATTGCATTCTGATTAGTTCAGTTTCTAGTCAAAAGTCCCTTAAACAACCACAGTGCAAAAGATAATGTTTGCCTTTCATTCAATTTCCCTATTTGTCATCTTACACTTTCAGTCAATCTTTCATCTTTCTATACAGCCCCTGCTGTCCTACACAGATGTCTGTTTTTGTATGTATCTTCCTTTTCACCAGAGACGTGACTACATTCCTAGAACCAGTCCACATTGCCAGGGTTTGCATGCCTGCTGCCCGACATCCATTACGGCCGACCCTGATCCCTGTCTCTGCAGGTGGTGTGCCCACAGGGTCCCAGGGTGCTGACCATCAGCAGTAACGCAGGCATTATAGTGGACTGTTGTGATGAAGAGAGAGCTGAACTGAAAGGCCAGAGGCAGCTCAGTGTATAGTCGCTGTTCCTTCACTTTGACAGGCCTTCCATTAGAGGTTTTTCTGGCCATGTCCAAGTGGTAGGAGACTCTTGGGTAGACCCCAAACATCCTGAAGAGATTATATCTGGGCTGGGAAAGCCTGGGGATCCCCCAGTAGGAGCTAGAAAGTGTTGGCGAGCAAAGGGATAGCTCCACTACCTGCTACCACTGTGATCCAACTCTGGATACACAGCAGAAAACGGGTGGATCTTCCTTCCCAACACTCACCTTCCCAGTCTGAAACTTCCAGAGCATGACAGTGGCTAAAGTAGCTGTGAGTGTAGAGCCATGAAGTGCCTCATTAGTTCCCCTCTGAGTAACACCCTTATCCAGGTTGACTGTTGTAGGTCAACAACTTTGTTTGCTGCCTTTTTTATATGCAGGTGGTGCCCACTGGAGCATTAAGAGAAAAGTGGGCTATGTCTGTTGGATTCAAGTCCAAGGTACCTTTTACCTGTGAGCTGGTCAATTGTTTGTTTTTGAAACACATCAGAATACACCTGTGTCATTGCTTGCTTGAGAAGATAACTATTCTGATTTTTTTGTTTTTCTCAGTGAACAAGATTGTGTTTATTTTTCATTTTGTTTCAGTGTCCTTCACCTGTCCCATTTGCTCAAGCTTCTGTTACATGCATGACAGAAGCAGATTAAGTATGTGGACTGCAGAGCTTTTCTCTTTGGGGGTTTATGCTGCCTTATTCCTCAGGAGCCTGCACAGAGCAACTGTTTGTTGCCGACAGAGTTCACAATGGACAAAGCTGGGAACACAAACACATAAGCGTTTACTGAAGTCTCTTGAGAAGATCGACCCTTTCACAAAGATGCCATTCATGCTGTCTACTCCTCCCCAGCTGTGGAGCGGACACTGCTGGAACACACACACACACACACACACACACACAGCTTCAGACGCACACAGGCAGACAGATGTGCTCTGACACACACACAGAGAACACTCTCTCACCTAACCTTCAACAGTCTTTCTCCTGTTTACTCAGACCGGCAGAATCGTCTGCTCTCATGCACGTGATGCCTTCATCAAGCTCTGGTTGTTCAGGGGATATACATACATACAGCCATGATGCACTGTAGAACAGCAAAAGGAGATTTGGCAACAGAATTTCCCCTGAAATATGAAGGATTTTAGGGATTAACAGGGAACGCACACAGTCCAAAGTACATTCTGTAAGCTGTTAACTCATTCATAGAGGGCTAGAGCTGAATCTGCAACACAAGACTAGATATCAACTGGGAATTCAGATTTGGTATTAAATGTGTTGCTAGTTGCTTCCACACATTGTTTTTTGTAAGAATTAAACAAAGGAAACATAATGTGGTTAATTAGTGATCTGTAGCAGTACTGGTATGTAGATTTGGTTACCTTCAGCCTCAGCAAGGCTAACTGTTTCCAGGCTTTATGCTAAAATAAGATAACTGGCCATATTCAGTTGTGTGAAAAAGTGTTTGCCCCCTTCCTGATTTATTTTTTTTTGCATGTTTGTCACACTTAAATGTTTCAGATCAAACAAATTTAAATATTAGACAAAGATAACACAAGTAAACACAAAATGCAGTTTTTAAATGAAGGTTTTTATTAAGGGGGGAAAAAAAATAAAAAATCCAAACCTACATGGCCCTGTGTGAAAAAGTGATTGCCCCCTAAACCTAATAACTGGTTGGGCCACCCTTAGCAGCAACAACTGCAATCAAGCGTTTGCGATAACTAGCAATGAGTCTTTTACAGCACTGTGGAGGAATTTTGGCCCACTCATCTTTGCAGAATTGTTGTAATTCAGCCACATTGGAGGGTTTGAGCATGAACCGCCTTTTTAAGGTCATGCCACAGCATCTCAATCGGATTCAGGTCGGGACTTTGACTAAAGTCTTCATTTTGTTTTCTTAAGCTATTCAGAGGTGGACTTGCTGGTGTGTTTTGGATCATTGTCCTGCTGCAGAACGCAAGTGCGCTTCAGCTTGAGGTCACGACAGATGGCCAGACATTCTCCTTCAGGATTTTATGGTAGACAGCAGAATTCATGGTTCCATTTACCACAGCAAGTCTTCCAGGTCCTGAAGCAGCAAAACAGCCCCAGACCATCACACTACCACCACCATATTTTACTGTTGGTATGATGTTCCTTTTCTGAAATGCCGTGTTACTTTTACGCCAGATGTAATGGGACATACACCTTCCAAAAAGTTCAACTTTTGTCTCATCAGTCCACAGAGTATTTTCCCAAAAGTCTTGGGGATCATCAAGATGTTTTCTGGCAAAACTGAGACGAGCCTTTATGTTCTTTTTGCTCAGCAGTGGTTTTCGTCTTGGAACTCTGCCATTTTTGCCCAGTCTCTTTCTTCTGGTGGAGTCATGAACACTGACCTTAATTGAGGCAAGTGAGGCCTGCAGTTCTTGATGGATGGATTCTCTTGGATGAGTCGTCGCTGCGCTCTTGGGGTAATTTTGGTCAGCTGGCCACTCCTGGGAAGGTTCACCACTGTTCCATGTTTTCGCCATTTGTGGATAATGGCTCTCACTGTGGTTCGCTGGAGTCCAAAAGCTTTAGAAATGGCTTTGTAACCTTTTCCAGACTGATAGATCTCAATTGCTTTGTTTCTCATTTGTTCCTGAATTTCTTTGGATTGCAGCACGATATCTAGCTTTTGAGGATCTTTTGGTCTACTTCACTTTGTCAGGCAGGTCCTATTTAAGTGATTTATTGATTGAGAACAGGTGTGGCAGTAATCAGGCCTGGGTGTGGCTAGAGAAATTGAACTCAGCTTTCCAAAGATGTGATAAATCACAGTTTATGTTTTAACAGGGGGGGCAATCACTTTTTCATACAGGGCCATATAGGTTTGGATTTTTTTTCCCCTTAATAATAAAAACCTTCATTTAAAAACTGCATTTTGTGTTTACTTGTGTTATCTTTGTCTAATATTTAAATTTGTTTGATGATCTTAAGTGTGACAAACATGCAAAAAAAAAAATAAATCAGGAAGGGGGCAAACACTTTTTCACACAACTGTATGTACCGTATAGATTTGATGGTATCAATTGTCTCATCTGGTGTTTAGTCTAAATACAGTGACATTTGACTTTTCTCAATCAGTGCAATATACAAAACACCCATAAATCACCAAATTATTGCAACTTTGCAATATTTAACCCTGCTGCTCTGCAGTCGAACTGGCCCAATTACCCACATTAGAGTCTTCTCACTGAGCGTGACCATGTCCTGAAGTTAACTCCGTCTATAGTACATAGACTTCCCTCTGACCTGCTGTGTTGGCATAAAGAGGAGCAATGTTTCTTCCTGTTAGCACTCACAATATCCAGATGGCATTGTCTTACACTGCTGTTTCATTTATTACAAGCAGTTACAGTATATTCGCCCTGTGTGTGCGTGTGTGGTTGTGGTTGTTAATGTATCTGCATTTCAAGCTTTACCTGTGTGTGTCTTGTTTGTATTATTTGTTTTTCATTTGATATCCATTCAATGTGTGTGTGTGTGTGTGTGTGTGTGTGTGTGTGTGTGTGTTTAGAGAGATTAATTGGAATTCAAACCCCCCCATACACCCCCAAACTCCAAACAATCCCCCCCATCACCCCCCTTAACCTAAATCCCATGTGCTGCGTGCTGAAGGAGGCTGTGTGCAGACATCAAGATGTGAGGAGAATTTAAACTTGCGTTTCTTCTCCCAGATTCTGACTCACTCTCTCTTACACAAGCTGTGTTTCAGTCTGTAACACACAAGCATGCACACGCACACACACCATTATAGTAATGAATGGCACTATTAAGAGAAGTCTGACCTCTTAAACTTTACTCTTTCTCTTTTCCTTTCTCCCTCTCTGTCTTTTCTTATCTCTTCATGTTGTAGCGAGCATCTAGTTTGGTCCATAAATGTCATGTTTTCCTTTCCTCTGCCTCACCTAATAAACCTCAGTCTTTTTCTGCTCTACAGTGGTTGTTACTTCCTTGAACAACTAGTTCAAAGGGTCACATTTATCCCTGCAGCTTTCAACAATATGTGCAACTGCAGCATCTTCAAGGTGACACATTACGAAAAAGGGCCACATACACGCTAAAGGTCCTGCCATGAACTTGTGTAATCCACATCTTCCTGTTTATAAACATATTTTCATCAACAGTAACTTCCTGGAAATCCCAATCCCCTGTCCCAGTCTAAAAACACCCCTCCATGCAATATCTGGCTCAGGGTAAATTTATTAAATGATGATTATTTTTGGCAACGCTACATTAACAATTAGGTTAAAAGTCCACTCCTGAGCCCCATCATTATTATCGCTTCATGTGAACCACAGTTGTTGGTGAGTAAGTGAATGAATGAGTAACAATATGACAGAGTTAGGGCTGGCAACTGGAGCGTTCCCCCACTGTCTCTACTACAACAAAATGGACTTAATCTCTATTTATAGACACAAGCACGGCAAGACGAGCTGACGGGTCATTAAAACTTAATCAGAGGCATGGCTTTCTGTCACCCACCGGCAGCACCGGGCAGAAGTCTGCTAACCAGAGTGTGTGACAGGATAATGCATGACAGATTGGTGGCAATAAAATGAAGAAAAACAGGAGCGAGGGACAAAGGGTAGAGGTGTAAAGAGGGGAAAATATAGGCAGGGGGAGATGGAGGGTGTAAGAGTGTAAGAGCAATGTGAGAATAGTAATCAGTCAACATGACAGAAATTGTTTTGTTTTTATTTTCCTCAGCGGCATGTTTTCACCTGAAACCAGCCTAACTAACTATGGGTTCTGCTGCACAGATGACCAATGGGCTCATTTTATACAGGAGAACAGTCTCTCCAGATCAGTCACACATCACTGTCACCACTGTTGCCACTGCTTTAAGGTTTTGTCAGGTTTAGGCACAAACTCTGCTTGGTGAGGTGGGGAACGATTGTTGTTTGAGTTAAGATGAATACTGTCTAAGGCAGGGGTCGGCAAGAAAGTTTGGCTTTGAGCCAATTTCTTCCTAACCCATTACATGGTGGTCAGAGCATAATCAAAGGCTAATTTAAGAAACTGATAAAAATGCAACTTAAATTTACTTTATTACTGTTCACATGTTGATTATAGTCTTAAGACCTGCAAACAGCAGAACACAACCCTGTGTTAAAGACAGTAAGGCTGCACATTAGGGCTGGATGGGTTCAGGCAATCATAGAATTGCTCTTTCTTTCCATCTATCTTTCCTCTCACTTGCTCTTTCTCTCTCTCTCTCTGTCTCTCACAACCCAACCGGTCGAGGCAGATGGTCGCCCACCCTGAGCCCGATTCTGCCTGAGGTTTCTGCCTCTTAAAGGAAGTTTTCCTTGCCACTGTCGCCAAGTGCTTGTTCTTGGTGGGAATTATTGGGTCTCTGTAAAAATACTATAACGAGAAGGTTTAGACCTCCTCTATTTGGAAAGTGCCTTGAGATAACTTCTGTTGTGATCTGGTGCTATATAAATAAAAATGGACTTGATTTGACAAAAGCAAGAGCTATGACTTGTTGTTTTCAGCATGACTGAATGTGCCATGAATTTTAAGGGCTGGGTAATGCAAGAAAAGAACATGTCCGACCACGTCCAAAGGCAAAAGTGTTACAGTTGCACCAAATGGCCACATTCACAGGGTGTGGGGAAAGCGTGCTATTGGAGAGGGAGGGTGTGGTGATAATGGCGCACATTTTCAAACAGCTTCTGGAAAGATTTGTGTTGCACTGTCAAAAAAAAAGGTGACACCCGTGATTCAGAAAAGTGTGCAAGTGTTCAGTCATCTGACAAGCACTCCTGACTCTACAGACACCTTAACGCTTTATAACCTATTTTTTTTACCCTTTTTCAATACTTATGGTTTTGCCTTTATACACCTCATTAAATAATGTTTACCACGCCAGTGTTTGGTATCTCTTTTTCCGCACAACATCATCTATATGCCTTGGCAAGTGTTGTTTCACATTAACATACTGTATCAACATACTGGACCCAAAAAGCACACAGAACACCTAAAATCTGATTTGGAAAATGTGAACATATAATGGTAAAATAGAGATAAACTCAAGCTATATATTTACCAGAAAAGGTAGCTGTTGCCATAGTTTTTTCTTTTAAGCTATGCCACTATTCAGTCATCTTACAGGCCTCACAGAGTGTGACGGCTTCCTAAATAGTGCAAAAAAAAAAAAGTACTACAGGTAAAAAATCAGACTATGTTTAGTGGTTCATTTTCTCCCACAAAAACTGTATCTTCAACTCCAAACCAAATCTTCCAAAAACTATCTCACTCTGTCCCTGTCTGTCTCTCTCCTGTTTCTCTCTCTCAGTTTGCCCCTCCCCCACCTCACTACATGTTCAGCCTGTAGAGCAGAGTCAGCAGATTCCAACAATTTTTTTCCCCATTTCTTCATATGACAAGAAATGACAAAAATATAATTGCGACATTTGCCCCATCCCTTTTGCATTCTTTTAAGCACACATACAAATGATATTTAGATCAAATTAAGTTTGTCTCATCTCCATTTTTACTTGATTTGTCAACATCAAACAAAAACTAGCAAATTGTTTCAAGCCAGAACTGTTGATGGAAGTTGACGCAGCGCTCAATGTGCATTTGTTTTTATGTTGCAATGTGGTGATGCAGCCACGTGAGTTGATCTTGCTGGCGTGATCAGTGTCTCCTGAGGGTTAAAGTGAGTAATTGATTTTTTATTCTTGTTGTTGATTTTGTATTCTTGTCAATTCAGTTGAATACGCTTTACCACATTAAAAAATTAGGCAAAATATACTTCTTACTTAATTTTTATATTTAAGCTGCTATGATCAATATTTAATTGGTGACTCTGAATTGCCCGTAGTTGGGCATTGGGAGTTGGGAGTGTGAATGGTGGCTTGTCTCTATACTGTATGTCAGCCCTGTGTTAAACCGGCATCCTGTCCAGGGTGTACTGGACTGGACAGGGTGTACCCGCGCCCAATGTCAGCTGGGATTAGCTCCAGCCCCCCCGTGACCCGATTTGGATATGCAGTATAGAAAATGGATGGATGGTAAATCAATATTTTTGTACTGACGGTGGATCATATACTACTTGTATGTGAGAGGAGTCGCTTGTCGTGATGAACCCACAAATGATTATCACCAATCATCTCTGCAGAGTTTTTTTAGCATCTTGTTGAATTTTGCACTGACATTAAACAGGTCGGCAGAAACATGACAAATGACATGAATCATAATGTTATTTTACTCAGTGTAAACATGATACAGCTTCAGTGAAGTGTTGGAAGAAGCTAATATATGATATTAATGACACTGTCAGACAGTGATTAAGGGAAAATTTGGGAGAAATTTGGATATTAAAAGGTTAATCACACAGCATACATATGTTGTGGGTCAGTCCTAACCTGGTGAACAGGTTGAGGCTGTAACTTTAAGAGCTGGTATCTATAAACCGATGTGATCTTAGTTCCTGCTACTGTGGTCAGCACAGTTTTACTAACTGCATCTACTTCACAGACACGATGAACTAGACAGTTTGCTACCAAAGGCATCACTGAAGCCTCTGTTTAGCTTTGAACTTTTAAGATTTCAGCTAATAATGAGAGCTGAACCGTATTTGTAAAGGTGAGGGACAGTATGGATGCATGGGGGCTGCTAGCTCTGCAGCCACCGCTCCACATTACACGGGAAGCGTTCAGGGTCACAGCTGCTCGGTAAGGAAATATTTTACTGCCTGCTCATAGATATGGGACACAGAGCGTTTATGTGCTCTATCAAAATGATGCAAGCAAGAGCAACTGCCTGTATTTTGTATTTATTGGGTTAACTTCATGTTACTTTACTTCCTATTCCCCTATTGTAGAGTGAGAGAATAAGAAGAACTAGACATGCTTTGGTGCCTCTTTGAATTCCATGCTGTGTGTGTGTGTGTGTGTGTGTGTGTGTGTGTGTGTGTGTGTGTGTGTGTGTGTGTGTGTGTGTGTGTGTGTGTGTGTGTGTGTGTGTGTGTGTGTGTGTGTGTGTGTGTGTGTGTGTGTGTGTGTGTGTGTGTGTGTTTGTCCCTCACCTTCTCTTTCTATGAGCATGTATCCTTTTGTGTAAGCGTGTGTGTTACGACAGATACAGATAGGAAGCCAGAGAGGGCCATCTGCCACACAGTGAGGGCTCGGAGGGTCAGTGACCCCGCACTGCTAAGAGTCAGATAAAGCCATGGCCCTGGTCTTACTGACAGGAAAAGGACAGAAGTCAGAGACTGTCTGTAGCCATCAGAACAAGGCGGAGGGTCTGGGCTTGGATAAGTCGGTGCTGCCTGTGTGTGATCTCTGCTTGTTTGTGTCTCGGAGGTGACGACTCAGCTTGTTGTCCTGCTTTTTTTGTGCAAATTTAGATTTTATGCCAGCTTGTAAAAATTCAGTTCATCTTCCAGTCGACTCACACACAGTAGGCGAGCGTCCATCTCTTCCTCTCTGTGTGCAGTTCATGACCATATGGCACAGTGTTGCATCAAGGGGACGCCCCTGAACTCAATGCACAGATACTGCATGTGTTGCATTTTCTTGTGAAAATCATAATATTTGTCATTTTTAATTTTTTTGTCACTTGTAAAGTGATGTTTATGTAAGAAAGGTTCATATGGCTCATAATATACCTTACTGGATGTCAAATCCCCCACAGTAGAGCATCTGTCTAGTGCTTCATAGTGGGAATGTTTTGCCCTTTGACCTCTTTTCTCAGTGTGGTGTATTTTTTTAATTCACCACTTCTCATTTACATGCAAACCCAGACCTGCAGATAAAAAAACAGAAATAGTTCTGCACGTCACACGTACACACATATGCATATATACGTGGTCAGATAGTCCACTGAATATGACCACAATCTATCACAACAGCCTGTCTCTCAGCATTGGAAACCCAGTTGCAGGAAGCAGAGTGGCTGTGAGCTCTCTCACTTACAAAACCACCCAAATGTGTGTATGTGTGTCTGTACAAAGTGCATGACGCCTCAGTCTCTATCTGGCAAAGAGCAGAACAGGAAGCAGCGAGGTGGGGCTCAGTGTATGCCGTTCTCTCTTCCTCTCCTCCGCCTCGTTCACTCGCTCCGGATTTAGACTGGCTTTTGATTCCTGGCGGGAAGGACATCCTGGATTTTGAGGAGGCAGGAATAGCACTTGGTGTTGCCTGATTGGTACTGCTGTCAGTGCTGGGTGTGTGTGATAGTGTGTGTGTGTGACAGGGGACAGAGTGGAGGGAGGGGGTCCGGGAGTGAAGCCAGAGGGAGGCCAAACATGGCCAGTGAGGACGTACTGGAGGACCTGCCAGGGGATCAACCACTTGATTCCCCGGTATCCACTGAGCCGAATGACACAGAGTCTTTGGTAGGCAACTGTAGTCAGAGCAGGCCTCAATATGGCCGCCTTTTTTCTTTCCATCATTTACTATGGCCCTTCTCTTTTCTGTCGGCTTCCTCGTTCGCTTCCTGTAAAAACATCTCCTAACCGACAACGAATCACTTGTGAATTTTCATTCCTGTGTGCTGTTGTGATTTTGCCCCACTGTGTGAGCTGTCTTATACCTCGCTCCAGAGGTTCTTTGTTGCAAAACACCAGGGATTAAGTTGTATTGTGTTGAACAGGAGTGCGTCACGGTACAAACTCTCCCTTCCTGTCGTTCGTGGTATGCTACTGCCTCTGCTCTCTCTTCTGCCTTGAATGGCTGTGGCCTCTGCTGCTGCTCACACTGAGAAACCTCAATCATCAATCACATGTGTCTATATGTATACATGTGTCTATATATATTTATATGTGTGTGTGTGTGTGTGTGTGTGTGTGTGTGTGTGTGTGTGTGTACATGTTCATGTCGCTGTCAGCAGTGTCAGTATCTGTTTACATCTTTAAAAAGATGATAGATGTTGTGTTGAGTTTTCACATAAAAATAACTTATCTGCAGTGTTATTCCTCTTTATGACCTTGTTCTAGCACCAGTTTGACAAACATGTTCAATTACATTGCTTCAGAGTTGTGCAATGACATAACATTGCACTAAAGCAGCAGTTGCAATCCTGCAAGCACTGGGCCTTTTTCCATGTGGTTTGGTTGGCTGCTCAGGCCGTGCCTGACTGTTGTACTGTATTGTGCTGCAGATGGATTATGGCTTTAATGAGAGCAGAGCTGTAGCCCCAGCCTGCATGTAGCTGGATGGACACAGAGACCTAAGAAGTTGTAATCAGATCTGCTAAGCTGGATGGCTGGCTGCATGGTGCAGTGAAAGGCCCTGAGCACCCCGTCATTATACTCTGTCAGAGGGAAGGGAACAGTCCTCACTGTCCGAGTGTGTGTGTGTGTGTGTGTGTGTGTGTGTGTGTGTGTGTCTCATCTGATGAAAGCTAATGTCCTAAAATTAAATGAATGAGTGACACCAGGCTTCCAAGCCCTTTTCAATAAGTTCATGAAAAACATATGTGGTTCTCTGTATATGGAAAAATATACAGGCCGTGGACACATTAACATGAACAGCTGTTAAATGCAGCTGCTCTGCGAGATACAGGATATTCTTTTGTAAACCTTGTAACGTTCCGTTGAGAGGTATTGACTGTAGAGACCTGTGGTGGTGCTGCTGGTGTTCACATCATTTTGTCCCCTGTCTGGTTGAGCATTGACATCAGGAAACTGTCACTGCTAAGAGCTATTTTTAATATTATTTATTATATCAGATGTAATTATATGATAAGATATAAGATATAATTAATGATTCACAGTATAAAGTAGAAAGAGGCAAGAAACAAAGGCATGATAAACAACAAGGAATCAAGCTGTGGGTGTTGAAGTTATGTGATATGTGCCTTAACCACTAGGTTGCAAATGCCCAGAAAGTTGCATTTTAAATACAAATTGAAACTAAAATCCTCCCCACTTTCTGTGTAAGAAAATATAAAAGATAGCCACACTGCAAGTATTGTGTATATTATTTCACAGCAGAATAAAACCATTTTAGGATCTATTTGTGTAAGCAGGCGTCTACCTTCAAGCTTTTGGGTGGGGGTCAGAGGTTGCTGAGAGACGAGCTGTCAACTTAAATGGTGGACTAGTGACTGGAGCATGTCATAGGTCTTCATAGCCAACAAACTGGATTGCTGACATAACGCTGGTTTTGCCGTTACAGATGTATTACACTTGTAAAGTGGAAGCTAGTTAGCTTAACTCACTAAAGTTAGCGCTGATTCCCTTTAGATTTACCTTTGTTTATAATATATCAACACCTGCTGAGTCATAGGCATCTCCCACACAGTGTTGCTTTTCCCCCCACATTATATAAAGGAGGGGGTCTAGCTAGCGTTAGCTGTGTCAGTTTTATGGCACCAGTTGTGATGATGACAAAGGACAAAACTGCCAAAACTCACAGCATTGACTAATTCTCTGACCTCAGCCATTTGTACGTTACTGTGTGATTAAAATCACCACCCGGGGTAATGTATTGAATCACAGAGAAAGGCAGGGCGTGCTGAAATCACAGATGGAGCTTACAGCTGAAACAACAGCCTACAAAACTAACAATGTAACCTTGGAAAAGAAAAATAAGCGGGGTGTTACAAATAAAATTTTTTACTTTTTTGTAATTACAATATAAAATAAAAGAGTAGATTGTTTGAATACTCTCTTCATATTCTTTCATCTTCACCTCTGTTAATGGAAGCATTTCTTAGCTGTATTTGCTGTTCACTTTAAACTGTAGTTGGTCTTTTAAGACAGAAATCACTACACAATTTATAGATAAAAAGAGGGTTTTTTTTAGGATGAAAATTACACTGCATGCAACACCAGTTAAACAAGTTTGCAGGATTATTTTTGCACATCGGTGTTACATTTTTGTATCACAGATGTTACATATACAGTCTTCATGTGTACGTTTCCTTGTGACCCATCCAGAAGCAGACGAGACCCTGATTGATTTTAGTCTGTATTAATGCTGTTCTAATCTGCTGTAATCTGATTAGTGTTGATCAGTAGGAGAGCTGATGTGAGCACTCAGCTCTTTACACACTTAAGCGCTGCCTCTGCTGTGATGCTGCCTCACAGTCTGAGCTTGGCAGGTTTCACATGTTGTCGGTTCGCTCTCAGAGTTACTGTTTTCCTCTCCTCTCATCCCACAGTGCTTTACTTGTCAGACCTGTGCAGGTTAACTGTTACCAGTTTTGTCTGTCGTAACATAAGCCCAGCAGCTCTCAGCTGGAGACGTCTCCCTTTGAATCAGTTTCCCTTCAACTCAAATTGAAAAATCCCCCTTATACACACTGGGCTAAATGTAGTTTAACTTTCTTTTTCATATTTGCACTATTTTTTTTCATACACAACATCTCCTTTGACGTCTTCTCATATATTTCCACCATCTCTTCCTTTTGTGGCCTCTCCTTAACCATCTCACCCCCCTCCTTTTCCCCTTCTTCAGAGTGATCCAGGTGGGCTGTCGGTGCTCCAGCAGCTCGGTCTGGACCAAAACTCTGACTTCTCAGACTCCAGCGTGCAGCAGCGCCTGGATGAACATCGTGAGAGAATCCGCAGGGAGATCCGCAAGGAGCTGAAGATCAAGGAGGGTGCAGAGAACCTGCGCAGGGCCACCACCGACAAGAGGAATGCCCAGCAGGTGGACTCACAGCTCCGCAGCTCCAAGCGCAAGCTGGAGTCTCTCCATGCTCAGCTGCAGGAGCTGGATGCACACATTGTGGTCAAAGGCCCTGATGACAACAAAGGTAGAGTATCCATGGAGAAGTGGTTTACAAGCTACTGTGCCACTGTGTGATGTAGCAGTTGTTCTCTTTGAAGCAGTAAGGACATATTTATAACACCATCATCTATTCATAGTTTACACCAAAAGATCAAACCAGTGGTTTTGCATGTTTTATCTCATCAATACACATCACACGCACTTTTTACATCAGTGATGACCAATTTCCAGAGTATGCATGACAGACATTGGTTTTAAGTTCTTTGGAAAGACGCCTGTAGGCTGAAAACGTGCTTTAGATGAGTAATAAATCCCAGTGAACCTACAGTCACATTAACATATTTTGGCAATGCAGTTACCAGCAAGGACTGTCTTGAAATTCTGTTGTTTACCCTGTTCACCATCTTGGCTTAGCTTGTTAGCCTGCTATCATTTGCTAATTGGTACAAAATATAAGGTCAAGCTTAGGGTGATTTGCAGGAATTCAGTCATAAACCAAAGTACTGACCACAAATGCAATCAAATTAAAATTTTAACCTGATGATGACGCTAGATGAAAAGTCAGGGGATCATAAAGTTGTTTCATGTGAAACCACAAATGCCACCCTTAAGTCAAATAATCACCAAAATGCAGAGAGCAAAACTAAAAACAGATGCTGTTTGCTGAGATGTTGCCGATCTCAAGCAAGGGATTTTTTCACCATACTGTCTGATTGAAACCTACACATTCCTTAAGGACAGGTAGTCAAACTTCAAAGCCTATTGTGTATATATCAGTAGAAAAAATAGCAGTGAGTAACAAAACATGTAAAATCACTGGTCTTTAGCTTTGTGTTCTACCAGAGGACAAGAATGATTTGTTAAAAACTACAACAACAGTAACAATAGTGTTCCCATGACTCCCATGACTCCTCTTGCCCAGATACCCCAAGCTCTCCAGGGTCGGTTAGTCGGACGTCTGCCAATCAGCATCGCATCGCAGCTTTGGAGCGGCAGCTAAACATTGAGCTGAAGGTCAAACAGGGAGCAGAAAACATGATTCCAATCTATGTCAATGGAGGTAGCAAGGTACTCAAGCGTTAGCTGTAACTCGTATTTACTGCACTGGCAATGCTCCTTTGCTCTCTCCCTGATCTCCTTCTGTTTTTATATCTCTACACAGGACAAGAAGCTCCTCCAGTCAGCTCAGCAGATGCTGCAGGACAGCAAGACGAAGATCGACATCATCCGCATGCAGATCCGAAAGGCCATGCAGGCCACGGAGCAGTCTGAGGAGAACCAAAGTACCCATCATCCCTTTGTGTTTAGGCTCTTCCTCTCAATACCTCTTTCATCCCACCTGCCACTCTTTCAGCTTATAAACACTGCATATTTTATGATGCGGGTGGATCAATTCTTGCTTTAGAACGTAACAGTCTTCCAGTCACACACACATTGTCCATTACAGCCCTCTCACTCTCCCAGGTTAGAGCCTTATTGATGTTCCTGCATCCCCTTGATGTTGCCCAACAACTAAAAGCCATGCCTCATTTAACAGAGCTTAGAGAGGGAGCAGGTCAGATGCGGGGAGTCAGGAAGGGAGTGAGACTGAAAGGACTGAGTCAGAGATGACGACAGAGTGAAGTGGAGGGAAGGAAGGAGTCAGAGATGAAAGGCAGAATAAGCAGGCAGGGAAAATAAAGCTCAGACCAGCAGAAAGAGCAGCAGAGATCCTGGAAAGCACAACAAGCTGACTGATTTAATAAGAGTCTGTTTTTTCTCCATCCTCCTTAATTTTTCTCCACAAGCTCTCTCTTCAGCTCTGTGCATTAAAGCTGCTACAATGAGTGTTTTTATATGAACAGCAGGTAGCTGCTCTAACAGAAAAATAGCTCTAAACGCCCTCTGTACACTACCTGCTTTGCACCAAATGTCAGACAAAGTCAGGGACTACCTGATGAACATAGTGGAGCATTTTGCAGTCAAACAGCCAGACCTTTCCCTCAGGAGCTGGTGGAGACCAAAAACAGAGCTGAAAGAGAGTGAATGCTGGACTTACATCATCTGTCAGGTGGCCAGCAACATGTCTTCTAATGGATGCTAATGTTGCTTCCTAACTGCTGGATGTGTAAATAGACAGGTGTTCACCACAACGATTTCAAAGAGTGAAGATAAAATGTTGGTATTTTGTTGTTTTCAGCTTATTCTGCTGCCTCCAAGTGGCCAAAAAACAGTTATAACGGGTCTAAGAATTAATATTTGAGCCAATGGCTGTTCTTGTAAAACATTCTCCTATACAAACACCAAAAAGTTAACTTCAATGTAGATCACTATGTGTCAGTGGAGCAACAACAGCTTCTTTGTATTCTACCCAATAATTTGTTTTCCTAATAAAAACAATGTGATATCAAAGTGGTGGCAGAAATTAAAGTTATGAATACCTAATAATTAATTTATATCATATTTTTCACCTGTACACTGGAGTACAAACCCCACTGTATCTTCTGTGTGTTGCTGTTGTTCGTGTGTTATGTACTAAAACTGAGACTCTGCACCAGGTAAACCAGACCTGTGTGGGGTGGAGCTACGTGTGGAGGAGCTGTGGCATCACTACCGCGTGGAGCATGCCATGGCCGAAGGAGCCAAGAACATGCTGCGACTGCTGGGTGCAGGAAAGGTCCAAGACAAGAAGGCCATGGCTGAGGTCAGAGAACAGAGGGGAGATTACATAGGGTTTCCACCAGTACTTGAAGTCCTTGAAAGTTTGTGAATTTAAGGAAAAAATTCAAGGCCTTGTCATTTTTTTGAAAATAGACACAAATAGATTGGTCATTGACAGTGTTTGAATTTATATATTCTGTGCAAAAACAGAGAGTGAAGTTTTTTATATATTTTTTTTCCCTTAACATTAGTAAATTGTCTTTGTGCTGCTGTCTGCATGTGTGCAAGAAACCACAGAGTCCGCTTTGTATCTGAGCTTCTGTATAAATTCTCAGTGCAGTACTATGCAGTGTTGGATCCTTGAATTTAAGGGATTTGGGCCTGGACAGTCTTTAAAAGTACTTGAATTTGATGTTTGAGAAGGTGTGGAAATCCTGATAATAGGTTCAGCCCGCTCTTCCAATGTAGCATCAGTTATCCTCTGAAAAATGCTAATAAAATGTTGACACACATTTTTATAATGATTTCACAGTTTTGTGTATCTTAACCTTTTACACTTAACTGTAACGTCATAAACATTATACATAACTGATACAAGACGGATACCACTGTCATATCTGTATGGGAAATATGAAGCTACAGCCAGGAACCTGTTGTCTTGACAAGACTGGACACAGTAAAATATCAAGTCTGGCTCCAAAGGTGACATGATCTGACAGAGGTGTAACGAGTAGGTACAGATAAGTCAATTTTTGACCTTTTATGCTAAGCTAAGTTAAACAACTGCTGAGTGTAGCTTTATATTTATTATACAGACATGAGAATGGTATTAGTATTCACATCTAACTCTAAGCTGAAATGTTCAATATCAACATTTCAACAATAATCAATACAGAAACAATCATCTTGGGTCAACTCTTCAAGCTATTTTTTGATTAGCTCTGCGGGTAAAATAAAAATTCTTCTCAGTCTGCACGTGTGTGTGTGTGTGTGTGTGTGTGTGTGTGTGTGTGTGTGTGTGTGTGTGTAATTATACTATCTAGTTTTTATTGCATAGAAGCACATTTGAATTGTGTGCCTGTATTGTCCTTTTTACTAGTAGAACTGCTGCTGCAACAACCTAATTTCCCTGAGATCAGTGCATTTTTATGTCTAAGATGGAAAACTATTCTTATTCTTCTCTTTGTGCTCTGCAGGCTCAGTGCGGTCTGAGCGAGTCGTCCCAGCGTCTGGACCTGCTAAGGTGCTCTCTGGAGCAGAGGCTGCTGGAGCTCCCCGAAGATCACCCCAAGGCTTGTCTCATCAAGGAGGAGCTGGTGCTGGCATCATCCTCGGCTTTTAGCTCCCGTCACAGCACCCCCTATGTTCACAACCAGTACAGCACCCTGAGCAAACCATCGCCCCTCACAGGTAGACACGGACGCCACATATACACATCTCCATTTTGACCTTAGTCAGTTTTGATGTTGAACTTGACTTGCATTCTCTTTCCAGGTACTCTTCAGGTGCGTCTTTTGGGCTGCGTCGGGCTGCTGGACATCATCCCAGGACGGAGCAGAGGGACCCCAGTGGTTCTTCCCTCTCACTCTCTGGGAGATGGACGCTCTTCCTTCAAACTGAGCGGCCTCTACAGCCGCAGCACCAGCAGCATGAGCCTTAAGATCCCCAGCAAGACCGATGAGCTCTCCTGTGAGTGTTTCTTTTCATCAGATATACTACATTTGTTGTTCACAGTTTATGACATGTATCATAATGTGGACCACCCAGCTGTTAACAGGTTACAACAAATCTGTTTTATCTTTTATCTCATTTAAACAGATTATTTCACTTAACATTAACTTTCAACTATAAAAAAGCAGATTTCTGTCAACATCAACAAAGTATTGTCGCTGTAGATTAACCTGCTCAGTGTTGTTACTGCCTTTGTGTGTGTTTTACAGCGGAGGTGAGCGCAGTGCTGAAGCTGGAGAACACAGTGGTGGGTCAGACAGTTTGGAGAACAGTTGGAGAGCAGGCCTGGGACCAGACCTTCACTGTAGAACTGGAGAGGGTAAGATACAGTAGACGAGCAGTGTGTTACATGTCATGCGTCACTCACAGAGAGAGTGTGATTCAACCTAAACTCCAGTGTTTTTGTGTTATTTTAGAGATTTAAAGATGCTTTGTTATTGTTTTGGGTTTTCACCAATTTTCATAGAAAAATGCCTGAATTATTTAAAAGCAGGAGACAGGTTTTTTTTATCAGCACTTCTGTCCCCACAAATTCAAAAGACACTGGTCACCATGCTTTAGAGTAAAAGATCTTGTAATGAGCGCTGATTTGTTGTGAGAGAGTAGAAAAATGGAGAGAAAATTGAAATGAGCTGCTGATTATGCATCAAGTCCATGTAAATAAGTAAATATACAAGAAATGTTACTCCTAACTTTTTAAAGATAAAAGCAGACAATAACAAGAAGAGCCAGAAGAGTGTCTAGCTTGGATTCTGTGTCTTTAATTGTAATCCTGAAACAGAACCACAGACTTACAAATCTAAAAATTTGAAGCTGGACCAATGGGTGAATCTTCATGTCACATTCCTGGTGTGTTTGGTGTGATTAGTCCAGAGAGATGGAGATAGCGGTGTATTGGAGAGATTATCGCTCCCTGTGCGCTCTGAAGTACCTGAAGCTGGAAGAGTTCCTGGACAACCAAAGACACCGAGTCCAGCTGGAGTTGGAGCCACAGGGGCTGCTGCTGGCTGAGGTACAGGACACACACAACAACACACACACACACACACACACACGGGACATATAAACCAACACAAGCTGCATCATCATCTTATCATGTGTTGTTTGATAGAAACAAGAATCAGAAATATTCTCAGCTTGTCGCCTGTATTTGAAAGCAGTCGTGCTGACATCCACAGATTCTACAAAGACACAGTGTTTGGTAGTAGCAGTAGTTTCACATGTTGTTTTTGTTTCAGGTGACCTTCTTCAATCCAGTAATAGAGAGAGGCCGGCGACTCCAGAGGCAGAAGAAAGTGTTCTCTAAACAGCACGGTATGTTCACGTGGACACACTCAGCCACTAAAGTACAGCCTGTGTCATAAAGGACTGAACATGTCAAAAACTAAATTCTGAGAGTCAGTTGATGTTGTTTTTAATTCACTGGTGAAAATGTTTCCAGGGCTCTAAGTGTCCTACAGTCAGTCAGTTCAGATGATAAATTTGAGAAATGTAACTTTGAAAGGTATTGAAAGTTAATGTACTGCCTTCAAAAATTAGTGGCATTTTATATAAAATGACATTAATGAGTTTTAACTTTAAAGTGGGATAATTTAATGCAAGTTGGGTATCACTAGGCTTTCACATAATGGTAGGTGCTCAGTGGGAAAGGAGCAACACTTCAGATCAATGTGTGTGTAAATGTGTGGCAGTATCTCAGGTGCTTGTGTGGATCACCCATCAACCTTAGGGTTGGTGGTTCAGTTCCAGCCTCCTTCTGTCCACTTGTCAACGTGTCCTTTAGCAAGGCACTGAAACCCAAATTGCTTCTGCCATTACAGAATGAATGTCCTATAAAAAGATATTAGTCTAATATAAATGTATTATTATTATACTGCCTACTCATTTTGCACCTGACAGCTAACCAGGTTGCACAGTTCTCTAAGGACATTTACTGTATTTACTGACAACTCTAACGGCTCTGTCAGTGCATCAATCAGGATTAATTCATGAGTCCACATGAAGTAAAGAGAGTCGAGGTGTGTGTCAGGACGGCTGACCACGTCCTGCATCTTTGTAAGAAACATAGGCAATAAATATCAGCACATTTCATTTTACATAATTTATATGTTAAAAAGTTATTGTGAATTTTCCTGAAACAGTAGTGAGGTCAGTATTCAGTTTTAACTCATACATACACAGCGCTGTTCATATATAGCATATATAACATATTTTTCTTCCACTGTTTTAACTAATGCAGAAAAACTATAAGCAGCTAAATGTGGATCTTAATCTCTAGTAATCTCGCTGTAGCATTAACTTAGTTTAAAATAAACTGGAATAGTAGTTGTGACACAATTTAAGGATTTCGTTGTAGTTGTAGCTTTATCAGTAACAGACCCTTTTTGTACACATACAGATATGTTTGACCTCATCAGATGTGTTTTTATAAAACTGTCATAGCTCATACGAGTTATATTGTTTTCCACTGTCTTAATGTTTTAACTTAATGTAGTTTATTTAGCTGTTGGTACTTTTCCCATTGATAAACAATGAAATGCAGATAACCGAGAAAAACATCCATTTTATTGTTTGTCGCCTAGCAACAATGTTTGCATAATTAAGAGTAATTAACACTTGAAAGCTAAGCATTTCAGAATGTGTGTATACAACAACAACAACAACAACAACAACAACAACAACAAATATGTTGTTGTTGTTGTCTTTTCGTTGATCCCGTGAGTTTCCACAGTGGATCAACATCCACAGATTTGATTTGGCATAAGTTTTACACCGGATGTCCTTCATAAATCAGCTAGGGTTTGATGGAGCCAGGAATCGAACCTGACAATTATGGAAGTAATAGCACCATTAAAATAAAGTTATTTAAAATATAATATGGTGATCTGCTGGACAGTCACCGTCCGTATGGGACACTGTAAGAAGTAAAGCAAGCGCACCCGAATTGAGGGAACACCGATTTAATTGGTGAACATCGTACAGGGTCTTTTCACAAACTTCTGAGAGCGAGAGCAGAAATCTGAGAGCAGAAGTTTCACAAGTGCACAGAAGCCGGCTGAGTGTGAGGACAAGGACACAAACTGAATCACAACAACAGTCTGAGAGCAGACAAACAGGTTTGAGCAGGAGCAGAGTAAATTTGGCCGTTTGAGACGGAGAGTGCAGGGTTTTGAGGGAAAGCATTAGAAAATCTGGACATGAAGTGGAGAAGAAATAATGCTCTCAAAACCACGCTCCTGAATAAAGATAGGAGAGAAACTACTGACTTTGATAATTGAACAACCTAAACAGTGTGGTTTACTCTTTCTGCGTGCCATGCTTAATGCCTGCAACACAGCAGTACTAGCCAAAGTGGTAGAGAAGCGCTGCTGCAGATAAAGTGTTAATGGCTTCTGGTACTCTCTGGAACTGGGATTATAAACATTCACAGGAAATGCAAACCCAGGTCATGCAACAGCTTAGTTGTCTCACATCATCAGAGCTACAGATGGCCTTCATCAGGTGCTGGAGTTTGCATGAATGGATACATATTGACTACACTTTGACAGTTTCTCTATACAGACAGAAATGAGTCGTCCCTGTATTAATGACCTTTCATTGATCCAGTTATGTTCCACTGTGTGTGTTTCAGGTAAAGCCTTCCTGCGTGCTCGTCAGATGAACGTGGACATTGCTACCTGGGTCCGCCTGCTGAGGAACGCCATCCCCAGTGGAAGCAACACACCTGCCTACACACCCAGTTTCACAAGCAGCACACTCACACACAGCACAGGGTATGTGTTAACACAAAATAACTTCAGAGTGCAAACATTTTTTATTAATTTGAAGCACATTTTGGTATTAAAATCACATATTCAGGCATCATTTTCTGGTAAAATATTATTTGTTGCCTATAGCTGGAACTTTTAGATCCACAGCAAGATTTGTTTTCATGCACCCTATTTTCCTTTTTTCACACATTGATCCTTTTTCTCCACAGCGTTGATTGATTTTCACTTTCAGCAAAGGGCTTTTATTTGTACCTCTGCAACACAAAATCTGATTTTTTCTTAGTTTTGTGTTTGTTTGCGTTGCAGAGAAATCTCAGTGGAGAAGTTGAATCTGGACAGCGGCTCTCCTCCCAAGCCTGAGATCAGGAGAGATGTGGTGGATGCACCCGCTCCCTTGGTGAGTGACGGGAAGAGAGGGAAGAAGGCCAAAGAGGAAGGGAAGCAGACAGAGGATTTTCAGACAGGGCAAAGATGGGAATATTTACACTATCATGTTACTACTTTGCTCAGTTCCTACCTGCAGCCTTTGGCTTGGAAACAGTGCTCTAGTCATAGGCCACTGCTCTGTGAGCTGCAGTGAAATCTAAGACAGGGGCCTGACAGGAGAGAGAAAGGAGAGGATGAATAATTAGAGAAAAAGAGGACTGAAAACTCAGGGAGACAGATTTAATGAGACGTAATTGGATGGAGGGGAGATTTAATTTGATCAAGGCCAAATCCGCGTTAGTTTCCCAGTGTGAAGAACAGAATCTGCAGCAGGCGATAATGTGGCAGAGAGGAATGGAGGGCTGATCAAACAGGAAGTACTTTTGAGAGAGAGAGAGAGGGGAGGAAATCAAGAGACAGGTGAAACTGACAGAGAAATGGCGGATAAAGGAAAAGAAAAAAACAGAAAGAAAGAAAAAAGGAACAGACACTCTGTAGAAAACAAGGCAACTTGGAAGAAAGATTTTTTTTTTCTACAGGAAAAAAACATAGCTCATTGTGCCTACCGGTTTGATGTCAGAAGTAACTTCAGAAAAGGGTTATAATATTCCTACCATACTAATTACCAACATGCCATTCTCATAATACATTGACCGTTTGTTTCTTGCACATTCGTACTCCTCTGAAATCACATCTCCTATCAAAATGATTCTCATTTTAAACAACTTTGTGGTACATGCAGGTAGAAATTAGTTTTTGACCTCACCCATTATTTGTACAGTTTTAAGAGTCTTTAATATTAACATTTAAAAAGTGGGTTCATTGGTTTTTGATGCATAGTTAAATATTTGGATTTATTTTATATGTGGTTTCTTTTACCCCTCTGTACTCACACAGTAAGTAAAGTAAGGAGGAACAAGTGGGCAGCACTAACTCTATTAGTTTACAGTTTACAGTAGATTTTGACATCTGTACTTCAACATGATGATTTCCAGTATAATTTATCATCTATTATTGTTCTTATTTGATTTCACTATTCCTAATTCAGCATCACTTACAAATTTGTTTTGTAAATTTGTGACATACTCACCAAATTGAGAGAAAGTCTGTTAATATTTAGTTTCCTTTTACACCACATAACAAAAGCTGTTTCAAATTCTCACCACAAAACTTTGGAAACCTTACACATGTATTTTATGTACAAAATAATGAGCTCAACACCGAGTCTAAGTTATGAATTTATATTATAATAATTTGATAATGATCACTTTGAATTAAATGTGTATATATAATATTTTATAATAACTGGAAGAAAGACAAACTGAGACAAACTCACATCCCTTTTTTTTTTTTAATTACATTATGAGTTATTACATTTACATGCTGTGCCTTGTGCAACATGCTTTGGCAATGCAGTGCTTCATTATAGTCATGCCAATAAAGCAAATCTGAATTTTAGAGACCGGAGACACGGACAGACACAGAATTAGACCAGCACAGAGGGTCGGAGGGTGAGAGGGCCTGTGGCAGATGGTGTGTTCAACGGGGTTGAAGTATTATGGGATTAATTACTCTGATGTTTTTTAGAGAACTAATTAGTAGTGAGGAAGGAGTGGAGAGAACAGGAAGAGGGGAGGAGCGAGGCTGTTGGCCAGCAGGGGATCTGGCAGCCGGACATGATGAGCTTCAATAACTGTCTGTTTGTCTGCTTTTACTGAAGGTCGTTACAGATGTTAGCAATTATTCTATCCCCATCTCTCCCTCTTTTTCTGTCACTCCCTTATTGGCATTTTCCGTCCATTTCACTGGTGTTCTCACTTTCCTTTCCTTCTCCTTCCTCTTCGTCTCTGTGGTGTTTCACAGGAACAGACGCCGGTCATTGAGCCCCCGATCACAGCGGGTGTTCACCCTGTTCACGAACAGCCAACCAGATCGCTGTCTACCAACTCTTTACGCAGGTGCAGTAACGCACAAGGACCTCTCTCTCTCTCTCTCTCTCTCTCTCTCACTCACACACACACACACACACACACACACACACACACACACACACATAAAAACCACACCTGAGCATATCTTTTTGCAATATGGCCAACACAGCTTGACACCAGAAACACACCCCCACACACAATCTGGTGCTGTGTTGTAACATCTTTTTTTAACACCAGATAGTGAAGCCAAGTCATCATTATTATGGACTAGAGCATATGTCAACAAATATTTGGCGGAACACAGAATAAACACTGCATTTATGCTATGGACGTTTGGTATAAAGGATGCATGTTCTTCTTGTGCTGTTTAGTATATGAGTTTGAATATGGCATCATGTTATGTTTTGCTGCATGCACTGTCTGTAATCCGCCTATAATCTTTATCTCAGACCCAGCAGAGGCCCTCTTTGCCTGCAGGACTTCAAGCTGATAGCAGTACTGGGCAGGGGCCACTTTGGAAAGGTACACATCCTTCGTTTTTCCTTACAAGATCAACAAAACCCTAACACTGCTAATTTACACGGCATGTCTGCCCCTTCACAAAGTCATAAAACTGTCTTCAATGTATTTCATGCAATGAGAATCAATATTTCTTTGAACAACAGATCAAATGAATCATGTGAATAGAGTGGCTCGTAGTGATGAATTAACACTGCACTGTGCAGTTCCCTTCAGTATAATACAGGGTTTTAGTGTCTTGCAGCTGCAAATTTTGTTTTAATTCACTCTCTCAGCTCTCTTCAGGATTCCCTCCAGCAGCAGCTGTTGTTATTGAAAAATCTCTGATAAACCCACAGTACACTACCTCCTCAGCACCAAACAGAAGATAGATGCTGTTGGCTACTAGCTGGTGAATACAGTGGAGCGTTTGACAGCTAAAGAGGCAGATGTTGCACTCAGGAACTGGTGGAGACCAAAAACGAGCTGAAAAGACAGTGAACATTGGACTTAAATTCACCTGATGGCCAGAAACACACCTGCAAATAAATTTTAATGTTGCTCCCTGTTTGCTGGATGTGCTGCTGGCAAGTGGCCAAATACTTAATTAATGCAAGTTTAAATTTAATCTCCTGGAAATGACTTTGTTATAGTTACATATCATTGCACCATTTCACACTGTTGAACATTACCTGCCTGCATCATACAGTATAACACCAACTGTGACAATCCACAGTGACCAGAGTTCAGTTCCTTTTGCTTGGACACCAGACCAGGTGGAAACATGCTACTGAAATGCCATCTCATCCTTATTATTTAAACATGATGATATTTTATGATTTTATTAACTAATTCCATAAAAACATGAAAACCAGTGAACTGATCTAATTCTAACAAGTATTGTCTTGGTATATATCTTATTTCTCTGTGCCAGCTCCATTGTTGTCCAGAAACTATTAACAACACATCAACAAGCCACACTGTTGTATGTTCTGTCAGCCACCTTTCGAAAAAAATAGTGCTTCACAACAAAATTACAATAAACAAATACAATAAATAATAAAATACAATAAAATGAAAAGAATAAGATACAAAAATTAATAATAAAATAAACAAGAACTTTATGTAAAATCAGGGTATACTTTCTGATAAAAGTATGTTCTTAGGAGAGATTTAAAAGAAGACACTGACTCAGACAGTCTTATCTCCTTGGGCAGCTCATTCCAGAGTCTCGGGGCCTTGATGGCAAAGGCTCTGTCACCTTAAGTTTTTTTATCCTAGACTCTGGAACTGACAGAAAAAATGTGCTATTTATTCTTGTTTGAGTAATGTTTGCTAAAAACTACAATGCCCAGGTGTTTTAGAAAACTTAGAAAATTAAAAATTGAACTAAATATTTGTCACTTGTTTTTAAAGGAATGTGTCACAGACAGGCGAGAGATGGAGTAATGCATTGTTGGTTCTGGTCTTTTCATTTGGTTTATTGACAATAACAAGAAAATATAATTTCTCCAGCCTTACCCATTAAACATTTCCTCATTGTCATCCATTTGCATTTTATTATTCTAAATCATGAAGTGATTAATGAAGCTTTCACTGGACTCCTCAGGTGCTGCTGTCAGAGTACAAAATGTCAGGCAGCCTTTACGCCATCAAAGCCCTAAAGAAGGGAGACATTGTCGCGCGAGATGAAGTGGAAAGGTAACTGTATTTTACAACACAGCACATAGTGACCTCAACCAAAGTCTCTGCTGCACAATACGAGTCCATTCACCTCATAAATACACCTTGTACTGTACAGTAATTACTGTCTCATTCACAACCCCTACCCCTCCTCTGTCTGTCTCCAGTCTGATGTGTGAGAAGCGGATCTTTGAGACCGTCAACGGCTCCCACCACCCCTTCCTGGTCAACCTGTTTGCATGTTTCCAGACACCAGAACATGTGTGTTTTGTCATGGAGTACACAGCAGGAGGAGACCTCATGATGCACATACATGCTGACGTCTTTTCTGAGCCACGTGCTGTGTGAGTTCTGCTGTGTGTGTGTGACATGATGTGTGTGCCTTATTGAAAAGCTCCATGTCCTATGTGTCTAAGTCCACAGTTTCTTGAACCCATTAAAGTATTAAATGTGAATATGTCGTAGTGTGTATGTTCAGTTTTCCACCTCTGTTCATCCTGTGTCTGACAGGTTCTACTCAGCCTGTGTGGTCTTGGGTCTGCAGTTCCTCCATGACCATAAGATTGTGTATCGGTGAGTAGTTGGATTTTCTCCAACATACACTCCCTCTCTTTTCTCAACACTCAATATTTGGCATAAGTCCCATTCTATTCCTTATCAGGGATCTGAAACTGGACAACCTGCTGCTTGACACAGAGGGCTTTGTGAAGATTGCAGACTTTGGGCTCTGTAAAGAAGGTGAGTGTCCATTATTTATCAGGCACATTGGCAGCCTACAAAACCAGATGAGAAAAAGTTCCATACATTTGCATAATTTATCCATCAAGCATTGAAACGTCTCTCATCACTCCCACAGTCAATAATTCTCTGTCTTCACCCCTTAAATCAGTTCTACCCTCTTTCTTGTCTCTTAACTTCTCTCTTGTACTAAGGCATGGGTTTTGGGGACAGGACCAGCACCTTCTGTGGGACCCCGGAGTTTCTGGCCCCAGAGGTGCTGACAGACACATCGTACACCAGAGCAGTTGACTGGTGGGGGCTCGGGGTACTCATCTACGAGATGCTGGTCGGAGAGGTGAGAATACAGATTTAGAGTACATAGAAATTATTTATTAATATGAATACAATCATTATATCAACTAAAAGGCTAAATCTTCAGTCGTGAGTGTAACTACTGTAAACAAACAAGTCCACCACCAAGACACTTGGTAACATCTGCACCCAGACTAATTAAAAGTAATACTCTTACTATAAGACTGTTTTCCACACTTGATGGGAGTTTTAGTTACAGAAACACTGGCACTAAGAAAACAAGAGGTGAGAGTAATTCTACCAGGATACACCAGTTATTCAAATCAAGAACTGGAGGGATTATACATGAAATCTGTAATAATGATTATTTGTTATTTATATATATGTTAGAAGAAACAATCTCAGCACATCTTTTCAACTGAGCAGCTTTAACACATCCTCTTCTTTTACTTTCCCTCTTACATCCCATTCCCCCACTTATTTCTCTGACGTTGTCTACCATCTCTGTGTATGCACTGGGCAGGGGCCACTCACTGACTCACGTCACAATGAGTAGCATCATGTGACCAGGGCCATAAAGGCTAGAAAAGTGTACCAGTTGAAATAGAAACACTCTCATAGGTCAGAGGTCCGAGTACGGATCCTGACTGCAGTCTTATTAGTGATCTCTGTTATACACATTTATCTTAGTCCTGAGTGCCTACAAATTTAAGACTGTGCTGACCTCATGCGTAGACTGAAGTAAAACTATGATCACTATTTTTTCACCTCTAACGTTAATTTAAATCAGTTTAAGGCCAGATTAAAAACAAACAGTTTTCATAGAGCTTGAGCTGCTTGAGCTGATGAGGAGGGATGTGGCCTGGTCTTGATGGACAGGTCTTTGTTCAGGCACAAACTTGTCCAGGTAGAGTTTCAGGTGGTGCCTTACAGTAACATCCCCTGTGAGATATCTGCCAGACAAGCAGTGCTGTGTGCCTCTACCTGAGTGTCAGGGAGGGGGGGGGGGTAAATATTAGAAAGAGTTGTAATATTTGACATATATTATTAAAGTCCCCATCCACTCAAAAATCTGTTTTGCTTGTTTACTTGGATGTTTGAGCTTCACTGTGCAGAATGATGGATGTGCAGAATTTGACACTTGAAGGCTGTTTTCACATTCATCTGCTGAAGGAGGGAAATTTCTCTGAGCTCACCTTAAATCTGAGGAAAAACCGTATCAGACACAAATTATTATCCAGAGCAGAATATTTCTATATGTCTCCTCTGGTGAGTTGAGGCAGTTTGGACAGACTGGAGTTACAATTATTCAGCCTTATGCTCCTTCTTGGCCACTGCACTCTTTCAAGGAATGTCGTCTGGCATCACCGTCCCTGCACACAAGACAATCCCAGTCCAGACTGTTCTCGTCTCGATCCCCAATGGTGGAACAAGCTACCAAAACCTTTCAGAGCAGGTCCCTCTATATCTTCAAGAATCTCTTCAAACTCATCTCTCCTGAGAGCACCTCCTCTCCTAAACACCCTAACATGCCTTACTAGCACTTACTATGCACATTTGCTCTCCTTGCACTTATTAAGTAGATGTTGCACTTAGTACTTGGACCAAGGTCTCCTACTGAAGCTTTTGTGATGTCCCTCACTTGTGAGTCTCTTTGGAAAGATGTCATGGTAAATGTAATGTAATGAATTATAAGTAATGTGTGTCTTTTTTTTTTTTTTTTCAGTCTCCGTTCCCCGGTGATGATGAGGAGGAGGTTTTCGACAGCATAGTGAACGATGAAGTACGCTACCCTCGCTTCCTTTCCACTGAGGCCATCGGCATCATGAGACGGGTCAGACTCACTTTCTGCTCCTGGCTGACTTAAATTTGTTTAATTTGTCATTTTTTGTGAGGTATGTTGGAAATTTAAGATTTACATCTGACTAAACCTTTTCAACCCTCTCCACTTTGTGTTGTTTCTCGGTTGCTAGTTGTTGAGAAGGAATCCTGAGAGACGTCTGGGCTCTGGAGAGAAGGACGCTGAGGACGTCAAAAAACAACCTTTCTTCAGGGTGAGTTGACGTTTTTATTTCTGTTTGTAATGTTAACAGTGGAGGAACTTCATGTTAAGACTAAACTAAACATGTGTCACGTAGGGTATGGACTGGGAGGCACTTCTTCAGAGGAAAGTCCTGCCACCGTTTGTCCCGACCATCGCAGGAAAAGAAGATGTCAGCAATTTCGACATGGAGTTCACCGCTGAGGCTCCTGCCCTCACGCCACCTCGTGAGCGCCGCACCCTCTCCCGCAAGGAACAGGACTACTTCAAGGATTTTGACTATGTCTCCGACCTCTGCTAGGGTCAGGGGTCAGGGGTCATAGGGTTATTAGCTGCCCACTGCCAGCCACAGACTCTGAAAGGAGACTGAGACGTACAGGCTGACTCTCTGTCCTGTAAAGGCAGAGAGGAACTCGATGGTGACGAGAGGCGAGGATCGCTCTTACTCTGTCCTCTCTCTCTTTCTCTCTCTCTCTCTCTCTGTCTCTCTGTGTGTCTGTGTTTGTGACGGGGTGAAGGACTGGCTGGGCCGAGCGTGTGTGAACGGGGATCAGTGGAGTCTGGTCGTGTGTCGCACACATACGCAGTGCCACGGATCTGCTGACCTCTAGACTATCTGGAGTGGCTTTTAGAGAAGGAGGAAGTCATGATGATGACAGAAGATAATCCAGATTATGTAACAAATGGAAGATGAGATGATGGATCCTGCTGTTTGCCCTGCCCAGCAACACAGTGAAGCATAAAAAAGAATCAGTGATTGTACTGAGTGGGGGAGTGAGACGTGATTATTTTGAGGGGAAGCAGTTTATCTCCCTTTTTCCTGCACTTGCGCTAATCTCTTGTCCCTTTATCTCTGGTGTTTGTTGCTGCTAAGTGTGTGTGTTGCTGTGTACGGTGTCCCTGCCTCAGTCATGAATGTATCCGCGTCGGTCGCAATCATGCACCACCTGTCCATGAACACAAGGGGGAGCCAGAGAAAAGAGGAAACTCAGAGCTGCCTGTGGACTGTGTCAAAGAAAGGCGTAGGAGGTGGGGGGACTGAACGGAGGGGGGTCAGGTGCTGTTTGTGTGTCTGTGTCTCACATAGGACACCTCTTCATTGTCTTCTGTCTTTCAGTACAACACTGATTTTTAACTACAATCATTTCTCAATGGCTAAAAGCTTTTTTCAAATTTTGTTCTGTTTCTGTGATTTATAGTTTTTTTTCCTGTTTGTTTCCTCCTCTGTCGTTTGCTGGTGAAACGTGTTGGAACTGTGACTCAGTAAAGATGTGAACCCAACACACACGTATATATCATTTATTGTTTCTGGTTGTTTTTCCATTGAGGTTTTTTCTTTATTTTACAAAGCTTTATTTATAAATATAGAATGATAGGTACAAATCATTTAAATTGTCAGCACACACAGACTGGACATCCTGATGTGCAGCCTCACAGAGCTGCTAGCATGGCTGTAGAGTCTTGTAAATATTCTATTATATCTTTTCATGGGACAACACTGAAGATATGACACTTTGATACAATGTAAAAGTAGTCAGTGTACAGCTTGTATAACAGTGTAAATTTGCTGTCCCCTCAAAATAACTCAACACACAGCCATTAATGTCTAAACCACTGGCAACAAAAGTGAGTACACCCCAAAGTGAAAATGTCCAAATTGTGCCCAAAGTGTCAATATTTTGTGTGGCCACCATTATTTTCCAGCACTGCCTTAACTCTCTTGGGCATAGAGTTCACTGGAGCTTCACAGGTTGCCACTTGAATCCCCTTCCACTCCTCCATGACGACATCACGGAGCTGGTGGATGTTAGAGACCTTGCGCTCCTCCACCTTCCGTTTGAGGATGCCCCACAGATGCTCAATAGGGTTTAGGTCTGGAGACACGCTTGGCCAGTCAATCACTTTTCCCCTAATTTTTTCTTTAGCAAGGCAGTGGTCGTCTTGGAGGTGTGTTTGGGGTCATTATCATGTCCTGTGGCCCAGTTTCCGAAGGGAGGGGGCTCATGCTCTGCTTCGGTATGCCACAGTACATGTTGGCATTCATGGTTCCCTCAATGAACTGTAGCTCCCCAGTGCTGGCAGCACTCATGCAGCCCCAAACCATGACACTGTAGGCAAGACACACTTGTCTTTGTACTCCTCACCTGGTTGCCACCACCTGAACCAAATAAGTTTTTCTTGGTCTCATCAGACCACAGGACATGGTTCCAGTAATCCATGTCCTTAGACAGCAAACTGTTTGCAGGCTTTCTTGTGCATCATCTTTAGAAGAGGCTTCCTTCTGGGACGACAGCCATGCAGACCAATTTGATGCAGTGTGCGGCGTATGGTCTGAGCACTGACAGGCTGACCCCCCCCTTCAACCTCTGCAGCAATGCTGGCAGCACTCATATATCTATTTTCAAAAGACAACCTCTGGATATGACGCTGAGCACGTGCACTCAACTTGGCGACCATGGCGAGGCCTGTTCTGAGTGGAACCTGTCCTGTTAAACCGCTGTATGGTCTTGGCCATCGTGCTGCAGCTCAGTTTCAGGGTGTTGGCAATCTTCTTATAGCCTAGGCCATCTTTACGTAGAGCAACAATTCTTTTTTTCAGATCCTCAGAGATTTCTTTGCCATGAGGTGCCATGTTGAACTTCCAGTGACCAGTATGAGAGAGTGTGAGAGCGATAACACCAAATTTAACACATCTGCTCCCCATTCACACCTGAGACCTTGTAACACTAACGAGTCACATGACACCGGGGAGGGAATATGGCTAACTGGGCACAATTTTCACCTTGGGGTGTACTCACTTTTGTTGCCAGCGGTTTAGACATTAATGGCTGTGTGTTGAGTTATTTTGAGGGAACAGTAAATTGACACTGTTATACAAGCTGTACACTGACTACTTTACATTGTATCAAAGTGTCATATCTTCAGTGTTGTCCCATGGAAAGATATAATAGAATATTTACAAAAATGTGAGGGGTGTACTCACTTTTGTGAGATACTGTATTTAGCAGATATGTCCTTTACCTTACCTTTACAGTTTAGAATTCCCTATTTGAGAAAATTGGAGTAGAAGTAGCAGATTCATATGCAAGCAAGTGTAGATTGAGCTCTCTGATGTTGTATACCTGGAGCCAATTAGCAGCTTCTTGAGACACAAAATGTCAAAGACCCACTGAAGAAAGTAAATCAGTGATGAGGAAGATGACTGTGAGAACAGCATCTTATCACATGAGCTGAGAAAAGAAAGACGCAGGTTCATAATGTTACCATGCTGCCAGTCATATTGACGTTGAGGGTGAAGATAGACTGTTGGAAAGGTGTTGTTTTGCACTTTTTTCAGATTATGGTTTACAATGGATTTTCTTGAGCAAAGTTTAAAACCTGGAAACTTCATGTTCCGTACATATTTCTGTATTATCATTATCATTATCATTATCATATTTCTACATTATCATTAGTCATGAACTGTTCAGGAACATCAAAATTACAATCACAGAAACACAAGAGCGTTGACTTAAGACAGATTGCACAGATGTTTCCAAAGTGTCTTTGAATACGTTAATTGAAGAGTTCTGGCACAGAACAGCTGTACATGTAATTTTGGCTAAGGGTCACACTGACACCAGGTCAGTGACCTCAGTCCAAAGCCATACCAGCTGACACCCACATAGTTTCTCCAAACTCACAAATGCACACATGGATTTTGCAGACAAACAGGTAAAATTTAATATGAGGGCTTAAAATTTCTAGCTAGCTTTGCAGCAGTGGGCAATTGGTTAGATGTGTACAGTGAAGTGCCTCTGAATGAAGACTCATGCCGAGCCAGACCGGGTCCCAGCTGTTATTATTAATGATTTCCTGACATGGTCATTATTAAAAAGATTCTTGGAATTATTAGTGGGAAGGAAACTGGACCTAGAAGAAATGTAGACAAGAAGGTTTTATAAAGCAAAGCAAAGACAGCTAAACTGCGCACCAGTTATATGACTGGTCATTTTTAGTGTAAATACATTTTTGTTCTGTGGACATTACTGAAAAAAACCTCTGAAAACAACAGAAACCTAAACTGTAATTCTGCTAAATGTTTATTTCCCCATTAGCAAATGGTCCAAATAACTCATCCACTCAACTGTCTGCTTCAATGACAGTGCTTTGCAGCCAAAAATCCTTTTCACTGAAATCCAGCTGCAAATAGATAAATGACTGAAATTGACTAATGACATCAATTACTTAATTAAATGTACACCAATGTTGTGCATCTGATTTTTTTCATAGCCAGAAAAAACAAATGAAGCAGTCAAAACTGAAGCAGCAGCGGCTGAGACAGCCTAACTTTTTAGTCCCTAGTAAGAGTCTCACTTCAAAAATGCTGGATCCTACAATTCCCATAAGGCAGGCTTTGTTATAAAATGTATGCCCATACCAAGATAACCTTGATGATATCACTATGACATCATCAGGGCCGCTCTGTCAGCTTTTATAAAGCGTCTCCAGAATCAGAAAACAACTGTTTTCACAAACTTCCACAGCATTACTCCCCATTAAACTGGCAAGGTTAACAGCTATAATCAATATTTTTACAATAACAGTGTATCAAATGACAATATGAAGAGGCTCGTAGTGATGAAACTACTGAGAATTATTGCCTGAATCTGCACCTCCTCTCAGTTTACCTGAGCTTCATTGGGAGTTTCAGCCCACTGCTCTCAGTGTTTTTTCAGGAGCTGTTTTCAGTGGAAAAGCTCTAAAAACCCACTGAACACTAACTGTTCAGCACCAAAAGGACAACAGACAGTTGGTGACGAACTGGTGAACATGGTGGAGATCCACACATTTCCCTCAGAAGGTGATAGAGACCAAAAACAGAGCAAACAGTGAGTGAATAGTGGATTTAAATTCACCAGGTGGGCAGAAACATGACTGCAGAAGAATGATGGTGTCTCTCCATCACTGCTGAACGTGTAGATGGATGACTGCTTGCTAACAGGGTCACTGTATAGACATAAAAGGTGATAAGTCAGTGTTGTGTTCACCACATTTTCCCTCTGCCCCCACATGGCCAAAAAAGTCACTGCAGCTTTGAAAAGTTCAATTGAAAAAGTTATTTAATAAAAACCAGGGTCAAAGGCAACAAGGCAGTCCAAACAATCCCAATCCCCATCCAGCAGGAACCCAAAACAGGAAACAGGCAAAAGGGTGAGTACACAGGTAAAACAGGCAACACGAGGAACCAAGTCACCAAACACTGAGGAACTGAAGAGGTGCAACACCCGGCCAGAAGCAGGGAGAAAGTTAACTAATGACACAGGTGGAGCAGAAAAAGTGAAACAAGTAAAACCACAACTGGCACATATGGACAGTACTTTCAAAATAAAACAGAGTCCAGGCAGGAAGTTTAAAAGGGGGGGGGAGGGGGGGGGCACATCATATAAAACATACACATATAAAAACAAAAAACACAGCCTCTCAGTCTCTGTGGATGTGAATCTGGTTACAGATAATCAATCTTCAGTGCTTTTTGTTTTTTACTTTCTTTATTGGTTGAGAATATCTGCTGCATTTAGAGCTGGGTGGAAACATGGAACATGTAAAGTCAAAGGCAGAGATATGGGAAACATGATCCAAAGAGATAAAAAGTTTAAGAGTGTGTGTGTGTGTGTCCCCTCCTTGCATCTACCCAGACATTTCACCCGCCAGTCAAACCCCTGAGGTCCACCCTTCTCCTCCTCCATCCCTCCCACCTTCCCTCCTTCCCTCCCTCCAGCCCTCCTTCCTGTTGCCATCTACGTATGGAGACGTTTTCAGAGCCTTTTATTCCTCTCCTCGCCATCTCTCTCTCCACTCTGTCACACCATCCCACAGTCCCTCCCATGGCCCCTTTAATTGTCTCCTTCACGACCGCTCTCCCCTTCGGTCCCACTCGGTGCGTAAAATGAATTTCCCCTGAGAAATATTTCTCACAGGTCGCACCTCAGCTGGATGAGGACGCCTGACGCGACACGCAGCTGAGAGACGAGCATTTCGCCTGGTTCAAGATGTGGAGGGTGTGTGTGACTGCGTGGTTGTGTGTTTAGGAAATGAGGGGGGCGTGCGTCGGGCCGTGAAAGCGGGGCTCGCAGTGAAGCCTGTGAGCAGCAGCTGGAGCAGCAGACCGCCTGTCCCTCTGCGTCGCGCCGCAGGTGAGTCCAGCCTGCACGGTGTTTACCCGGGGAGAAACTTTCAGAGACGCTCAAGTGTTGACACGGGAATACAGGCTCACACAGACCGGGTGCTTAAAGCTTCGTGGGAACAACACAGACATCATGATGTGTGATCAGTACATGAAACACTCCGGAGTTAAAGTTGTTGGGAGATTGTCTTTTGTTCCTTTATGCACAGTTTGTTCCAGCAGGTTGTGAGGCTTGTTTTCAAAAGGCTGCAGGTCTGAGTCTGTCGCATGATCTCTCCTCTGTTTTATTCATCAGCTCATAGTTCATGAGACTAGGCCTGTATTAAATCTGCTGCTTGTCCTTAGGTGCTGATAATTTTCTTTTTGTTGAACAGATTTCAAACTTTTGGAAACATTTTGAAGAGCAGACAGTAAATCTGACTTCTTATCTCATCTTTTGACTCCATAACTCAGTTTTTATTAAGACTTTTTTTTTTAAATTAAGTTTACATGTACTTATTTATTTTTCCAGGCTTGGATATCAGCGAGTAAGCTTGTTTTAAAAATGATGAGTGGGGCTGCAACTATCTTATTAAATAACTACGTTCGCTGTCATTGTTCTGCTGATTAGTGTCTTTATTTATTTTGTTGAGTCATCATTTTGTCTGAAGAAAATAAAATTTTTTTATAAAGTCTGTTTCCCATAGTCCAAGGTGATTCAGTCCAAAACCTAAAGATATTCAACTCACAATCATATATGAGAAAGAAAAGCATTTGGGAAACTGTTATATGATTATTATCAGAATAGTTGCTGATTCATTTTCTGTCAGTCAACTTATTGTTTACTCCACTGACTGTTGCAGCTCTAATAACGGGATAAAATCTAAATAATTTACTGCCGTGGCACATATCATCTTGCTGTATGCTGCTTACAGACCTACATGTGATGCTGTAATGACTCACACCAAAAAACTTTGACTGGGCCTATTTTGAAAGCGGTGATTGAGTAATGTTTAAATTGTATCACTGTGTTTCTGTTTCATAGGCTGCTGCAAGGGAGCCCATCACATAAAGTCAGTCTAGTAGTGAAAAGGTCATGATGCCTTCACTGTCAGGGATCGGGAGCACTGTTTTCTGTCTCCTTTTGCTCTGGACGAGAACAGCAGGTAAGAGCACAGGTGACACTTTTCAACATTGCATCCGTTTATCTTTAGTCGAAGAAAAGTGACGACTGTGTTGTGAAGAGAAGAAAAGTATCAAATGGGACATGTCTTCTGCTCAAGCGGCCAAAGGTTTTTAATTGTGTCAGAGTGAAAGTGAAAATTGTTACACAGATTCCTCTGGGAATTTTTCCATTGACCTCTGGCAGGGATTTTAACTCAGCATGCATTCATCAGTCTGTCTGTCTATTGTGTAACTCACACATCATAGAGAGGAGGAGGGTGAGAGACGGCAGAAAACAGAGGGAAAATTATGACACTTGGCTCGACAAACAGCAGTCATGTAGGTTTTGGACCAGTGTGGCTGCATGTTGAAGCACAGCACTGTTCTCACTCATAACTCATGTTATTGTTATCTTACACAGAGGAAGACCACAGTCATGACTCCGTACCAACATTTCTGGTTTCAGTTCTATCACGCTTTACAATCAAACGTCTGCTGTTCCTCCTCAGCTCAAAGTGAGGAGGTGCAGTGCTCTGTGGCCGGTGCAGTGGGGGCGCTGCACCCTGTTCAGGGTCTGCTGGAGACGTTCGAGGCAGGTCCAGGCTGCGCTGCTCGAGAACGTGGGAACAAGGAGACTCATGTCATTGCAGTGGGGAGAGTGACAAACAGCCCTGAGAACAAGGTCATATTGTTAGTTAAATAATTTAAGTAGATCATAAAATAAAATGAAAAAGAAATAGAAAGCCTTGTCCTTTAACCACCAATAAGTTGATCAACTTGATTCAAATCAAGTAATTTAGTAATTAATTAAAAAGTTATTAAAAAATATTTTTGCCCTTCTATTTACCTTTATCTTTACCTGTTATTTTAGGTCATTCATCTACTTCCCATTTCTCCCAAACATTTTAGTTGGTAAGCTAATGCTAACAAAGGGAATTAGCTTTTGCTACTTGGAACTTGAAATATTATCGTTAGGTGCACGTCTCCTGTCTTCATCAAGGCCACAATGGAAATGAATCTCAGACTTTATTGAATCTCTTAATTCTTTCTCGTTAAAATAAACAGATTTTAAGTGACGTTAGCCAGCTAACTTTTTGCCGACTAGCCAGAATGCTTTAGCCATTTTTAGCCATTTTAACAGTTTATACAGTGATACTGCAGCGCTACGGAAGATTAGCATTACATGCACTGACTGGTGTAGATGTATGACTAAAGGCAGCTTCAGATAAAATGCTACTAAAATGCTAGTAGAGCTGATAAGACTGGCACAAGTAAAACTGAAAGTGTGTAGGTACCAGTGTTTTAATCTATCAGCCTCACAGTGCTCTCATTCGTTCCACTGGTGTTAAACAGAAACACGCTGCCTTCTCATTATCATATCATCATGAATGTGTGAATGTATGACAAGACTCCAAAAGCACGGCAAATAGAAAAGTACTATGATTAAAATTTTGATTTATTTCAATATATTTCATAATATTGTTGACTTGTCTGATAAACATTGATGACATTTTGTCAATTGTCAGGGCTCCATATAAGAGTACAACTGCCTACAATACAAACGTTATACAGACTGAACATGGGTGAAATTTAAAACTCACTTTGCAGTTTCACCACATTGCAGCCCTTCTCTTCTTCTGTCTACAGGTGATGGTGTTACTGAAGCCTTTGTCTCTGTCCCCTTCACCTCTCAGAGCTCTCCACCTGCTGCTCAGCTCCAAGCTCCCAGTCAGCTGGTGGCTGGAGGCTGAGAGACTGCCCCCCAACCTCCCAGTGCTGGTGCAGGTCAGTCAGAGTGCACGTCAGAGCCCATCGATTACCCTCATCTTCAACCAGTTCTCATGTGATTTAAACCTCATGCTGTATTTTTAAGTTCCCCTCCCGTTCTTTTCCTGTTCGCCGTCATCTGCTAGGTGTCCTCAAACTCCAGCGTACAATCCCACACTCTGCGTTTGCATGTCCACACAGTGCATTTGTTACCTTTTCGTCCACGCGCACTGCACCGCTGGGCTCTGAAACACTACGGCAACTTGTCCTCTCTAACACACACAACACATGGAAACCGAGTGTACGTCCGACTGGGAGAGGGTGAGCCACCAAGGAACTGCACCTCATGGTGATGTCAAATTGTATTCAATGATCAGTGGTAGTTTTCCTTAAATATTTTTACAAACATTCACACATGTACATAAGATAATGTGAAGAGATGATGTGTATCATTTTAAGAGACAGGTTTACTGTATATCAGAGGTCCCATATTTTACACTTTTCTGATGTTTTATCTCAAGTTTTCATAAGCAGATATACTTGTGGGTTTTTAGAACCAAAAACCATCTCAGTATGGTTTCAAATCTCCCTGGAGCTCTAGCTACAACAGGTTGGTTAGCCAATCAGAAGACAGGCTCTGGTCCTCCCTTCTGATTGGATGACTGTTTTCTGAATGATCAAATAAAAATATAGTAGATTGCAGGGTAAGACTTGGTGAAATTAAATCCTGCAAAGTCAGACGCTGGGTCCAGGTGGGCCATGCCAGGGGCATAGATGAAGGTGGTAACTGTTTTGTTGTTACATCACAAAGTTACTAAAGTCCTGACAGCTGAGTTTAAGATACAGTTGAACTCGGGCTGTGTGTATTTTATTCATGACTTTATAGTGAAAAAAGACAGGGACATCTCTCTCTCTACAACGTGGGAACTTTGATAGCGCAATAACTGCAAATAGAGTAGAAAATAGAAATATTATCTTTGTTCGTGGGTACAAATTCTTAACCTAAACATCTGCGCACTGAATTGGCACAATGTGGGGGAAGATTCAGGTCATATTATCTAATCACTCATCTCCTCTCTCTGCTCTCAGCAGATACAACTCTAGGCTCAGACAGATAGTGGAGAAGGATCTTGTGAAACTTGTGAAAGTAAAAGCTCTTGCTTTGTGTCCATATTGCAGATCCAACACTGCCTCCTGTGTGCCAGCTACAGTCCATGTTCCTCTCTCACAACTACTTGACCTCTGACCTGCAGCCACAGGAAGTGCAAGGCTGTGTCCACAGTCTAGCAGGTGGTATCAGCCCTGAAGTCCATGTGATCAAGCTCCATTCAGCAGGATCAGGGCTCTGTGGGTGAGAACATGCAGCATCCTGGCATATGTGGCTGTTGTACAGTCATGCAAGTTACATCTTGTTTTTTTCTCTCTGTCTTCTTTAGCTCTCTGCAGGTAGAGGTGATTGTCTCTCTTGTGCCCCCAGTTGCCAACTCAAAGGCACAGAGAGTTGTACTGATTCTCAGCAGCTCGGTGCCAGTCAACTGGGCCATTACTGCTCATGGCGTCCGGGGTCATATCTCTGTACATGTAAGGGCCACAACTTTTACATGCTTTTTTAGACACCAGAATTTGTATCTGAATGTGTCATCAGATTTATACTGTATGTCTAACAACTGCCATCATAAAATATTTCATATTTTTCTTTGTGTCAGTCACACACCTGTGAGGCCAAGGCCTGATATACAGTATCTCATAACTTAGTGTCATAAGCTCCATTGTTGTCTAAAATTATCAAACACATCATGAGCCACGCTGTCACGCTTGGTGACATGTTCCTTCATCACAGTGCAAATGGGGACTGTAGTTTATGTGACTCAATCACAAAGACACCATCCTACTGCTGTAAATACTCATTAGCACACCAAATTTGTATTAATACACTATTGAAAATAGTTCCCAACAAATACACCATGCACTCCTGTTTCAGCAACGTATAAGTAAGTAAGTAAAACTTTATTTATAGAGCACCTTTCAAAACCTGGGTTACAAGGTGCTGTACAATAGAAACATTTAAGAAATACATAAAACATGAGAGAAAATAAAAACAATAAGAGAAAAATAATCAAAACAATAAAAGTTACACGGGGGGCAATTACACATTACATAAAGTGCATAAGAAACAGGTGAGTTTTTAGCAGCTTCTTAAAATAGTTGCCTGAGTCGGCATTTTTTACTGCTAGAGGAGGATGATTCCAGAGGGTGGGGGCCACGACCACAAAAGTGTGGTCTCCTCGGGACAGCAGGGAGGTGCTGGTCAGTAGACCTCAGTGACCTGCCCGTAATCAGTGGACATAGTAACATAGAAATGTAAGATGGGGCCAGTAACTTGTGTAACTTGTGCTAAAAACTACAGTGTCCATCTGTTTAGGAAATTACAGTAATGATTTACAGGAATAAATGGGCTTCAGGCTAAGAGCCACTCACAGGGTCGGGAGGTCAAAGAGTATCGTAACACATATTCACACACAATTGGTCTTAGTCTTTTCAAACTGTACACAAAGCACAAACTGAGGGGGTATTTGTGGCCCAGAACCTATATTTTCCCTGGGACCTCCGAACAGGTTAATGCAGCCATGCACAGATTTCATATTAATGTTTCACATGTTGCTCATCTTTTGCCTTTTACCTGACTGTACTTTTGTACTTCTTAATGTGTGTATGTATCTCTCCTCTGTGTCTCTCCATAGTCCTCCAACAGTGTGTCCGCACCCTACCCTCCTGAGCCTGACCTCACCCTGTCCACTGCACTTAACTCCGACCTGTCCACCATATCTGACCTTGTCGCCTGGGCAAGTGAAAGCGGCTACACCAAGGTGACCTCATACACTGAGGCTGACCTGGCCAATCGCTTTGTGATCCAGCTGGCTGGGGGCGGGACAGGTCAGGACCCCTGTGTGTCTCTTGTTTCCATCACAGTGTGAGTGAACTGATCATTTCTGTTTTATTTTTTAACCCACTTAAGTTACTTTGGCTTTGTCGTCTGTGTCCCTGAATGCAAAATAAAAGCAGGATATTTCCATCGGGGCATCCAGTATATGTTGAATGAAGGGTATTAAAGTGTAAGTGTGAGTATTTAATGTCCCTGCATGGCTGTCTCTGTGTCTCCTCTCTGTCTGTACCACAGACGTGCTTGCAGAGATGAATCCTTTGGTTGTGAGGCCTCCTTGGGCCGAGGAGCGCAGGCTGAGGCAGTGGCTGAACGGTGGAGGCAGAGCGGGAGGAGGCCCAGAGAGTTTCACAGTGCAGTGTGAGGATGGACGCCTCAGCGTGACCGTCGATCAGCACATCCTGCAGGTCTTCATACCTCAGTATTAGATGCAGTGATATATATAAACAGTTCAAAAAGAAAAAAGCTAGCTACTTATATATGTAGCCAGCAGGTTGATACAGTGCATAAATCAACATTTTTAAGTTAACAATGAATCAGATGTCCATGTGTAATCAGAAAGGTGTTTGTATCAGTGACAAACCCACAGAAAACAGAGCTTTTTACAATCCTTCAGCTGTCGTCAGAAAAAAAAAACTCCAAATGAATGCTAATGTGGCTGGATGAAAATATAGTATAGGCAACTAACTAATCTAATACTTTAGCCATAACAACTTTAGCTGGTCTTATGTATATTTTGTGTTGGCAGTTTGCTGCAGAAAATCAACTGATGATGATGAATCTAAATATTCGGTGTGTCTGTCGCCTGTAATGTGCTGAAGTAGCTCTGTTTTGCTGTATCTGACAATGTTTACTACTCTAGCACTCGTAATTGTGGACTGACCAAGTACCTGTTGGTTAACAACATTGCTCCAGTGATACAGAGAAATGATTCAGTTTGGAAGTGTTGTGGTCTCACATTAGTTCTCTGCTGCAGAGCTTGTCTGTCCCAGTGGCTGTCGTGACTCTGCAGGACCCGACATGCCAGGCTCAGTCCAATGGGAGCCATTTCCTGTTAGTGTTCCCAGTCATTTCCTGTGGGACTGAGGGTCTGCTCCTGGGACAGCCCAGAGGGGTGCAGTACAAAAACATGGTGAGATAAGAAATTTGGGAAAAGAAGGAAAAGAAAACTGCCCTTAATTTATCCATATCTTAAACCCCTACATGTTTCTGTCTTTACCTTACTTCTTATGATTTTATGAATAGACTTCCTTTTACTTATCATTCAAATGACATTGAATTCTAGGACTAAAGTTTGTTATTATCAGGGATTTATTAAGACTCACCCAAAAGAAACAGAGCCAGAGAAAATGAGAGAGGTGGGGTGAGAAGGAGAAAACAGCAGAATGAGTGAAGCTTTTAGAGCAAGCAGAGGGGAAAATATATGAATTCAAAATAAGGTCAGAGTCTGTTCAAACTGTGGTAAAAACAAAAACACTTAAGGCACATTATGGATATGTGAGATTGTGGTAAGTAGAAATTGTCCGCGGTAATACTCGTGACCTAGGTCATCATAACCAGAACAGCTCAGTCAAAGCCTAAAAATGGGATGCTGCACACGGCAAATTATTGTTGTTTCCTAAACCTCAGTTTCACATTGGGAGAAAGGATGATGCAGGGTGATTTCAGAGAGAGTGAAAAGCACATAAACAGACGTATGTAACAGATGTATGTGATAATCTATAAAGTGTTAAAATATATGTATCTTTCCTCTGTATTGTTGAATGTAGCAACCTTGTTTTATCCTGATAATGATTATTTCAATAATAATAATAACTTTATTTGTACAATACTCTTATTTTGAAACGTAAGCGTTTACAAAGCACAAAAATATGTTTACAAAAGGACAATAACAAGGTTGCAGGTTTAAGAAGGTTCATTAACAGATTTCCAAGGTAGTTACAGATGAGCTGGGTGGAGTTGGGAGGACTGAATTATATGACCTCTGATTTAATGTCATGTGACTGCAGGTATTATTGGTACAAACAATTGGGTGTCAACAGAGCAAAAATGAAACTTAATGTTATTTGTGATTGATTTTGATGTAGAAAGAAAACATTAGAGGACCTAAAACAGAGCCTTGTGGCACACCACAAATGAGATGAGTAGTAGAGTAGGAAGTATTTCCAATATCAAAAGAGAACATTTCATGTTATTTTCTTAACCTGTTCTCTCTTGTTGACCATTTATGTGTGTATCTTGGGCCTATGTAGAAAATTGGACAGTATTTGCAATGAATAATCCCATACAGTGTGACCGTTCCCTCATTTCTGCCCAGATGTTATTATGGAGAGACAAGCCTCAGACCATTCTAGCACTCGACGAGACAGAGAGGAAGTCCAAAAGTCCTCTCGGCATACATGTGAGACATTTGTGTGTCTGTCTCATAAATACTATATGTGTTCACCATTATTGATTCAGTACTATTCACCATCTAATATTGTGGTTTTCCTCTCAGTTTAGCTGTCTGGCTGGAGTCCCCAGCCCCTCTGGCCCTGCTGCAGGTAACATTGACGAGGCAAACACTCCTCAGGCGGGGCTCATCCCCTGGGCACCAGAGGATCCAGGGCTTGATCCAGGACTGAGCCACCTCCCGACACCCAGACACAGATCTGGGCCTGTCCTTATTTTAAGACTTTTTGTCACTGAGAATTATGAGGAGAGGCGGATTGGCCCCTGTGTCATCACCGCAGGCCATCGTGTCTATGTTGAGGTCTGTGTTGATTTTTTTTTTTTTTTTTTTTAATTTTTTTTACACATTATTCTAACCTCTAATAAATAATGTCAATCACAGCGAAATATTTGTATGAGCAGAGCAGAGAGAAAATGACACTATGCATCATTAAATCCTGTTCATCTCAGAATTCTTGTCCAAAAATGTACCACAGTTTGTCGTCTTCATCAGTCGTTATCTGTCGCACTGCAGATATCTGCCAAAGGGCCCCTCACAGATGTGGTGGAGGTGAAGTCATGTGTGGTCTCTCCTCTGTCAGACCCAAAGAAATCTCCTTTCTGGACCGTGATAAGTGAGGGCTGCTCATCAGACCCCTCACTGACCCTCAGTGCAAGGACAAAAGATGAAGAAGAGGAAGAGGCTGAAGGTGACGGCGAACTGGAAGAGGAAGAGATAGAGGGAATGGAAGACGGCAGAATTTATCACAGAGATGGAGATGTCTCACTCCGACACAAAGTTGTGAGGAGGCGGTTGCAAAAGAATAGCACACGCATGGAAGGAGAGGAGGAGATACAGCCCTTGAGATTTAGTTTCATCCTGCGACCAGTTCATAATGACTCTATGCAGTTTCTCCACTGCAGCCTTCGCATGTGTGTCTCTGACTCCACCAGAGGGGAACTCATGAAGGAAACAGCAAGGAAGGACTGTCAGGGCAGACTGCGTATTCCACCACTTGTATCTAAGTCACCCAAGCATCAGGTACAGGAACAAATTACACTGCAGAGCTATGTTTCATTGCACAAAACAAATGTAGGACAAAGCATCCTGGACAGTAAAGCAATACTTATAATAATTCAGGGAAACATGCCCACTTAGATGAGCAGATTGTTACCACTCTCATGTGTGAAAGCCAAATATAAGTTATTGGATTTGTAGGTAAATGCCCAAATTGTGAAAAGCCACAATTACAAGTCTTGAATTGATCCTGTCCAGTTAGTCTTTACGCCACAAGTTGTGCTTTGTAACACCCTCATGTTTGTCTGTTGTTATTATAGTCCTGCAAGGTGGTAACAGCATTCATTAACATCTAGCCCCTCTCCTGTATTCACATCTCAGTGTGAGATCAGAAACCTGTCCAGGCCCATGGTGGTCACCCAGTCTATCAGCTCACTGGCACCCAAACTGCTGAGGCCCCCTGCTGGACAAAGAACCAAGAGACTGAGCGTTTCTCCACTGGCCAGTCCGGACCCAAAGCACAGCGGTGAGTACCATTTGTTTGGTCATTTTTATTTGGTTTTACTGTCAGACTGTTTAACCGACTGTCACTCCTCCTGTGTCCAGGCTCTGTGGTGCAGACAGGAGCAGTGTTGGGAATTATCTTCGCTGCCTTTATGATGGGTGTCAGCCTGATGGGTGGGCTGTGGTGCATCTATAACTATACTGGTAATGAGATTAGTTTCCTTTCCTATGGTGTGAGTTACATCACCTCATTCCATCTATAAATATCTGTTTTGCTGCTGTTGATAACTTATTAATATAACACAATAGTGATTTAACACATAGCTGATTCATAAAAGCTTTTGAAATTCTAGAGGGATCATTTGGGTTTTGGGAAATTGTTCTGGCCACTTATCCAGAGTCAGACAAACACACAACACCTTTTTAGCCCTGCTAGCGCTGTGGTCCTGTCAATGGATGGCTATGAAATGTGCAGCTATTTTAGTTTATCTGCTGGATAAATTAAAATCATCAGGTCAAAATTTTTATTTCATTTAGTACAGCAGGTCCCTGCTTGAGTACAGCCTCACAGAGCTGCCTGCAAGGCTGTGAACGTAAAGGTATTTTTTTCTATATTTAAGTGGAGCTGCTACAGGTCTCATAGACATCCAGTAATATACCAACAACAGGAACAGCACACTTTCACCTTGTGAGCACAGAAATGAATCATTTCACTCTGAGGAAGGAAACACTTCTAGTAGTAGTTAAAATGGTACAAATAAAGCCCTATAACTGGTGAGTGAGGTACATCCCTTTGAATGTTAAATATTGTTTGAAAAGTAAATCCAAGAGAAAATACATAACCGTAAAACCTTCACCATTTGACCTAAGTTTTATTCAAGATTCATGATTCAAGAGGTTTATTGTCATATGCATTGTAAAAAAAACACAGCGGTTCAGACAGTTGCAAAAGGTTAAAACATCACAACAACCACTAGTTAGTATCAAAGATGAAACCAACATTTAAAAATGAAGGAAATCATGATCTTGCATTTACCACTTAAAACATTATCCGTTAGTCTGTGTAGTCTGAGGTTCTGTAAAGACATTATAAAGGAACTATTAATTTGTGTATTTCTTGAAGCGGCATATCCAACATTACTTGGAGGAGAAGGTCATTTAACTGACCAGACCCATGGAGGCCACGACACCTGGAATCCACTGTCACAGTCTGATCAGTCCTCCAGCTCGGTGTAGAGGTAAGATCTGATGATGACGGTTACTTAAAGAGGACATATAACACATCTGGTGTTATATGTCCTCTTTAAAAAAATGAAATGAAGCCATTTTTTTCACATTTCCATTTTTGGTAAAATAATTTTCAAATGCTGATTATTATAAACTTATCATTAGTCCATTGTCCATTGCACTTCAGGATTTCTTAAAGTACCAGGTAGATTTCAGGCACCTGCTGAGGCCAAGGAGAGTGTTATGATTCAGTTGTGGTGTTTTGAAACTACACCTATCACCCTGGAAGAAATAAAAATAAAATGGAAATAAAATGATCTTATATGTGTTGGCTGACTGCAGAACAGATAATGGAAACTCTAAGACTCCTCATCCGGACTTGGGGAAAGAGTGTGAATGATGACTAATCAGACTTTTCTCCTTTGCAGAGGGCCTCTCAAACATTAGGTCATAGCATACATTTGCCACTGACACATTCAGTACATTGCAGTCCAATCTTAAATACTAGCTTTGTCTTTGTTGAGGCTGTTCACAGATATGTTTGTTAATAGGTCCAACCTTTGGACCTATTGAATTCTGTCGTTTACCTTGTGTTGCAATAAAACCTCATGTATGAAACTGGTGATTGAGTGAAATTTAAACCAATTCATATGACATGTCTATGTTTATGTGGCTTACTTGTCTGTTTGTCATGATATTGTTACTTAAAAGTATTTTTTTAATGTACTATATGTAGTATTCCTCGTTTCTTGGCATGAGTATTTATTTCTGTATATAAGTCCATTGCTGCCAGTTCTTGTAGTAAAAATGATGTCTATTCAATTCAGTAAAATACAAACAAACAAGCACATGGTTGACAGTAATTTTGGATGTGCTACCAAAATAAAATTAGAGCATTTGGCCAACGAAGGAATACTCAACAAAACGTCAGCAGTATGTTGTAGCGTACTACACGGGCAATGCATGTAAAGTTACTGTCAATTGTGTCATTGCCAGTCAAAAAAGCCTGCCACTGTTCCCTTTGTCCAAATTAAACACATTTCCATAAGCCTACAAAGTAAAACTGTGCAGCATACTCCAGCTGGGCGGCACAGAGCCAACCTAATGTTAAAGCTGTATATTAAAATAAACTTTGGTGGTTAGAAGCGCCGACAGTTCCAGAAAATATATCAGCATTGGGCAAGCACCTGCTGATTTCAACTCTGACATGCCAGATAACAGTTTTTTCTTTTATCTCTCTCTCAGGATTTCCTCCAGCAAATCTGAGAAAGGAGAACTGGGACAGAGGTTCTAACAACTTATGTGTGAGCAAGCACAGCTGCCTGTGTGTGTGTGTTTGTGTGTGTGTGTGTGCAGAGCCATGTTTGTGCAGTTCTCGCGATTATCGTTCATCGCTGTGCAGCAGAAATGCAAGAGGGCTGAAACCCTGTGAGTACAGTGGCACCTACTCATCGCTGCATTGTGACAAGTCAGATGTGTGAGTCAAAGTGAAACGTTGTTGTTTGTTGCTAAAAGCCACTGTACAGCAAGTCATTTCAAAAGTGGCAGCAAATCATCACATGGAGAGACGTTTATCTGGATTCAAAAGGATCTAAACTTGGAGTGACTCAGACAGAAACCACATTATCATCGCCTTTAGAGACGGAACACAAGGTCAAACAGGATCTAAGAGGTTACTGCATGCGCCTGTTCAAAGAGTCTGTGTTTTACAGAGTCATTTTCACTATTTGTCTTTTAACTGTGAATCAGCTGAATATCAAAACTACATCTATGTGTGTAAATTTTCTTGTGTTTATGTGGCAAATAAGATGTTTTACAATGAGCTGTAAATCCATGTCCATCACATGACCCAAATAAAACAAAGGAAGTTGATCTGTTATGAATAAGTCAAACATCTATGGTGCTGTGAAATATATTCATTCATTAGTTTAAAGCAGTAATAAATTATTTCTGGCCTCTGAAGTGCAGCAGATCCAAGCCTGCGTACATATGTAGCAGCAACAGTATTATTAAATTGGAGCCATGGTGCTCATGACCTGATGAATGCAGATATAGGCTCAATATTCACTTGTTTTGTTTTAGCTCTGGTTTTGGTCTCTGCTGACTCCTGACAAAAATGCTCTTTAGCAGCTAAATGCTCACCTGCATGTTCACCTGCTAAGTGCTCACTGTATCTGTCTATCATTTGGTGCTGGATAGCTAGTGTGGTGTAAGTTGTTTTTGTATGGGCGTGTTTGAAGCAAACGTAATGAGAACAGTAAGAGTAAACTAAAACATTAAAGTTGTGTCCATTAAAATAACTAGAAGAGCCATTCCCAACTGTTCCCTACTCATGGCCCGCTTGACAATCTTAAAGTGTTGGCAGCCCACATTCAACCTCATTACAATATGGAGGCCCAGAGTGTATTTTATTTTAATGATGACAAGTGAACATTCAGGACTGAATTTAAAACAGGTGGTGGTGACGACAACATAAAACCCCCTATCATTGGCTTATCACATTGATAGGCCTTAATACAAGAAAAATAATAATAAAAGGAAGTTTTCAGATTATTTTGTTTTAAAACTTTTAAAAATATCATTTATGTTTTATGTCGTATGTTTTACATTGTTTCATCAAAATTGTACTGTTTTACAAATGATTTGCTGGCTCATTTGCAATACCTTCACGGTCCATCAGTGGGCCTGCCCCTCGGGTTGGGAACCACTGAACTAGATGAAGGATGCTTTTTCAACTTTTATTTTTAGAAAGTAATTTCAAAATAAGCCTCATGTTTTGTGCAGCAGTACAAGGACATCCTGTGAATGGATCATCATCAGTTATCTCTGTTGGGGACCGAGCTGCAGTTTATTAAGGAAGCCTGCTCTGCTCAGTAATGGCAGAATCACTCAGACACACATGCACACACACACACAAATGACATACAACTTTCTCGGGAAAATAGTTTCTGAAAATTACACTGGATGATGTTACGCTGCTGCCCAGCACACACTGGGAAAATTATCCAATTATCATTGACGAATGAGTTTTGGTTATGAGTTTCCTGAGGGATGTGTCATTGTTTTTCAAATGGAAAAAAAGCACAAAGAGGATACATTTTTTTAAGCAAACCAGTCCAGTTTTATTGAAAATTTTTAAGCATGCATGACATGATTTAATGCATATCTTTCAGCCTTTTACAATTATGAATTATTTAGAATTATTTACAAATTCCAATTTCACTGAGTTTTGCCATTACTTCATTGCTTTGTGGCCTCAGTTTTGAGTGTACATGTTTCCATAGCCACACTGTGTCTCTTGGTGGTGCTGTAGGTCAACCCTGCGCTGGAAGGTGCGCTGACAGTGGGGGCAGCTGAAGGGCTGGTAACTGCTGTGCTTTCGACTGTGGGTGATGAGGTTGGAGCTTTGGCTGAATCCTTTACCGCACACCTTGCAAATGTGTGGTTTCTCACCTGAGGGAGGACCAGCGTGAAAAAAGTACTCAGTGTTTCAGAGAAGGAGTTTGAGCATTTAACAGTATAGTTTATTCACTGTTGTGCTGACTCACCTGTGTGTATGAATGTGTGTTTCTTCATGTCTGATTTCTGGTGGAACCTTTTGCCGCAGTACTGGCAGGGGTAGGGTCTTGTGTCTGAGTGGATGAGGAGGTGCGTCGACAGGGTGGACGAGCGCTTGAACACCTTTCCACACACCTTGCAGCCAAAGCTCCGCTCCTGGATATACATACAAAAGAACACGTGCACACGCTCATGGACATGAGGACAGTGTTTCTTCCAGAGCTCATGATGTGTTTGCACGGAAAATGCAAAAACTTTTGCTCATGTAAACAATCTGACTGTCCACTTTACCTTAGCTCTACCATAGCTGCCAACTGATCTGAAGCTGAAGGGCATGTGGGGCATGCCTGTGGCAAAGGGCAATCTTGTCAGCGGGACAGAGATGGTGTTGAGGACATGAGTCTGCAGACCACCTGATAGCAGGACCTCCGAAAGAGACTGGGGGAGACAGAGGCAGTGGCAGCAAGAGAGAAAGAATGGGTTGTGTTAAATAATTCAACATTTTTCAAAATAAACTTATTTATTTGTTTTGGTTAAATGAGAAGATTGACACCGTTGAAGAACCACTGTCAGTCCATCAAATATACAGCTACAGCCAGCAGCCAGTTAGCTTAGCTTAGCAGTAAGACTGACAACGGGGAATACTGTTTACAGTATTTGTGCTAAGCTATGCTAACCAGCCACTAGCTACATTTACCATACAGACATGAAAGCGTTATCTCTATCTTCTCATCTAGAATAGCATTTCTTTAATTCTGCCTTCAAACTGAAGAGCTTGACTTTTATCCATCAGCCTGACTGATATATCTGCAATAAGCTAATATTGGTCAGTATAATTGTATATTGATATGTATTGACACTAACGTAATTGGTAGGCTAACCAATAAATAACAAGAGATGGCAAATATATAAAAACAGTGACGCTATTACATATTTTGTGCACAAGGAGTTTATTTTTCAACTATATTTATTTTATATTAAGTTAATATAAAACTATTCACTAACTATCACAATTCTTTAACACACAAATTTAAGGAATCCTTGTAAAAAATGTTATGTGCGTGCATTTTGGCTGATGGTAGGATTTAAAAATATATATATATTGATATCAGTATCAGATTCAAAAAATCCAGTATGAATCAGGCTTTTTTAAAGAGATTTGGGGCCGTTATTACATATTTCAATGGAACCTGAAATACAGGTCTTTGAGTGAAAATGTATGTAATAAGAATAATGAAATAAGATTTTGAGATGTATTTTGGATATAGTTTTAATTTATATTTTGTGGTGTTTTTCAAAACAACAAACTTATTCTGGCAGATTTTTTATTTTACACACCGAGACACTGCTGTGTCACCGTCTGACATCTTGATGTTACAGTTATTGACTCTGGTTTCCGTTTAATACAGCAGCTGATAAGGACAGAGATAGTAGGGATGTGACACATCTTACAATCCACAGGCGTCCTACCTTTTCACACAGTGGACATTGGCTGACAGGGGATTTTAGGTCAGTGTGCGATGTGTGGTTGAGCAACATGAAGACCAGTCTCTCCAGTTCCCTCTCTCTTTCAGATGCCTGGTGTCTGTCAGACAGCCATGGTGAGGCAGACAGAGGAGCGTCTCTATTCTCCACTTTTGCTGGAATAAAAAAGGATGCTGATGATGGTCATGTCTCTTGTTTATGGAGAATGGCTCAGAATGGGAATGATATCTAGCTTTTTTTGGTACCTTTGCTTAGGCTTTTGTGGCTTTGGTGTACAAAAACTAATCCTGAATATTGAGTTGCACCCTCATTTAGAGGGGTGGACTATAAAGAGGTACAATACTTAAGTATATTTTTCCAGTATCTGTACTGTACTTGAGTTTTTTTTGTTTTTTTTTGGGAACTTATGACTTTTACTCCACTAAACTAAAAACACAAATACTGTACTTTTGACTCCACCACATTTCTCTGAAGTACTCATTACTTTGAGGCAAAACCTTAAGTCAGAGCAAGGTGTTTTCTCTTATTTTAAAATGTGATATACGATACGATACACTGTGTTCATCACAGGAGAACAACCAGTCACAGCCAGCTGCTGCGCTGTCAGTAATTCCTGAACTGTTCAGTTAGAACTTGTCAGTGTCCTAACGACGGCAACGTTAGATAAAGATTCTTCACCAGAGCACCTCGGCCTCATCAAAAGTCCATGTTTGAAGTTTTAGAAATAAAAACTCCTTTTGTTTTAAATGTTTGCTGTGTTTACCACAACCAAACTTCATCACTGCAAAAATGTGCGGTTGTACTTGAAAACATATGCCAAGGTTTGTAATGTTTGTTTGATTGCAGATAACCTTCCAGATAAAGAGACAGCTTGCAGCTGCTGCTTTTATGCTGCGGACTCTTTCTATCATATTCTACAAACGTTTTATTCTACAGTTAATCAGTGCATTCAGTGGATTGTTTTAGAGTCATTAGGTCCTGTAGATACACTGGGGAACAGAACAACATTGTGTTGACATAAAAAATGAATTACTTTGAATACTTTTTATACTATTTTTAAAAGCTAGGACTTCAGTACACAAATAGAAAGGAAATAGGCCTATATACATATATACAAATGAAACAGAGAATCAAACAACTAAATTGCACAAATCCTTCATACCACACACTTAAGAGAACCTGATTATTACACCATTGCATTATTCAATAATTCAACAAGACACACTTATTTAAATTGTCATCTTAAGCCTGATCTTTCTTGCATTCCTTGATGCAATGTCATCAATTAGTGCCAAAATTATAGACAATGCTGAATACTAAAGTAAAATTAACAAGAAAATAAAGACAGTAGTCTTTCTCTCTCTCTCTCTCTCTCTCTCTCTCTCCTTCTCTCTCTTAGAGAATCAAACTACTAAATTGCACAAAGAGATAAACACACTTAAGAGAACCTAATTATTACACTACTGCACACTTCAAACAAGACACACATTTTAAATTGCACAGCTGCCATCTAAAACCTGACCCTTGGTGCAAAGTCATCAGTTACATCATCATGTGAAATCTGCCCATGTATCTGCCCTGCCTGATACTGTACAGAGAAAGAAGTGGCTATTTGATAGATTGCCCCGCTCCAGTGGGGAGACCAGAGATTAAACTGGCCAACAACCCCCTCCCCATCTCCCACCACCCCTGAGGGTGAGAGAGGACACCTACTCACAGCAGCTGTTCCGACCCACACGGTGACATGATATCATTGACATTGACCTGATGTGCAGATGAGAGACCAACCGCACGAATATAACACTTTTTTTTGCCCTGCTGCCCGGGTGCAGCATGTCGCCCACATCTAAATCCACCATTGACCAGGAGTACCTACACTTTATATATATTTATCTATACTTAGATTCTGAGTAATGGAACTGTGTACTTTGTCCACCTCTGGTCATTTACATAACAAATTTTTGTCATCTTCAACACCCCTTTATGGCTGAGTAAATTTAATCAACAACACATTCAGATGCCACTGTGTACTCATCTGTGTCACAAAAACATTTAAATGTGGAGAAAATGTGGGGTACCTGGAATCCAAGGATCATCTGTGGGGGCACTTTTAAACTGGACTGCCATCCCATTCCATGGTGAGCAGGCTTCAGCCAGAAGGTCTTTGACTCCAGATGTGGGGGACAAAGGCTGCACAGTATCTTCAGGATGCCTCCTGTCCTGTCCCCTCACAGGCTGCTCAGCATCACTTCGGGACTGGCAATGTTGTCTGAAGGAGTCCTTCGATGGCCCCAGTGGATGAGACCTTTTACTCTTGACAAGGAACGACCGCGGCATAGCAGAGTGGTGACTGGTGAGGGGGTGATGGAAGACAAAGTGAAAAAACCTGCACAAACTCTTTTCATGTCACTTTTAGAGCCTCACACACTCAGATGTCACACCTGGTGGTACGTATTCAGTTACAATGCCAAAGCTTGAGGTTTCCTTAACAAATACAGCCTGCCAGCTGCACTTATGTTTCAGGGCTTTCACTGAGGATAACCCTGCTGTGGTGTTGTCACAACTTCTAAACCGACACTGATGTTCTGCTTTTTATACTTACATTTGAATTACATACAAATTACATTACAAATTTAGAACAACAGTATAAAGAGGTTTGAAAATTTCTTTCCAACATTACCAAAATAAGCAAATCAATACTGAAATGTTTTGCAAAGTGCCGAATTTATTCATTTATAATGAGTTATATGGCAAGTAAATGTATAAAAATGCTTTGGTATGAATTGATTGTGAGATTACATTTGATTATAAGTTAAACAACAAAGAGGAAAGCCCGAAAGAAACACTACATGAGTCGAGGGGGCTTCGCAGCAGACGAATAAGCAAATTTCCCCAAACTTGTTTCAGACCTCCTAGGAGATTTTGATTGAGCCCCTGCAATAAAGATAGTTTATTTATTAATCTCCTGATCTGATGTTTCTCTAAAATTATATCCTTTACAACCTCAAGTTGCACAGAAGAAGTTGTAGTACACCAGAAGGTTGAATTTCTCATGTTGTACATACATTAGAAAATTAAAAGTTGAAAATTTTGTGTGAAAAAAGTATAAAGTTTAACCATGATACCAGAACAGTGAGATTCCAGTTGCTCTGCTGATCTTACCTTTGTATTGCGCAGCTGAATGTAGAGAATGTTTCTTGTGTCCTCACTGCTCACGACGTCCTCACACCCATCAACTGATGACATAACACAAAGAGATTTGATTTGATTTTGAAATGTTGCTGAGGATTGTGGGTCTGGAGGCATGGGAGGGGAAAATGCCCCTTAAAGCCTCATTGAAATTACAGAAAAAATTTAAGAATATATATTTTTTTAATTAATAACTCTCAAAAATACCCTCCATGTTGCAGTTAGTTTGGAGGTTTGTGACACTGTTGCTACCCTCATTTTGAAAAGCAAAGTCTGTAAAAACATGACAACTTCTCAGCAGCACTGTACACTGAGGTTTGGGACCCACAGCGTATAAAGGTACCGCAAAATACCAGTGTCATGATGAAATGTTGTTTACTGTGGGACCAATATGCTCGTGTCACTGCTGGATTCACTGCTATAATGACTCTACATGTGGGTGGATTTGTAAATACACTAAGCATCCTTTGGAAAGTTTGAATAGCTCATCGTTCTCATGTGAACATGTGGACCTTTACTACCAAGGTGCCAGCAATATCTACCTGTGTGTGTGTGCGTGTGTGGCTGTATGTGGTATCCAGCCATCCCACACAGTTCCATCTGTGAACGAAGGGAGGGATTTTTTTCTGTTTTCACCTCCTTCATTTCAAACACTGAATTACATCCTGTCTAACTTTTTTTTTTCTTCACAGGAAGACGCTGAAAATAATTGCATCAAAGATATTTTGTTTGAAATAAAAGCTTGGCAGGAAGTCAGATATGAATCTAGATTTCAGAGTAATGCTTTAAGATAATAATCAGTGATATATCCTTAATTAATGATTTACTAGATATCATTTATGCTGTTTCAAAAGAATGTTTGTTATATAATTTGCAATTTATCAGAAGAAATGAACCATTTCCAAATTATGAATCCATAATTAATTATTATATGTTGGAAACATTTAAAAAGCTGTCATTGCAAATATGCATTAACTTCCTGATGATAAGTAAAATTTTTCTAAGTATTTAAAGGATACATGAAAATAGTTATGATCATTCACAAAGACTGTGTAAACTTTAACACTGATGGCGAAGAAAAGAAAAAAGTTCCTAATGATAAAAATAAAACATGCTAACAACATACTGAGTCATCGTGCTGAGTGGCTTCTCAATAAAACGTGTAAAGTTCCTCCCTCTTCCCAACGAGGCATGAAGCGTCCGCCCCCTGAACATGTTTACCAGAACACAGCATTAGCTGCAGCGAACTCCACAGGCCAGCACCCATCAGCCCAACAGAAAGACAAACCAATTTCGGCGTCAACTCGACAGCGTGTACTTGGATTTTTCAAAGCCACAAGCCCACACTCTCTTAATTCAGGCTGATGCACAGATATGCCCAGACATAGACAGCCAGCCACAGTTTTACAGTATAGATGGACCACAATTAATGACTCTGATCTTTTTGGACAAGTTAACTGTACGTGGTCTTTTACAATAACAACCTTTACAATTGATGTCTAGGTGATTTATTATAGTATTGGCATGATTTGTAAATTATTTGTCAAATGTTCATTAAAAACATCATTATCAATTGTAGTTCTTTTGCAGCTAACAAATATATGGTGTACGATTTTCTAACCAGTTAGAAATTATCTGGGAATATAGTCATATATTAATAAAGGTCATGAAGCCATTTTAATCTAAATTTTGTTAACCTTGTGAGGAAGCTGGATTTCTCACAAGCAAGAGTTCAGGCTCCAAGGCACCAAGTTTTGGCTTCATCCAGTCACCTGCCAAACACTCTTTTGAAAGCCCTGCCCTGCCCTTTTCCAACTAAGCCTTACCAGATGGTCCTGTGTAACAAATGTAACTAATTTGTGATAGGAATAAGAATAAGAATAAGATGACACTGTATCCAGTACTAAAAGAATTATAAACCTTTATCCCCAAAAAGAGAGATAAAATAAAGACACACAAGTCCAATGGCACTGTCCTATCAGAATCCTTATCATTAAAAGCTAATCAGTACTTTGTTGAAATTGATCATATCACTACAAAACCATACAACACAACTGTAAAAAGCAGGATAGTTAGGATAATTAACTGAAACAGAAGAGTAACTATAACCAATAACCATTCATGTTGAACCCACAAGTGAAAACATAATGCAAAACTTTAATCTCTTGAATCTTTTCTAAACCCATATTTAACAACAGAAGTGTAACACCCTGGACCAAAAACGGGGAGCTCATGACTTAACCGAGCTTTTGTTATTCACAGAAATAAGAAAATTGCCAAACTAGATGGATTAACAGGAGAACATTACAAAATTATTTTTTTGATTAACCTTTACATCAGGCTAAACCTTTTCAGGTCGCCAAATGATGGATTGATGCAATCTTCATATCTCAATATATGTTTAAATGGAAGAACACAATATCAATCCCTATGCAGATGACATATTTCGTTACCTAGCAAATCCAGAAAGCTTTCTCTTTTGGGACTGTGATGTGATGTAGGGCGTATCTCTCGTTGCTCTGTCAATTAGTCAAATCATTGTCACAAAAGGAATAATTTGATTACATGACAATGCTATGGTAATGGTTTGGTTAGGTTTAGGCTCAAAACAACTTGGTTAGGTTTAGGGAAAGATCAAGGTTTGGTTTAAAATAAGCATTTCATCAATGTTCAAAGACATTTGTTGTCTTGGTTACAATAGTAAATACATGGTTAAGATTACAGAATGAAAACTGTCATGGTTAAAAGAAGCAACATTGACTGTCATTTGAAAAAGGAAACAACGTGTTAAAGTCCAGTGTTTTGTCAACCCACTTGTCCACCCCGACCTCCTCCTTATGTTGCACTTACTCATTTGCTCTTGTCATGTTACTATGGTCACTATTTGTCACTTGAATGTGAACAATTCCAGCATTTTCTGAAAAGAATGAAGCTGTCTCACATGACCAGTAGATCTCACTTATAACAATAAAACATAACTATGGGTCATAAGATGGCGGGATCCCGATTGGAGGAATTGCTGCCACAAAAATGAACAAGCTAAGAAAAGCTGAGAAACATTTTCTTTACTCATGAAAAAGGCATTTTGCAAATATGTAGCTGATGTCAAGCACTATCAAGTAACGGGGTCTGAATCTGACCTCAGATTGAAATCAAATCATCAAGACCCTCATATGAAATGAAACCAAAGCATCTCTCAATGTGGCTGTATTTTTGCAGACATATCATTTGACTTCTCGTATGAGCAGTGTAAAATGGAGCTGAGTTTGCCTTGATGTGCACAAAGAGAGGCACGTGAGTGCACTGTGGTTGATGTGGTGGGGGGCTTGCAACCTTTTCCCAGGGGCTGTCAGGGAGAGCAGACGAGAGGAGTGCAAGGAGCTGAGATGGGCTGGTGGGTTCCGTGGTTTTGTGCCTCATTTGTTTTGCGGGGTTCAGGGGCTTCTTGTTCCCCTGATGGTGATAGAAAACTGCCTTTCTAGGAACCTGAAACTCAGGGAGGAGGGGGTAGAACAGAGAGCGAGTGTAGTTAAAAGTTCATTTTCCTATTGCTTTGTTTTAGATGTTCACTTCCTATGACTTCTTAAATCTTATTATTTTATAGTAATGAATATGAGTTACTGTTGAAAATGCCTTTTAAATCTATCCCAATATTTCCTTTTTGGTTTAAAATAAAATATTTAAGAAATCTTACAGTTAAATGAAAACTGTTCAACAAATTTAACATTATGGTGGGATATACGGTTTCTTCTGAGTTCAGTTTTTCACTTCTGAAACAAATAATAGCTAGTTTACTCTATTAACTTGCACTTTTATATTGTATTATATTTTAAATAATCTCAGAGGAATTAGTTGATAATAGTCTACACAAGCATCTTACAACCCTGTCTCTTTAAAGTGGCACTCCACCAATTTTATACATTTAGAAAAAAATTAAAATATGGGCAGTGCTATTCCATCTGTGAAAACAGTTGTATAATGTCATCTGTGACTCTGACTGATCTTTTCAAAGGCTTTACCAAAACCTCAGATAACCCTGATGATGTCATGGGTCAGGGCTTTCTCTATTTGTGCTTAGAGACGAAAGACTTTTAGCAGAAAGTGTTGGGAAAATGTGGGTGGTACCAGGTAGTGAGGCTAAGGCAGACATGCTGCTAAGCAGCATTATGGAGACAGTTTTTTTGAAACTTCACCCATACCAGGGACCATGAGTCATTATATCTAGGCCTGCTCTGTTTTGTTTCAACCTTTTTTTGCAAGACGCCCAACTTTATGTAAATGAAATAACAAATCGCTTTTAATGATCCCTTTTCTCTGTTGAGCTGACAAATGAGGCAAGAAGATATTGATGCAAAGCATCATAGCAAAGTAACGCTTCAGTTTAGAGTGGTTATAACTGTTTTATAAAAATAGTGCATCAAATAACAATGTGTAATGTGGAAGTGGTCACTCATAGTCATGAACCCACAGACAATTACCATTCAACTCTACGGAGTGTTTGAGTGTCTTTCAGCTCAGTGTTTTGGATTTCAGCCCCACAACTTTACTGTTTCAATTCACTTGTTACATCAGCATCAGGCAGCTGTTTTCAGCAAAAAATCCTTAGAGCTAGGGCTGTTAATGATGTTCTGCGGGACATGTTGAACAGATTTGTATTTGTGTGCCTGGATGACATCCTAATCTTCTCCTGTAAGAACATCAGCAACAAGTAAGGTTACTTCTCCAGAAGCCACTACAGAACAAATTGTTTGTAAAGGCAGAAAAGTGTGAGTTTCACCGCGATTCTGTCAGTTTTCTAGGCTACATTGTGGAGAAGGGGAGACTGAGGTCGGATCCAACAAAGGTACGAGCGGTGGCAGAGTGGCCTAAACCAGAGAGCCGTAAGGAGCTCCACCGTTTCCTGGGATTTGCCAACTTCTACCGTCGATTCATCAGGGATTACAGTAAGGTTGCTGCACCCTTAACTAGACTCACATCCACTTTGCTCCCATTCTCTTGGTCCTCTGAAGCTGAGGAGGCTTTTAGAGAATTAAAGACTTTGTTCACCAGTGCTCCTATCCTCATGCACCCTGATCCATCCCGGCAGTTTGTTGTGGAGGTAGATGCCTCAGACACTGGGGTTGGAGCGGTATTGTCTCAAAAATCACCCAAAGATCAAAAATTGCATCCTTGTGCCTTTTTCTCCCGTCGTTTGTCCCCCGTAGAAAAGAATTATGATGTCGGCAACTGGGAGCTTCTGGCGGTGGTCCTAGCCTTGGAAGAATGGAGGCACTGGCTAGAAGGGGCTGAACATCCGTTCCTGGTCTGGACAGATCAAAAGAACCTCGCCTACCTCCGGTCAGCCAAAAGATTGACCCCCCCACCAAGCTTGTTGGTTTTTGTTCCTGGGACAGTTCAATTTTACCCTGTCCGACTGGCTTGGCTCCTGGAACGGCAAACCCGACACTCTGTCCCGTCAAACAGAACAAGAAAGGACTAGTCCTTCACCCGAACCCATACTGCCGGCATCCTGTGTTGTTGCTGCCGCCACCTGGGAAATCAAAACACTGGTGAAAGAGGCTCAGCTCACTCATCCAGATCCAAGTAATGGTCCCCCTTACTGTTTGTTTGTTCCCGAGCCTGTACGTTCCCAGGTACTCCAGTGGGGGCACTCATCTAAGTTAACCTGTCACCCTGGCGTCTCCTGAACCTTCTCCTTCATCAGACAGCGGTTTTGGTGGCCCACCATCTCTCGAGACACAAGAGAATTCGTAGCTACCTGCTCTGTTTGTTCCCGAAGTAAGTCTTCTCATTAGCCACCAGCCGGCCTGCTGTGCCCGCTACCGGTCCCAAGCTGCCCTTGGTCTCATACTGCTGTGGATTTCATCACTGGTCTGCCTGCTTCTGGAGGTAACACCACCATACTCACTATTGTGGATCAATTTTCCAAGGCTGTACACTTTGTCCCCCTCTCAAAACTTCCTTCAGCTTCAGAAACGGCAGACCTACTGGTTCAAATATGTGTTCCGCGTCCATGGTATTCCCAGCGACATAGTGTCAGACCGGGGCCCTCAATTTGCCTCCCAGGTATGGAGGGGGTTCTGCAAGGCTCTGGGTGCCACGGCCAATCTCAGCTCGGGCTACCATAGGACAGAACACATTTGTGCCAAATCTGAAGGGATTCCCATGAGGGGTTCCCAAGATATTGCATTCACAAGGACAAAACTGTGTTTTGTGAGGTAATTTTGATCTTGACCTTTGACCTTTAACCACCAAAACTGATCAGTTCATCCTTGAGTTCAAATGGACAAATTTGAAGAAATTCCCACAAGGCGTTACTGAGATATCGTGTTCATGAGAATGGGATGGACCGACATACAGAGAACCCAAAAATATAATGTCTCCAGTCCAGCCTGTCACCAGCACCGAGGCATTATGTGTATATTTCAGTGTGGTTTTACTGGTTGTTTCACTGTTTAGAATTAAAAGTCAATTCAGTTCAGAGAGAAAATGTAATAAAGGCTTTGCAAGATTTTTCCCAAGCTTAATCGCAGACCACAGATCACATAAACTCCATAAAACTAATACATTAAAGATGTTACATCAGATGACCAGGTCTTACAGTCGTGCATAAAATTACAGTTGACAGGAATTACTTCAAATTAATTATACTGTCCAAGCCTTAGAAGGCAGCTAAACTTTTTTAGGTGACGTTTTCTGATATTTGTATACATGAGAACCTAAATATATACCCAGTCATGTACTTTCTCAGCGCGTGTCTTGTGACAACGATGTAGGTGTTAGGCTGCATGTAAATGACATCATTACATCAAATGTATTGTTGTCAGTGATCACAGAAAGAGAAACATCACATTATCAGGCTGCAGTCTCAGCTCTTTTTTGTTTAGGTGGCTGCTGTGGCTGGTGGCTTACAGTGGTTTCAGTTAGGGGATTTGACAAATGAAGTGCTGTGCCACTTTCTCACGGCCAACAGCTTCTCTATCTTTCTGTCACCAGTTTACCCCCACCCACCCATTTACACTCATTTTCTCACATCTTTCAACTTTCTCTCTCTTTGGTTGGCAAAAGAGCAAAGTTTACGGACAGTTCAAGACTTTCTTTTCCTTGTTTGGCAAAATAAAAGAAATCAAAAAAGACAGAGAGCTTAGTGAGAGTTTGGTGTTGATGTTGATAATGTCCAGATAACACAAGAGAAGCAGTGGTGACAGAAGAAGACATTTTCTTTGCAGTATATGACGTATGAAATCTATAATTACTATAGCCATGGGAACTGTGGACGGTACCAGCTCTCAATATCATACTATATCGCAGGGTCATGTACAAAGGTAAAGCCACAACACTCAACTAGGCTTGTGCCTCCCACTGAACAGGAAACAAGTATTTGCTGAGGTATTTTTTTTCTTTCTTACGGCTTATCATATCCTCCCTCTCTCTTCAATCAATTTCTGTCAGATTGAAAACATCACAGATTCAGATTAAAGTCTAGTTACAGTGTTTTCTATCAAAGAAACTGCAGAAGAAAAAAAAAAAGAAAAAGTGTAGTGAGACACTACGCCCCCACAGTGGTGTCTATGAAAATATTTTCCACCCTAGCTCAATATACTACAACTGATAGCACCATATAAGGAGCACAAAGAAAACGATGGTGGAGATATTGGTGATGGTAATGATGATGATGATGATGATGATGACAATTTCTCAAGTTCAGCCAACAGATGGGCATCCCCACTCCCACACATGCAGTCATCACTCAGAGTGTATCACTCTGACAATGCAAGGTTACAGCAAGGTAAGGGGGTGTGAGAACACCAAAATGATATAGTACCCAAGAAGCAGGCTGCCTACACTGGCAAGATTGGTGTTGGAATCTGTAAAGAGCATTTAAATATCTAGGGACAAGCTTAAATAGTAAATAAATGTATAATTTAGTGTTATATAATCCTCATATATTCACTTTCATGTCAAGACAGATGTCTTAATTTAGATTAACAACAATGTTTCAAACAAGACTATGAATCTACAGGATTGCAAGTGGCTCTTTGAGGCTGTACTAGTCAACAACAGTGCTACATGCTAATGTCAGCATACTGATATGCTCACAATGACAATGCTAATATGGTGATGTATAGCATTAACCATGTTCATCATCTAAGTTTAGTATATTTGCATGCTAATATTTCCTCGGACATAGTACAGTAGTATTGCACAAGGTGAATTTTAAGCTGCTGATGGTGCTCGATGAAAAGTTTAAGTTTCATCAGAGGGTTTGTTGTAGTGGTTGAGACATTTAGCTGAAAAACCAAAACTGTCTCAACAAAAATGCAGAAGCCCTCATCTAAGCTCTTCATTTAATTCAACACTTTGTTGTTGCAGTAGTTGTCCTCACACAGTCCTGACACAAAAGAGTTTCAATGTGTTGGCCAATGTAAAGACACATTTTAGATACGTAACATCTAATTCTACAGTTTACCCCTCATCATCACTGTGCAGGTTAACACTATGACAAATGATAGCTTTCCAAAGTTGTAAAACCTGTCTCATAGTTTAATAAACCACTGCCCAGTGCTTTAGCCTCATGTGAACCTTAATTATAGTTTGACATTTTTGGAAATATACTCATTTGCTTGTTGCAGAAAGTTATGAAGCTAGATACCACTCTGATGCCAGCACATCCAAGTTTACTAATTAGCATTTTGTTTGTTTAATCCATACAAAATCTAAAGTATAAAAACAGCACATTGTGGTTTTACAGAGAGTTATCTGTCAGAATAGATTAAGCTAAATTACAATCTCATGTTTTGTTCTTTGTTACTATATTGTCTTATCGTCTGTTGTCAGTCATTTGAAATGAAAGCCAACTCCAGACAAAGAACCATACAATTAACTAATTAACTCAAATCCAAAATCCTTAAACATTAAGTAGCTCTAGTTTAACCAGAGGCAGTCATAGTGTGTGTAATGTCTAAAGTGTTTGCAAAGATATTTCATCTGCTGAGGTCTGTAGTAAGCTTGTGATGTTTTTTCGCAACATGGACGTGTGAATCCTTTCACATAACCCCACCCAAAACATCCCTGCCTATGGGTTTGGTTGAGCAAGCGTGTCAATGTGCGTGTGTCTGTGTGTGTATATTGCAGATGAAAAGGTGTGAAGCCGCAGGCCTTTTCTCAGCAGAACTTCTAAACCGAGGCTGATGATATGATATCGGCCCCTTCTAATGTTGAGGCTGCCACACCACAGCCCTGCTGTCTAATTTTAAAGCCATGCTGCTCTCAAAGGGATACAAAAATCAGTTTCTCATGCAATAAGCTCATGGGACCTTTACTGCCCTCTTGAAAAACAAACTAGTAACAGGAAAAGAAAAAAAATCTTCAGGCACTTTCTTATCTTCTTCTCTGTATACCTGTGAACCTAATTCCTTTACTCGCCAGCTGTCTACAGAGGTGGAAAACAACCCTCTTGTTTTGCTTCTATTTATATTACTTATTTTTTTCTATTTAATTAGCATGCTAATCAGCTGGCTTCAACCCAGTGTGGTCACGATCCAGTACCGCTCTGTGTATTGTAACCTCCTTTACTTGAATATATTAATGGCTGAAGCTCTTGACAAGACTGTTAAGAAACAACTGTTAATACTAATACTGGCTATGTAGCAATAGCAAAACTCACAAATAGCTCCTTAAAGTTTGAAATAGTTAGACATTCTGGGTAATGCACTTATACACTTTCTTGCGGAGGATTAAATGAGAATATTGATACCACTCTCATATCTGGGCGCTGAATCCCAGGAGGCAGTTAGCTTAGCATAAAGCTTTTTTGGCAATGAGCATATTTGTGGCCAAGCTAGTGGTATGGCTTTAGGGACAGCAATACTCCATATGACCTGTATCTCCTGGATAAGTAAATAGGTAACTGTTTGCTAACACTTTAGCAATAGCAACTTTACAAGTGATTATATGTCAATGTTGTGTTTACAGCTGGAAGTGAATTAATGCAAGTTTTAAGACAATGGCGTAATTAAAGGAGGTTTGGAGTTTGAGATGAGTTTTGCTAGTTCACAGACAAAAAATATCTTCCTTTCTAATCCAAAGTAACACTGTAGTTGTTGATATCTGGTTTCATGAATGTTGTGTCTGTTGCCCTCATATATGTACTGTAATAGCACTAATTTGATGTGTAGCCTAGTGTCCATCCATGGTCAGTCAGTCCGTTCACCAGTCTGGTCCAGACTGAAATATCTCAACAACTGCTAGAGAGATTGCTGTGATATTTTGTACAGATATTCCCCAGATGATGAAATTGGCAAAACAACTGACCTTTCTTCTGGCACCACCATGAGGTTTTGTATGCATGGACTTATTGGATGGATCATCATTAAATTTGTTTAAGAAATTCATATCCCCCATTCAGGATAAATTCTAATAATTCTGATCATCCCTTCCAGTCTCATCATCATGTCAAAGTTTTAATTTGTTTTAATTTTTTAATTTGTGACCAAACACTTGCAAAATGAATAACATTCCCACCAGCATCAGCTGTATTTCATGTTTAGAGCTATAAGCAAAATGTCATCATGTTCACATGATAAACTAAGTTGATGAACATGGCATACTTTATCAGTGCATTTGTATTGAAGGCAGACAGACTGCCAGGGCAACGCTGCACTGTGATTCTTTAGGCTATTTATCAGATACTGTGGATTGCACTCAGGTGCCCTCTGTAGCTGATTTCAGATTTAACAAGTTTCAAAAACACAGTAATCCAAGTACAGTATACTGTGGGCTTGACTTTGTATTTAGCGGTAGATGGTGATAATACATTACCTAAGGAACAGTCCTCTTCCCTCAAAGTTACTCTTTCACGCTTTAGCTGGAGATTTTAAGCTGTGGCAAAACTAGAAGCCAGTCTTACTCACACATACCGTTTACCACCACTGCTGCAACTACCACATTTCTGCACACACATATGCACACTTACACACATGCACACATGCACATTTAGCACAGCATACATAGTAAATACACACACCAGCTGTGGGGAGTAGATCACGTTGTGGTTCAGTGTCAGTTTGAGTCTTTGCTGCAGATTCTTTTTAGCCCAGATACAGCACACTGACTTACATATGACCCTCTCACACACACACAAACACACACACACACACACACACACACACACACACACACACGTATTGACACACAAGAACTTGGCTCATTTAAAAATGTTCCAAACCTGGTTTTTCTCTTCATCCCTTCATAAAGAGTCAGAGTGACACGCCACCATACAGAAGAGCACATGTCCTGAGATGATTTGTGTAGATTAAAAGCCTGTATTAAGAGCTGCAGCATCAACTCAATTAGTCAAATGCTGCTGTTTAAGTCATTAAACTTCAGCAGCCCCTGCTGGATATTGCTGGACATAGAGTTGTTATATTATTTCTATAGGGAATCCAACAGTCACTCAAGTAAAAGAAGTGAAAGCGTGGGATCCAAACTAAATTTACCAACAAAAACCTTATACAAGAGTAGTAACAAAAGTTTCATTATACAAGACATCTGTTAATGTTGGTTAAAAAATCTTTTATCCAAGTAACCGACAGAGGTTGATAATTAACTTAACAACTTGTAAGACAATGTCAGCAAACATATCAGCAATGGACAGTGACTAATTAGGCCTACATCTGTTATATTAATACCCAAAAGTAGGCCTATATAACGATAAAATTAGTTCCACCACAGTAGCAATACTGAAATTCTGAAAAGGGCTCTTCTGTATAGTAAGTGTTTTTACTTTTGATATACACTGTAAGAACAGTTTTCTAGCGTTTTGTCTTCTGACTGTGATGTTCATCTATTACTCCTGTGATGTCTTCCTCAGTTTAATTCAGTTCTGAAGGAGTTAAAGGGTGCGAGCATGCCCCTGGTGGGTCTTGAACGCTCTTCTAGTGCTGAATTAGATTTTTCAGCCACACATCCTCCGCTGCCATGGCAACCCTTGAAAAGCTGTGTGACGGCCAGCTGAGGAGGAGTTTGTTGTAAGTTTGAGGAGTTTTTCACGGCAGAACCGGACAGCGCCGGAATAAAGTTTCTGTAGGGAGGCTGTGAGCCGATCAGGAGAGGGAGAGGAAAGAAGTAGAACAAGCCGTTTCCCCTAGGTAGGTGAAAGTTAATCTGGGCTTTAAACGTAGCATGAATTGTTCAGGTCTGATTTGCTTTTTACTCAAGAAGTAGAGTTTGCTACAATGGACATTTCGTTAATTAGTTTACTCTCATATTCAAACAATAATCAAAAGATTTTTATGATATGATTGAAAAAAAAATTGTCTAGTAATGTTAAGATATTTAATTTCCTCTTTTCCTGACTCTCTTGAAAGCACAAGGCTTTCCTTGTTATATGTGCTTTTGTTTGAAGCCCCTGGAAACTCAAATCTGCTATGGATTCAAAGTCAAAGTTAAATTCATGAAAATTAAACATCCTTGGGTAAAAAATTCAGCTAATCTGCCCTGCCATCAGGACTGTGTGGGAGCAAACAACCCCACAGCTACAGGTTCAAGTATTGTTAAATCCTGGTTGCTGCAGTGAAAAACATGGCATCATCTTTTTCAAAAGCAAGGACAAAAAAACAAATATAGAAATTTCTCGTAGAATAGAAAAAACACTGTTCTAAAACAGTCAGATTACAGTGTGCTAAGATTATAGTGTGTTCACATTGTTCATAGTACGAAGCTGTTAAATAAAATTTGCTTTCAGGGCCTTTAAAACAGGATCTTTCATATTCTGTGACCTGATTAGGATTTTCCTGGATCAGGCTGTGGTCACATGCTGTAGTTGATTTTTTTTACCAGGACTGGTGACTCCACAGATAAATCACATATTTTGATAGTCGTTATCATGTGTGGTGACTCTTTAATATTTAGATAAATTAAACTGTATATAGATTGTAATAATTGCTTTAGTAGAAACTGTTGTGCAGTAGTGTTTAGATCTCCCTGTAGAGCCATAACATGATATCTGCCAATATTTCACTCATCTTTGTTCATCAAAACATCAGTTCATGTGTATAGCCCAGACCTTTCTTCACCATCTGTTACAGTCATCCTTGTAGAGCCCAGAGGTCGCCATGTTTTCCCTGTCAGAGCTGGCGCCTCTGAACCAGCATCAGAACAGGTCTAAACTGTTGAAGCCCTGGTGGGAGGTCTTCATGGACTACCTGGTGGTCCTGATGCTGATGACATCTGTTTTGGCTTGCACTGAGCAGCTGTCCCGGGACCGAGTGGTGTGCATTCCCTTGGATCCACCCTCTGCAAATACTAGAAATCACAGTTTCTCAGTTAGCAGCAATGTGGCACTGACTCCATCGTCAAAGCCTCCAACCCACAGTCCAAACAACATCAGTCCAAATCTTTACTCTACAGCCCGGGGCCGACGGACTCATCTGGTCTACCAGCAGTATATTTACATTAGCCAGGTACTGTAATACTCATCTTTATTGCCTTTGCAATTATAAATGATGCAACAGAGTGGGTGAAAGCAACAAAAATATGTCTGTAAAGTCACTTTAAGGTGGCTGTTATCAATATCTTTATATCAACAATGGATCACATGACCACTTGTATGTGAAAGGAGTTATGCGTAGCAATGAAACCACAGAGAGTTATGACCTGACTCTGCAGGTCTCCTCAGCTCGTCAGAGCTTTTTACTGATTTGGTTCAGGCACAGATCTAAGTGCCATTTTAGGTTGCAGAGGGCAGCTACAGGAAAAAGAAACTGTAAAAACCTCCCGTACACTACCTGTACTGCGCTAAACCGCAGAGAGTTGTACTTAGCAGCTAGTTTGTAGAGCAATTAACAGCTGAAGAGAAACCAAAACCAAAGTTAGAAACCAAAAACAGAAGTAAAAGAGAGAGAATATTGGACTTACATTTATTAGGTGACACAAACACAACTCCAAATGAATGCTAATGTTGCTACATACTTTCTTGATGTTTAAATAGGCAACTGTTTGCTTAATAGATTATAAAATGTCAATGTTGAGTTCTTAGTTTTTTGTGTCTGCTGCCCCCAAGTGGCTGAAAACATCAGGTTCAAGTGTCTGTTTGTCTGTCTGTCTGTCTGTCTGTCTGTCTAGGTATGCTACCATGAGGCTTTGCCTTTGTGCTCCCGCTTCTTTCCCTACATGGCCTTGCTGCAGTCTCTAGTGCTGGTGGCCAGTGGCTCCTTCTGGCTCCACTTCCCCCACACCTCTGCCCGCATAGAGCACTTCCTGGCCATCTTAGCAAAGTGCTGTGAGTCACCCTGGACATCTCAAGCCCTGTCCCACGCTGCCCAGCAGGAGAACATCCAAGAGAAGGAGGTGGAGAGACGACAACCCCAACCTCCTCCCTCTTCATCTTCACCCCCAATGACCCGCACAAGACGTTCAAGCATTGACTCAGGCACAGACAGCCCACTTTTAAAGAGGTCAGATAGTGTGTCCTCTGCCATACCTCCCTCCCCGTGTCCTTCCACACTCTCCTGTAACTCCACGTCGTCTGTATCTCTTGGCTCTCCGGTGCAATTTCCTGATTCCAAGCCGTCAGTCATGGTCGACAGTCCCAGGCAGGTAATCAGGCTGGATAAAAGTGATGGGGAACAGGCCAGGGCGCTTTTCGAAAGGGTCAGAAAATTTCGGTCCCACTCTGAAAGCTCGGCTGTCATCTATAAAGTGAGAGATCCTCTTGTCTATAGCATCAGTTGACTTGTTTTTTAGTTATCTATTTATTTCATTTTTGTCAAAGAAATATAAGTTTTATGATGTGTTGTTATCAGGCTTTATATTTATAGCAACCTGCTATTATATGATACTCTATAACATTGAGTCATCCACTATTTTGAGAGCATATTACTGTGGTTTAATCTTACAGCATGAGTTAATGTTTAATCAGGCTCAGTCTAATGTCAAATTATTCATAATACCCTCTTTCATCCATTTAGGTCTACTTGGCTCAGACCATATTCAAGCTGCTGATGGTAACGCTGATCGTGAGTTACACCATCCCTCTTCTCAACAACTTATCCTTCACCCACACCTGTCACCCTGAGGAGCAAGCCCTGGTGGGCTACTCTACCTTTGAGTGTATCCATGTGCTCTCCTCACTTCTACGCAAACTGCTGGTGGCTTACCTGACCCTGCTGGGGCTGTATGGTCTGCTCAACCTTTACACCCTCAGCTGGATTTTACACAGGTGTGTACAGTGTGCAGGGATAAATGTGTTGGTGCTGTAACAATACTGTAAAAACTGTATATATTGACAAAACATGTTAAAGCTGCTCTATTTGATCATTTTTATCAGTGGAAAAATTACTATATGTAATGTGACAGGGGGTCAGTTGTAGTTACAAACCCAGAGAGAATTATTACCCAATTCTGCTGTTCCCCTCATCTCTATGGAGAGTTTTAGCATCTTTCAGCTCATTGTTTTGGTTTGACCGCCCACAACATCACTGTGTCATCAACCTAATGTCCAGCAGTAAGAGACTGTTTTCAGTATATAAAGCCCTGATATACCTACTATACTTTTCTAGCACACAACATCAGTTAGCGATCTACTGGTGAACACAGTGGGGAATTTAGCTGTTACAGTCAGATATTTCCTTGAAGGAGTTGGTAGAGACCAAAACAAAGGTTTAGGGAGAGTGTGTATTGGACTTACAGTGGCCAGAAAAAGGACTCTGAATAAATGCTGATGTTGCTCCACATCTGTTGAATCTGTGAAAGAGGTACCTGTTTGATAACACGTTAGACCAATCAAATTTCAATTACACCAAGGTGTCTTACTGCACTGAAGCTTTAGTGATGGCCCTCACTTCTAAGTCACCTTGGGTAAAAGCATCTGCCAAATCAGTAAATGTAAATAATATGTCATTGTTGTGTTCACAGCTTGTAACACTGCCTCCGCAAAAAACATGACTGCACCTTTAATTATTATGAAAGAACCATATTTTTGCATATGTTCCATTACTAGTAACAAACTGTTTTCATGCTTTTCACATAACCTTTTTTCATTTGTTTCAGACTACACGACTTAACATCAGTAAAATAACAAAAGTAACAAAAAGATATAACAAATCAAAATGCTCCATGTGATGAAATACCTACCTCAAGCTCTGCACTTTGATTTTCATACTTTACTGAGGTGAATGCTAAGCTTTTGAAACTTTCCAGCAATAATGTAAAGTGTAAACAAAACATGAAATCTAAAACATGCAAAATGTACATTAAGTGAAGAGGAGGTTGTCCATGCACAGCCATTGTAGGCTGATCAGGCTTATGGATGAATAATTTGTCACATTTCTTAAACAAGATAAATTTAAAATGATGAATTAATCATTTTAAGTTGACTACACAGGCAGTGATTGTTCATAAGGCCTTTAAACAGAGTAATACCCATGGGGTTGGGCATACCAGAGGGCCTGTAATAGGATTAGAGTTTAATGCTGTGTTTTGGGCTGCAATATGTTCTGTGTGATATAGTTCTCATTTCGTTTTTTTGGTTTGTGTCCTATGTAGCTCTTTACGACAATATTCCTTCCACTCACTGAAGGAGTTGTGCTCCCTGAGAGATGTTCCAGACCTGAGAAATGACCTGGCCTTTCTTTTACACATGTCAGACCAGTACGACCCGTTGCTGGCCCAGCGTCTGTCTGTGTTTTTGTCCCCGGTCAGTGAGAGCAGGCTGATGGAGGAAAGCTTGGAGAGGCGCTGGGGGGAGGAAAAGCTGCGTGCCATGACTAGTGTGGACGCAGACGGCTGCTCCAGACTGCAGCTGGTGGCGCTGCCTCGTCTCCCTCCAGCCCTCTTCACCCTCAGCCAGCTTCAGGTCCTCAAACTGGAGCTCATCACAGATGCCAGGTTCACAGCACAGGTAGCCAACATGACTTCACTCAGGTGAGTTATACAGTGGTGTAGTTATGATTCACATATTTAAACAAAGGACACCAAAAGTTATGACTTATTTTCATATAATTGTATCAACTCAGTGTGATGTACATAGTTAAAACACTTATTTCTACGTGATTAATTTACTGTTTTATTGGCTATTCCTACAACAGAGAGGTCCACCTGTACCACTGCACAGCAGCTGTGGATCCCAGTGCTCTTGGATTCCTCCAGGAGCGTCTGGAGGTCCTCCACCTCACCTTTACTCAGGTATCAGAGATCCCCAGCTGGGTCCTCTCCCTCCGCAGCCTGCATGAGCTGCACCTCTCTGGTCGCCTGAGTAGTGAAGGTGGGGTGGGCCGCAGCTGGACACTAGGGAGCCTCCGCCAATTGCGTCACCTCCGTGTACTGGTGATTCGAGGCATGTTACAGCGGATCCCTGGGGAGCTGTGTGAGGTGGCAGGCAGCTTGGTGAGGCTGGAGATCTACAATGAGGGTACCAGGCTTCTCGTGCTGACAGGACTGAAGCGAATGGTCGACCTGACAGAGCTGCTGTTGCAGGACTGCCAGCTAGAGCGTTTGCCCTCCGCACTGCTGGCTCTAACCAAGCTGCGGACACTTGACCTGCAGCATAACAACCTGAGAACTCTGGAGGAGCTGCTTAGTCTGGCTCATCTGCGGCGTCTCTCTTGCCTCAGACTTGCCTATAATCGTGTTCTTGCATTGCCGGCCAGTGTTGGTGTGCTTCGCGGCCTTGAGCTCCTGGATCTGTCCAACAACCACCTGCAGAGCCTTCCTCCAGCACTCTTCACTCTTCTCCGTCTTCGTAGGCTGCTCCTGGCTGGGAACCTGCTCGAGGTGCTGCCTGCAGAGATAAAGGCACTGCAGCTGCTGACAGAGCTGGACCTCAGTGGGAACAGGCTGGAGAGCCTGCCCCCTCAGCTGCTCAGTGGTTGTTTGGAGCTGCGCATCCTGAATGTGGCTCACAACTCTCTTAGTTCGTTACCCAGAGGAATGGCAGCTTTAAGTCAGTTGTGCAGGTTGGACTTGCGTAGTAACAGTTTGGAGGAACTGCCTGCTGAACTGGGCTGCTGCTCAGCTCTGCAGGGAGGTGGTCTCCTGGTGGAAGAGTGGCTGTTTCTTTCTTTGCCTCCCCATGTCAGGGACTTTCTGAGCCGTTCATGCCCCACCTCTGGTGCATACTCAGAGGGTCCTTCCCGGCCAGAGTCTGACAGTTTCCCATACTTCTCTCCAACACAGTGGAGCTTCTCCTCTGCTCTGGAATCACAGATATAAGACTGATAACCATCTGACTTCTAACAGTATCCTAATCTTTTTTTACTTACATATTTTGTATTTTATAATGGGATTTGCTTTTGCAATGATTTTGGCTGAATTTGAATTTGATGCTGATGTGACCATTTCCTGCAGGTTACACTAGTCCTAAAACCAAAATTTAGAAATTAAAACAGCCTAACACACTTTTTTATCATCACTGCTGTTGATTATGTTATTCATAATTCTAATGAGTTGTACTTACAAGTAGTGATTTTACAAATATTAGCACTGTCTCAGTTACAAATTTGAATTTGTGTTGCAGCTCCTCTCTGTGAGCACTGGAGGGCAGTAAACACCTGTGTTTCTCGGTACACTCAGGTCAACAGTTAACTTTACCTAGGATCATAGCAGACACAATACTATTATAAAACCTGTGGTAAAAATGAAAGAAGGTATTTGCAGACTGATTGGAGCAGGATGTGCTACCTAGTGTATGCTGAAACACTGGAAGCAGGACCAAACCTGCTAGCTGGCAAGCTATCCATCAGTGCATTGAAAAAGAATCACCTGGGGAACTTAATATGTAGAGACAGACAATCAATGGTAAAGAAATCAATACATACAGAGAGATGAGTTGACGACTTTTTACAATAATATTTTTAATAATAGTGTATTGAACTCTTGGTATAATAAATTAATTCATTAATTACAAAAAACAACAATACTAATAAAATAATATAGAAGGGAAAGCACGTCTTGTCATATGTACAATGAATAATAGTCAACATTACACATTTACACGCCCACATTATCAATGAGGACATGAACAGTATTGGTGCCGTTTCGTTGATAACATAGGCTGAACGATTTCCGCAGAAGGGGTCTTTTTTACAGGCAAGATACCTCATCCTGGAAATCAATCTTTGCCCAAGTCGTCCAGCTCCAAGCATGTGAAATAAGACAAAGGCTTTTCCTTTGCAGCTGAAGGGATAATACTTGATTTCATGTATTCAAGGACCCTCAAGACAAAGTTTACATTTGGGGGAACGATACATTAGAATATATACTATCTTTCATATCGACTTATATGCTCTTATTGTTTATTCAGTTTGTTTTAGCAAAAATAAATTAAAAATAAAAAAATGTTTTTTAAAAAAAATGTCATTGTAGTCATTTTTTCACTACATATTGTGTACTTTCCGTGTCCCTCACAGGCGCCCATTTATAGAGTCTACCAATACTCTTTCGTCCTCTGATGTCCCGCTTTTTTAAACTGCGGTGGACTGCGGCACACTTTCTGTCCAATCGCCGGCTGCGTTTGTCAGCGATCGTCCAAATCCACCAATGATGTCAACGTACTTCAGCGGGGGCGGAACTTCCGGTTACTCGTATAAACCAACTGAGGCCTCCCCATGCGGTTTTGATCTGGTGGTGCACTGGTAGCTAACGCCGAAAAGAGAAGGTAAGGACGCAATATCGATTAATTGAGGCAACTAGAGAGTTTGTAAAACTTAGAGTGGTGTCCAGCATATGATGAACGTGATAAGATAAGGTTTATTTCGCTAATCTCACAATGTAGCTACTCCGCAATGAATTAGGTTCCTTCATTGTTTGCTTGAGGGTGCTACTCGGCTAGCTAGCGTTTTGTAGCCTAGCATTAAATAGCTTAGCTAGCCAACCAGTCTCCTACATATTAGTGTTCAGTAAATGTGTAGTGTTTTTACACTCTTCGTAACGTGTTCTCTATAATTATTTTAATGACTTCTGTGCACATCATACGTGTATTTTACCTGGTCAGTTAGCAGAATATATGTTGCCGTGTAGCACCTTAGCTTGCCACGTTAGCAATGGTTATGCAACACAATAGCTTTTCAGTGTTGTACTCGGCTCGGAAGCTAACCGGGTTGGTTAATCCGACAGATTCGGCTACACTCATGGCTGCCTGTGGTATTGTGTGAGTTGTAGAAGATACTTGCTTTACATGTAGCGTACTAACTGCCATGTAGCGTTCATAATATATGATCCCACTCGATTTTAGCTAATTTAGCTAGCATGTCTCACTCACTTGCCGCACATTTTATTATGGGGTTGCGAGAGTGCTCCCAACAACACCGGTATCCAGCGTAGGCTTACATCAATACTGGTTATACTAGAATCACTAGTTATACAAAACCAAACACATCTTCTCATAACACGGGGACATCTACACTGTTCAACCTGTGCTCAAACATCTTATCTAAATGTATGTAAAATGTATGGTTGAAGGTTCGTGCCAGACACAAAGAATGGCAACAGGTGGGCTTAATCAGCCCCCTTTGTAACCCCAGTAAGGGGGCATTTCAGCTAAGGCAGCTGATGACCAGACAGAAACAGATTCAAAAACAGACTGTACATTTTTGTCTTTTTAACAGACACAATGGCTGAGAATGATGTTGACAACGAGCTGCTTGACTACGAAGAAGATGAAGAGCCACAAGGAGCCCCTGAGAGCGCAGCCCCAGCAGGCAAGAAGGAGGTGAAGGGCTCCTACGTCTCCATCCACAGCTCTGGTTTCAGGGATTTCCTGCTCAAACCAGAGCTGCTCCGTGCCATCATTGACTGTGGTTTTGAGCATCCATCTGAAGGTGAGAAGCACGTGATTGTCTTGGTTTTTTGGTACGTTTTAAGTAAGGAAAACAGGCTTGTCCAACTGGGCTATTGGAAGAGTGGGCTCTGTTTTATTTTATCAGAAGGCTTAAGAAGTTGCTGTAAATGTAACCTCTGTAGTTGCTGCATTAATAATGCTGCACCTGGACCTGGTGTGTGTGTGTGTGTGTGTGTGTGTTAATTAAATGCAAAATGTAGGTCAATGCAAAAGCTTTGTTGTTGCACGTTGTGTTGTACAATAGCTTGAAATAATTACTGTACCAATAATAAGGTGAATGCACTGGGTTAAATGTTTTTTGTGTTTTTTAATACAGTTCAGCATGAATGCATCCCACAAGCTATCCTGGGCATGGACATCCTGTGCCAAGCCAAATCTGGTATGGGCAAGACAGCTGTGTTTGTGCTGGCCACACTGCAACAGATTGAACCAGTTGATGGACAGGTTAGTATGTGTGTTCAACACACACGATGTATGTGTTTGTGTTTGTGTCAACAAAGGTGGGGCTGTCCTTTTGACTTATGAGTCGAAATAGACATTAGAGGGATTTTAGATGGCATAAATGTTTGCTTCTTGGTGATTTTCATGCACCCAGATACATGTTCAGTAAAAACAAGTCCCAAGTAACATACTAAATGCAAAATGTCTGTTCCTGTATTTGCACCCCTTCAGGTGTCTGTATTAGTCATGTGCCACACGCGTGAACTGGCCTTCCAGATCAGTAAAGAGTATGAGCGGTTCTCCAAGTACATGCCCACGGTAAAAGCAGCAGTATTCTTTGGTGGCCTGGCCATCAAGAAGGACGAGGAGGTCTTGAAGAAGAACTGCCCTCACATCGTTGTCGGAACACCAGGCCGCATCCTCGCTCTCATCCGGAACAAGACCCTCAGTCTGAAGAACGTGAAGCATTTTGTCCTGGATGAGTGCGACAAAATGTTGGAGCAGCTCGGTGCGTTCTTTAGTCTTTGACTTTTCCTCTTAGTTCTAATTCATTTTGCTTTGATGTGTCTGTAAACTCAATAGTTAATGTACATCTTATCTTATCTTATTCAGTTGTATTTGTTTGTCTTTTTTTGTGTGGCAGACATGAGGCGTGATGTACAGGACATCTTCAGGATCACACCCCATGAGAAGCAGGTCATGATGTTCAGTGCAACCCTGAGCAAGGAGATCCGACCAGTCTGCCGCAAATTCATGCAGGACGTAAGTGAACAACGAAGGGTTATTTGTTACTTAAGAATTTCTTCAAACACTGAAAATCAAAGCTGCTGCTCGTTTTAAGGATCACATTTTATTTAATGTTCTACTGGACTAACACACTGCCATCACCTGTGCAGCCCATGGAAGTATTTGTGGATGATGAGACCAAACTTACACTCCATGGCCTGCAACAGTACTACTGCAAGCTGAAGGACAGCGAGAAGAACCGCAAGCTGTTTGACCTCCTTGATGTGTTGGAGTTCAACCAGGTAAACTGGTGGAGTTGCTGCATTTAACATCAGATTATGTTGTAGAAAGTCATGTATTTTGTCATATATTCGTATATTTTATTTTTTTTTAAATGCAGAATTTGGAAAAGCTGCTTAAATGAAAACTGTAAAATAAGTTTATGGCTTTAAATAATGTTACTACAGCTAGTGCAGACTTCAGGAAGTTACTACTCCAATCTCAGACGTCCTGTGGCATATGATCTACCATAAAACTGCAATTCATAATTTTATACACTTTGGTTTTTGTACAGATTAAACAAATAATATATAACCTTTTTAAATCAGTGAGCCTTAGAGGTTCTGGTAGGCATTTTTCCCATTCTTTCTAGTCAGCTAATCTGTCCCTTTTTTAAAATCCGAAGTTCATAATTCAGCCCATGCGGTCTGAGCAGATGTGCCTCCTTTTAATTTCTCTGTTTCGACTCTAGGTGGTGATCTTTGTCAAGTCAGTCCAGCGCTGCATCGCTCTGTCCCAGCTCCTGGTGGAACAGAATTTCCCTGCCATTGCCATCCACAGGGGGATGGCTCAGGAGGAGAGGTGAGACACACACACCCCCCACTACTCTCCTTTTACACGCTCTCATAAACACATTCCCAATTGCACTCTGATTGCTAAGTATGTTTATGAAGCATGTGGCCTCATCAGTTAACTCAACACATCATTGCCTTCAAAGGGGATTCAGTCTAGTAATGACCACAGCAGCTGTGTTGATAAGCCTCTCTCTGGCTCTGTCCTCCCTCCTGCCCCATCTTAACCCCACAGGCTGTCTCGCTATCAGCAATTCAAGGACTTCCAAAGGCGGATCTTGGTGGCGACCAACCTCTTTGGCCGAGGGATGGACATCGAGCGAGTCAATATCGTCTTCAACTATGACATGCCAGAAGATTCTGACACCTACTTGCACAGGGTGAGAACTGCAGCGGGGGAATAACTGCATCTGTTTTCCCTTCATATGTTTGCTTTTTGTTGCATCAGTCAATGCAAATGCTCAGGGACATCGGGTTGAGAAGTTTGTTTTCCACTGCCCAAGTATTGCGCCATAACCTGCAAAATTGTCACTTTTCTATTTTGCGTAAAGCAATGCTGCTGCAACTCGCAACAACTATTTTGCCTACAAAAAAGCATGGGAAAGTTGTTTCTTTCAGTCTGGCAGCAATGCCTTATTTCAGGCAACTGTGAGAGTTTATTCTGAAATGCTCTGACAGGAAGTTCCAAAGGTTCTGTGTAAGACACAGATACAGTGGACATGCGATGTGTGATATGGGGGGAAAAAAAAAGTCACTTCAGTCAAACGTGGGCCACAGTCCCACATAGGTGAACAGGAACAAACAAATTCCAGTTGCATTTTTATTGTCAATTTCTGAATTAAGCCTTGTATTACGTTCTGGCCCACAATCTAATGGATTGGAAACAAGGCCAAACTTAGTTGTTGACCCCTTATGTAATGTATTATATGTTTCGTACATGTGTTTTGAGATTTCACTCACTCGTGTCTCTACACCCGCCAGGTTGCCCGTGCTGGTAGATTTGGGACCAAAGGCCTGGCTATAACCTTTGTGTCTGACGAGACCGATGCCAAGACTCTGAACGATGTGCAGGACCGCTTTGAGGTCAACGTGGCTGAGCTGCCAGATGAGATTGACATCTCATCTTACAGTAAGTCTTTCCATATCCTAATGTCTGCTGAAATGCAGTGATGCTTGATGTCCTTATTGAAGTAGGCCTGTTGGCCAGACCTTTTGGAACGACTGTAATGTGTGGATTAAATGGACACTTAGGACTGCCCTACAGATAATCAGCTGATGGTATAAACCTTTAGAGTTGTTTTGGCAACTAGAGACAGCAGTTGGTGCTGCCATGTAACTGCAGAGCTCCCATCAAATCCCTTACATGTTTAACCTGTTGGTGAAAAGCCGGTATGCTCAGCTGTTGCTCGTCGCTCTGATCTTTTACATGCTCAACTCATGTCTCTCCTCCTCTCTCTCTCTTTAGTCGAGCAGTCCAGATGAGTCCTCAAGCCAAGCAGAAGTCTCCTCTCCATGGATCTTGTGTCTTGTATTTGGAAGTAGACGTACTTCACTGTTAATCTGAAAGCTCTGCGTGTTCCCTATGTTCACCAAACATTTATTTTTATTGCCAGTTTTTGGGGACCGGGTATGGTCGATTTTAAATTGTCTTTTACTGTTTTGGTTTTTTTGTTTTGCTCAATGACATTAAAACTTTTTATAAAATTCCATTTTTACTATTGTGGTCTCTTGAGGGGCTATTGTCTCTACCACATTTTCATTGATTTCAGTGTCAAGCAGAGATGTGTTCAGAGAAGTAGTCCTGAGGAACGTAAAGCAATTTTTACAATTTTTAGCCCCCTTTTAATTAGTGTGTGTGTATAGAAAATATATTTGTTTTTGATTTTTTGTTTTTTTTCCCACTGCAACACAGTTGATCTTTACAAAGTAATCAAGTAGTCATGTAGTAACAGTTGATGAAGACAGGATTTTGGCTCATATGGCAGCTCTTCTTTGAATTTCCAATTGAATGCCTCCAATAAACAAGTCACCAAGTGGAGCAAATTTTAATACGAGTATGTCATTAGCACACTGTATAATGAAATGATTGATGTTTTAAATGTGTCTGTTATGTTGTTTTTAGGTATTAAACACTTCACACACAAAGCTGCAATGACAATATGTCATTAATTTTATTCTTTCCTGTTCAACCTTTAGAATCTAGCAGAAATCACAGTATTTCACTAAAAGCAGTCTGATAATGATTTGTGATAGTGATCACTAGCCTTACTAGCAACACGGTGTTTGAAATGGCTCTGTTGGTCAGTCCATCACTTAGGAAATATCTCAATTCTGGGATGAGTGGATTTGAAATTTTCCAGAGGAGCCTCTGACTCTGCCAATGTGAGGTTGTCCAGTATATTGGTTTATGACCTAATACCTGCAAATTAATGTCATTCCCATCAGCCTCAGCTGGACTTTGTATTTAGTGCTAATCATCAAATGTTAGCATGCTAAAAGGCTAAACTAAAATGGAGATGAACATCATACCTCAAACAGCACTGTTATTGGAGCGTGTTAGCATTTAGCTTAAAACACTGCTGTAAACAGCCTCAGTTCGGGCAGCATGGCTGTAGACTCTTCGACTTGTCTGGTATAAATTTAAACTTAACATCAGGTAATTGTATCTAGTTGGTATGAAAATGCTCATATTACTGAGTCTTTAACACAAAGTGTAGTGAATGGAAATTTCTTTATTCAAAAAAAAAAAAAGCAAACTGATGAACTCATTCAAATGTGTGGAAAACAACCAAAGAAGAAGAATCTGAGGAATATGGTTAATTGTTTTGCCTCCAAGTCTTTTTTTTAAATATATAATCTTAAAGAAGCATGACTTTATTATTACAGATGGTTTTAATGTTTCTCTAGTAGACATACAATCATCATGCTTTTAAATTGGCACTTAATGCTCATAAAGGATCTGAACCCTGCCTCGTTCAGTGCTAAACTATACATGGACTACTTCAGTATAACTCTGTAAAAGGACTGGCCCTTATACAGCAGATAGAACTACAAATAAAGTAACAATGCATCTGTACATAGCTGCTCTATAGTGTCCTTTAACAAATCTAGACAAAGTACCAAAACCACAGCATCTACATAGGCAAATAGCAATGGCAAACACATTTCTAATCACCTGTAATGTTAAAAAACCCTTAACAAGTTTGTAAGTATTAGAGGCAGCAGTCTCTTATCTAAGGAAGCCTACTGTTGCCAGGAGCTGGTAGAAAATGCAGATATCTTCCAGTTTCACAGAAAACTGCAAAAAAACGTCTACGCACATGGCACAACAAAAAAAAAAATCCTTGACATAATGAAATGGTGCTTCAAATGATTTAAACTCACCATTTTTAAATATGTATGCAGTAGAAATAAGAATCCCCCTCCCTCTGCATTACATTCTCATAAGATAAACCTACATGGTCAGGTTGTGAATCAAGGCTGCTGTAAGGTGCGTGAACTCAACTAACCCAACTAGCAGTTAAGAAAGATGCTTGGGTTCTCCAGTCATTATAAACGGTCTCAGTCACAAAAATGAGAGATTAATACAGAGAGTTCCTCTCCTCCAATCGTGTCTTTACAGGTGTCCAGCAGGTTCTTGTTGACGCCTGGCAGCTCTGGCCCCGTCCTCTCTGCAGCCATAGAGCTGCTCTCTGTCTCCAACAGTGACGTCAACCGACAACAGCCTTCAACAGCGTTTCTCAGAAATAGACACCACTTTAACACAACGACGCATGACTTATTGTTTTGTTTCATTGAGCTGGCTTGTTGCTTGATTACAGGCCAGATTGGGCACCAGAGCGGTTCCACCCGCTAGTCACAAATTACATGTTTACCTCAGTACATGCAGTTTTCAAATCTTATTTTTATAGCAAACCAGAGAGTGGCTGATTTTCTCTCACTGCCCCTCGGAGTCAGGATTGTAATTTGCGCAGAATTAGGCGGTCGACTTCTTGACGCCAGAATCCCAGGCTTGTTCTTCTGGTGCTTGCTAAATGTCTCAGTTTCTTGTGGAGGCAAGGCAGGGGATGAGTCCAGCTGTGTAAATAACCTTTGACATATTCCCCACTAATGCGTGCAAAGCCTTAAGCCATCAGGTTAAACTCTGTCTTTTTCCAGTACATACCTCCTCTTCTCCTGTAGCCTTCATCATCCATCATTAGATATGGCTTTCTGACCGCTGTGACCTCTGATACAACCCTGGGGCCAAGCCCTGGATCTGTGGGAGTCCTCCTCTCCCTGTCATGGGTGACAGCTCTCAGCTGTTTTGTCTCTCTCAGATCCTCGTTCAGCCACACTGGTGCTCCAAACATAGCAGCACCGCCTTCCCTGGTGGCAGGCCACTGTGTCTGTCTCAACAATAAATACCAATGAATAAATACCATAAAAAGACACGAGCCACGCTTCTGCCAGAACATCTGAGATGCTCGTCCATCTTTTGCTATCACTGTCTCCATGAGTCTTCATTTGGTTTATCGTTACCCAGATACTGGAGTGCACAGACACATGATTCCAGCTGGTTTCATATTTGGCTCCGAAGCACCAGCCAACTAGACCAGCTTTCTATTAGCTAGTCTGATCTGTTGCTCAGTATCTGAGATGTGAATTCACACCGTCAACACTTACTTGTACGTGTCAGCTCTTGCTCCGTTGTCCCCAACAAAAGTCTCCGAGTTCAGAGGACATTCTGTGCGTGGCAGCAACATGGCAGCTGGCTGCATCCATGTTTCCACAAAGATTTAGTCAAAGTCTGAAGTAGTCTGACCGGAGCAGAGCTACTTTTTATCTACACTAAAGCAGGGGCTGGTCACTTTGCTCTTTCCAAGTTGGAGATGCGCCCATCTGATGTATTCTTCTCCCCATTCCTCCCCAAATAATTTTCCAGAAAAGATGTTTTTGTTTGTGCACCTTTCTCGCGTCTACTCAAAGATACACTAAGGACAGCTAATCTATTCTATGGGGGGAGTTAAAGTCTTTTTTGTGAAGGAATGTAGGGGGGGTACTGCTAGTCGATGAACTTGTGTGTGTCTCCGTAGAGCCATCGCTGGGGAGGCATGGCAGCTTCATTAAGATGGTTGCACTCATCGCTGCACTTGCAGGACTGGATGAACATCACGGACCTGTTGAAGCGTTCACCGTCAGGGCAGGCAAAGGTCACGCTGGCTGTACGGGTGCGACGGGGCGAGCAGCAACGGCCATCTCTGCATACGCCGCAGTAGTTGGGCCTGTACAGGCGAGTGCTCCTGCAGCCGGCATAGGACAGACGGTGGGGCTCAGGGGCCTTATGGGTACGAGAGCACTTCCTTCCTTTCTGTGGAAGGAGAAAGACGAGAGAAAGAGTGAGAGGGGTCTGCAGACTTGGTAGATGATCTTTGAAGTTGTATGTTGAGATAAATGCTAACGTCAGTGTGCTAATATACTGACAATGACAATTTAGCAGGTATAATGTGTTTAGTATCCAATATTTGTCAAGACATGTCAATCAGAACTGCAAATGTCAGCCTCCTTTAGGAACCATGATATAATGGCAACCCGTTCAGTAGTTGTTGAGATTTTTCAGTCCGGACCAAGACTGAGAGACCAACATTGCCGTCCTTAGAGCCACGCTGCTTGCATGTCTAAAGATCTTTTGTTTGGCACAGCTGTGATGCTGCAGACGACAGAAATGTGGAGCAGGTAGGACACCGCTTCCCCGTGAAAGTTCTTTAGGATCACATCACCATTAGCTTGGGATCAGAATACCCGCATGGCACCATGACATAACTCATTATTCGACTGTGAGACATGAAAATCAAAGTTAATGCAGTTAAGTACAGACACTGGAAAACAAACTAAAGGTCAGAACAACAGATGAGTGCCAGGGAGAGCTGCATGCCAACAATAGTTAAGGATTGACACTGATGCACATTAACACCCACAGCAGCTCTGCAAACATTGGGAGAGCGCAGCGAAACAGGTGTATAACAACCCATCAGCCCCGTGAGTGGCTGGCGACGGGAGGCAGAATGTTTCTGAGGGTGTTGTGTATGAGATGTGAGGGAGCAACAGAGTGGGCGAACTGAGTGCTCTTTAAATCACACAGCACAGAACCACTAAGTGCAGCTGACAGCCACAGCGTCGCAGGTTGAGTGTGGGAGAGCTCAAAACCCAAACCCCCGCAGACAAATGAGAGTTTGTCCTGAAAACATATTCTTTGGCGTGTTATTTATAAAGATGAGCCGCAATGATTGAAGTGAAAACATAGAGACAATAGAGTACAGTTTCTTAGTCTTTGTGGCAAACATTGTGTGTTCTGAAAGAAGCCAAGAAAAAAACTAAGGATTAAAGCGACAATTCATGTTTTACAGGGGGGGACGAGCTAGACTGTTTGACCACTGCTTCTTGGCTCCAGGCAACAAGAAGTTACCGCTCCCAGCCAAGACAGTTTCAGCACATAAACACATAAAATGTACAAATGTCAAATGTCTGGCTTTATCTTCACATTTAAGACATGAGAGTAGTATCAATCCTCTCATCTCATCTGTCTCTTTACGGTGGGACAAGCATGAAGCTACACGGGTCAAACCTGGTCTAAATCAGCTCTGTCGTCATCCTGCCACACAGCAACAGAACCGCGAATAGACAGAATGAACCAGAAAAGGCTCCAGCTACAGAGGGATACAGGGCCGGGGGGCTGTAAACATGCCATGATATTAATACCAATCTGACCCCTTGAGAGACATCCTTTCCTGAATCCATTTAGCATAGTGGCTGGGCTGCATAGTTGTGGGCCATTAGAGGAAACACTGTAATCCATCTCTTTATAAGAATCTTAAAAGCACCACACACATTCCTCACCTTGACAGGGATAGACATGGAGCTGCACGGCCGAATGTTGCACAGGCGCGTCTCCTTGACCAGCTTACAGCGGGCATTGTCATTGGTAACACGAGAGGAAACGCCCATCCCACAGCTCCGAGAACACTGAGACCAGGAAGTAGTCTGAACCACACACTGATCTCCCACCTGCCTCCAGGCTAGAGGAGATGAAAGAGAGGATGTGTGAGGGAGAAGAACAATGCAGCGATGCAAAATACGGAGTCAGAGAAAGAGCAGCAACATCAGCAAAAGTAAAACTAGGGGAGGGAAAGGGCTGCTGGGAGAGAGAGGGAAAAGGAGAGATGCAAAGCACACTAGCCTCATTCACTGAACAGGCAACACTGACGCATAGAGAGGGTGATTACAGAGAGGGGAAAGCTGGGTGACAGAGGTATGTGCTGTGTGAGAGCAGTGTGAGAGAGAGAGAGCACCTCTGGTGTGCAAGGAACCAGTGGAAAACAAGCCTCACATAAATGCTGACACACACACACACACACACACATGCACAGATGCAGAGGGAGAGGCTCACAGTGAGGCCGTTTGTGCGTCAGGAGACTAAAATGGTTAAAACATAAACATGATGCTTTACTGCGCAGAGGAAACAGGCGGCACTCTGAGGCGACACGGCGGCACCCTGTCTTACCCGCCAGGTGCTTGTTTCCACGTGGCTTGTCCCACTTGCGCCCCACCTCCACCAGCTCGTTGCCCATGGTGTCCTTCTCCTTTTTGGGTTTGTAGGGGTACAGCTTCCGGAAAGGTTTCGGATAAGGCTTGGGGTAGGGGTAGGCCGGGTAGGGAATGAAGGGGTATGGCGGGTAAGCTGGAGGTTGCGGTCGTCTGTGTGCTGGGGGCATGACGGTGGTCCCCTTGTGGCAGTCGATGCTGAGGCAGCACTGGCCTGGCACCTTGACCAGCTGTGGGGCAGGGCAGGATGGGGATGCCAGGGGCACATGGCTGGGGCAAAGGGGCACACAGCCCACTGCCCCATCGATGCAGGTGCACTGGTGCTTGCAACCAGCACGGAAGTTCTCGCCATTTTGATAAATCCGCCCGTTGTATTCGCAGGAGCGGCCCTCTGCCTTCGCTGAGAGGAAGAAAGAAGACAGACAAGATGGTCAAAATACTTTAAAAAACAGTCTGCAGAAATCAAATGCTCTGGATCCAAAGAAAACTTAAGAGACAGGAAGACAGAACAAACAGGAAGAGACTCGTGTAAATGCATCTTTAATTTGAATAGAAGGTAGATAAGAAGAGAGACGGAGAGACACACTATCTCCAGATTTATGCAGCAAGCTCTATTCTTAGACCAGAGGAATTTTGACTTGTTTACAATGTCCTTCCCCTTCGCTCCCTCAGTGGAACTCCCCATACAACACCCCGGATACCCCCCTTTATATAGAAACACCCCCAAATAAACACACATATAAAAATACCACTGTGTGTATGTGTTTGTGTGTTTCATGGGGCTGTTTATGTACACATTGAACTACTTATATAAATCCCGGAGTTGGCCAGGTTTCAGTCGCAGCTCATGAAGGTGCTCTGTTTTCGAAACGTGGCACAGGCTTCAAACCTCTAGCCCCTATCAAAGAGAAACTCCAGCCGCTTGGCTCGGAAGCAAGGTTCCCCACCCTGAAGTTACACATTCCCTCACTCAACCCCAAACTAAACCCCAAACTCTGCGCCCAATCTAAACCATAAAACTCGTTAACCCTTCCCGTCTGTGATTCCTGCCACTTCTGTTGCACGTACCCCTGCAGATGCCATGGGTACGGCCCACATCATTGCCATAGTTGCACTCCAGGCCTTTATGGTGGTCGCAGGGCCGTCCTTCGTGGCAATCCTGGTTGAGCTGGGCAGCACACACCTTGCAGCAGCCGCAGCCATCCGGGACTGAGCTGACCCCTGGAGGACAGGACGGGGGCCCTGCCGGACACTCACAAACCACTGGGCAGCCTGCAGTGACCTACAGGAAGGGAAGTATGGTACAGTCATGACTTTAAGTACGCTGTTATTTACCTCTCTGTTGAAAAAACCAACGTCATACAGTAGCTTTTCTCTGTGAGGAGGAGTCATACTGGAACCAAGCAGGACAATAGTGACTCATGTTACACAGATCACAGAAATTCCTCAAAGTGTGTGTGTGGCTTAAACATTAGCTGAATACCCAGCACTGTCCCAAGCCCCACAGGGATATCTGTAACCCTCTGTCGCCTTCCGCTTGGCATTCGTCGCACAAGCAGGGATGAAAGGGACCTTCTCTGACCCAAAAACTCCCCACCTCCCTGCCCCTACATCTTTTGTTTCTCACTCTCTCTCTCCACACACACACACACACACACACACACACACACACACACACACACACACACACTCCAACAACTCCCAACAGGTATCGAGATCACAGGGAGCTGCCAGTCTGACTGTCCATACTCAGATCAGCCAAAGGGAACCCTTCCCAACTCTGCCACTCTCTAAACCCCAGCCAGGTCTCGGAGCCATGTCCCCTCACTGGGGTCACTGACTGTTGAGGGTCTCGGCTGGGTTGGATGGTTGGATATGACATCACACAATAGCTTTCCATTTTTAGCTTTGTTTTTAGTTATAACCTAGTTATGACCTGGTACTGATATACTATTCTGATACATATTTCTAGAGTGCAGTGAGTTCATATTGACATTTAGTGTATTTTTATCTCCAGTGATATAACTGTTGAGTAATATTACTATGGTGTCATTTTGGACCGACAGTAGAATAGAAGCCTATGTACTTATAGAAGACCTATGAACTCTCTCAAAGACCCTTGAGAGACACAAATGTGTTCCAAATGATGCCACTAGTTTTGTTGTTTAATCCAATTATTTAGACTTAAATGAGTGTCTGAACTTTGGATATGGAGGTATAAATAAGCAGCTGTGAAATGTAACTGAGTAAATTTACTCAAGTACTGAACTGAAGTACAGATCTGAGGGACATGTACAATTTCATGCTACTTTTTACCTTGTATACTACATTTCAGAAGGAGGTTTTGTACTTTTTTACTCCATGATATTGCAAAACAAACAATAAACTTATTAAAACACTATGTACCGTTATAGGTTAGATTACCCCACACAAAGGTTGAAACTGCAATAATAAAATACTATTACATATTAATGCACCATTATAATAAGAATACATTAATATATAATAACACTCACAGTTGCCATATCTCTGCATTATGAATACTTTTACTTTATTACTTAAAGTACATTTTGGTAATAATACTTATATACTTTTACTTAAGTGACATTTTCAGTGCAGGACTTGTAATAGAGTATTTCCATATTGCAGTATTGGTACCTTTACCTAAGTAAAGGACATGAATATGTACTCCAGCACTGTAAACAGGGAGCGTGAAACTTCTGAGCTCCCTCATCTTTATTTATCCTGATATTAGTCAACAAACCCAGCTCTGACTCACAGAGTCGTGGGGTTGCTACATTATTACATTATTATTAACTTGTGAGGGCCTGAGTAGCGAGGAGGGTTTCATTACCTTGAGCATTATTTTGACATGCATTACTAACTAGGATTAGGGAATATGGAAATGTAACCAGACGACAGGCGCTCAAATCCGCTGGAGCTGCTGTTACAGGACAGACACGGTCTTTATTCCTCAGTGTTTACATGCAGCAGCAGCGACACAGAGTAAACCCCAAACACTTACCAAGCCGACCGCCACCACTTGTAAGACAGCAAGTAACAGCACTATCCCCATGTTTAAAAAAAAGAAAAAAAAAAAGAGGCAATTTATATCACAGAAAAGTAGATCCACCACCGGCTCAGGAACAATAGATTTTGTCCACAAAGGTTAAATCCGACTTCCACGACGATCCTCAAACGTCCTCCATCATTTGTAAATTCCCATCGATCAAAGTTTGAGCCATGTTTTTATATCAGCCTCGTGCTTTTTATGGCAGCCACGCCCACTCCAGACATCCTTTAACCAATTAGGACGCAGGCGAGCGGCCAAGGTGTCTCAGCAGCCACGGAGGAGGGCGGGGCTTGGAGCTGCAACACGGATGGCTGAGGTTTGTGGGTGGGGGCGTGGCCAAGCATGAATGCAGTCATTCATAAAAATTCAGAATTACTACATTCCAAGGAGGACCTGGCTTTCGGGTGTTTATTTATTTATGTTTGAGCGAAAATAATATTTTTGATGCTTTAAAGTTCTTTTCACACGCATACCTCTGTCCGGCTGCTGCTTTGTGAAAAGTAAAATAAATATACTCAGCTGCTAGTCTCTGCTACATTAATACTTGGGGCAGCCATGGAAAACAGCTAGGAATTTCCTTCCCCCACTTTATAAAAATACTTTTAAACAAGAGCTGGACTGATAAAGTACATATACCAGGACAGCAGAGTTGGCTAGAACTACACGATTGAGTGATAGTGGTGTTGAAAATGATTATGATAATCTCCCGTGCAATTCATCACCCTCTTTTCCTCCTTCCATATCCTGTCTTTAGCCCCCACATCCCTTTTACCTACTTAGAGGTTCCCAGGCCACCACTTTCTACACACACACACACACACACACACACACACACACACAAATGGCATGTAAACAGACAAGAATTTATTTTTTGGTTTAAGGTTTTCATTGAAGAGAGCAGAGCGGAGGTGAGAACCACCTGGATAATCTTCTTGTCATCCCTGCAGACATGCACACAGGAAACCAGCCATCTCAGAACCTGAGCTGGAGGCTAACACACACACACACACACACACACACTAATACGCACTCATAATGTATGCGTGAGAGTTAAATACATATTCCACATATGCACTTCACAAACGTTACATTAAACTGTTCACCAGTGACACAGGCACACACAGTGGGCTGCTTACTGAAATTCAGTGAGATGGATTGTGGGTAGCTAAATTGTTGTTTTTCCTTACAGTTTCCCTAATATGTATCATTAAGCAGAGGGATGCCTGCAGTCATTTGTGCCAACAGGGAAGATAGCATCCCCCTTTTCATCCTCTATAAATCATCCCCTTTTTATGTAACCCAATGGTTACATTTAGAGTGGTGCATTTAGCAGGTTTGTGCTGCACAGAAATACACATACAGTATACACAGTAGCGGAAGATGTAGGCTACTTACATCCTTTGCTGAAGTAAAGAAATTCAGGGGCTGCAGCAGTACAGGACAGAAATAAGTACAGATAAATAGAGAGAGTAAAAAATAAACACATCTTGTAAACTAATAGTGCGGTGCTGTGTCAAATGAAATGACATGGTGGTGTGTTGAGTAGCAGCACAGTAAGCAAGTATACTTATGTAAGAGTAATATGATACCATCTACTATAAAAGTATACACAGGAGTAGTATATAATATCATTATATTATTATATGATAACATGAAGTAATTATGCTTATGTGTTAATAGAAATATAATATAATATATAATGTATTAAAACAATATAACATATTAAGACAAAGTGAAGCAAAAGTACATATAAAAATTAAATACTCAATTATGAATAAAAGTCCTTATTTCAAAATCACCCTCAAGTGAAATTACCACAGTTTTTATCAGCAAAATGTACTTAACATGGGATTATGTAACTTTTGCTTAACACCAGTCACAGTAATAGTAAAATGGTGGATGCCAAAATGTAGCATAACAGAAGCACAAGTGGAGGAGTGTCATAAGGTCAGCAAACTGACATATTGATGCCAAAAATACCTGTCTAAAGTTTGCTGACATTAGGTATTGATCATACCAGACCGAATAAAGCTGCAGCAAAACCACTGTGTATTGTTGCTTTTGTATTTGCAAGAGGAAGAATGTGTTATTTCGGCCTTCAGAAGTTACACCATTGCACTTTAAAGTATCAAAAGTGGAAGTGAAAACTATTAACTGTAGCTTTAAAAAAATGTGGTGATGTAAAAAGTACAACATTTCCCCTGAATTGTGGTGTGGTATAGAAGTATAAAATAGGATGAAAAGGAAATAAATGTACTTAGTTATATTGCACCACTGTATATGCACCTGCATACACCCCCATTGCAAGCATACTTACATTTGCATATCAGAAGCTCACTCCACAAGCACTTAACACAGACATAGAAGAGACCATACACACCATCATACACATGTACAGTATGTCCTCACACACACAGACACACACACACACACAGACAAAGGCCTATACAGAGAGCAAAATTATGTATTTACCAAACCTCCATCCTCTTCCCACACAATCCATCTCTCTCTGTCAGTGCACGGAGGTGATGTAACAGGCCCGTGTAAACAAGTCCTACATGGCGAGAGAAAGTGAAGGGAGAAAAAAAAACACTGGATTCGCTGCAGCACCCTCATAACACACACATTTGGAGAAATATGTTTTTGTTGTTTTCATTAAGTTCCATTGACTCATCAAAGAATGTGTGTCCTTTCCACTTTGGTCTCAGTGGCTTCCATCCTAGACATAATAAACAAATATGCAGAATTTCCAACACAGCAAAGTAGAGGCATTCATTAGCTCTCAGGGGTACTAGACACTGCCACTGGGAACTTGCCCTGTACAGTGACCTTTATATTCTGGGCTGACAGCGAACGTCAACTCGTAATGGTCAAAGTGACACAAGTCTGCTTTCAGAGTTCACTGGAAAACCTCCTTGTCACTACTATTAAAAAGTCAAAGGAATGGTTGGAAGTGCAGGAGCAGGGAGAGGAGGGTAACGGGGGGAAAAGGCGAGCAATGGCAGGTGAGAAACAGATCAAACCCTCAAAAACAAGTCAGTGGAAATAAAAGACAGGCAGGCTTGGGGTTTAGGGAGCGAGAGAGGTGTAAAGCACATGCACGGAGCCAAGGTAATATTAGGCAGTGAGAAAAGAGGAAAGTAGATAGAACAGGATAGTAGTGTGAGGTCAGTGGAACAAACACAGCTCACTTTTCATTCCTGATTCTTTGCCACAAAGAGCACAACACTGTGAGTCAAGCAGGAAAGAGGTGCTTTTACCGTAAGAAAAGCTTTGTGTGTCTGTGAGAAAGAGTGTGTTTATACACGAAGGGAATGGACGTGGAGAGGAGGGGGAGAGGAAGACAGGTGTGGGGGTGTTTGTTTAGGAGCGCTTCTGCCACACCTGCTCTCACAATTCCCACTCAGCCTACAAATACACACATTAATATGACTATGCCACTTGAAAGGTCTTGTACATTTTCAGCCAGGTAGATTGGATCCAGTATTTAAGGTCCAATCTACCCAAGGCATAGCAAAGGAGTCAGATTTAAAGCTGTATGCAAATTAAAGCTTCTGGATGAGGGTAGAGCTGTCAGGGAGGCTCTTTCATTTTAATTGGTTTTTTTTTTCGTTTGCAAAATAGTTACACAGATTATATCAAGAAAGATAGGTTTCACTTGTTCCATGGTTCATTTTGCCTTGTAAACAGTTCGATTTCTGCATCAGGGTTTTATTAATGTGTACATAATTAGCAAGTTCCATGAACCTATTAAATGAATTTGTAATACATGATTAATGAAGTTGGATGAATGAATAAAATAATATAACCATGGTATAACCTGGTTATGTTATTTCATGTTGCAGTTCTAAGTCAAGCGTTTCTAAGAAAACATTACTAATCCTGGAGAGGGCCTCACTTTTTTGCCTTTAATGAAACACCTTGACATCGACTGAACAAAATTTGTATATTCATGATTCCCAGGAAATTAATTATAAGGACACAATTAATCAAACAATCAATGTTTATTTGTCTAATATTTTTGTTTATGTCTAGTAAAACTAAGAAATTCCCATCAGCCTCATCTGTAATTTCTGTTTAATGCTAATTAGTAACTGTTGCATTACACCTGCTAAAGTGAAGCATGTCGACATGCTTGCACGTTGCCATTAGCGTTTAGCTCAAGACACCTCTGTATCTAAATCACAGTTCGCAGTTTCTAGTGTGGCTGTATGGGAGGCTGAAGGTTGTTAACTTGATTAAAATCAAATCAGAGGTAAAAAAGATTCATCAAAGGTTTAATCCAAACTGTCTTTTGAATGATTTATTCTAATGGGTGTTTAGTGCTTACAAGCACCTGCTTCACACCATCATGTCAACACAATGGTGCTTTGAGCTAAATGCTAAGTAGCCAAGCCACTAGTATTTATAGACTCATAGCCTTGTTTTGTTTTTTTTCCTTCCCGTTTCTGTTGTATCCTTTGTCCTTTTACCACTGCTATTGCCACCATCATCTGTTTCTTTGCCTTATGATCTCAAGGATCAAGGAGGAACTTCACTGGTATGTTGCAATAATAGGGTACATGTTGTATTGTTGTCCCTGCTTGAGCCTTGACAAGTCTGTTATTTCTGAAAATGGCAATCGAAATAGAAACTCTTAGGCAAAGTGAAGCTGTGGATGTTATTAAACTTGTTCTGCTGCATATGTGTGTGTGTGTGTGACTGAGTGTGTGTGTCTGTTCAGTAAGGACAAAGACGGGGTGACTGAAAAGAAAAAACTAGAGTGCAAAGCTTGTTCCAAAACAGAAGAAGGGGGAAAGAAAAACAAGCAAAGAGAGAGGTTAGGGGAGTGCCAGTAAGAAAGGATGAGGGGGGGGGGGCAAGGAATTTTAGTCCTAAAGTTATTTTTAAACCAAGAACAGGAACTCTACTGTTGACTTCCCAAACACTGAAACATAGATCAGTATAAGAGTAGAGCTGGGAAAAGGAGACAGGGAGGGTACACACACCCACATGCACCCCCTCACCCACACACACACACATGCACACACATACACTCATATAGCTGTCAGGTGTCTCATCCCGTACACGTGTCTACATCCATACACATGCATCCCTCCAAACACATTCCTATCATTATTTACACCCTCAAATTCACACGTGTGGCTGCATATTCATCACATCATTCACACCACACAGCTCTGTGTTTTAAGACGTTCAAACCTTCAATAAAAAACGAGAAAGGCGTTCATTTAAACTTCTATTTGTACAATTCCTGTTTCCCCACATATATGTATATATACAGCATTTGGTCCAACTATAATCAAGACGTGGTGTAGGAACAGACAGACAGAATATGGCAATTACAGGCCAATGGTAAACGTAGACAGAAAGAGAGGAGTCACAACATTTAAAAAAGATGACAGACCGGCAAAGGACATTTAAGGAGATTCAAAGATGACTGTGGATACAGTTTCACACTAACTGAAATAAATATAAGGTCACCTCCTGTAATCATCCTTTTGGCACAATCTGTTCAACAATAAGTTTTACACTGTGTGTGCTTTTCCACTGGGTATGCCACCAGGCTGTTATCAACAAATAAAGACATCTGGGTTTATGGGGAGTGAGTTGGGACAAAACTCTTGCACAAAGGCGGGAGGGAGCGTTCTGTGTATGCAAAGAACACACACCCTGCTATTCATGCGTGCTTTGTCAGAGGCTGTTATGAAACCTCAGCTTCATCAATGGCTGTTGTATTCCCAACTGCAGGCTTGTGCAGCCAGGAAACAAGTAAGGAGTGGGAATAAACAGCCACAAGAGGAGAACGGTGCAGGTGCAGCAGTTACAGCCATCCTAAGAAGTCGTTATCTTTTAGGAGACACGCAGGACAGTTTGCTCTGCGTCACAGAGTATCATTTCCTTCTGACCTTTAGCCCGGGTCAGCTCCTTCTGTGACGACAGAGGTCAGCCTTAGCACGCACTCTGGGCACTCCTGATGGGGTCAAAGGAAACTGGGTCACCTGTACCTGTTCATCGGCGAACATGTATCCTACTGTTGGTGCCCACCAACCACCCAAGGCAAGGTCACGCCCTTCCTTCTGGATCCCCCCTCCCTCCTTGCATCTTCGCCCTCCCTTCACCTCCAAGGTGTCACAGAGAGCACCCTTGTTCTACCCTTCTCCTCCTTTCCACCGGGACCCCTCAAAAATCCCAGATATCCCTGCAATTTCCGGTGCAATGTTTATTTGGTGGAAAGAGGGCTGGGGGGCGAGCTGCCTTGAAAAAAGAGCCTCACTCACAAACAGTTTGGGCTGCGTTTGAGGGTAAACATGTGCAGGAATGGGTATGTGAGGCGAGCGGTAAGAAGGACTGAGGCTCGTGTGTTCTGGTCCTGACACACAGATCCCACCTCAGCAGGGACACAGAGCACAGCTCTGTTCAGGCCCCAACGGCCACAGTCTAATAAACACCCCACCACCATCACCAACCTCCACCCCCCTCCTCCCCTGTCTGTTCAATGGACATCGCCCTCTCCTGGAAAAACGAGGGCATGACATGAAAAAAACAGGTAAGAACAAACAACCCAGGCCCTGAAATAAACATCTCTCTCCACGCTGGAATAATTTTGGTGATTTCATGCAGCATAATAATGATAGTCAATGCAGACATTGGATGCAATTCTATGAACGCCTCTTGAACAGTATTTTCCAGTCTTTTTTATCTAACGTACTACCATAACCATTTTAACTCAAGTGCCCTTTCATCGACTCCACCAATTATTTTCCAAATGTGTTTTGAATTGATTTGTTGTTTAAAACTATGTAAAAGCGGATATTGTTCCAGTGTTTTTTGCATACAATTGAACTGTTACTGTTTAGATGTGGTTGGTCAGGTTAGCATTTATAACACTAGTACCTTCTGGGGTGACAGAACTCAGATGTTTCAACAATGTACCAATAACGCTTTGCTAACTTCTTCAACCATTTATCCATTAGTTTTAAGCTAGCTAACAATTTCAACTGTTTACACATTATTTAAGCTTGCTATTTTAACTTAGCTAACTTTAGCTAACTAAAATCTTAATGTGTTACTTTTAGCTATCTATCTCTTTTTTCAACCTTTTATTGATTAACTTTAGTCTTTTCACCAGTTATCTGTCATCTTTAAGCTAGCTAATGTTTCTAACTGTTCCTCCATTACTCTTAGCTATTTCAATTTCATTTTTACTATTTGGACTGTTTATTCATGATTTATAGCTATTTATTTAACCCACCATTGCATTTAACTAACTTCTCATCTCATTTTTTCATGCTAATTTGCAACAGCATGTTCAGCTGACCTGATATGTCAATCACGTCAGAATTTCTGTTTTTTTTTTTAATTAATTGAGCTACTCCACAATCGTTCCATGTGCCCCCTGTCACATGCAGAAGTGCTGCTCTATAACATGACACAAACTGTAATGTTAGTTGTCGCCCTGTATGAATATGTAAAAAAAAACAACATGATCATGCAAACATATAACAATTCCATCAACTGCTGAACAAAACCTTTACAGCTTCACAGAAGTTAGTTTGCTGCAGAAATGCAGTAGGCTATGCAGGTGTTCATGTTATTGTGACGTTTTGGTTAATCTAATTCAAAAACCAGAGCCACTAGACCTGAGGAAGTCAGTGGTCGCCCATCTTTGGCTGGCCGACTGCCTCTCACTTCCTCCTCGATGAGAGTGGCTGCAAGGGCCGTACAGGTAAGGAATGAATGGGGGCGTCTGGGTAGGTGCAGGGTGAAGGCGGGGGGGAGTTTTCTGGAATCAGGAGGGGCACATGTAGGAGGGAGTCTGACTGGCAGATGGGAGGTAGGAAATGGGGGCGTCTGTCTCTCCTGTGGCTTGCCGCTGTGTCTGGCTCTCTGTGGCCCCTCACCCCCTTGCATCTGGATACAAATAGTCGTTGCTGGTTGTTTGTGGTGATGGAGTCATTGCTATCTGCAATGCCCAAGCTTTGGAACCATTCACAGAGCCTGGCATCCTCTTCTTTCTCAGTGAGCGATGGCACTATATATTTATGTTTCCCTGCACAGTCCACCTTGTAGCTCCTCTTTCTCCTCTTTTGCTGCTGCTTTTCTTTGATCGCAGGATCCTCTGATGTCTGAATTGGAGTCACCAATCTGCCCTGTCTGCTTGTGTGTCTGCCACTGGCTCTTGCAGATGGACAGAGGTGAGAAAACAGATGTCTGTCTTGCTGCCCACTTTGTACCTGAGGACTCTCTGAGACTAGAGACCATGTATCTGCAAAAACCCCTGACCTAAACACAGCTCTCCTGTGCAGATCTGAGTCCACTTCAGGCCCAAATGCATTCACCATGGTGCTGGACTGAATATCCTCTGAAAGTGTATCATTGCACCCCAGTGGGCACATAATTGTGCGAGCACGGTTGCCTGCCAGTATGTCTGTAAAAGTGTGTATGTCTGAAGCTTTAACGCTGTGTGTGTTTGCTGGCAACACAGCTCTAGACCTGCAGAATATAGAGCGAAGTCGTCTGTGTGGGGGCACGCTGGCAGAGAGCCCAGACAGTCCTATGCTGCGAAACAGTGGAGGAGGTCGAAGCATTGAAGAAGGTCTTGAAACTCCAACTTTCCTCTGTATGCTTTTATCCATCCTAATATTTTGGGACATACTTTACAACTGCCCCTCAGATGTCTTCCAGTGTAGGAATAAATGGCCCATTCCCATGTTCAAAAGTTCAGATAGTACAATAATACAAATCCACAACAGTCCAAAGTGACACTGATCAAAAATTCTTGCACTGAAGTTACAAAAGAAATCTTCTTTACAGCTTCACTTCCCTAAGAACTGAGAAGTGACAGGATCTTAGGAGAAATAACTTTTCCTCCGCTGTTCCTCATCTGGCCCTGGAAATGGTTTACCACAACGACTTTATACTTTAAAATCCTCTCTCATGTACTATTTCTATTTACTAACAGTCCATTTGTGTTCTTCTCAGTCCAGTGTCTTGTTCAGTCTATTGGAGTCTGACTTTTTTGGACGACGCCCACCTCTATTCCAAACAACCCACCCACCCACCCTCTCTTTCATCCTGTTGCCCCCTCGGACATCAAAGGCTCAATCCATCCACTGTGCTGGTCCATCTCTATAAATTATGAATTAATCGTGCAAAGCATGAGAGCAGGAGATATTATTTTTTTTACGAAGGAAAAGTGGATCCACACACAACTCATTACTTTTTTATTGTTCATACACATAATAGCACAAACAATGATGCAAATATATTGTCCTTTTAATACTGTAGGGCAGTTCCTAATTTAAAAGGATTGGTTGACAGATTGGGAAACATACACTTATTTTCTTTCTTGCTAAGAGTTTGATGAGAAGAATTTAATTTTATTTTATTTTAATTATTCATATTATTTATATTCAGATTTTTTTAAATATTTATTTTAATAGGGACAAATCTAGCAGGGGCAAATATGCCACATATATTAGCAATTATTGCCTAGGCTAGTTTGCAATGGCATCCAGAGATGCTGCTTTTAGCCGTCCTTGTATTGGTAAATCTACACTGAAAGAATGTGAACAACACAACAATATGTCTGTACATTTTTTGTACTACAGGCTATACCTGTACACTGTACTGTGAGTGTACAGTGAGTGTACACACTCATACTCTATTGTATATTCCCCAGCATATTATTTATTATATAGTCAGCATCCCAAAATGATGAAACACTTTCTTCACAACACACCGTGTAATGAAGCACTGTGTGTTTTTAAAATTGCATGGACATCATGTGTGGAGGAGAAAATTCCTTGAATTTTGAATGTTGTTTATTTAAGTATTAAGGTTATTTAAGTGTTGCTCACCACAGAAGGACACTATTAAAAATGTGCTCAGCAGGCCTGTCAGATCATATGTGAAATGGGAAGGTCGCGCTTAAATTATACGTCATAATTGTAATATTCTATTCCAGTAACTTGGCCCAGTCTAAAAACACAGGCAGCTGTCTCACTGATGCGGAAGTCATAACCTTAAGACTTGAACTGAAGATATCACCAGGTGACATACATCCAAATTATTTTCTCTCAGTGTTGAATTACTGTGAGTCCAGAAATGTCCCCATCCTATGGGACTGCAGGTGAAGCAGGTACAGGATTTCTCTGTAAATGACATCTGTGTGTCAATCAGGCTCAAGTTGAACCAGAGCTGTACAACAAAATACTACAGTAGTAATATGTGAACTGCTGTACTGGGATGTAACTGGGAAGTACCTTAACTCCAGTATTATACTTCAGTAAAGTATAAGTTTGAAATATTTATACTGCACTTGAGTATTACCATTTTCTGTAACTTTATATTTGTACTAGATTACCTTTCAGATTGTGATACTGCACTCTGGGCTCCACTTCATTTATTACACAGCTATAGTTTCTATTTGATTGTCCAATAAAGATCTTACACAAAAATATGTAAGATAAAACTATAAAATTCAGAGTATTATTAAAGATGAAATAAGTGGTTCCCAGCCTTTTTACTTGTAATCTCTTCCAACAAATATTGGCTAGTTGTCATGTTTCAGATGTCTTAGTTTTTTGCAGTTCCACCATAAATTATTTCCCCTCTAAACATATACACTGGTTATCTTCACACATTTCAATAACTGATCAAATTATCCAATATTTCACAAAAAAAGATTAGAGAAAATTCAAATTTGGTATAACTTTGTGTCTTCTTTTCTCTCTCATTAATCATCTCACATATTAATGACCCTTCGGAGAGGCCTGACCCCTTGGTTGGGAAACACTGAACTAAACCACCGAACTCTAAATAAAGTAGTTAAAACTTGTTCCATCTTGAGCAGCTAGTATAACAACAACAATGAAAACAAAATACTATCTGTATATAGTAATGTATCAGTCACAGGGGGCATTTTACTGCAGTGCCACTTTTAATGTGATACTTTCAATACATTTAAGGAAGCACTGAAATGCAGGTATTTTACTTATAATTGGGTGTTATTGAATTGTGGTATTGGTCAGGCCTGACAGCCGGACCGCGGTGTGCTCCCTGAGCTGACCGGGGGGCGGCGCTGCTCACGGCGCTGCGGCCGGGACCAGGCGGCAAAAGCCGCTCGGCCCCTTTTTTAATCTGCGGCAGCACACCGGAAGTACTTCTCTGGTCTGCGAGGTCAAGATCAACGCTAGCTACACAGCAAGGTAAACACGGAGAGTACCTGGCTGCTCTTTATTTCATTTGTGTGGTACGTGTCAAATGTGTTGGTGAAATTGTCCGGTGTGTGTGTGTGTGTGTGTGTGTGTGTGTGTTTGTTTCAAAACGAGGGGAAGCGGCGCAGGGTAAGGCTGGGAGGAGGAGGAGGAGGAGGAGGAGGAGGACGAAGAGGGCAAAGTCACACGTAACCGAGGCTAATGGAGTAAACGAGCCGCCTGTAGAGAGGCAGGGGACGACAGGAAACTGCTCCGGACAAGTTGGGGGTGAATGGGTTGATAGTTAAGAAGGAAGTGTTCAAGAGGAAGGTGCTGATGGTTTAAGCTCGGCTGCCTCTTCAAGTGTGTTGTAACACTGAACAACATGGCTGTACATGTGTTCACAGAGAGGCTGCCTGACTGTGCAGTCACCACTAATGAGTGAAATACTACAGAACAGTCGGTTTGTGAGCAAAGTGTTTGAGGGAGTAAACTACATTTACAGGCCACAGAGACTTCCTGAAGCAGCGTCACCCAGGTCATGAGTGTAATAAATGATTTACTGTGCAACAGAAGATCTGCTGATGTGGTACTTTGTTTCTTCTGCTGCTGATAATATTAATGACTGATTCATGATTTAAACCGCTAAAGCAGTGATAATATTTCTTAAGGGACTGAACCTAAAGTCAGAGCGATCAATCAGTTCTTCTATCGCGTTTGATAATCAAATACGTGTGTGTGTGTGTGTGTGTGTTTGTGTGTGTGGTTTTTGTTTTATTGTTTGTTTTTTCATATGAGAAAAAAAATCTGCTCTGGTTTTTCCGAGTTCCTAGATAAGATCTTGTCAATTCAGAAAAATAGAGTTGTTTTTTTTTCTTTTTTCTTTTTTTTTTAAAGAAAACTTTTCTCAGAAGTCTGAGATTAACCTCATCAATTCAGAAAAATAGAGAGGGAATTTAGTTTTTCTCATGAAAATGTTTCACAGAAATTTTAGATAATGATCTCATTAATTCAGAAAAACAAAGCAGATTTTTTTTCTTTAGCAAATGCATTATGCTTCCATAGGTTCAGACCAAACAGGCAGTTTGAATATTACAACTTGAGTGCAGTAAAGTTGTGACGGGCATTTTTCATTTGTTGCTGTCATTTTATAGACCAAACAATTAATCCAGTAGTTTAGAAAATAATCAACAGATTTATTGATAATGAAATAACCATAAGTCGCAGTCCTAATTTTATCTACATGAATCTTATTCTGATTATGATCAATTTTGTCTATAAATTGTGAAAAAATGCCCGTTACAATTCACTAAAACCCAAGATGACATAGTCCAAAGTCCAAATCTCTAAAATGTTAAACTACTATAATAAAATACTTGTATAATGTATAAAAGTAAACCAGGAAATGGTAACGCAAATCAAACCGACAGTGGTAAATTTCCTGTACTTCTGTTTGATAAATGTTCTGTTAGGTGACTGTTGAGCAAATGTTAAATTGGTTCACCTCAAGTATCAGTCCCGGCATGTAACTGGTGTAATTCGTTTATACATACAGGGTCTAGAGTGGGTTCAGACTGTAATGTCCTGCCTTTTATGTGAAATCAGATAAGACCTATAGCAGTTTTTGATGGGTTTGTTTGTGCTATGTAAACTTACATAATGTTGGTGACGATGAAAATCTTCTTAAACTTTGTGTGTACTTCAGCTAAACAAACATAAAACATCCAGGAAAACGCATCCACCCACTGTAAACTGTAAAATGGTTGTAAATGTTCTGGCCTTACATAAGACTCCTCTTTTGTGGCCCAGTCAAAACATTGTGTAGTCCTCCTGCTTTTAAACTGACATGAAATCACAGTAAATCCTATTGATCAGAGTCAGTCTTCTGTTTTCTTTATGACTTTCTTACAGATGGCTCACAGACTACTAGTACGTAGAATTTGGACGCTGTCTATGAAAGATATCCGCTGCCACCCAGCATCCACCGCCACCATCGCTTCCTCCTCCTTTTCCACCTCCCTGCAGTCCACCACAACTCGAGTCTCCTTCCTCTCTCCCTCACGCACTCTGCCTCGCTCCCTTCCTCACACCTCCCGCAGGGCAGTCTCCTTCAACGTTCAGGACCACGAGGACTTCACAGAGAGGGTCATCAACAGCGACCTGCCCGTGCTAGTTGACTTCCACGCACAGTAAGTATTCCAGGAAGGTATGGTTATAGTTTACTGGTGATTTTTGTGTTTCTAAAATATATAATGAAAAAAAATAAAAAGGAAATTAATAAAAGCTATCAACTCTTTGCATTTGAGAACAATATAGTAGTTTTCACTTTATTCTAAAAATCACTAAAGCTGTTCATCACTTATAACAGTCAGAGACTACAAACCATCTGTTGATTGTATAATTGGCTACCTGACTAACTGACTGCAGCATGACAAACCCTCCGGATGAATAATGTAGAAACTGAAAATGAGGCCAACTAATGAAGATTCTGCAAATAATGTCAAATATAAAAGTTAAAGTGGTGGTTGTCTCTGATGTAATTTTGAAGATGACACATATTTTTCCTGTTTAGAAGAGTAGAGTTGAAGCCATGGTTGCTAACCATGAATATTTACAGCTGTATTTAGGAAAAGACTCCTAAATGCTAAGGTTAAAATAATTCTTTCAGCTATTTGAGGCATCTGTCTTCCACAATGTTACATTTTTACTGTTTTCACAGAAAGCTGTTACTTGGAACATTTTGTATATACAGTTTGCTCTTTTTACTGCCCCATTACATCAGCTGGGTCATGGGCTGGAGGACCGGGGGGGTGGGTGGTGGGGGGGGGGGGGGTATCATTAGTTAAATGGAAAGATGGAAAGTACCCCTGGTACTGTGCTGGATCACGGTCACACTGTCGCGGATTAGTGGGACACTTGAATGGAGCAATCACTGATGTTGCATCAAGGCAAATGGTCTGATGTGAAAAAGGCCTGCTGCTTCACGCTTGATATTTTTCAGTATTCCTTTGTTTTTGCACCTGTTGTTCAGCTCTTTGTAAACCTCTACTGCTGCTACAAATACATGGAATCATAATTAGTTACAGTTAAAGACGAATGAATCGTGACCTGCATTTGAACCGATTTGCTCTGTGTTCAGCAGCTTGAGGTCATGTTTTAAAGAATGAACACTTCGACACTGGTTCTGTTTGTGTGTTGTGTTTAGGTGGTGTGGTCCCTGTAAGATCCTTGGGCCGAGATTGGAGAAGGCTGTTGCGAAACAGAAAGGCCGTGTTGCCATGGCAAAAGTCGACATAGACGATCACACAGACCTGGCTATTGAATATGGGGTGAGACTTGAAGTGTTTTTGTGGCATTTGTGACATTTTAGTAAATTTTTTAATAAAATTTTGCTAAAGGAACATGTGCAGACAAAAGAGGATAATACACAGCATTGTACTTAACTGCATTACATAATGTCGTTAAGTTATAATATTATTAAATTTCTCTTATAACACATACATTCGTCCGTCTCCAGGTGTCTGCTGTTCCGACAGTAATCGCCATGCGGGGAGGCGACGTCGTCGACCATTTTGTGGGGATCAAAGATGATGATGAGCTGGACTCTTTTGTCAGCAAAATCATTGGACAATAGACCAACTGTTCCCACCCTGCCATCACCGCCGTTCTGGTGCCGTTTTGTATGATTCTGGCTTGGTCGGCAGCCCTCAGCCACCATTTTGACTCCAAGCAAACGCCAATGAATAATAAATGAAACCTTGCCACCATCCCAGCTGGCAAACTCTCAGATGCCCACACCCATCCCTAGACACACTGCTTCAGCTGTGCATTACTGCTTCTGTCTGTCTGTCTCCCCTCTGTTTCCTTTGTCTAGTGCTGGGTGTGTGCCTCCATTTAACCTTTTAGTTCATGCTGTGCTGCATTGTACAGCAGTTCCATTTCTCTCAAGTAATGTGACGGCTCCACGGCTCTATTCAGACCACTGCCGCGCTTGTGTGCTAAGTCTGTAGAATGGAAAATACACAGCTGTAATGCACTTATACTGTATGACATGAGGGATGAACATTTATAGATTTAATGGTGAAGAGGATTTAACTTAAAACCTGACAATAGAGAATGAGGTTTGACAGTGTTACCTGTAGTTCCTGCTTTTGTCCACAAGAGGGTGGCATTTCTTTGACATCGCAAAAGCCACACATGGTCATTTTACACCAGTATGCCTAATAATGTGAGAAAGGAAGACATGTTTGTGTGTATGTGTGTGTGTGTGTGTGTGTGTGTCCTTGGGTCCTGACTGTGAAACTGAAGTCAAGCAGGAATTGCAAATAATGAGTTTGATTTAGTTTATTACTGAGATGAACTCTATGTACCACAAACATGATCAAGTGACGTAATAAAGGAGTGAAAAGATGTTCTGTATGGGATTTGTGTTTTTGTCTGTGGTTGAAAAAGAGACGAGGTTTGGAGTTTTACTGTCCCCGATGATCCTGATGCAATATTTCTGTGAATTCATGTACTTTCTCGCCCCTAGCTGTTTTGACAGCAGTGGGAATCTGCAGGAATAAGCTGCTGGTGTGATTCTTGTGTGCGTGTCTATGTCTCTAGGGCTCAAAGCAGAGAGGGTTAGCTCTCAACTAGTCCTCATTTTATTATGTCCATGTTATATGTTCCCGCACATAGCTCCACCTTCTGACCATTTAGCTGTTACTCATGCTGTCACAACCCTCTCATCAGTGTAACTGGAAAGCCTCCACACTACCCTCTACTTATTGCTTCTCTCTAAATGACCTCCCTGCTGTCATCCCCGTAAATCAACAGTGTCTCCCTTCTCATCCGTCTCTCTAATCCCCATCGTGTCTTGAGTCTCACACCTGACACAACATCCTCCTCCAAACCACTTTTCCCTCCCCTGTTAGAGTTGGGGGTCAATATATGCTGTAGCCAGACAAACTGCGACCCTACAGCACACAAGTGACTTCTCCATTTGACCTCTCACTTTCTGTTTCACCTGCTAGGTCACATGTCAAACCACCTGCCTGTGTCTTCACCATCGTAGACCACACTGTACTGTTGATTTCTGACTTTTGGCTTGCTTGAAGCTCCCAGTGATTAAAGCAAAAGTAATAAAGTGCTGTGTTATCACTGGACACTGTAAATGTTTAACAGTGGAATAATAGGGCAAGTCAGGTTTGCATAGCACAAGGAAATTAAGTGTTTTACATAGGACTACAGAGGTAAAATACTGTGTTTTACCTGTTTCACTAGGAGGTGCACCCACATGCACTTTCTATGCAAGGACTCTTTCCTATGTGTATGTGTGGACTGTAGGATTAAGGCGTTTCTGTGTCATTGCCCGCTAGAGACACTCACTTGAGTAAATGAGGTCAAATGGGGCTGAAGGAGACAGGAGAGCACCTGCAGTCGGAGAGTCCCTCCAGTCATCATATCATCATATCATCATCCCCTCCTCTCTCATGACTCGCTGACCAAAAAAACTTCCCATCCTGGCATGCCGTAACAGAGCCCACAGCTGACAGAGTCATGACAGGGGCCTTCAGACTGCTTATTAAGTGCACATCATTTGACATGTTCCATCTGCACTTTTAGCGGCCCTGGCTTGGATTAGATCATCGCAGATGAAGCCAGGGGATACATAACCGTGCAGAGCTGCTCAGTAGCAACCAGGGGCAGAGACCCTGTGGTTTTTTCTTTTTGAATAGAGGGAATTCCACTGGCATTACATAAGCAGGTGTGAATGAGGCAAGTGATCCAGATGTACAAACAAAGTTGTTGTGTGGTGGATGAAAGACATTCCTGCATAGTTTAGAGATGTCTGGGACTGCATCACAGCACCTTTGTTAATGATCTGCCATTTTAACCACCGTGTGTTGCTGTCTGTTTCTCTGCCTATCAGTAATCACTGACTGGGCTCACACTCATGAATCAATCTGTGCCCCCCCCCCCCCATCACCCCCCCACCCACCTCATGTTGTCTGCTCATCCTCTTTGTCTGCCGTCAGACAGGAGGAGAGAGGTGACTGAAGAAATGACGACAAGCTCCAAAGGTTCAAGAGCAGAACGTAACCCTACACCTCTTCCGCCAAAAACAATAGACCACACCTCCACCCTCGCTCCCGCTGTCTCTCTCTCTTACTCAACCACTCTTGTGACCATATAAGGCAAAAAAAAAGACAGGGGAAGCCAGCGGCTGCTGCTGAACAAATGGGCTGAGAGGCAGAGTTGCAGAATTCTTCTAGTGACTCTATCCCGATTCGCCTGCCTTTCTCAGAGCCTGTAACTGTTCATGTTTGCCGTGTGTTTGTTTGATATTAAAGGACCTGTCACTGGGCCAAATGCTTTAGCTGTGTGTATGTTTGAACAAGATGCATGATTGTGTTGAAATGTCTGCGTGTGTGTGGGAGAGAGAGCGAGAGAAACTCTGTAACGACACCCAGATCTGGCACGGCCTGAGAGCATTCTGTGTTTATAGTAAATACATAGCTGTATTTGTATTTGAAACACATGCTGCCCTCCACTTGTTAGGTCTCCGCTCTGTTCCAGAGAAATACCAACCCAAGACAGACAAAGCAGCCACGGCTGTTTATATCCTTCCATCTTCTTCTCTCATGCAACATTCACATGACTTACAACAATAGATTGACTTAGGGTGCATTAGAGGTGTTGTCAAATCAGTACAGATGATAAATGGGCAAAGAGACGTTAACAAAAGAGGGGAAGCTTTCTGTATTTTCCCTTCTACTCCACATTCCTTAGTTTTGTGAGTCAACATGTGTCTTATCACTCCTTCCTGTGTACTGATTACTACGGAAAGAAGGAGGATGGAGGCACTGGAAGCACAGCCAGACTAAAGAGCAGAAGGCAGGGTAAACAGCCAGTCACTCTGCCATACTCTCATTACTGCATTATCTTAAAAGCTGGAGTTACTCTTAATTATTCTTTGTGGTTCTGGCCTTTTTGGTACATACAAACAAACAGTTAGCTTCAGCGTGACGAGAGACTTTGTGAACTGAAGCAAGTGGCGTAAATAATCTTGGCAGGGTGTTGTACACGGCTGGGGAATGATGGTGAACAAGGATCACGTTAAAGCGTGTGTGTGTTGAATCGTCTCTCAGCATACGTCAGGTAAGAGGTTACAGATAGATTTGGCACAGGTCTGAGCCACAGGATACTGCACGTACATATTTCTGTGTTCATGGATGAGGGCACAGATGCACACATTCTCACCAAGACGCTCAAGCGTGAATGCCCACACACATGAATTCACACAAGTAATTACACAGCCAGCATGGTGAGTGAGTTAACATGCCACTCTTTTAACATGCTGTCACTGAATGGGTCCCTTTCTTTCTGACTGGATGATATAATGGCTTTGCACACCCTGAATTACAGACACACCCTGCTGCTATTACAACCAACTGAAGGAAAGAGAAAGAGAGAGAGAGTAGGTCACAGGGAAAGGGAGAGCGGGAGGTAGAGAGAGGGAGGGAGATAGTGAGGTCAGAAGTGTCCATATTTGGTCATTTATGCCTGCATTTTAATCCTACATTTCTGTCTTTGCCCACTTCTCTTTGTTTTGTGTCTTCTGCCATTTACTATGCCGTGTAACTAGTTTATTTTAATATGAGAACTTCTTGCTATTTTGAAACTTGCTTTGAATTCAAAACTGTTTATTTTCTTTGTAAGCAATCTCACTCTTTTTTACTCCTCATCCCCTCATTCTCCTCCACTTGGCCCACTCTCCTCTCTCGGCATCTGGTCCTGCTCAACTAATGGGTGACAGGGTGACCTTTGACCTCGTAGCTGAAATTTGGGGATATTTCCCATCCATACGGACAGGGGGAGAGTGTGAGATTTATTGATTTTTCCAGGCAGCCTTGCTGAATGTTCGATGTTTTGCTCTACATACATGCGATGTCCAGCTGCTAAACGTATAGGAAAACACACAGACACATTCCTTTCATAATGACACATAGTGAACATAAATCACACGCTCTGCAGAAAATGTGAATTTCCTATGTTTGTGAATGGATGGCAGCCATGCCTGAGGCCCCATTACAATGTGACTTCTTGGGCTAAATTGGCGTGAAAGGTTGTGTGGTATGCTGAATGTGAAGTCGATGCCTCTTATAGAGGCAATATCTGCAACGGGGTCTTGTTGAAAGTTATCCCTGGACCACACATCACATCGCCTGTTTTATATTCCTGCCTCTTATCAGGCATCCCCTCCTAAGGATAGAAGATAAAACAGAAAGAGGTCAAGATTTAGCTTGTCTGAGGAGAATTATCTTTGCACTTCCTTCCTCTAAACCAATTTTTTTTCAGTTTTTTCAGACCTATCAGAGGATTACACCATCAACACCATCCATCATGTTTCTACCTGAAATAGATTTCATTTAATGTCGCTGAATATATAAAATACTATTTTCTTGTCATATAATTGAAGTGTCAAGGGTTGAGTCAGTTTGCATTGCATTTATGTTACTTTTAGCTAACTATTTATACTGTCTTATCCATTACTTTTAGCTAACTACTTTAACAATTTTTCCATGACTATTTATCTAACTGTTTAGACTTCTCTGCTCACTTACTAACTAGTTTTCACACACTCGTTTGCAACCTGTGCTGTTACAGCTGACTTAATACATGGGAATTTCTTTTTTAATCAAATCATAGCCTGATGTTTTTTCCCAAATTAATTGAGCTCTTTCCCCTGACAACTGTGGTTACCCCCTGACGCACATGTACCCCTGGGTGGGAATCACTGCTTTGAATTATTTTTCAGCCTCAGTTTGTGCTGATCAAAGCTGCTGATTTTTTTTAAATCCATGTTTCCCACTGAAAAAAGTGAAAAATATCTAGTTTCCATTGCTAATGTTTCCCTGCTGTTAGTGGCATGCATTGGCTCTGTGCCTTCAGTTCCACTCTACAAACTGTGCCTAAATCACCTAATTTGAATCCCACAGGAGTATTTGAAGTAAACAGGTTCATATTGTACTGTTCCATTCCTCTGTGTAGATTTTGGCAGTAACACCACATAGCTTTCATCTCCACAGCTTCACACATCTCTTTTTATTCAGTTTTCTTGCACCGTCCCACCACCTGTTCCTCTCTTCTACCAGTGTCACTCTGTTTACAGATATTTGTTTTGCATTTCATTTCATCCACATAAGCATGTGTTCTCTCTACAAATCTCTTTTCTTCTTCATTGTTTACTTTCATGACGAACAAGTACAAATATTTCTCTCCCTCACATTAATTAGATCATCACCCGCAGCGGTTCCCAGGTAGTGTTAACATGTCTGGTCATGAACCTGATCTTACCTGACTGGATGATGGGAACCTGTGAGAATAAATCAAATAACTGCACTGGTTCATTTGCATCAATGCAAAACATCAATGCAAAATTTCTGTATAAGAGCACTGAAGGGACATGTTGAAAAGTTCAGTTATAGATTTAAAGTTGAAACTGTGAAACTTAAATATAAGAAAATCTCACGTTTATTCTTCTATTGTGGGAGAAATCACACACTGCTTTGAGAAGAGGCGAATGGAAATATGAGTGGTGATCAAATTGGCATATACACATGAATGTTTAATTATCATTTAAAAAAGGGTACTTTTTACTATTTATGCATGAATTTACAATTAAAGCACATCTCAAACATTCCCACTTAGTATCATAAAATTTCATCTGCATTCATTTTTTCCAATTGCATCAAGAACTCAGGCAAGTAAGAAAAAACGTTTTTATGAAGTGGATTATGTAAAATATTTCAAATTCCTTGGCCTGAATCAGAGGCCAATAGGGTGAAGCTATTTAGTGTTAACAGTGAAATGATTGCTGATGTTTTAAAATGGCCCTATAAGCCAGTGTCCACCCTGCCAAAGTGTCCTACTAAGTCTTAAACAGTTCCATTGGCCCTATTCTGCTGCTGACCTCTGACCTCCTTTTGGAGGGGGAGAAAGCAACATATAAATATAAATAAAGTGCTATACTATTAATATAGCACCTATGAATATATTGCCTTCTTCCGGTGTTAGAAGCAGGTAGACAGTTAGTGTTTGTATTACAGAGTGCCAGTACAGAATACCCCAGACAGACCTGTATGCGTGGGACTTGTCTGATATTTGGCAGCCTTACAGCAGAAATAGTATCAAACAGTTGGAGCCATCACTGCTACTTGTTTGCAATGCAGACATTGGTCAGACTAGACCCTGTTGACACATGGGGAGACCCTGGATGATGCAGTCCACCCTGAGAGTGACTGGTACATATATGGTCATAAAAATCCTTAGTATGCACATACCTCTCTCATTAAACACAGCTTTATCTGTCCTCCCTCCGTCCGCTTAACTCTTTCAAGTTCAGTTTTGCCCTGCCTAGCGGCTGTCACCCCTCAATTTATGCACGCCTTCAGGACACCGTGATTGGCTCAAAGTGTGTGGATCCTGAGAGAGCGGCACACATTGGCCGGGGGGGCGGATACATGAGCGCCGGGGCCCGCCTCGTCCTGGACCGCACCCCGGCGCCTGCTGTCTACGTACTGAGTGAAATTACGCGACCCAGTGAGCAGCCAGTGGAAGAGGGAGGGCAGAAGGAAGAGGGTAAAAGAAAAAAAGATTGAAAGAGTGACTGAAGTAGAGAAAGAGAGGGAGGAAACAAGCGCTGTAGTTTAGCCTGAACTCTGCGAAGCTGCTGTCGACGGGAAAAGAAGTTTGAGTCACGGCGACGCTGACTGAGCCACTCGGTTGTTGTTAGCCACCCTCAGAGAGGCGTCCTGCACCCCGAAAGCAGGTAATATTCCCGGTTTGAACACTTTTGTCTGCCATGCTTTCTCCCTCGGTGCTCTTTCATTCAGTCTGCCCAGCAAGTGCAGTGAATCAGGAAGCGCGGCGGCGGGTTCACGGCTGCAGCTGCAGCAGGGTGGAGCGGGACCCCCCCGGCGCGCTTACCCCGTCTTTCTTTAACTTTACAGCGCCCGAAAACGTATATTGTTGTAAAAAGCTTTAACACACGGAGCCGTGAACGGTATGTGAGAAGGAGGTCGTCAAATGAAGAGTCGGCGCTGTGGCAGCTGGCGAGAGGCTGAAAGCCATAACTGCAGGGGCAGGAAGTGATTCGCCTGAATGAGCCGCAGAAACAGGGGCCGAGGACAGAGCTCAAGTCGAGTGGAGAGCAAAGAGGAGTGGGCTCAGACTACATGAGCGCCGGTCCGCCGGGGGCACCGGGAAGCGTCCCATCGCTCTGCGGCTGAACCTCGCGGTCAGACACGGGCGACGTGTGTGGCGGCATGACGTCACCCGTCCACCGGTAAACCGCAAAAAAAAAAAAAAAAGAGACGAGGCTGAAGCTTTTCCGCCGCTGAGCAGCTCATCCTCACTCAACCATGTCATCTCTGTGTGTGGACTTTCTGCATTTCTGTCTCCTGTTGCTGGCAGACCGGGGCCCTTCAGGGGTTTTCAGTGGCCCCCGGGAAATAATGAATACATTTGACCGTGATTTAGGTCACTATAGGTTAACAGCATGCACTGTATTCTTCATAGGTTATACTCCCCCTTCTGGAGATGGACCTAAAGTCATTCAGTATTATTTATTTATGTTTTATTAAAACTCTCTTCAATTGAGAACAGTACACAACAGAGTCGGATCATACATTTACACGATTCACACACACTTCAAGACGGTTGTATTCTTCATAAAACATGTTTTGGATGTTGTGTTTCAGTGTCTGATATGAAGGCAAATGAAGTTTTACTCCAAGCCCATGGTGCATAGTGTGAAAATGCAGTTTTAACAGTCTCAGAACAGAGTCAGGACTCTGAAGGTCATCTACATAGACGATCTGATCTTATAAATGTTTGAAACAGGAGACAGCTTTTTACAGTGGTAGATAAGCATATGTTGTTGTATCAGTTAGCCAGATATTATCCAGAGTGGTTCTTGGAATACACAGGAATACCAGCCGAAAATGACCGGGTTTGTCTTCTCCTTACAGTGCACTTCACTGTGACGATCATGAGCTGGGCAACATGAGTTTTCCATGGCTTAAGAGATTTTATGGGGTATATCAATATCCAAGTGAAGTACATTTTATTTCATCAGGCCAATACCACAAATATTCCTTCATAGAGAGCTTCATAAACTGTAAAACATAAGACTGCCTCCAATCTTGGAAGCTTGAAACCCAAGGACATGTTTAGGCTAAGTTAAGGTTTTCAATATGTAAAAGTGTAGTGGAAAAATATGGATCAGCAAAGACTTAAGTGTCCAGTTAGAAATTTGTCCTCTGATTCTTGTAATTTTTTCATATCAGATATGAAAGTTTGTTCGCTCTGCAGTCGGGACATGAGTCATCACATTCATTCAGCCTAATACAAATGCACTTGATGTAGTCATTCCTGTAGGCCAGTCTCAGACACTGGTTTTTACAATCTGACTATCATCACATTCTCCTGAGGCCTGACTATGCTATGTCATGGTGCATTTACATAAGTGTTGTGCTTTTGTCAATACAATTTATGTTTGCTGTTTTGGCACATCATTGTGTTTGCACTTAAGGAAGTAAGTAAATAGACTCTGGTATGCTTGCACGCCCTTCCGAGTGAACATACTGTATGGCAAGCTGTGTGGCTCAGTATTTGAATTCAATTCAATTCAATTCAATTTTATTTGTATAGCGCCAAATCATAATATACATTATCTCAAGGCACTTTACAGGGTAAGGTCAAGACCTTACTTTGTTACAGAGAAAAACCCAACAGTTCCCACAACGAGCAAGCACTTGGCGACAGGGGGGAGGAAAAACTCCCTTTTAACAGGAAGAAACCTCCAACAGAACCGGGCTCAGGGTGGGCGGCCGTCTGCCTCGACCGGTTGGGTTTAGGAGAAGATAGAAAGAGGGGGAGGGGGAGGAGAGGGGAGAGAAGAGAGAGAGAGAGAGAGACCAGGAACAGCTGTGTAGGTAATGGTGTTATCAATAATAATGATGACAGGTAACAGTGGTTAATAGTAAAGATGAGTAGTGGTGGATCTGGATCCTGCTGCTCCCGAGGCAGAGATACCTGCAGAATGAGGACAGAGAGAGGGAGAGAGAGGAGAAGCACAAATTGCAATTTGCAAAAAAAATAAAAAATTACAAGGCATTTCTCCAGCCTAACCTCCTATGCTCATTGGACATAGTGTAAGTTGTTACAGGAAGTGAAAGCAACACCTTTTTGCACTTAGTTTTAGTAATCAGATCTGTGCACTTTGATTCTGAAGTTTGCCGCCAAGAAGCCATTAAACCACAGTGTGAGCTCACCACATTAATAACTTTTTGATACTCAGGCATGCAAATGACTGTGCAAATGATAGTTCATGCTGAAATACTCTAAACAGTAACTGATGTGTGTTTATAGTTGAATGTAGGATGTGTGTATCTCTTTCATCAAAGTCATCTGTCATGGTTGTGTTTCTCCGGATGATACACCTACGCTCCTGTGTTGCTTGACAGAGACACATCTGTGAATACCTAGCCTTAACGGGACATATTGGGTGACATGTGGTATGTCATATCCTGTTATTGCGTTTGAGTCATTTGGTTGAATAAAGTCCTGGCAATTCATTGTGCAATAGCTTCTCTGGAGGCCAGTTCCTCTCCCATATTGCCAGTTTCAGTGCAGTTATGAAGCCTCCCGCAGAGATCGTTACATTCCTTCATTCGTGTGTCAGCAATGTCCGTACTCGAGGCCTCCTGGGAGAGTTGTGTACTGTAGGCTGGACAAGATTAAATGCAGACATTTTGAACAATGACAGGGGAGCTGGTGCGCGAGGCTGTTGAGTCTTCACAGAATGATACAGTGTTAGACAATGTGCCTGTGGATGTTTAGATTTCATTGAACAGACAGTTGTCCTAGCTGAGCCAGATTACTTGCAGGCCCCTTGCTTTTGTTGAGAGCACAGCACGGAGAGGGCAATGTGACACAGTTTGGCACACTGCAATCCACAGCTGTCTTTTGTTATGAAAGTCGCAAGGTTCTTTTAAGAAATGTGTGTCTCTAATCTTTTATCTGTTGAGTGTGTGACCTTCTGTAGCCATAGGCCCAGTTATCCCTTTACCTCACCTTGTCAGGCTAAGACAAGAAAAATGCATGGTAACACAAACTGGAGATGGTCAAAAAGAGCTGAAATGACTGGTTGCTTAGTCATTCATAAGAAAATTAATCAGCAGCTATCTTGATAATGGATTGTTTGTTGTTATTTTATTTTAAAAGATGCCAAAAAATGACTGGTTCCAGCTTTTCAAATGTGAATCAAGAGAAGAATTAGCAGACTAACTGATAATAAAGACAGCTGTTAGTTGCAACCCCAGTCCGAGCTTTTTGAGTTAATACATAATATATTAACACGGCTAAAGGGCTGAAGAGGAGGTTGCCCATTTTGTTTTCTGAGTACATTATAATCATTTGTTTTCTAGTAATACTTGGTGCTAATGCTCGTCGATGATTGATGGGCCAGTAAAGTCAAGTGTCATACATATCCTAGTTTCCTACATAGTCAGCTGAGATTCATTCATGCAGGCAAAACATTCCAGTCAGAGCTGAGTCTGTTGAGGTTCTCCATTAACCGTGGCAGAACTGATCGTGCCATTTCTCAGTCTGTAGTTACAGTGTTGCTCGCAGTCAACACAGGGTGAATTACTGTGTCCAGAAAAACACATAATGTCTGTTTATTTCAGACAGACTGTGATGTAGACGGTATCAAATACAACAGCACTTCAGCCTGCGCACATACTGAACGTGCTGTCTTTAGATTGTGACATATATCATTAATGTTGGCCTGAAATTCGGGTTTTTCAAACGGCTACTTTTTCTTGAATATCTCGTCTATTTTGGTTCAGCCCAAACGCATTTCTTCTGGTTGAATGAGCAGCATAATTAAGTTGCCTCAGTCAGACTGGTTGAAATGTCTGGGCTCCGGATGAATCTGCAGTAGTGTCTGCTGTGGGTTTCCTTTTTTCCTTTCACTGCACTTTATTTCTTACATTTCCTTGGTGTCTCAGCCTCCTCATCGGGCCTTTCTCATTGGTCTCTGTTTCCCCATCTATGATCTCCCCCTCATTTCCTTCTTCTCTGCCCCTTTTCCTCTGCTTGTGTTTTTTTTTTTTTTTTGCCATCACCCCATCCTTTCCTCCATCCTCCCCCTCGCAGCACGCACCTGTAAGACTTCAGTACAACCGAACAATACAAGGAAGTGACTGAGTTCTTACTTGGACTTTGTCGGACTTTGTCAAATTTCTGATCTCGGAGGACGGACCTTGACCGTGCCTTTTGTGATGATTTTTTGTGGTTCACTAGATAAAACTGCTTTCTGTTTTGTGGCAGAAATTATGAGGTAATGCTTGATCAGAGATTACTGCCCTTTTCTGGAGTGCTGGTTCATTGATCCAATTTCCTGTTGGTTTAAGCTTAGGGGAAAGTCACCACCTGGCTGTAACTTCCTTGTAGCAAAGGATTTTTGTCATTATTCTAGTTGGCAGTCTGTTTTTTAGAAATGTTTTTGTCTGCTCTTGTGATGTATTTGTATCACATTGAAGTAATGCAAGTAAAGTGAAGACGTGCTTTTTTACATGAAAACCTAATAAAGAAAATGGATCTAATCTTTGTTGACTGTGGTGCAGGTGTGTTACTGTACGTGACAGAAAGTAGACTTTGTCCGGACATGGGTGTGTGTGTGAGCTGCACATCTGATGTTGAACTGTGCAGAGAAGTGGTTAATACTTTTACATTGCGCAACACATTCACCACAGATGCTTTAACCTCTCGTTTGCACTGTGAACTTTGAAACATGCTCTGTAATGGGTCTATCTTCTGATTCCCATTGGACATGTTTTCCCAGTGTCAGTCTAAATTGTCCTGCACACCAGTTGTCCCAGCTGTCATGTGGCTCTTTGAGGTCTGTGAACACATTGTTTAAGGAGATGATTGTTTAAACGAGATAGCTTTGTATTGTCTGAGCAACTGAAAGGGAGTGCCCCAAGTAGAGATAACAAGTGATATAGTTAAAAAGAGCCATATAATAATCTGTGAGGGTAAAGCAGGTGTGGGCTGTCTGGTAATAGGATGAATAGTATGAGGATACAGGAGCAGGAGAGAGGTAGCAGTAGCAGATTTTCTTCATCGGTTCTGCTAGAAATATAAAACCCAGTTGTGCCAGTGCAGCATTCCCCTGAAGAAAAACGACTGCTGACAAACAGAAATGTGTATCTTAACTCCCCTCTGCATTCTTTCACTGTCTGTTCACAGCTTACGTAACCATGTATTTATCTAATGGTCAATACTGTTGGAGTGTTTCAGTAAAAAGGGCCAACTGGTGCCGTGCTGTATCTGCCCTGTTTTAACATATAACCAGTCAATTGAGTGTGCAATGGTGTAATCACATAGCTGTTTGAACGATAGACGTGGAGTTTGTTCTGTGTCCCTGAAAATGACGACCTTATCAGGCCAACGCCCTATTTCCAATAATCTATCATCCCTGTGATTTACCTCAAGTGTCCAAAAGGTCTTCCTCCTGACTCCCATTTGAAGAATGGTCGAAATAGGTCAAACAGATATCAGTGTATGCAGTCGTGTAGGTCAGTGAATCCCAGCCAGGGGGTACTCATACCTGAAAGTAATGGATGAACGGTTGAAATAGCTAGCTAAAAGCAGAGGAGAAAGGGCTGAACACCACATGTTGGGATTGAGAATGTGTGAAAACTGGGTAGCAACCAAAAAGAGACGAATAAACTGCTAAAATTAAAGGATAAATGGTTGAGATAGTTAGCTAAAAATAATGGAGAAATGGTTTAAATGGCTTAAAGTTATGGATAAATGCCTGAAATTCCAGCTTCTGCCACTCAGAGTGGTAGTAATAGTATGAATGCAAAGTAAACACTGACAGTTCAACATCCATGTTATATAATGGTGTTAAATAACATTCAGCTTAAAATCAATTCAAATGAACACAGTTGGAACGTGACTGGTGGGGCTGATGAAGGGATAATTGTTCGTCTGACAGAGCTGTGGGGGAAGTCTACACCACACAAAAAAGGTTGGGAGCCACTGGTGTAGGTGATGTGCTGAGGGCTTTATAAGACCTAGCAGGGGCCTCTCTAGTTGTAAATGGTAGATGGCATTGGCCAGCTTGCAGTTCAAAGTGAAATTGGATCCTGGTTGGAGCAGGAATGTGAAAAGTAATGTGGAAAGTGATGTAGATCTGTCATGCAGTGCGGTTATTTTCCAGCAAGGGCTTAATTTACTTCTCACTCCTCACAGCCACTCTGCATGTGCTCAAGACAACGCCACCATCCCTCCTCCTTGAAAGACTCGCACACAACAAGTTCCACAAATGGCAAAATAGTTTTCTCAGTTTGTCATTTCCTCTTTCCTCCCTTCTCTTCTCCTTGCCCCACCCTTCCCACTTTCGGAGAAGGAGGGTGAAGGGGGGAGAGAGGGAGTCGACGTGTGAGCCCATAATGAATTTTGACTGACTCAGTACCTTTCCCTGTCTGGCACCCAGTCTGTCTTCAAGAGAGTGAACACGCAGTGAAGCGGACAAAGTGGTAAAGCCAGAACACAAGAGGGACTGTCGCCCTAGAGATGGAGATGGGAGTATTTGTTGGAAAGAGGAAATATAAACAGCCAAAACCAAACAGACTAGAGTGACAACAGTGTAAAACAATATCCACAGCATGAGGAGGACAGCTGAGGACAAGCAGATTTGGCTCAGTCTAGGCTAGCTGGGATGCTGGGATGGGATGCAGTTGGTAGAAATACAGTGTTATTGACTTTGCTGCTGTTCTATTAATATTCCTGTCAATGGGCAGTCAACACGGCACAGCTGGTTTATGGGTTCCCTTCAGCTGGAGCAGGAGGTTTGACTGTACATGGTAATGCTGTGGTAGATGCTGTCACGACTCCTGGTTTTTACAGTAACTCAGGGAGAGTCACTGAGGTGGAAAGGAATGAGAGGGAGCCTGACTGATGGATAGATGGCCTCAGTTTTATAAAGACTAAGGTTGACCTGCTTTCTAAACGGGACAAATGGGACTGAAAGGGACGCTCTGTATCTCGTCCCTTTTCCATTTCTTTCCCTGTTCCTCCTCCACATCTTTCTCAAAGTCTGGCGACTGCACTACTTCCTCTGTTTGTAACCACATTCTGGTCTCTGTGATGAGGCCGGTTTCTAAAACTGGCCCTTGTTCTCTTCCTAGTGTTATTTATTTTATGGTGCCTCTTCCTCTTTCAAGCAAGCTGCTGCTGCTTCGACAGGATACTGCTAACTCTGTTGTCATTTGGGAATTTTTTAGAATATAATCCTTTAATGGTATCTCTGTCAGGTTCCATGAAGTTCAAAGATTTTTGCCAAAGGTTGTTTTGGGATGACTGTGTGTCCATGTATTCAATTACTGAGTAATCCTTGTTATGAATATCTAGACCAGCTAATCTCATTGTAAATGGGCCTGAAGAGAATAGATAGTGAATGCTTTCACAGCCGAGCAGTGTTGCAAAGTAACAAGGACTCAAAGAAACCTTGATTCTTACAGGATTAGAGAGGACTTGGCAGAGAGGCTGCAAGAACCTGAGCCATGAACCTTAAGTGGCTGTGGGCGATGAGTGTTAATGCACATTGTTTTATCTCAAAGTCAAGTCAACATCCCTGTCTTACCATAACTGTCAGCCTCCACATGGGAAGGCCTAGGTCTAAAAATGTCTGATGGGAGTTCTTTATCCTTCCTCTTCTTTCTACTTTCAATATAGATCAGCACTTGTCAAACTAGAATAGCTGTTGGAGTAATTTATAGTCCTCATGTTAGTCTCTGGAGACATAGTTTGAAGTGTGTCACTGAGTTATCTGTGTCAAGCATGTGTGTCGGACTGTGGCACACATCAGCAGCTTGACTCTCACTTGTGTCTTTGCTTCTTTATAAATAATATCCAGATTAGAGTTCAATCATCAATCTACTGCTCTGCTCTCATCCACTGTTAAAGCCATTTTTCAACCAATACTACCAAACATTCCTCAGTTTCAGCGTCTAAATTTAAAGGTTCTGCTTATTTTCCTCTGTCTGATGTGATAGTAAACTGAAAATCTTTGGGTTTTGGACTGCTGGGCAGACAAAAAAATGATTCAAAGAAGTCAACTATGGGGTGGCTTTTTCTGACATTTTGGAGACCAGGACAGCAACTTAATTTTCGATTAGATCAACAGAGAATGAATCGACAGCTGTTTTGATACTGAAATAATTGATTGTCATTTTATCAGAAAAAATGTCAAAAAATTAGCTATTTCTGGTTTGTCAAACATGAGGATATGATGTCTTTACTTGTCACACATGACAGGAAACTGAGCGCAAACAAGACATCTGTAGATCTCACCATGGACTGTGGGAACAGTATTTAAAGACAAAACTATTAATCGATGAATGGAAAAAATAATTAATTGATTGATTGAAAGTAATTTGCAGGTACAGCACTAGTCTTGATTTGTCAGTAACGCACACACGTATAATCAGACTGTTAATATAAAGACAAATCAAGCATTGTGGTGCTACTGAGATGCCACTGGTCCCGGCGTACGGGAACATATGTGTTTGGCAAAACTCACATTATCATAATTTTTTTTTCAGCCCTATCGTGATCTAAAACTGCAGCGCAGCTTTGGGTGTGTTCAGCCTGTTCTACTTCACTTCTTGTTTTTGCCAAACAACAAAGCTACAGGGATTATAATCAGTCATGGCTCACATTCAACCCTGCATGGGGCCAACTGATCCGAATGTACTGGAGCAAGAAATGGTGAAGTGAATTTTAAAGGAGCACGGGAACAGAATCAAGACACATGCACAGTGAATAAGAGCGCTCAGGTCTGTTCGATCTATGCAGCCACGGGTGTGCAACCAGTGTGAGGTGATGCTGATCTCCCCTGAGGGATGAAACGCCTAAAGGGACACGTGACCGGCTGGTGTGATGGGAATAAGGGAAGGGAAGAAAACAGGAAGGAAAGCCAGAGAATAGGTCTGAGAAAGATGTAAGGGAGGAGGCATAGAGGACAGAAATTTGTGGAATGCCTCTGCTCCCTGTCTCTCCCTGATAAAGGGTGAGTATGGGAGGAATGCGACCCTGAAAAGACTGGATAAACAGAGAGAGGGGGGGGGTTAGGACTCTGGAGAGGGAGAAGAGGGAGAACGGGGGACTGAAGGCAGAGGAGGGAGTGTAGATCCAGCTGAGAGGTATAGCAGGACTAATTTACCCCACGTTCTGTTATAGGATGGGGTCGGTACACTAGAGATGAGTTGGGAGGCGGGGTGAGCAGCTTTGGGCAGCTGTACCGCAGCCTGACACTGTTGATCGAGGATGGAGGGATGCAGGGGTCATGAGAAGAAGGGGCTCTCCCCCTGTGTTCTTTCTCACAGATCAGGGTTAATGTGCTGGAACAGACAGGACAGACACAAGCTTTTTAAATGCAGCAACTTCTACTTTTCTCTCTTCCACAGGATTCTTAAGGGTCGGTCACCTTTTTTTTAGTGCAGTTTAAGAAAGCGTCAGAGTTTGCATTTTGATAGAGCTCTGCGGTGGTTCTTTTAATAGATGTTAGAAGCAACTTTTAGTAAAATAATAGTAACTTGAACAATACACATTTGCTATTAATCAAAAATAAACGTAGGGATTTTGGGAAGACGTGTGACTTAAGTAGCCACATCATAGTTGATCTACAATCATAAATATAAGGAATATTAGTACTTCTACTAATACATGTGGGACCTGTGTTTTACTGCACTGTTAAATACAAGCAGTGTTTTATAATGTTGAGCATGAGAATTTGGCTCCACTATCTCCCACTGGGCCATTCTGCAATGTGAAATTACTCACAGGGACATAAAAAACAATTCAGCTAATATTCTTTCAGACATGGTGATGAAGTGTACGAGCTGAACCTGACCTCCACAGTGATTTTCTTTTTTCCAAGTGTTTGCATATGAGCGACACAGCATATGCAAACAAGTGTCTATAAGGCTGCTTTTAGTGTTGCCTCAGAGGTGAGGGAACATTGAGAGAAGCTAACGACCCTGGTGCTGCTGGGAAAACGTTGTCATGCCCCTGCTGTGTTGGAATGATAATTGAGATGGTAAAGTCTGGGGCACCAGTGTCAGTGAAAGCACACCATGTTCAGCTAATTGCCCCGAGTCACTGCACTCCCTGAAGTGGGGCGTTTTGGCTCCAGCACACTCGTCGTTTTCCTTCATACTGGTTTAACTTGTCTAGTCACTTTCTATATGGGTTAAACTGTAGCACTCCTTGTCAACAACATGTTATGTACAAGCTTTCAGAGGTGTATTGAAGCAAGAACAGCCTGTGCAGAGTTTGTTTTTTATATGCCTAGACAAGTCATTGTTTGCAGTGGGTAGTGTGCTCATGTTTAATATGAAACCTCAGCATGCAGTGTTGTTGGTTTGCTGCAGATTTGGGAAGTTTTACTTGGTTTGATGGTTGTCTTCTGACTCCAATAAAATTCTATCAAATTGTGTATTTAAAGTTGGAAGATGCTTCTTTTCATTTGACTGCCAGAAATTTCACCAATGGCCCATTTCTGTGGCCAAAGTTTTCTAGGACATGAAGGTCTTTATCTGCGTTGGTCCAGCAATAACCTGGCTCCAGTTTTTGTTCCTGCCCCCAAATAGTCACCAACTCAACATATTAGTTACTAATGACCCAGGAATATTTTAGGTAGAACAGAGTACTGAACTTTGCTGACTGGTCAGACAAAAACTGTAGATAAGAATTTGTTCTGAATGTTATTGACATTTAAGCAAACACTCACTCAATACCATGACTAGTCTAAAAAAGGGTAACATAAAAAGAGCTGGTAGGCTGCCAAGAGAAAGCGCAACTTAGCCAAACAAAACGTGGAACTTTATTTACCAATAGTTTTAATGTGGTTATAGACTTAATCGGAAAAATAACCAAGAAACGGATCGTTAATCCTTAACGAAAGCCAGAGATGAAGAATTAAAAGAAAGGATGTGACTCTGGTGTTAAATACAAAAACTGAAACTTGCTTTTTGCTTCTCTTATCTTTTACACTATTATCTTTACTGTTCATCATAACCATAAAAATGGAAACAGGAATGTACAAAGGCGACTTTTGTTTCCAGATCTACTTACTGGATTTAGTTCATGGGACTAGTTGGTTAATAAGGAGATTTACTCTATCTCATCAAGATCACCCGCAGTCAACTCACCTTCCACCGCCTCCCTAACTAAGCAGTAGGAACGACAACAAAGGCCTGCTCCCTCACAGGCTTCCCACCAGCAAACATACAGTTGTGTTTGTTGGAGCACTCAGCCAAACTGGAGGCACCTCTGCTGGGAGATGAACTTAGATCTCTGTGATCCTGGGCAAATGTTTCTCCTGTCACTCCTGATGGTGTGGCAGCTGGAAGTATTCACAGCAGCCAGCCAGGGAGTAACATGGGGCCTCATTTGACATGGTTGTGTGTTTTGTCAGACTTTTCCTGTTGTACATCACTTCAGTGGTGACCTTTGCATTCCTCAGAGATTGCATGTAAAGATAGCAAAGGTCTCGTCCTACAAACTAGACCTTTTACATAACTACCAAGATTTTTTTCTGCCAGATATTATTGAAGACTTGCAGCAATACACATTTCACTGTGAAGATTAGTAACAAACATTATTTGATAATCAGTTTGATTTTTTTGTGGTTTGATGTCTGGGTTTCTGACCTCTGTCAGTGATTTTCTTCGTTTCCCTGCACTGACCCCAGCACATTTTCTTCCACTCTCTCTGAAACAGCTACCATGTCAGACGCAGACAAGTTCCTGTACGTGGACCGCAATCCGGTCAACAACCCCCTGGCTCAGGCTGACTGGGCCACCAAGAAGCTGGTATGGGTGCCCTCAGAGCGCCTGGGCTTCGAGGCCGGCTCTGTGAAGGAAGAGCGCGGCGATGAGTGCGTGGTGGAGCTGGCGGACTCTGGTAAGAAGATCAAGGTGAACAAGGATGACATCCAGAAGATGAACCCGCCCAAGTTCAGCAAGGTGGAGGACATGGCCGAGCTCACCTGCCTGAACGAGGCGTCTGTGCTGCACAACCTGAAGGAGAGATACTACTCTGGTCTCATATATGTGAGTATGAAGCAGCCTTTCACACAAAATGCCTCAAACCTAACATTGATGCATAAAGTGTAGCTTCTGTTTGCTTAAATGTATTGTAGCAGTGATACATGGGGCTTATGTTCTTCGTGTTTCAGTAGAAAGACTTAATTGAAATTTTAAGTATGAGGCATATGTTACATGTTTTAGATAAAAATGCAAAATGTGACATTTCAAATTTCCTCAGCTCTGTGTTGCTACTCTTTTTGTGGTGTTTGTCCACAAGCCAATTGTCAGGGTAACTTGAACCCATTGGTGTGCTCTTGAAGCATTTTCTTCGTAGGACCAGCGTGTAGGATTTAGTGGATTTAGTGGCATCTTACACTGCAGACTGCAAACAACCCCTCCCCTTAACCCTCCCTTTCCAAGCCTGTAGGAGAACCTACAGTGGCCCTAAGGTAACGTAAAAATATGAAAGGCCCTCTCTAGAGTCAATGTTTGGTTACTGTAGAAACATGGCAGTGCAACATGGCAGGCTCCCTGGTAGAGAAACCACTCCTTATGTAGGACTCATTCTAACCTGATAATATTATATTTAATTTCGGCCAGTAGATCTCTCTAAACCCTACACACCGGTCCTTTAAAATCCCCACTGGCTTAAAGGAAATATTCTTCCAAGGCCAGCCTCCAAACCAATTTATCTCCCTGTCCGACCTCCTAATTATCTCATTAAGCCCCATTGTTTAAGACAATCCATTGTGTGCAAATTGCTGCTGCATGGAAACGTATTCCATGCAATGCAAGCATTCTTTTCCTTCACCCTCTTCATCTGTCTCTCTTGTTTGCCTTCCCTCTTTTTTTTCCTCTCTGTGTTTGGGGTTATCTTGTAAACAGGAAGTTGACGGGAACAATGCAGTCCAGGGTATGAGAGATGTGAAGAACAGCATTAGGGGAGGAGGGAGTGGCCAGTCTTTGCACAGATGGACGTGGAATGTAAAATGTGTTGTAACTGCTATTACTGCCCCCATAATTAATGTTATTTATCCCCCATGGCCTGGGCTGGGAGTGATTTGGTCTCTTTGTGGTGTGACCCGGTCATATCAACAGTCTGTTGTCCCCTCCCTGTTTCCTTCCAGAGATCCAGGCTACAGTTGGCTTGCAAGGCTCCAGGCTCCTCTGTAGTTTTTAGGTTGACCGTCTCCCGTGGGAGAGTGGGTGTACAATGGAGGGAGAGATGCCTGGTACAGAGATGTTGGAAGGGCAGCGCAGGAATGCAGCACATAGAAAAAAATCAGAAGTGGCAGGAGGAGAAATGAGTCCAGATACACACAAGAAAAGATTTAGTGGAGTTGATAGAAAAAGGAAGAGTTTAACACGTGGCCTCAAAGCTGAAAAGGTAATTCTACTAAGTAGATCTGAGATATGACTCGTCTAAGCATTCAAGTTGCTGTAGTTTGACAAAGCCAAGGTCACTCATCAGTTTAAACTTGCAGCAGGGTGGGGTTGAGATTACATAATATAGGAGGGTAACAAATCAGAGTTCATGAGAAATGTTCAGCTTGGTGTGGATGGGAAGGAAGGCTTTCTCATTTCTCAAGTTCAACTTCTGCTTTTTAAGGAGAAACAATTGTTTGCAGAAGCACGTATACTGTTAGCACGTGTTAGCATATGACATCACTAGTCTCAAATTTTGTTTATGGTATTTTCATGTGTCCAGTTTTTAAGCCTAAAAACATTTTTAAATGTCCCATTTAACACAAATGCATGTCCATTCACTTCATTTCCTTATTCCACATTTAAGTGAAGATTTTTTAAATGCCACCTCTCTGTCCTGCAGACGTACTCTGGTCTCTTCTGTGTCGTCATAAACCCCTACAAGAACCTGCCCATCTACTCAGAGGAGATTGTCGATATGTACAAGGGCAAGAAGAGGCATGAAATGCCGCCTCACATCTACGCCATCACTGACACATCTTATAGAAGCATGATGCAGGGTAAGTGACCATCCTTTGCAAAAGAACATTATGAGCAATAGAACATAATGACGTGGAATTTGCAGTTTGCTTAAATTATGTACTTTTTTTTTTTTCTTCTTCCTTGACTCAAACTTTTTCCAGACTTATTTTAACATCCCAAAGCTTGTAATATGGGTCCCTTTAAGACTACATGGCCAGTGAAGCTACAGTGTCCTGAGCAGTACCACACTGAGCTATAAACTGAGGCTCCTAAGAGAACACATTTCATGCACACATGTTGTAATACTGGCAGATTATTTGCATCAGTGCCTGCTCTTAAAAATCAAATGCAGTGCATGAGAATAGTTTGTATATTCAGTTTGGGCCTTAAAATAGAAGACACTGGGGACCAAGTGCTGTAGAATATTGGAGCTGATACTTGCTCCTAGTATTTGACATGATTTATTTGCCCCACTGGCCTCAGAAAATACCAGGCTCTCAAGTCTTGCTAAGTTTTATTAACTCTAGCAAAGTTGTAGTTTGAAAAAATGAGGCTGTGCATCTCCTGCAGCTCATTTGTCACACTTTTTGAACAGGATATACATTTAAATCTGCATATAATAAGATAAGATAAAAATTTTATAGAACTCCTTGTGTTTTATGTTGTTCTTGAGACTGATTTAGCTCAATTTGAATAATTGTACACGATGTACAAACACATTTCTTATACTTTAAAGTGAGAAAAATATCCTGTTAAGTGCTCGTAGTACTTTCCTAATGGATTTTTCCTGTCTTTGACACTTGCATGTTTTTTTGAGAGGCTACCCCTTCCCTCATTATATAATTACAGTGTTCTGTAACTTAAATCTATAGTTGCAACAAAAACGTAACATTACGATCACGTAATTGGTATTTCCTGCAGCACTACTGCGTTGTACTATGCTGTGTTTTTTTTCTTTAGTCCACCTCCTGTGTGTGTTTTCTTAGCTTGACAACAGCTTCTTTTTCAGGCTGTTCTTCCTTAAGTGCTGAGCTCTGTCATCTGTCTGAACTACTCCCCTCTGTCCAGTTTCTGGTCCTTTTTCCATATTTGGCTCCAAAGTGTTGAGACCACATTATAAGAGCTGATGGGTAATTAACCGGTTGGTCAGAAACCCGGCAGCACGTCTTTCCAGTCACAGGAAGCCGGATATTGATTTCCTGTCTGTGGCCAATGTACATCCTGCTGTACAGACAGAAACTGTATGCGCTGTGGTGATAACATAGGCTCACTTAGAACATGCAGCATTGTTGCTTGGCATAATAAGAATTTGCACATTTATTTTGCAGATCGTGAAGACCAGTCCATTCTTTGCACGTGAGTTTCACATACAGACATCACGTTCCTCCAGTGTTGTATCAACATTATTTTCATTTTCATCAACTGTTGACTGTCGCTCTTTTTGACCATCCCTCTCTCAATCCTGTGACTGCTTATTTGTCTTTGTCTCATGTAGAGGAGAGTCTGGTGCTGGAAAGACAGAGAACACCAAGAAGGTGATCCAGTATCTGGCTCATGTAGCCTCCTCTCACAAGACCAAAAAAGATCAGGTCAGTCCTGCCTCTCATCCGCACAGTTCACCCTTCAAACCTTCCTCCTGTTACTCTGTTACACCCTCTGGTCATACCTTTTATCCTTCATCTCACTCCCTTCATCTCTCATTTCACTCCCTGCTCTTACTACTTATTCAAATCATCATTTACAGGTGAGACACAATCCCTCATTCCTCCAGTGCTTTTATTTCACAGGATCAACATTTTCCTGTTCCTCTCTGCACAATCGATCAGACACTTTTTTTTTATTGTGTATGTGAACATGATTGTTAATCCATCATTGCATTGCTGTGTTCAAACAACTTGTTTCCAGCAGTGGACACATTCTGATGTGGTGCAGCTGCTATTAAAGGAAAAGAGGTGGCAGTCAAGATAACAGCCCTGCAGGCACAGGAAAACAGTAGTGTGGATTTAAAGGCTCCTGACATTTAATACAGACCAGAGGCCTTACTTCATCTGTAATATATTCTGATTTGCTGATATTACTGCATCTTCTCATCTGAAATAAAACTCAGTCTACCATGTAGCAGTCATGCATTACGTCAGACTCCACTAGAAAACCTGCACTCCTGTTATCTGGCCTGCCAACCTTTTGATAGATGCAGCTGAAAGCAACATGGTGGGGTTTGATGAAAACCACATCTGTCATCCCTTTTTTTGAGGTTGTTGTATTTTTCTCTTCCCATCAACAGAACAGCTTCGTCCTGTCACATGTGAGTTAACTCTCTCCCTCCATTCACCCTTCCTCCCCACCTGCTTCTGTCATCACCTTCCTCCTCCTCCTCTTCCCCGTCCTCCTCCCCCACCCTCCCTCCTCTTTTCTCCTCGCTGGAGTGCACTGTTGTGGGAGTCACTCTGTATTAAGGGCAGAGGTGACATGTTGTGCCAGCCAATAGGAAGTAGGGAGGAAGTTTGTTTGCAGATCAGTGGCAGCCGTATGTGTTCCTGTGAAAAATTCAGCCAGACAATAGTAGGATAAAGGGGGGAGGGGTGTGTGCTGAAGAAAAAAAACAGCAATTTTTGCTCTCATGGATGAATTCATATATTTGTCTGGTTGAATTTTTCATAACTTGTATTGCTACTTTGTGCGTGCACCTGACTCCAAAGTTGCTTTTCTCTTTTTGCCTAAAATATTTGCTTGGTCAGTGTGTCTGGTCCCAACAGACACACTGATACCCCATAAAGTGTACATGTTGTGTGATGGCCTGCTTTTGTGGTCTTAACATAAACTGAACTGATTAGTTATTAAAGTTTTTTTTATCTGTGAAGATGCTCAGTGAAGGGACAGTAGTAAATAATCCAGAGCCTGCAGTCAGTCAGTGATCCTACACCATCGCTCAGAAAAGCCTGATACAGACCAGACATTTGTACAGTAAATTGTCATTGCTTTGAATTCGTATGTAATATGAGGTTTACCTATGAATCGGAGCAATGGCAGCTCTTTTTAAAATTTTCTTACATGATGTCCGTCCATGTTATTGCTGGATGGATCTGAGTGATCATCAGTCAAACAAGTGAAAAACCCTTTATATGAAAAGCCGGGTAACTGGGAAAGGCAAATATATTTGTATAGCACATTATTATAAACGTGCCATTCAACGTGCTTAACAGAAATAAAAGAAGCATAAAAATAGAGGTAAAAACGTAATAATAAAACAGAATAAAAACTAAAAAAATTGCTCAAAAGTGCACACATGCTCAGCAAACTATTTTAAATTGTCTTTTTGTACTGAATGTTCATATGTGTAAGGAAAGTTTAAAAATAACTTACCAATGATGTGATACTGTATTGCACACAATGGTGTACTGTGTATGTGCAGAGACTCAGTGAAAGCCAGAGTAGCTTTAGGGAAGAAGTTAAATGTTGTACTGGAACTGAAAGGACTTTGTTTTGTGCTTTGGTTCACTGGAATATTCTGCTCTGGGTAACAGGTGATGGGTTACTGATGCGGGTCACAGGGTCTCTTGGGTGTTTGCAGACGTGGGCACTAACCTAATGTTATGTGTGGGGTAAAATGCTTGGGTGCAATGTGTGTGTTTGTGTGCGTTGCTGGTGTGTGTATGTGGTATCCCTCTTGTCACTTTTTGTTTTAAATGTCATGATCTCTCTTGTCCTCAGACGTAAGTACATCATGGCTAAATTAACAAATACCATGTCAACATATTTATTTAAAAAGAAGAAAACTGATCAGTTTCTTACAACATCAAAATATTCTAGTTAATCAATAGCAGATTATAATTCGAGGTTCTCGTGAACATCACAGTGAATTATCAATTGTCTTGTTAGATCTGAATCCATGGCTGAGAAATATCCAGGTGTAATGGCGGCGCAGAGAGAGCATGTACTTTATATTGTGCTTTGCTTTTCTCTTCATTTCCACCAGGGGGAGCTGGAGAAGCAGCTGCTGCAGGCCAACCCCATCCTAGAAGCCTTTGGAAATGCCAAGACAGTCAAAAACGACAACTCCTCCAGATTTGTAAGACTTGAAGCTACATCTTCTTCTTTTTCTTATAAACTGCCTGTTAAGATGCCTTTCTTAAATGCTGTTTTTTTTTCCTCCTCCAGGGAAAATTCATCAGGATCAACTTTGATGTCAACGGTTACATCGTTGGTGCCAATATTGAAACTTGTATCCTTGAAACTATCTGGTTGCTTCCCTCTAGAACTGAAACCACTGTAGTGCTTGTTTTGGCCTTCTTTTAATGCAATGAATTTAGGTCCACCGCAGGAATTTGAACTGTCTCACTACATCACATAAAACCGTTCAGAGAGTTTTATCATAATAGTATCAGAAAACTTGTACTTAACAGACTGACCACTAGACTTGTTGGAGAAATCCCGTGCCATTCGCCAGGCCAAAGACGAGAGGACCTTTCATATCTTCTACTACTTACTCACAGGAGCTGGAGACAAACTGCGCAGTAAGCAACATGTTATATAACTAAATGTTTAAAGTGAGTGAGGATTTGTTAAGGATTTGCAGAGTAGCAATTATTTGTTTCATTCTGAAATCGAGCAGTGTTGTTTGGTTGTAAGGATTTTTAGATATTAATCTCACTCCCATCATTTTCTCTCAGATGAACTCCTCCTTGAAAATTACAACAACTACCGTTTCCTCTCCAACGGGAACGTCACAATTCCTGGGCAGCAGGACAAGGATCTGTTCACAGAGACCATGGAGGCCATGAGGATCATGAGTATCCCAGAGGACGAGCAAGTGGGTAAGACAAGCAGCAGATTGGTTTAAAACTACTTTTTTATCCTTTAAGTGGAACTTTGCTGTTGTACTCATTCTGTGTGCAACATAAAACCATGTTTCTGCTGTTGTCCTCTTCCTGTGCAGGCATGCTGAAGGTGGTGGCCTCTGTGCTGCAGCTGGGGAACATGAGCTTCAAGAAGGAGCGACACACAGACCAGGCCTCCATGCCTGACAACACAGGCAAGTTAGACCGTCACCTTCTGCACCTTCACATGTGGTTTTCTCCTCTCTTTCCCTGTCAACGCCACCATTTCTGTGCCGCTCATTTCCTTCCTCCCATTTCCTCTTCTACAGCTGCCCAGAAGGTGTGCCACCTGATGGGCATGAATGTCACAGACTTCACCAGAGCCATCCTGTCACCCAGGATCAAGGTGGGCAGAGACTACGTCCAGAAGGCCCAGACTCAGGAGCAAGCAGAGTTTGCTGTGGAGGCCCTGGCCAAGGCCACGTATGAGAGGATGTTCCGCTGGCTCGTCATGAGGATCAACAAAGCCCTGGACAAGACCAAGAGACAGGGAGCCTCCTTCATTGGCATCCTGGACATCGCTGGCTTCGAGATCTTTGAGGTAAACAAACTGTAAATGACGTGCCTGTGGGAAAGTGTAGAAGATAAAACAGTGAATCTGAATGTGCAAATATGAATAAAAAATCACAGAAAATCTTAACCATGTTTACATTTGTGCTGTTGATTCTGAACTTTTTTTTTTTCTTCTCCCTCCAGCTGAACTCCTTTGAGCAGCTTTGTATCAACTACACCAACGAGAAGCTGCAGCAGCTCTTCAACCACACCATGTTCATCCTGGAGCAGGAGGAGTACCAGAGGGAGGGCATCGAGTGGAGCTTCATCGACTTCGGCCTCGACCTGCAGCCCTGCATCGACCTTATTGAGAAACCTGTGAGTTTGCTCATTTCACTCACCTGTCAGGCTTTTATTTCTTTATTTGATAAAACATTAGGCCCATTTTACTTCTAATCAGATGCTGCTGTTTTTGTACTTGAACTTTGTTTTTCTGTTTCATGCATTAAGATGTGCACTCTCCGTTTGTTTCCAGGCCAATCCCCCTGGTATTCTGGCTCTGCTGGATGAGGAGTGCTGGTTTCCAAAGGCCACAGACAAGAGCTTTGTGGAGAAGGTGCTGCAGGAGCAGGGCACACACCCCAAATTCTTTAAGCCCAAGAAACTGAAGGACGAGGCTGACTTCTGTATCATCCATTATGCCGGCAAGGTAAACAAGTCTAGTTAATTATGGTGTATTCTCATTGGGCCTAATTTGTACTTGTACTTGTCTTTTCTGAATTCATGCCCAGTTCTCAAGCTTTATAATAATCTTCAAAAGAGATGTGAGTCTAAAACAGACATCTTGGTTCCTGTCTGGTCTTACCCCTCAGGTGGACTACAAGGCAGACGAGTGGCTGATGAAGAACATGGACCCCTTGAATGACAACGTGGCTACACTGCTCAACCAGTCCACTGACAAGTTTGTCTGTGAGCTGTGGAAGGACGGTGAGTTCAGACAGATGTTAACTTGTTGCAGTAACCCAGGAATGACTGCTTCTCTAGAGGCGGTGTTTGATGTGGGAATATGTTTCATGTTGGCTTCCTGTTTTCTGTTTTGCATTTCATTGTGCTTTCTTTCTCTTTTTACTGTCTCATGTGTGGACCTTTGTTTTTACCTTCAAATCCCACTTGTTGTTTCCGTCCATTTCTTCCTCTGTGCGGCCCCGTTTGTCTGTCATCTTTTTCTTTTACTGGGTCTCAGAGGTACAGAATTGTCAGAGAGCCTATTTTTATCAGCGTTTTCCTATTCTACACTCAGACTCAGGTGATGAGGTTTCTCTTTCATTTATTCAGTCCTTCCCTCTTTCTCCTGTTGTCTGTTTTAAAAATGCTTATTTCCACTGCAACTCATCCCTTTCTCCTAAAATGATCTTTCCAAAGATGCCAGTAAATTTTGTGAGTTGCTTCATTGTCTTTTACCAGCTCTGTGTTCAGAAACAAAATCTTCTGGTCATCTGAGGACTTGTTGCTGTATTGAACTCTCCTTCTCTCCCTCTGTGTAATAGTGTTGTTTGGGGACTCCTGGTGTTGGTCATGGGTACTGCAGCGATGGGTATATACTGCATGGGTTTGGTTTGGTTGTTTTTGTCACCACAAAGATACATGCCCACTGCAAGCGCCTACGTTTGTCATCACCCTGACACACATACACATTTAAGTGAACCATCACACATAGTTTTCACTCAGAGAACCACAAACAGGCAGCGTTAACAGTTGACAAACCTCCTTCACTCATTGCACTGAATATTTTTTCATTATGGTGTGTGATCTGTCCACACTTCACTGGCTTTTTGTGACTCCCCTCTGTCATCCTCCCCGATTTCTGCTTCCCTCCACATTCACTCTTGTTTGTGTGGTGTGTCACTGGTCCCATCTCTCCTCTCTCCTGGTGCGTGTTTACCATGAGGAAGTGGGAGACAATGGTCATATTCATTCTTCCTTGTGACATGCATTTGGTTTGAGTTTGCCTGGTTGAATACTTAAATTATTAAATTAAACAACTTTGACTTTTTACCTAATGTCATTCCTCCTATTTCTCTCTTTTTTCCCTTCTTTCAGTGGACCACATTGTGGGTCTGGATAGGGTGTCTGGCATGTCTGAGATGCCCGGTGCCTTTAAGACCCGTAAGGGCATGTTCCGCACCGTGGGCCAGCTGTACAAGGAGCAGCTGTCCAAGCTCATGGCCACTCTGAGGAACACAAACCCGAACTTTGTTCGCTGCATCATCCCCAACCACGAGAAAAAGGTATCAGAGAAACACTGGCATCTATTTGGATATTTCCACCACAGGAACTTTCCCAGGGGACTAAGATCTTTGTGAGGAACTCGGGTACTAAACCTGATTTTCAAACCATGGAAGGAACCATGTACCTATATGATAGTTAGTGCTAAAAAAGTCCCTGCTGTGGGCAAAGTTATTTTTAAGTAACCTTGACTGACTGTCACTGGTCACACACAGACACCGTGGCAGCTACAAGTTGTGTACTTCTTCATTCATAAATTCACAAAACAGGGAAGTAGGTATTGATATTAGGAGGAGGGAAGGATGTTTTCATTGTTTATAAACATTGAAAAAAAAAAAAAAAAAAAAAAAAAAAAAAAAGCTGCTCATGTGTGAGCGAGCTAGAGAGTGAATAAGAGTGAGTGGATGGCAGTCGAGCAAAGTGAGTGAAGGAGAGAATGTAACATGTCGTTACATTATGATATAGAAATAAATGACAAACACTCAGCAGATCGTCACTGTGGGTAGATGCTTTGGAGTTTTCAGGGTCTATTTCTATATCTGCATATCACCCTCTCCTTCATTAATTATAATCACACTCAAACATCAGAGTCAGGGAGCAGTAAAAACATACAACAACAGACTCGCATTTACTGATGTGCTAAAATTGTGTGTCAAATATCATTTTTTTAAACCCATCGTCAGTCGAATTTTCCTGATAACCACAGGACTTTAAGGGTGGTGGAAACACACAAAACAGAAATGCACAAAAGAGACTTTTAGTTCCTGAATTTATTTCCTCTGGTTCTTTATTGTCTGGAACTTATTGGCTACAAAAGAACCACAAACCACTGTGGAGAATAAAACTGTTTCTCTGTTTTGCCAAATTGCTGATCAGAAAATGTTCCCCTTCCTCAGGCTGGTAAACTGGACCCCCACCTCGTTCTGGACCAGCTGAGGTGTAATGGTGTGCTGGAGGGGATCCGTATCTGCAGACAGGGTTTCCCCAACCGCATCGTTTTCCAGGAGTTCAGACAGAGGTAACAGAATAATATCACTGCTCCCATTGAATGTCACTCTACAGTGTAAGAAAACACTAAATCGTATCATCTGCCCCACCTCCAGGTATGAAATCCTCACTCCTAACGCCATCCCCAAGGGCTTCATGGATGGAAAACAGGCCTGTGTGCTCATGGTAAGGGGTCTACAAAATTCTCCAAAATATCTAGTCCTACAAAATACAAACAAGTCACTCTGTAGTGTGACTGATCAGTGCATTTCCTGTCCTGTCAGATCAAAAGCCTGGAGCTGGATCCGAACCTGTACCGCATCGGCCAGAGTAAAGTTTTCTTCAGAGCAGGTGTCCTTGCTCACCTTGAGGAGGAGCGGGACATGAAGATAACAGATATCATCATCAGTTTCCAGGCCTGGTGCAGAGGCTACGTGGCTCGCAAGTAAGAACAGACAATCACCACATTCTTTGCTGTACTGGAATCAGGATCCTGTTCAGTAGCAGCTGACATTTCAGCACAGTCAACACTCAGGCTTAAACAAGATTTTCCTGCATGTCAGCCTTTAATGCCAAGAGTGATTTTTCAAAAACTGACCTGGGTGAACTTTTTAATGTGCAGATGAATCAAAGGAAATAACTTGTGTATTGATATAATGCATTTATAATGTTAATGTTCGCTGCATTGGACTGAATGCTTATGTTTTATTTATGTAGCGCCAAATCACAACAGAAGTTATCTCAAGGCACTTTCCAATTGGAGGAGGTCAAGACCTTCTCTATAAAGTATTAGTATATAGTATGATTGTCTGACTCTGACTGATGTTGCTTTGCAGGGCTTTTGCCAAGAGACAGCAGCAGCTCACTGCAATGAAGGTGATCCAAAGGAACTGTGCCGCTTATCTTAAACTCAGGAACTGGCAGTGGTGGAGGCTCTTCACCAAGGTGAACCTCAGTCTCCTACAACATCTTAGCCAACATCTTGCTAACTGCACTTTTCACAACTATGTTTTTTTCTAACGCTGCCTATTTGCACCATTTTATCCTCAGGTGAAGCCTCTGCTGCAGGTCAGCAGGCAGGATGAGGAGTTGCAGGCCAAGGATGAAGAACTGGTTAAAGTGAAGGAGAAGCATTTGTATGCTGAGCGGCAGCTCCAGGAAATGGAGGAGAAACAACAGCAGGTAACATGAAATACAGGATAATGTAATCTGATAATCATATTCATAGATGGATAATGAAGGATGCTGCTTTTAGTGCTGTTTAACCAATGCACAATATTAAAGTGATCTTTTTGCTCTGCTTGCAGCTGAGTGCTGAGAAGATGGCCCTGCAGGAGCAGCTGCAGGCCGAGACAGAACTCTGCGCTGAGGCTGAGGAGATGAGAGCCCGCCTGGCTGCCAGGAAGCAGGAGCTGGAGGAGATCCTCCACGACCTGGAGGCCCGTGTGGAGGAGGAGGAAGAGCGTGCGTCTCACCTGGTATCAGAGAAGAAAAAGATGCAGCAAAATATTTCAGTAAGTAGAGAAAGTTCACTCACTCTCCACCAACTAATTTAGATACATATGAACTGTAAACATTTTACAGGGTACTTACTGTTTTTGCCTCGTGCCATTTTTTTCTGCACACAGGACCTGGAGCAGCAGCTGGATGAAGAGGAGGCAGCCAGACAGAAGCTCCAGCTGGAGAAGGTCACCTTGGAGGCCAAGATGAAGAAGATAGAAGATGACGTCATGGTTCTAGACGACCAGAACAACAAACTAAACAAGGTTAGGATTAAAAGACCCAGAATCATTGTGATTGGTTCATTTGAGTGGTGATCTATACATTTTAGGGAGCTAGTGACGAATGCTGCAGTGCTTGATTTGAGTCTTTCCGCTAATTTGGTCCTAAAAATACCAAATGAAAATGTGCCATCTCTTACTAAACCTGTTGTTTCCCATGTTTGTGAATCCAGGAAAAGAAGTTGCTGGAGGAGAGGATCTCTGAGTTCACCACCAATCTGGCAGAGGAGGAGGAGAAGTCCAAGAGCCTGCAGAAGCTCAAGACCAAACACGAGGCCATGATCACAGACCTGGAGGGTAAGAAGAGAAGACAGGGACATACAGTAACATATGTGATAGCCATTATAAATCCCATTGGCCCCACGCTGAATCTAAACACAACAAGATGTTATAACAGTTTCCAACTTTTTTGTCCTGCCTATAATTTGACATTTGTTCTTATTCTCTGACAGACCGCCTGCGCAGGGAGGAGAAGCAGCGTCAGGAGCTGGAAAAGAACAGACGCAAACTTGAGGGTGACTTCACTGAGATACATGACCAGATTGCTGAGCTGCAGGCCCAGATTGCTGAGCTCCGTGCCCAGCTAGCCAAGAAGGAGGAAGAGCTCCAGGCAGCTTTGGCCAGGTCAGCATGGACTAAACAGCTCATTGTTTTAAGTTATTGTTTCCCTTTGTTGCCCTTTACTCAGTTTATTAGTCAGTCATAGCATTTATGTTATGTTACTCAAACGAATGATGCATGGATGATAAGTTTAACAGATTCCTCAGCTCCTGCTCCATTTACTCATTTTCACTGACCTATTTCTTCCTTAAGGATCGAGGAGGAGGCAGCGCAGAAGAACTTGGCCCAGAAAAAGATCCGTGAGATGGAGGCTCAGCTCTCTGAACTGCAGGAGGATTTGGAGCTGGAGAGGCAGGCCCGCACCAAGGCAGAGAAACACCGCAGGGACCTGGGAGAAGAGCTGGAGGCCCTCAAGACCGAGCTGGAGGACACTCTGGACTCCACTGCTGCCCAGCAAGAGCTCAGGTAGAGATAATGGTCTGGGGATAGCTACAACAGTTAAATATTTCGTTATCATGTTCCATAGTATTTGCGTCCGTTGTACATCTTGACAGATGCACATTAACCTCTGCTGTTCATGCTCAGGTCCAAGCGTGAGACAGAGGTGGCACAGCTCAAAAAGACTCTGGACGAAGAGGCCAAAGTCCACGAGCAGCAGCTGGCTGAGATGAGACACAAACACAGTCAGGCCTTCGATGAGCTCAATGAGCAGCTGGACCAGGCTAAGAGGGTAACTAAAGTCTAACTAAAGTTTTTTTTTTTTTTTTTTTTTTTTTTTTTTTTTTCAGAGCCTCTATCCACCTTTTTTCCCATCTCTCTTTAATGGTCATTTGTTTTTCGACCAAACCATTCATGTTTGTGTCCTTCCCTGCAGAACAAAGTGTCGATGGAGAAGGCCAAGCAGGCTCTGGAGTCGGAGAGGAACGAGCTGGCCATTGAGCTGCAGACGCTGATGCAGGGTAAAGGAGATTCCGAGCATCGCAGGAAGAAGGCTGAATCCCAGGTCCAGGAGCTGCAGCTCAAACATTCAGAGAGCGAGCGGCAGAGATTGGAGCTGGCTGAGAAACTGTCAAAAGTGCAGGTACAGCTCTTAGAATTAGTTTGATGTGATTTAGCAGGACTCTTCCTCTGCCTTTTGCTTTTACTACTGTTATATTTATGTTTTCTGTGCTTCTTATAACATTGACGGTAAATGATGACCTTTTACCTTGTGTGGTAATGTTACTAAATGCTAAATCAAAGTCTTTATTAACCAACTATTCCATTAGTTGTTTTTTTTCTCTGCAGTGGTTCATTTGTTGTCCTTTGTCCACAGGCTGAACTGGATAATGTAAACAGCGTGCTGAGTGAGGTGGAGGGCAAATCCATCAAGGCAGCCAAAGACTGCTCTGCTGTGGAGTCCCAGCTGCAGGATGTTCAGGTACGCAGACACACTTGCTGTATATTCAAAGATGTTACAAATAAATTAGTTACCCTCCCTTGAGGTGCTTTCAGGACACACAGGACATGTCCATTTGATATTAATGATTAAAATACGATCAATTTACCATCAGCCGTTACCCCATTGCAAACATCATGTTACTTAATCAAGGGGCCTAGTTCATATAATTCAGCTTTTCATGTCCATGTTTACAACAGGAGCTACTTCAGGAGGAGACACGCCAGAAACTGTCCCTGGGCACACGTCTGCGGCAGCTGGAGGATGAACAGAACAACCTGAAAGAACAGCTGGATGAAGAAGAATCAGCAAAGAGGAACGTAGAGAAGCAGCTTCAAACTGTGCAGGCTCAGGTAAAACAAACGATCATGTCCCTCAGACAAGCTCAAGGAAGCCTGTGGTCTGACTGAGGTTCTCACAATTACTTAATTCAAATTGTTGCCGCTTTATCCAGGATATTTTATGAAGCGCACATCAACCTCAGAGCACTGAATGTTTGAGTGACACCACCTCTTTCACATACAGCTTGCTGAAATGAGGAAGAAGGTGGAGCAGGACGCAGGATGCCTGGAGAGCGCTGAGGAAGGAAAGAAGAGGCTTCAAAGGGACCTGGAGGGAACAAACCAGCGCCTGGAGGAGAAATGTGCCGCCTATGATAAGTTGGACAAAACCAAGACGCGTATCCAGCAAGAGCTGGATGACCTGCTGGTAGACCAGGACCACCTCCGACAGATCGTCTCCAACCTGGAGAAGAAGCAGAAAAAGTTTGACCAGGTCAGACAATGTGTAAAGTGTATATACAATATCCTAGATTGACGGTTAACATATTTTAGGAATAGGATTTGAGGGTGGTTCAGTCACATCTGTCTTCATTTGAGCTTCACAAACATTAAACACTTTGTCACGACTTTTCTCCAGATGCTGGCAGAGGAGAAGAACATCTCCGCCCGCTATGCAGAGGAGCGCGATCGAGCTGAGGCTGAGGCCCGTGAGAAGGAGACCCGAGCACTGGCTTTAACCCGCGAGCTGGAGTCTCTGATGGACATTAAGGAAGAACTGGATCGCAACAACAAAGTGCTGCGGGCTGAAATGGAGGACCTGGTATCCTGTAAGGATGATGTTGGCAAGAGCGTAAGTCTGGGAAATGTGTTTGCAGAGGTGTATTTGTGCCTGTGTGGTCCGCTCATAACGTTGCCCTCATCACAAAATCCCTCTTCCCGGTTGTGCAGGTCCACGAGCTGGAGAAGTCTAAACGTGCGATGGAGCAGCAGCTGGAGGAGATGAAGACTCAGCTGGAGGAGCTGGAGGATGAGCTGCAGGCCACAGAGGATGCCAAGCTCCGTCTGGAGGTCAACATGCAGGCCATGAAGGCCCAGTATGAGAGAGACCTGGCAGGGCGCGACGAGATGGGCGAGGAGAAGAAGAGAGCACTGGTCAAACAGGTACTGATGGGTTACAGACTGAACCTATACATGTTAAGTTTCTGCTTCCTGTGGGAAACTGGTTCTTGACTGTTTGAACGTTGAGGCATACAAGTGTAGTTTCATGTATGGAACGTGGTTAAAATCAATTGTGCATCCTTCAGGTGCGGGAGATGGAGATGGAGCTGGAGGATGAGAGGAAGCAACGCTCTGCAGCCGTGGGCGCACGCAAGAAGCTGGAGTTGGACCTGAAGGAGCTGGAGGCAGGCATTGACATGGCCAACAAGAACCGCGACGAGGCCCTGAAACAGCTGAAGAAACTCCAAGTGAGTTGGTTGTTGAAATATCTTAAATACAACAAATCATCTCCCTTCTACATCGACTCAAATGTGTGGTTTATTCCCAGTTTCCTGACTCAGTTTTGCTGTTTTTATTTTTTTTCCTCCTCAGGCCCAGATGAAGGATCTTATCCGTGAGCTGGAGGACACTCGCATGTCCAGAGAGGAGATCCTTGCCCAGAGCAAGGAGACTGAGAAGAAACTGAAGGGCATGGAGGCTGACATGATCCAGATGCAGGAGGTCAGCATTCACACCCTTCAGCCTTCTTTTCTATATCCATCCCATCCCATCCTCTTTGCTCTTTAAATAATGAATGTGATATGAGCCATGAACTCTTCTTGAACATGTTAATGAACTGCTGTTTGCTGATTCATCCCTGTGCAGGAGTTGGCAGCTGCAGAGCGAGTGAAGAGACAGGCCCAGCTGGAGAGAGACGAGCTGCAGGATGAGATTAATAACCAGGCCAGCAAGAAGTAAGATGTCCTCCAATTTTTTGTAAAATGACTAAACTGTCAGTTGTTTGCATGACTTGTTATTCACCCACATGTGGTATCCCCCACCCCTCCCTGTCTTTTCATCTCTCCTGTCTTCTATCTGTCTCTCAGTGCTCAGGCTGCAGAGGAGAGGAGACGGCTGGAGGCTCGTATTGCTCAGCTGGAGGAAGAGCTGGAGGAGGAGCAGTGCAACACTGAGCTGACCAACGACAGGCTGAAGAAAGCAATGCTGCAGGTTATTATACATTTCATCACTGCAGGTTCTGATGTGACGTTCAAGTGGTTCGAGCTTCTTCAGCACCCAGTAGTGTTATTCCAAAAAAGAAACGCTGATTCCTGGCTGTTTGTGGCTGACGAGTCTCTGTCCCACTTGTTTAGACTGACCAGATGAATGTGGAGCTGACGGCAGAGCGCAGTGCCTCTCAGCGTGTTGAAGGAGCTCGTTCCCAGCTGGAGCGCCAGAACAAGGAGCTGAAGCTGAAGCTGCAGGAGCTGGAGGGAACAATCAAGTCCAAGTACAAGGCCAACATGGCCGCCCTGGAGGCAAAGATTGCTCAGCTGGAGGAACAGCTGGACATGGAGACCAGGTGAAAGCCTCAGACATGGAAATTAGAGATAACTGACTAGGGACTGCACATTCACTTGACATTATATGAACTTAAATAATTGAGCTACTTGTGTTTTTCCATTTTAATCCATTTCTGTTTTACTCCATTGTAGTGGCAATTATTGTATTTTTACCCCACTACAAGTTTTTCCATTAGAAACAACCTTCATCAGCTACAGCAGTAAAATACTACTTACATATTAATGCATTAGTAATAATCACCCAATAATGTTAAACCTGCAGGAAAATATGCAGGGGTCCAAGTATAGAATGCAATTGAAGGGGCATCATCTTGGTGCAGTAGTGTAACTCAGAGGAGCCATTTTTCAGCATCATGATTACTTTTACTTTAAGTACATGTTGCTAATGATACTTACACACTTTTACTTAAGTGATATTTTCAATTCAGTGTGTGTTATATTGTCGTGTCTTAAGCCTGATCGGTGTTGTGTTCTTGACTCAGGGAGAGGCAGGCTGCCACCAAGCTTGTGAGACGCACAGAGAAGAAACTGAAGGAAGTCATCCTGCAGGTGGACGACGAGAGACGCAACACAGAGCAGTACAAGGACCAGGTCAGAGGTTTTCCAACACTGTGGTTCTGGCTTTCCCGAGTATTATCAGTGTAATGTTTATGTAGATCTACATCAGTCCTTTCCAAAAGCCTGGTGACTGACTGTGTGATGTAAGTGAAATATTGTTCAGGTGTCAAAATAAGTGGTGACTTAAACACTTTCATATAAAACAGTAGGCAGCTTCCGTAGTGTATCAGATGTATTATGAGGATCAGCTTTGCATTGTTTTTCATTGTATCTAATCACTGTACATAATCTGTGTCAAATTCTTAGGTCGACAAGTCAAACTCTCGTATGAAGCAGCTGAAGCGTCAGCTGGAGGAGGCTGAGGAAGAGGCTCAGAGAGCCAACGCCAACCGAAGGAAACTGCAGAGGGAGCTGGAGGATGCCACGGAGTCGGCAGACGCCATGAACCGTGAAGTCACCACCCTCAAGAACAAGCTCAGGTGGGCGAACGGACCGTAGAGCTTTGTACTAGTCCTACACAGATCTGTTGAAGTATTGAAGATCAGTTTGCAAGATGGGCTTCCATGACATTATCTGAACCCTTTTCTGCTCACTCACCGTTTCTTCTTCTCTGCTTTAGGCGTGGTGACCTCCCCTTCACCGTGCGCCGCACTGTTCCCCGCGCCGGCATCGAGAGCGACGAGGAGAGCGAGGCCAAGAGCGAGACCCCCGAGCCCAAGCCTGAATGAACAGCCACCATGCCACTTGACTCCTTAGAACTGCATCATAAATACACAGACCCAAATACACATGATCACACATTACTGTACCTGCTGAACAGAGGGGCACAAAACAAACACAAAGCCGTGACAGTCTGATCTTTAACATTGACAATCTATGCATTCTTAACACACTTTCACACATACAGAAGACAGTAACCTGGGACAATCATCATGCTGACAAATACACGTTATTTTTGGGCCAAATTTTTCTTTTGCTTAATTTTTCTTTCTCTGGGAAAAATAAAAAAAAGAAAATGATATTTTTATAAGGAAACATTCCAGCTATGATAGTCCTGATTTAGGATCTATTTTTCTAATTGAAGAAAGAGAAAACAAAGAAAGACGTATACATAAATGAAGACCGATTACTGGAAGGGGACCAAAGTAATATCTCAATCTATAGAATTGTATTTTATGCAGAAGTTTTTTTTAATGGTTAAGAATGGAAGTGCTTCATGTTTATTCCGCTCACGCTCTCGCCTCGGTTTATAATGAAGGTTTATATGCTGAAATGTATTCTATCAGTTTAGCTGCAGTTAGCACTTGTGACTACGCTTTTGGGCTTAATAATTTGATACACACATTTTCATGTGTAAAACATAATTTGAGGCAGATTTGAAGTAACAATTGGAAACTCATTGACGCATACTGAAGGCATTTGATTGTGATTGTGCTGAAATATCTTAATTTTGCACTGACAAGGAAAAAAAACACTTTAGCCTAGACATCATAAACCACTGCATTTGTGTGTTAAAGGAAACGGTGACAGTGAAGTTTTGGACCAATTGTGGATGTGCTCATATAGCAGACACGCAGGCTGCCGACACACACTAAGGCCTTAAATGCAGCTGAATTCTACTGGGCAGGGTTGTTGGCTTTTTTTCTGGACATGCATTGATTTTTATTTTTATCACTATCAGTGTTTTTGTTAATGTTCAGGGTAAAGTTTAAATGGGGTGGTGGGGTAGTTTAATACTTACAGCACACACTGTATTCTCAGGGCACAGCTTGTTGAGGGAGGAGTAGCTGAGGTTGTTACAAACCAAAGGCAGATTCAGGAGGTAGGAGCGTACTTTGTTAGTCTAACCTATGTACACTATACTCTGACTGGCCTATAGGGCTTCATATAGACATGAGGAGTTGATATGTGGCCGGGTGTAGAATAGACGTATCAGATGAAGTCCTGTTGAGATACAAACCCCTCACAGGCTGTGCTCGAGGGCGGCTTTTGGCTCACACTGCTGGGAAGTGAGAGGAATGTGTTACTTAAAGAGTTCACAACGGTTCACATTTAGAAGGATCACACCTGTCGCACTTAAAAACAAAGGAAATCCAAAAACTAAAGGAAAAAAAACTGCATCTCCTCAATTCTTTTGTAACGTTTGTCTGTCTGCACCTCTGATTCTCGTTTTGTGAAATGTCGGTATTATTGCAATTAAAGAGGCTTTCTAAACTGCTACATGTCGACCACAAGTCTCTTTATTTCATACTGATGTTTATTTGCACAACTGAAAAGATCAGGGTTTTTAGGATGAGTAAGGTAGGTTTGAAGTCCAAAACCTGACTTCCCAGGGGTCCAGCTTGTTGTTTATGATCCTCTGTCACCAGCAGAGGGCAGTCAGGGTTTCCTATGAGGGTGTAATAGACCACTATCAGGTCAGAACCGGTTTCACCATAGGGTAAAATATAGTAAACAAGGATGGGGAAATCTGGGTGAGAACTCTTTGGTATTATTGTGTCTTCTGTCATGTTACTTTTCTAGTGTAGCCTTAAACTGAACACATGTATGATATGACTAACAACTATGGCTAAGACAAAATAGAAACAACAAAAGCTGTAAGAAGTGTTTTTTTTTTCTTTCTTTTACAACAGTTGTGATTGAAATATAGATGAAAATCCCCCTGGTATTCTCTAATACAGTCAGTGGTAGAAAGTAACTAAGTACATTTACAAAAGTACTATTCTTAGAGTTGAGTATTTCTATTTTCTGCCACTTCACTGCAGAGAAGAAAATTGTACTTTTTACTTGACTATTTGACACAGTTGGTTGCAGTTTAAATACTATTAATATTCGTGTTTTACGTGCAAGCCTATGATCTTTAAAAATATGATGTAATCCTATAAATGAGCTGTACAACAGTGTGTTCATAGTTTAACTTGTCTCCACCCAGCTACATCTTTAAAATGCTGTTTACACATCAGTAACATTAATACAATAATATATGATAAAATGATATATGAGCACTTTAACTCGTTTTTTAATTTAAGTACATGTTTCTTAAACACTTCTGCATTACTTAAGTAAAATGCTGAATGCCACAACATAGTAATTTCAGTGATTAACTTAATTAACTTTAAGTACAGTTTCTTCACCACTGAACATACAAATTGGTTTTTAGTGAAGACCTAAGATGCGCCTTTATGTTTCAAGGTGTTAGACATTTTACATGTTATTTTTCAGAGAAAAACATTAAAAATAATGATAATAAAAAGACAGTTTGTGGATGCAGTTTTGTTTTGTGTTCTATAAAATACACATTTATTCTGCCTACACTGGGTTTCAGAGAAGCTGCGGACTGACTTCTGGATCAATGCGTGCCTGCGGTACTCCACCTGTCACGTACTCACTAGAGTAGCGCCCCTCTCACAGTGACGTCACGATCATAGTGCTGTTTCACCAATCAGAACAAGGGGCTCGTAGGTGGGCGGGGCTCCGACGCGGTTACGACACGCCCCGTCGTCAAACAGGAACCGGCCGGTTTAAGTTATCAGTGAGAAACGCGGTTATCGGTGTTTATGAGGCGGAACAGCGCTCCGGTCACCGGTGAGGCTCAGGGCTGTCTCCGCCCTGGACATGACAGTCTGAGGGATTGACGCAGACGTTTAACCTCGTTTACTTTTCGCTCCCTCGACGGAGAGAAAAATTCACCGCAGTAAAATAGTGAGGTGCGGAGCGGCTGCCGTGTCTTAGGACGAAGAGGAGGAGGAAGAAGAAGAAGAGGAAGAAGAAGAGGACCGCCGTTTCCTTTACCCTTTCAGTATACAGTCGGTGGTCCTACTGTGTGTTCATGTAATAGCTGCAGAGTTTTGATATCAGTCTCTGCACACTGCAGGACATTTAAGGAGGTAAGCTACACAGGAAGACCTACACCTTACATACATACATGCACTGTGCATATATGTCAAGATAATAGGGCACACTTTGTTGAATCTCTCTGGTGAAATTGTCAAATCATATTAAATTATTAGGTTGTTTAAAGTAATGCAGTTGGTCTACTGACCTTTTCACATATTTTAAATAATACTCTTGTTGAAGGTGAATGCAGGTGTTGTCACTGTGTCTCTGTTGGGTGTCTGAAAGAGTCTGAAGGAGTCTTATCAAATTATTGCCAAAACTACAGATGTGGGATTCAAACCCAGAAACATCTGTTAGGAAAAAATGAATACATTGTTCAGGAAGGACTTTTTAAACTCTGTGCTAAATCAATCTGGACTCAAGTGCATCGTGTTTCTTTCTCTCTCTCTCTCTCTCTCTGTCTCTCTCTCTCACTCTCTCACTCTCACACACACACTACATTAGTTCATCATGTGTTCACATTCATACTCACGTGAAAAACATGTCACGGGATAACAAACACAAGATCCATCCTAATATGTAGCAGGATGATCTTTGGTTAGTTAATGAATAGCTGTGTGTTGTGTCGGGTGGTCGCAAATAGGGAGCACAGTGTCCTTCAGGTGATCTGTATATTTAGCCTGGTGTGTGCGCTATCATCAGCAGCTTGACACAGACAGCAGGACTGTGCACATCTTCTGAGCGATACTCCACTGGCAAAAACTGTGCTGCTTATTGGATTACTGAACTGGCCAGTGTGTAACTTCTCATTTCTCGTCTCTTTAGGTGTAATTGGCATTTGCAACATTTGAGAGTGGACAGCAGCAGAGTGAAAGGAAGGAAACACAGTAGATTTTTTGCATTGAAAAGACTTAAGCATCATCCTGAAGAACTATGGAGCTGTCACTGGTGAGTTTTACAGTGGAAATGACTATGTACTGTTTTATGTACCTGATATTAGTCATTAGTGGGGTGGTTTCTTTTCCTCCTTTCTGGTTTGAGCAACAATCTTGTCATTGCACCTTTTATAACTAACTTGAGGTCAAGGCATCCTGACATTGTCCTGACATCATCCTGACATGCTGATAACTGTCTTTAACCCCACTTTTCTGACTAAAGCTCTCTGTTGTCTGTCTGTAACCCCCTCCCCAGGCTCACCCAGCTATCAAAGCCTTCATGTGTGGCTCCCTCAGTGGGACCTGCTCCACGCTGCTTTTTCAGCCTCTTGACCTGGTCAAGACTCGTCTGCAGACGCTGCAGAGCGGCATGCAGCCCGGGTGAGTCTGTGTACGCCGAACACTTAAACACACGTTCACAGTTATCAGTCACTGATCACTAGTTTGCATCACATGCTTTGTGACCTCCAGAAACTGATTTATTGACTGGATGGACAGAATAGAAAGTTCACACATGCAGCACATGGGTCCCACATGAAAGCGATCTTCATTATTTACCATCGATCACCTTTCTGTCAGCTTATCTGAATGTTCCTCTCTCAGTTCAGGCAGGGTGGGGATGATGACAATGCTCCTGAGTGTGGTGCGGACAGAGAGGCTGCTGGGACTGTGGAAAGGAGTTTCACCGGTTAGAACGCCATTTTGCTACCACACATAACCACACATTTTCTCCATCCTCCTGTCTTATAAGCCTCCTGTATGTCTGGAAAAATGTTCACTTATTTACCAGCTTCAGAGTTTCCCTTTTCTGACTCCACTCTCCTGTTCATTGACTCCTCTAGTCCTTCGTTCGGACCATCCCAGGTGTGGGGATCTACTTCAGCACCTACTACTCTCTGAAGCAGCACTTCTCCCAGGACCGTAGCTCGGGGGCTTTGGAGGCCGTGCTGCTGGGAGGTGGGGCCCGGACAGTGGCGGGGGTCTTCATGCTGCCAGTCACTGTCATCAAGACACGCTTTGAAGTAAGCACAGACAGATGTGTTCGTGTGTGTGTGGAGGTGTGTTTCCTGTGGTATCCTGTGTGAATCATGATAAGGAGAGTGTGAACAAAAATCATGGTCGGTTGAGACATAATTGTCCTGAATGACCCAATGACATGATGGAAACCAGTGGTTCCCAGCCTGTTTCTGGCAGATGTATCCCCACAGCTGTCAGATGACCTCAGGTAGCCCTTCATCAACACCACCTGTTGAGTTTCACATGTGTTAATTTGAACTGATTTTAAACTGGATGTTAATTAATACTATTTATTATATAAAAGTGAATATTGCTACAGTATTTTTTGACTGTTAAATCACTTTTAAGTAACTGTTAGACATCTCTGCTCACTCACTTATTAGCTTTGAATCTCAATATATAGTATTACAGAGTGAATATGTGAATATATTTTTTGATTAATTTGTAGTTGTATTTTTTATTTTTTTTTAATAATTTGAGCTTATCTCTCGCCCTCACACATTACCCGCTGGCCCCCAGAACCCCACAGAGTGTAAATATCTGTTTGGAAATTACTGTCTTTAACCAACCAGTCACATTGTAACTGTTGGTTATAGGTGTGCGATGCTCTGACAGTGGGTGGATGGTTAGGACCTGATAATGGAGTTCAAGGCAAAAAAACAGACCACAGAGCTGTAGCCGTTTGTAGTTATATGATGTTCATGAATAGGAAAATAAATACTTTATGTCAAGTGAATATGAATAAATGAACTTATTTTTGTGTTCTCATGAAATTATAAATTATTATAGATTCTTTCAAATATACTGACCTTGTAGATACTTATTTTCCTGTGGATCAATTACACCAGAAATCTTTCTGCAACCAAACAAAAATCTCGATGCCATAAAAAAAGATCTTCATTGGTCTTATATTCAATCCTTGTACGATTTGCACAGTGTGTCTTTAGTTATTTGTTGTCTTTCCTTGGATGAGTGTGTTAATGTGTGTATTGGACTAAACTAAATGTTTATATCACTGCGTTTCAGTGTGGCAGGTACAGTTACAGGAGTGTGCTCGGGGCTCTACGCAGTGTGTGTCAGACTGAGGGTCCTGCAGCTCTGTTCTCCGGCCTGATGGCCACTCTCCTCAGAGATGTTCCTTTCTCTGGCATCTATGTCATGTTCTACAGCCAGGCCAAGGCCTCACTGCCAAAAGGTAAATATAGGCCCAGAGAGAAAGAGATTCATGATAATAATGTTGAATGTTAAAGGAGCTTGACACATCTACATTTAAAATTCAAACAGGAGCTAAACAGGTTATTGTCTTTAACGTCCATTTGAATTAACAAGCTTCTTTCTATCTGCCTTCAAGAAATCAGCGCGTCTCCTTCGGCCCCCCTGGCTAACTTCAGCTGTGGGATCCTGGCGGGTGTGTTGGCCTCCTTGGTCACTCAGCCCGCAGATGTGGTCAAAACACACGTCCAAGTGAATCCACCGCTGAGGACGGCAGAGGCCATCAGATACATCTACATGGTAACTATCTCATTCTGTTCAGTGTGTCAGGTCAGAAATACTTGATGCTTTTATCATCGAGCTTTTCAGAATTTCAAGGTGTTTTTAAGTTGCATTTCACTTGGGGATAACCAGGTGAACCGTCTGATGTTTTAACTCCACAGTACAGAGCTGTATGATACATTTCATGACTTCATCTGACCCCTGTCCTTGTCCTCTCTCTAAGGAACAAGGCCTCCAGGGTTTCTTCAGAGGGGCCGTTCCTCGCTCACTAAGGAGGACCATGATGGCCGCCATGGCGTGGACAGTGTATGAGCAGATGATGGCCCACATCGGACTGAAGTCCTGAAGGGGAACGTTGATGAGAAGCTTGTGAAAGAAATAAAAGGTTAAAGTCAAGTCACTGAGTGAAGACGGTAATGTGTGAAGATGAAGGAACTGCTACTGTAATGAGAGATGGTGACTGGTGATCAAAGAGAGTGTAAATGGCCGACATGCACATCACAGAAGAGATGTGGAGAGTTTGCTCTGTGAAATGTTTTCTGGGTTATGGCTAAAGTTCAGGAATCCAACCTTTCTGCCTGCGCTATGTACTTTAAGAGACAATATTTGAAAATAATACTGATACGCTATGATGTTCTATATTGCACTACAAGATGTACAGAATGTTTTGATCCCACTGAGTATTTGGACTGAGACTTTCCTCATTTTAGAAATGTGGTGGAAATTCCTGCGTCTGTGTTTTTCACAGTTGTGGAACAAATCCATGTGATTTCAAAATGACTGCAGTGATCAGGACTTCTGATCGCACAGTCTAAAACCTGGACAGGCCCTTAAATGCCTTTCTATAACACAATGTTCTTTATATTCTGATATTTTTGTATGTTTTGTAAAATAAAATGATGTGTGCTTGTAATATTTACTCAGTACATTCATCTGCCTTAAAATGTAATGATTCATATTTTTTGAAATATATGTTCATGCAAATGTATTTACCATTGTAAATATATTTTACCTTTTAAAGGATGGTAATGAAACAAAACACTACAATATATACAATATCTTGATGTTATTCTTGTGTGTGCCCATTTTGTTTCTGTGTAAATGATTCAACAGAAAGTTGAAGTGCTTCACATTAGAGCCTCATGCCTGGCTGACCTCTGAAATGCTGTCATGCAGATATGGCAAGAGGACAAAAAAACCATAGCTGACTCTGCCAGTGAGGTGGCTCTCTGGTTCAGCTGTGGTGTAAAACAATCAGAAGCACTTCCAAGAGATAACAAAGACATATTGGTCAGCATATTGCAGCAGACTGCACGAACATAAAGGCCAAAGACTCAGCACAGTGCTGCAGGACAGATAAGCAGCAGAGGGGGAGTGGTGACATAACATCAAATAGGAAATAAGGACAAGGAGTGAAAGATTATCAGGCTAAGATTTGAAGCTATTTCTGATCTGTCTGACATAGGCAAGTTAATTATTTATTAATTTATTAAAGACCAGTTACTTAGAGACAATATGTTTCTGAACTGTATAGAGACTTGCTCCTCTTCATTTTTATTTGATTTGATATACAAAGAATTTATAGCTAAACCTCAACAGTGTGAGGAATATACGGAGACCTCATTCGTGGTTTAGCTGCACATATTAGAAAAGTTCAAGATCAAGAATCTGTCCTTTAAACCTCATATGACAGTAGGCTGTGCCATGTTTCCACAAGCTGTATGCCACGGTGTCACATCCAGGGGCTTTTTAACACTGTTGACTGAGCAGCAAGGTGTGATTTGACAATGAGCGGCTGAAAACAAAAATACAGGTTGGCCATGTCTCTGAGTGAGGAAATGCTAAATTAACTTTTTAAATTATTTATGGTGAGAGACCAAACCAACACACTCTGAGTGTGATGAAAACCCTGTTGTTTTTTTTTTGGGGGGGGGGGGGGGGGGTGTTTACTGTGTATTATGTTCTTTACCCTTCTCCTTTCCAAGAAAACAGCTCCAAATGTCATTCCCTCATGTGACCCATTGCCCCACTCCTTTTTAGCCATATTTGTAAGATCCATCACCTCTAATGTCCTTGACTTTCATCCAATCCCAAGTTTTGAATCAACACATCATTACCAATTGACCCACTTACTACAGTATGCGCCGGTCTCTGTCCAGTCTCCCACCACACTCAGACGTTTTTAAGACCTGTACTGTCCTTACAGGATTACAGTTTCATCTACAACTCTCTGGGCATAAGACACGTTTCTTTGAAATCATTTCTCAACTTGTTGTGTCATTGTGTACATATTGTGTTCCATTTGCCTGGAACTCTTTATCTCTAGCAAATACAGGACAGTTACAACACAGGTCAGTCTTTCACTGAGGAGTCAGCGTCTCAGCATTGTCTTAATATGGTCTTTCCATCTCCATTGTCTTAATATGGGATACCCATCCGACCCGTGATCTGACCACTGGTTACCTCTGCCCCTGCCATCACAGCGCATAGGGCAGACCCCCACCTAGCCGCCACACTGCGGAACTACATCCAGCTCAGAGTCACACTAACCAACCAATCACACGCCTGGAAATTCAGTATAAAATCTACGTCATTTCCTCCCAGCGTTCTCTTTTCCACCGTGTGGTCGGATTTCCATACGGCGTTGTTTCGTGGTGAGTTTTAACTTGTTATATTTTGGTATTAAACCCCTAAAATCCTGCCAGGGGTACGAAATATTGAGAGACTAACCTATAAACACACCACAGGGCAGGACAAATCCAGCCTGTCGTGTCTTTAATGCCTGAAATTATCTAAAAAAAAGGCCATGCTAACGTCTTTGCTAACTGGCTAGCTGCTGACACGCGCTCACCTCGCCGTTCCCCCTCGCGACCGCCGGTGTCTGCGGCTCGCTCTTCGTCACGTCACCAAACCCAGCTCTTCATCTTCATCTTCATCAGTGTTACTGTAGCCGTGAGGAGAGGGGACATTTGGCGCACCGTGTGGTTTTACGCGTTCACTCGCCGTCCACGACCCGGATGCCATCAGTTAACGTCTCTTACTGTTGCAGCGCCCTTTAGCTCGGCCTCACCAGCTTCATGCATCCTGGCCTTTCTCAACAGAATAACGAGTGTCTTTGAAAAAAGAACAACAGTTTGACACCCATATAGTTTGATGCATAATGAAATGCCATTTTCTCAGTCTTAAAGCACAACTTATTGCACACTGAGATTGTGACTAATGCTTGTCATCCTTTCCCCAGCTCTCCCATCTAACTCGTAACGCAGGGAAAGCGGTCACGATGTCCGGAGGTCTGGATGTCCTTCAGATGAAGGAGGAGGATGTGCTGAAGTTCCTGGCTGCAGGAACCCACCTGGGAGGCACCAACTTGGACTTCCAGATGGAGCAGTACGTCTACAAGAGAAAAAGCGACGGTGAGTCTCTTAACTGTGGTGTTCGTCAAACAGGTTAAAATACAGAATAATCATGAATTAATGTCTGTGCTACGGGCTCCTTCCTGAATCTCCAGGTGTGTACATCATTAACCTGAAGAAAACCTGGGAGAAGCTGCTGCTGGCAGCCAGGGCCATTGTTGCCATTGAGAACCCAGCTGATGTGTGTGTTATCTCCTCCAGGAACACTGGACAGGTAAAGTCAAATATTGTACTGTAACTGATGTGCACACTGTTAAAGCCGGGCACTGATGTCGGTGTTCAGGTGTCGGAAGTGTGCGAGAGCAATTGGGCCGGGTTTTCGCTAACACCATGAGGACGGCTGTCCCATGACTGGGGTTTGATAGTGACCTGAGCCACAATTGAATTTGTTCAAGGAAAATGAGAACCAGAATTTACCTGAAATCTTGAGTAAAACTTGTTCTCTCTGCCCACTTCAGAGAGCAGTGCTGAAGTTTGCCTCTGCCACCGGTGCCACCACCTTCCATGGCCGTTTCACCCCTGGTACATTCACCAATCAGATCCAGGCAGCTTTCAGGGAGCCCCGCCTCCTGATTGTGACAGATCCTCGTGCTGACCATCAGCCGCTGACTGAGGCTTCCTACGTCAACATCCCCACCATTGCCCTGTGCAACACTGACTCCCCACTGAGATACGTGGACATTTCCATCCCCTGTAACAACAAGGTGAGACCAACTAAACATAACATGTTCACTAATTGTGCCTTTTATTTTCCTCCCCTTGGTGAATCGTTCCATTTTGCACACTGTTAGAGCCCGGTGCTGTCCTGTCCGTGCAGTGCGGGGTGTAGGATGTGTGCTAAAAAGTATGCATGGCCTCTAACCTTCTCTTTCTGAACCACACAGGGGGAAGTAGGTAGAGGTCTTGCTACAACTGCCGAATTTTGTTTTTTTTTATCTGCCTTTGAGGATATGAAATAAAAGAAGCATAATACAATAGTAGCTGCTAGGATTTTTACTCTGGTTATCCATGGCCAATCTGAAACTGTCTTGCAGGGCCACCACTCTGTGGGTCTGATGTGGTGGATGTTGGCCAGGGAGGTTCTCAGGATGAGGGGAACCATCTCCAGGGAGCACCCATGGGAGGTCATGCCAGATCTGTACTTCTACAGGGACCCTGAAGAGGTAAGATAAATGCAGGGCACCTTGTCACATGGACAGTGGCTTGATGTTGCTGTATGTATTGGTTACATGAGTGTGTTTACATGCTGTAATACACTTTTTTTTTTTTTTTTTCACTGCAGATTGAGAAGGAGGAGCAGGCTGCAGCTGAGAAGGCTGTTGGAAAGGAGGAGTTCCAGGGTGAATGGAGCGCCCCTGCAGCTGAGTTTGCTCAGCCTGAGGTAGCTGACTGGTCTGAAGGTGTTGCTGTGCCATCTGTGCCCATCCAGCAGTTCCCAGCAGGTAAGAGCACAGTTCTCTTCTGATCTTAACCTAAACTTTGTGAAACTGCATCTGGTTTTCTTCTGTTGTGTGATGTTGAACCACTGTTAAAACTTTTTTTGTTTCTCTGTTACAGCAGCTGCACCTGTCAAGACAGGTAAAGTGTTTTCTGGTGAGTCTGTGTAGTAATTGAAGATGTAAGTATTCCTTGACTTAATGCAAATTTTTCTTTCCCCTGCAGAAGACTGGAGTACTCAGCCTGCCACCGAGGACTGGTCCACTGCCCCTACTGCCCAGGCATCTGACTGGGGTGGTGCCACTTCCGACTGGTCTTAAATCATTGACTCTGGCAACAATAAAAGTGTTTTTTTTACACTTTAACTTTGTGATTCAGTTGCTTCATTTGATATTTACTCAGGTCACTATTGGTTCCTCCAACCTGACATCAAATGCATACTGGAGTCCCTGGAATAGCAACACTTTTTTAAAAAAGAATACTTGTACTGTCAACACACCACATTATGTCTATCATAGCACATGTAAGTAAATCCCCACCACTCTGATGGTCTGAGGAATTTATTGTGGTAAACCAACATATTTACTAAGGTGAAATATATAATCGATAATGAATGATGTAGTAAATTATTCGGTGTAAGTGAGATATCAGTGGTGGAAGAAGTGCTGTAAACCCTTAAGATAGTCGGGTGTGTATTGAGCACAGGTACAAACATTCTGACTGCTTTCCATACTGGATATATTTGCAGATCCAGGGGACTTGACCCACTGACATATTTAACTTAAAATATCTGACCCCAAATGTTGCATAACCTTAAAAAATGCAACGCTTATGGAACAAGTTTATTGCATGCTGTAGATTAAAAGATCGCTTGACTAATTGAATTACTTAAATGCATGTAATGCCAGCACAGTTTGCACAATATTAAAAAATGGGCTGAATGGAAGATAATGGTGAGTTATAGCCAAGCTCTACATTGAAATGTGTGTCTACATATCAAGTTGGGTCTTTGCAGCTGATTTGCACATTTTATATTAATTGCTGCAATAATTTGAGTAGAGACTGATGGAAATGGCAAAGCAGGGTTGTGTATAGTGTGCGGTCTTGTAGATGTTACAGACTCTAATCCCACTGTATTTGTGGGTTACATGTATATGAAGAATAACTTCTATTGATGATTTAAAAAAAAAAATGCCTGAAAAGCTGTAACCAAAACTATCATCAATAAATTTCAAACTATTAATTTCAGTAGAAAACTTGTGCAACACAATACACAAAGAATTTTAAACTAATTGTGAGTCGGGGAAATCATAACCAACCAGCTTATCATTGCTGAGCAGGAATGAAGGTAGGAGATGTTACTGTAACTGCCACTTGAACAATACATGCTGTTGTTTGTGCATTAGTTTTAGAATCTACCTACTGTCTGTCCCTCTGTTTTCATAAAAATGTTCTAAGTACTGAGGCCAGAAAAGTCCCAATTGCACCATCATTTTGATGGCATGCCACAGATTCTACACAGTGTACAAAAACCGTTTTACATTGTCTGCAGTGACCACAACAACTGCTGACATTATTCAACACAGTTCATGCTCCATCCTCCTGTGCAACTCCTGTGATTAATTTTTCATGGACTTCACATATGCTCCCTTTAAATTGTGACAATATTTGTTTTAGTACACAATACATATACACATTTAGTTTATTTTTTTTATTCCATGCGTCATCTTGTGTATAGTAGATGGCTGCTCAGATATTACTTCAGTATTTTACTGCGCTACACTGTGCATGTGTTCCTGTGTTCCTGCTGCTGAGACACTCAGTGTGTATGATCAGTCAGTGACAGTCAGGGCCGGAGGCATTCTGTTTTCTGATTGTTTGTCCCATTCTCATGAACACAATATCCCAGTAACGCCTTGAGTGAATTTCTTCTGAACTGATTAGATTTCAGCCGTCAAAGGTGAAGGTCAATTTCTTTGGCCTCTTGAGTGTAAACCTTGAGGGATTTTTTTTTCAGATTTGGTACGAACATTCACTTGGACTCAAAAATGAACCGATTTAGATTTTGGTTCAAGGTCATGGTGACCTCATATTCTAGTGAAAATATCACTAGCGCCCAGAGGGAATTTTATTACACCGGGCACGAACAACTCAAGGATGAACTGAAGGATGAATTTGGTGGTCAAAGGTCAAGGTCATTGTGACCTCATAAAACACATTTTGGCCATAACTCACAAATTATTGTGCTAATTATGGCAAAATTTAACACAAATGTCTAATAGGATAAAAATGATGATGTTTTATATCCAAAAGGTCAACTTCACTGTGACATCATAATCACTAAAAACACTTCTGGCCATTATTCAAAGCTGTAACTCAGGAAGTTGACATTGTCACTATACTTCCTGGAACTTGGCCGGTTGGCTGAGGCAGATAACCACGAGGCAGTAATTTCATTCTGCAACAGAATCACTTCATAATGTGAGAGGGATTTTCACTGAACATTATAGGGTTATTAAAACACTGTGTTTGCAGAAGAGAATCATTTTCTGTATGTTGTCAGTGCGATGAACTGACTTTTGTTTTATCTGTTGAAACTACATATTTGCAACACGCAATGCAGTGACATCAAAAAGACAAATGTAAGGAACATGTAGAAATACAACATAAATAAATATTTTCAAAAAGTAAAAAAAATAAAAAAATAAAATAAATGAATGAATAAATAAACTAGTGGCTGAATAGTATCATACCATGTGATGACATAAGGTACTTTCTTGGCTCCTTTACTACTCATACATTGCAGAGATATGAAATACACATACTTCACTTTCTGCCAACTAGGCTGTACTCTGTACCATTTGCATTCATTGATGAAGAATTGTGCCAAAAATAATTTAACTTTAACATCACTGTTCTTAAAAATCTGTCCAAACTTGCCATTTCAAGTGTTAAAGGTAGTAACTGTACTACCTGTATGACTCTTTTATTCACGTTTTATATTTCAGTATTTTTTTCTTTGATTTATGAATAAAACTGATTTCTAAATTAGTTGCTTTAGGAATGAATCTGAGCACAGATATTATTTTTCCCATTTTTAAGTCTGTTACTCATCTGGCAAAGACAGTTATAGACGCACATGTAGCCTTTTTTTATGACACTAATGTATTTAATAGGTAATCCACACACAATAAGTATAGAGCCTGCTTCAGTCATGGATGAATGAACAAACGTATTGTTTTGCCTTGGAAAAAAAACAGCATGCCTATTTGTGTTTAATGCAAATCATTTCTTATCCTGATTATCTATGTGACAAGGCCGTATTTATTGGGATTCACATGAGCTGTGTATTTGCAGTTATCTACAGTAGATTTATGAAAAATATGTATTTGCCTATCACCGATCTACGATCTCTACATGTGTACTGCAAAAGGGAAACGATTTACAGTAAAAATAATAAAATAAAAAGCATTAGAAGCGTACATTTCATTCGTGAGATTAAAGTGCACCTCTTAAGCTTCAGGATGGACGCGGTTCAAAATGTATCGCTCTGATTTTATGAGCAACTACGAGCAATATATCTCCCTGTTGTAAACAGTGGCGCTTCGTCCCGCCTGTGTTGAACAATCATCTCCTGCATATTCGCGCTAGTCTGTCAGGTGGGCGTGTTCCAGCTCTCCTATTGGTCCACCGCTGTTCCCTTTCCTCCCCGGCTTCCGCTTTCTTTTCATACGCACGCCCAGCCACTGAATAATGATAATAATGATCAAGATGGCTACTACAGAATACTCCTTGCGGTAGCGAAACACCAATTTCATGGAAGCTCTCAAAACTGCGATTTCTCACTGTTTAAGTCCCTCGTAGGTGACGGGGGCCGTGCCAGGGATTATACTATATGGATTAAAACGGGCTGAGAGGAGATAAAAGTGATTGTGTTGTCTGCAGCACTCATTCTGAGGAAGCTAGCTAGCAGAGCAACTAGCTAGCTAGCTGTACTTGTCGACCATCTCCAGGTTTAGCTCTCCAGCCAGCGGCAGAGGAGTGTGGCGCTGCCTGTTTTGTGTGCCCGGTCGACGGACGGAGAGCGTCAAATGGCAGAGCCGAGGAAGGTGCCGTTCGTCACCATCTCATCCTTCAACACCTCGCCGCCGACCCCGGAGTCCAGCAAGAAGCGCCGCCGCGAAGATGAGGCCGTCGACATCACTTTTGGGAAAGATGGAGGTGGAAGTGCCGCCGCGGTGGGGTCAGGAGGTTGCGGAGGTCTGTTTGGTAACACGAAAGGAGGCGACGCCGAGACCGGGGAGACGAAACCTACCGTCCGCCTCAACCTCCCGTTGACCGAGCCAAATGAACGAGGGTCGGCCGAGTTCAACTACGGCGAGCTGGTCAACTCAACTCTTACTCAGGTTAGGAGCGAGTGGAGACACAGGAGGCACCATGATATGAGCAGGAGGGGCCTAACCTGGCAGCAGTTCAGGAGAGACGCACTGGTTGGGCTTCGAGGCTGAGATGTCACACTTACAAATGTTGTTACTTACTTAAGAGAGTTAATTGTGCAGTGTCGATAACGCACCACTATTCATATTATCAGTTTTTATTTATTACGACCCTTGCTGAGGATGAAAAGTTGTATGTTAAAGGAGAAATCCAGTTATTTATGAATGTATTTCCTTGAAACTGGGGGACTTGTGTGTGACAGAGAATTGTTAAACGGAGGCTGTAATATCCTGAATTTTAGTAACTAGTAAGAGTGAAACCACAGACTGACGGATCCTCCTCTTCTGTTTGACTCCTCCTGCCTGGTTAACTGCCTGGTTAATGCTGTGCGCATGTCACATGGGATGGATAGTAGAGATAGGAGAAATCTCCATGTTTACTGGTTGAGTGAAGGTTTAAAATACTGTGTATTGACAGTATAACACTATATCTGTTAGATGTGGGTTGAGTCACAGTGAACAATGGACTTTGGTAGATGTGAGTTGTCCTTATTTGTTTGACTTCCAGGCACTTCTGTGTTGTGAAGCACCGAGTCGCATATATTGGAACTTGTAGAAAAGTCAAGTGACTTAAAATTGTAACTACAACTTGGATGTTGATGTGAACACTATTTACGCATCAGAGTATTGTTTTTACGATTACTACGATATGACATGAACGCATCATAATGCCCACCTCTTCCAAACTCCACATCCTCAGGTTTTAATGCAGACTTTCTCTTCTTAATTTCATGTTTCAAGCTTAATCGGATATCACCCCTAATCGCTGCGTTCAGAGCCGCAGACGACATTATACAACTGTTTTCTCAGTCTGAGTTCTGCAGCTTGTGACGAACATGACCGATGAGGTTCATGGCTGTTTGTGAGAAATGGCACTCTATGAAGAAAAACATCAAAAGCCTCTTGCTTCCGTTTCACCCCTGATCCAATGTCCTTGTTTACCCCAGGTAAAGCTTGCAGGTTCAACAGTCCCTAAAGGACTCACTCCTCCCCTGGACCCCAACGACCCCTTTGCTGATGATGAGCGGGAGAGACGGGAGGTGGAAGAGCTGGCCAAGAAATTTGAGAACAAATATGTGAGTGTTTTATCTGAATATATTGTTACAGCTGCAACTGCCTGGATGTTTTACATGCTGCGGCTGCCAGATATTTTTTGAAAAGGTTTTTGAACCCTGGGTTTTCCCTCTGTTTGCAGGGTGGTGGCTCTAAGAAGAAGAAAAAGGACAGGATGCAGGATCTCATTGATATTGGATATGGCTATGATGAGACAGACCCCTTCATAGACAATTCAGAGGCTGTGAGTTCTTTTTTTTTTTCAAAAACACACATGAACTATAGTTATAATGGTTAGCAATCAGCCTTGACCGTATAAATTAAAATGAAAGATTATTTTCCAAAGTGTGTGCCCCTGCAAACATTGTGAATTAAATTTTTTTGCAACAATCTATAATCTTAAATTTTATGTTTTAGGCTGAGAATGTCAACGATTCAACTAGTCTCAAGTGTAGCTTTGTTCACAAATGCCATTGAGCTTATTACTACTGGGCAGCATTTCACTTTGCACAAAATCACACATTGTGTCCTGGGTCGTAGAAGAAAACTAACAGTAGTTGTATTTCTCACCTGACCTCAGTATGATGAGCTGGTACCGGCCTCTCTCACCACGAAACATGGAGGCTTCTACATCAACACAGGCACTCTGCAGTTCAGAGCAGCGTCCGACTCTGAGGGAGAGAATGCAGGCACCGAGGATAATCACTTCAAGGTAGGTTCATATATTGTAAATAAAAGCACCTGTATATACACAGGTAGATAATACATAAATGTTGTGTTTAAACTGCATTTGTATTGAAAACTGTTGTTGTACTGTATTAATCAGCCTAACTTTTTGCACCCATTTGTAGAAGATGAAAGATGGTGAAGAGCGGGTGATTAAAAAACGGCGGAAAAAGCAAGATGGCATTCTGGAGGACAAGAAACCCAAGAAGAATAAAGTACCAAAGCCTGGGTGAGGTTTTGATATTACTTCAGACTCATTTTAACAATATTATGATGTATACACCTCTTTACAGACGTCTGTGTGGTCATTCAGTTAAAGTTCAGTTCAAAAATCTTACAATTCTGAAATTTTACAGACTGAAACAACGAGTTCCCCAATTGGAAGTTAGTCCAATGTGTCATGGTTTCCCATCAGCACCCTCACCCTCTTAAGTTTGTCAGTTTAGGATTTAATCATGGCAGATTAATCCCTGTGCTGTGTGGTTAAATGTTTTTCTTCTTCTTCTTCTCTGGCAGAGTTTCAGCCCTGAATGTTCATCGGCCAGAAAAGAAGAAGAGGAAGAAGCTGATGAAGGACTCTCTCCACCTGGCCAACATGCTGCGCCGCTTCACCAGGGAGAAGGAGGAGATGCGCAAGAAGAATCTGCCTGCTACCGTTCTGCCGCGGCCCAACGCCAAAGTGCCCAACGCCAACAGTGCACTCCTCAACACGCACCCCAAGGCTGCTGGCACCAACGACTGCAGCATGGCTGACCTGAGTGCTGACCCGGCTGTGATGTCACTGCTGGGTGCAGCCAATAACGACATACTGCAGGACATGATGGGTGACCTGGACTTCGGGATGCTGGACTCCCCTCAGCCCTCCAGCCCAACACAGGGAGAGAACGGCTCCTTTGGGATGGGACACAAAGCAGGTGGTAGCAGGGTGTCACAGGGAAGTGTGATGGCCCCTCCCCCTCTGCCCAGCGGACTCCCAGGCCCGCTCATGAAGCGCATCGAAGACCTGAGAGCGGTACGAACTTCAGTACTACACTGGATAACATGCTGTAGAGTGTAGATCTAAAATATAGTATTTGGCACAAAGGGGGGGCTGCTTTTAATTTTAGCTCAACATTTTTCATTTTATTTTTAACCAGGAAAGTCTGATTAAGATTAAAAATAAAAGATTTCAAAGATAGGGATCAATAACAATTAGTTACAGACAACGCACATGGAAAAAATGCCACAAAATCTGAATTAAACAGAAATGCAATTAAAACATCAGGTATAACATTTCTAATACAATCATGTAAAAGATGTAAAAGAACTTAAGAGCTACCTAAAGCCAACTGCAAACAATAATTTCTTGAGACTAACACATCAAAAGAGAGAGTTTCCACTGTCTGAAGCAATACATTTGTTTTGCAAACATTTTAGACAATGCAGACTTTTTTAGATCAGACTGAAGAGGGTCCAGACAGAGGGAACACACATAAAAGCTCCATTACCAGGCTCAGTGCAGACTGTAGGAACTGTAGGAAAATGAGAACGACAAGCATCACTACTCGCACAATTTAGGAGAATACATTTACAAAGATAAGGAGGCTGTTAACCCAGGCATGGCTCTATAGATCAGAGTGCACCAGTGTCTTAGGCTACATCCACACCACTACAATTTCATTTGAAAATGGTGTTATAAAATGAAAACAATCTCCATCCAGACAAGCGTTTGGAAACCGATTGTCTACTCTCAGGTGTACTCATCTGATTAGTCACAGAAAATACTATGAATGAGGAAAGCAAAAGCTTTTGTAGCGTTAACATGAAGAATTCAGCTGAACAACAGCTGCTATCAAAGACAACAATATCAATAACACTTGTAATTCATGTTTTCACTGCTGGTAGCAGAGGCTGATAAGAGCCAATCAGGGACTGACCTGGTGTGTCTACGTCATCGTTTCCAAAGGTCTCTGTTTTTGGCCGTCCAGACTACAATGTAGCCCCAGAGTTTTCAAACTAAAATGGGGCCAGTGGAGGCTTGAAAACTCTGGAGTAGTATGGACAGGAGGTAGCCTGAGTCTACAGGAGGTCACAGGTTTTAATCACCTCACCCCCGGTTTGATGTCTGTGTTTGTCAAGGCTGTGACACAACTTTCAGAAATGTGAACAGGATTAACCGAGGCATTGCTCCTTAAGTCTGTCTGATAATAATACTTGTGTCTGTCGTCACAGGCGTCCCGTCTGTTCGATGAAGAGGGCAGGAAGAAATTCTTCACATTGGACATGAACAACATCCTGCTGGAGTGAGTAATGTTCACAGTTTCACTTTTACAGACGGGTATAAAACAACAAATATAAATATATGTAAACCTCCCTCTCTCTCTCTCTCTGTGTGTGGCAGTATTGAGTTACAGGTTCAGGAGCAGCCGGCCGAGGTGCGTTCAGCTGTCTACTCTCACCTGGAGGCCTTTGTGCCCTGCAATAAAGAAGCTCTGCTCAAACGCCTTAAGAAGCTTAGCCTCAACATACAGGTGTGTGGAAGTAACTGATATCATCATTAGACACGAGGACGAGACTCACAGTCACACCGAGTCAGACCATGAGGACTGCTTGCTGCAGTTTGCTCATTACTTATCAGATTTTGAAGGATACAGCAGAACGGGTTTGTTATGCAGGAGATTGTCCAAAGAACCAAAGAAGAATGATCATTTTATTACATTTAATTGATCAGCAAATAAAACCTGCAGGTTTCTGTTCTCTCTAAGACACAAGGTGGGCAGCTGTGTCTAAATGTAACTGTGTGAAATCGTTTTCTGTTGTGTCTGCTGGCTGTGTGCCCATTATGTGATTCTATATTTAGTGTGTGAGTGTCCTGGCCTGTGTGTGTGTGTGTGTGTGTGTGTGTGTGTGTGTGTGTGTGTGTGTGTGTGTGTGTGTGTGTGTGTGTGTGTGTGTGTGTGTGTGTGTGTGTGTGTGTGTGTGTGTGTGTGTGTGTGTGTGTGTGTGTGTGTGTGTGTGTGTGAGTGAGAGATATCTGACTGTGCTTATCCCTGTCTCCCAGGATGACCGTCTCCGAACGCCCCTGCTGAAGCTGAAGCTGGCGGTGTGCAGCGTGATGCCGGAGCAGATTGCTCGGTACAACATGGACTGTATCGCTAAAGTGGCAAAGTAAGGACAGATGTGGAGTCAACTCTGGCTCTTTTGAGCCAGAGTTGAAGGCTGTTGAAGTTGAAGGATTTTGAAGGCTGCTCAGATTGTCCCACTGTATCAGTTTGCCTCTTAACATATTTCCATCCACATAGTTTATAAAGGTGATTTAATGTGTGATGTTTGTTTTGTGTGCTCGCAGGCAGCAGTCTGGGGAGGGAGAGAAGAACGGGTCAGAGGATGATGATGAGGAGAAACCAGGGAAGAGGGTGATGGGGCCTCGAAAGAAGTTTGTCTGGGACGACAAACTTAGGTCAGTTTCACAGAGGAAGGAGCTTCATGTCTTATGCGAGTAGCCATAGATGTTCATAGTCCCCTTCCCCTCTGGAGTCATGCAGTATTTGGATAATTGTTTGTGTTTTCCAGGACACTGCTGTGCAACCTGGTGCGAGTGAAGCTGGGCTGCTATGAGCTGGAGGGCAAGAACTCGCTGTCTCTAGAGGACTACCTCAAAGCCTTCATGGAGACTGAGGTTAAACCCCTCTGGCCTAAGGGCTGGATGCAGGCCAGGTGAGTGTGTTTACCTGCTATCATGAGGTAGAGTAATTTTGATGATTACGAGCTGTATTTTTTGTCTTTGATAGTAGCTTTAACTTTAACTTAGCGCCTTTACATGAATATTTCTCATATTAATGTGTGTTATATGTTTCTTTTTTGTCTACAGGATGTTGTTCAAAGAGAGCATCACGGCTCATGGTCACCTCACAGGCTACACGTGAGTCATGTAACTTATTGTTAAGCACTTTTCTTATAACTGACTCTTGTTATTTTAGCTTGTTCTCACTCACTCATGTTGTCATTTCACTCCAGAGCAAAGAAGAAGATGGTTCCTACTCCCAAGGCCAAGCCAAAGGTTAGACTTTTAATTAGTTGTAAATATGATGCATTGAAAGTGTGGTTCACTGAATGTGCTTGGTATTGAGTTGGGCTCTTGATTAATCTTACATTGTTTATTTTTGGTATATATATTATTATGGTTATTATATGGCTGGTTGTCATGGACACCAATTTACACCAGTTATTGGTCACTTTAATGACCCATGGTAATTGGTAATTGCCCATGGTCGACATAATCTCCAGCCCTCTGTGTAAAAACACATTCTAATATTCAGCTCAAACTAATGGGAAGTTTCATCAGTCTGGGTCAGACTGGAAATGTTGTCAGTGGAAACAAAAAGCAAAATGCTATGTTTGGAAGATACCCACTAGACCACTGCTAAAGTCTCATACTTCCTTCAGTTAAACTGTGCACTGCAGTGGATTTAATCCCCCATCTCCTCAGTTGAAATTGGGTTAGAGAGGGAGGAATAATTACAGCTAAAAATAATCTTTAAATGTACAGTTCATGTGGGGATGTGAGTAAAACCTTTATCACCACTAAGAGTAAACTTAACTGTCTGTGTAAATTTCTGTGTAATCTTGAAACGCAGGAGGTTGTCTGGGCTCAGCGCTCCACACCCTCAGCAGGTGCCACTCCTTCCCCTGCCGCCCAGGTTGCCAAGCGACCACCTCAGTCACCGTCTGAGCCCATATGTCTCGACTCCCTTGATGAGGATCTGACGGCGCCCTCCCTGGACTCCATCTCCCAGGCCCTCGCCATCCTCGGCAACGCGGCCAAGGGCCTGGCCCAGGGGGACAGCCCCCCATCCCCGGATGGAGCCAGGACAGCCCCCAACCCCTCTTCCCTCAACGCCTCGCTACTCATTCAGCAGCAGAAAAAGAACTCGGTCAGCACTCCCAGCTCCAATGCACCTCACTACATCTCTACCTCTTCGTCTTCCACCACCTCTCTGTCTCGGCCTTCCTCCATCACGTCCTCTCCTCTGCCCTCAGTGAGGGTGGATGGGATGGGGGTCGTCAAGGGCACGCCGCAGGCACACAGACACTCAGTTTTGAACGCTCAGAGACCTTTGGGTGTGGCAAAAGCCAACATGCCTGCCTCAGCGTCGCCACCTAAACCACGTCCACCACCCACCGCATCTCCACTTGTGGCCCCAGGATCAAAGGCGGGGGTCTCCACTCCTCCCTCTGGCCTCCTCAAAGGCAGCAATAATAAAGCCAACAGTGGTGACGCTCTCATCCTCACATCGCCTCAGTCTCGGCCACACACCCTTTCATCGACCTTGCTCATGAGCCCCAAAACCTTCCAGACGCCCCGCCTGCCCCACACCTCACAGAATAAATCGTCCCCCTCCCCCTCCCTCTCTCAGACGCTCGCTGGAGTTCAGCCCCAGCCACAGTCTAACTTCATCACCCCTATGCACGCCACTCTCACCAAGTCCACACACAGCAGCATCCCGCCTATTGTCAAACTCACGCCCCGCACCCCCAACCCTGCTGTCACCGCCACCACCTCAGCCTCGCCCTCCATCTCTCAAACCCCCAGGTCTCAGGCAACCCCCACCATACACCAGTACTCCCCCAAAACCCCAGCAGGGTTCCGCCCGACGTTCTCAGGTGCCCAGGGAGGAGCAACCAAGCCAGGGCAAGGCAGCTACACTCCTCCAGGCAGCCAGAAGACCCCCAACAACAACAGCACCACCAACACCAGCCTTATTAACACCTCATCCATAAGCAAGCATTCAGGGTCCAGTGCCTCCCCCACAGTGGTCTCAGCCAACCCAGGCCAGCGTCAGAGGCCCGGGAGTGGGACACCTCAGGGGGCCAAGTCTGTCGCGTCTGTTTCATCATCATCCGTCTCTTCTCAGTTGCCACAGGTTTGTAATGTCAGCATGCCCAGATCAGTAACGTGTGTGTGTGTGTGTGTGTGTGTGTGCGTGCGTGCGTGCGTGCGTGCGTGCGTGCGTGCGTGCGTGCGTGCGTGCGTGCGTGCGTGCGTCCCTTTGTCCCAGTGCATCATTATTCAGCACATTTACACACGCAGTAGTAATCTGATCATTCACCACATTTGCTATAATTTATCTCCAGAAAAATCTAACCTAAATGAAAAGTGACAGAATGTTTCTCTTTCAGGTTATCTGAAAATATAAAAATATCTAAAACTAGCTTTGCAAAACAACGAGTTTACTTTCTGTCCAAGACAGTTGAGTCTGAAGTCCCACATGAATCACATTCAACATGTGAACTACTCATTAATTTGGTTTCCTCAACTGAACAATGTGTGGAACAGTTAGTGTTGATCAGCATTCACATGTTCACTGGAATAATACAAAGAAATATAAGAAATAGAAAGAAAGACGCTTTGTAGCTCACCTGCATGACAAACATGAATCATTTGTCCTGAGTGGTGAGTAGCCATGTGGTTCTGTTTGTTGAGGTATTAGATGTTCACCATTGAAACATGCAGCACCAGCACACTTCAGTACATGAGATTTAATCTGTGTCACTCAGTGTTTTAAAAATCAATAGCAATGTGGATTTTCCAGAAACGGTGTCCTGGGTTACTCTGGACAATCTTTGATGTGAGCTGTGTTGTTTTCGAGATGTTTTCTAACAAAGGAAATGAGATTCTGCAGCTGGACCACAGTGAGGTCTGTGTATCATCAGAAGTAGCTCGGACATTTCTTGCAGAACCATGAGACCATTTTTCTCCTCTACATTTCAGAGGCATCTGTGGTTACTTTGTGGATTCAGATTAAATTCACAGAAATGATTAGTTGACAGAAAATTAATCAGCAACTATTTTGATAATTGATGAATCGTTCAAACAAAAATCACAACATTCACTCGCTCCCACTTGTCCAGTGATGATTTGCTCATTTTCTTTTTGACATCGTTGTAGACTGAATATCTTTGGTTTGGGGCTGTTGCTTGGACAAATGATTTGAAAAGAAGTGGTGATTGGGCTTTTTATTAACAGTTTTCTGACATATTGCAATGAACTAATTCATCAGTTAATCAAGAATATAAAGTGCTAACAAACAAGTCAGGCTACATTATTGTAGGTTGAACTGCCTGACAATATTAATACATTATGTAGTAGTTAAAATGAGTTCACACTAAAACTTTGCTTATGTTAATGGATCAGTGATAATAATTACATAATGTAGTATACATATAATACTGACGGGTCATTCTGCAGCATAATCAGTATTTACTTTTGGTGCTTTTGGCTGTTGTACTGATACTTGATGTTTTTAATGGAGCAGTTGTACATTGTGTTATCACAGTTTATACCTAAGGATCTGAGGACTCGCTCCTCTCCTGGTGAGTGGGTAAATACAATAGTGATTTGAGAGAACTGTAAAAATCACATAAACGGGGGAGGATCTGTAAGAAGTCGGAACAGTTTCTGTGTTTTCTGACAAAGCCATCTAGAGTTTGCGTTTTGTGAAACACTTGTAAGATCTTCATCTGTTTCTGTCCAGGTCTCCACAGCAGGTAGCAGCAGTCTGCTCGGCTCAGCTTCCTCTCTTCCCCTGGGGTTTGGGATGCTGGGGGGCCTGGTGCCCGTATCCTTACCCTTCCAGTTCCCCCCACTGCTAAACCTGCCTCCACTGGGTACAGCAGGCTCCAGTACGGCGGCCAGCGGCTCCGCGGCCAGTAGCAATGCATCGTTCTCCACCCTGACCCAGAGTGAGTGATGAGCGCAGGGCAGAAACATGGATCTTTTTATACACATGCAATTTAAACTATGCACCATATACACATTTAAGATTAATCACTCAGGTACTAAATATAAAAAATATTTTCCATTTGGTTTGATTGAGATATTTTTACACAACAGACAGTCTGTGTCTGTGACCATCAGTATGTTGCTCTGCTGTCGTCTGGGTGTTCCTGTGCAGGCTTTGTTTTGTGTTGTATGTTAAAGCATCATTTGTTTTATCACCATACTGTGTGTCAGATGTAAGCCTGTGATTTTTCTCCTGTTTGACATTATTCCATTTTGTTTGCTTCATTTCCCCAAATTTCTCTCAATCCTGTATCGCTTACTTTCCCCACCTGTCACTCACTCGGCCTCACACTTCTTCTTGTCTTTATCTCCTCCTCTGTTTGGCTGTCATCACCTGTTCTTCACCTCTACGCCATCTTGCTCCTTTCCCCATCTGTCTTTTCCTTCTTTTCCACTACCCCCCCTCCTCTCCTTTCTTTTTTTTTGGCATATGTTCCTCCCTCCCCTTGTCCTCCTTGCTCCCCTGTCCTGTCTCCTCAGATCTGTATAAGAGTCTCCAGTCAGGGTCTCAGGTTGCTCTGCCTCCTCACTTGCAGCTCGCTTTCTCAGGTAAAATCTGACCCTCCCTCCACCCTTGAAGCCTGCTCCATTGACCCCCTCTCCTGCCTCTCTTTTTTTCTTTCCAAGTGTCTGGTGTTCTGTCTCAGGTTGTCTTTTTCTGTCTGGTCCTGTTCTGTGCTCTGCTTGTCTGTTGGTGGCAGCATGCCTTTATGGAGTCATTGCAGCTGTTGTCCAAACCCTATGGTGTGTGTGTGTGGTTTTTTTTTTTTTGGTTTTGTTTGGTCTGTCACTGCTTTTCACTGATTTCAAAAACTGTACTATTCCTGTCCAGATGTCAGTCAAAGCCAGGCAGGAGACGCCAAGAGGAAGACTCTATGATAGAGCTGGATTTCTACACCCAGTGGAAATGACGGGACACTGGGACAAATCAGGATGGAACGTGGCTTTGGGTGACAAATAGACAGACCACTGACAACAGGGGTCTGAAACACAGACTGGGCTACACTTAACAATACTTGATCTGAGAAGATCAGCTCAAGTTTTCATGAATACCACAGTTAAATATAACTTTTTTAAACAATTTGATAAGTTTTAAATACTATTCTTCATAGAATTGTTAAATAAAATGACAAATACTGTTTGTCAATGTTTACAAGATAGACCTATATCACTGTGGACAGGGAGAAGGAATGAATGGGTTTTTTAAGTGAGTCTGTGTGTGAGAGAGTCTGACTGTGTCTGGTTGGTGGTGGTGAACGTGTGCCTTTGTATGTCTCCCTCTCTGATGCATGGTCAGTGTCTATTTGGTGCTGTTTTTATCATAATGTAATTATCACTGATACCTGTAAGAAATGTAAACTGCAAATTGTTGAATTTGAGCTTTTTTTTTTCAATGAAAGATGTAAACTTTTTCATTGTATTTGAATTCTTAAATGAATTCATTTCTGTACAGAACCCAAACTGACTTTTAATTAAAATCTTTCCCTTCACAATGGATGAATTTGACTGATGCTCTTAGCGATTAAAAAAACATTTTTTTCAGCACATACATCTGAGGATAACACACTCTATACAAAGCTGAGGCACAACACCACACATAAATAGGCAGTGTAGGTTTAATTGAAACCTTGATTTGGGTATTAACAAATCAAATTTATTCATGAACCCGAACATAAACCAGATGTGACAAAAAGATTTATGAATAATGAATGTCAAGTTTCAGAAACACCTTTTGACACCAGATCAAATGACTGACGTCCAACAAATAACAAGCAAGACAAAAAAACGATACAAAAAGGGAGTAGGGGTGTCAGTCTAACCAGTTTGTGAAAGACTAAATGTGAAGGGTAACTTGAACTGGCAGTATGAGAAGGTCAGGATTGGCCGGCCCTCCTGGAGCTTCTCCCAGATGGTTTTCCCCCTCTCAACATTGTCGCTCCACGTGCACCCTCAGGAGCCTACTTGACCAGAGGCCTGGTTTTATCATCGTCACCACACTGGTGGGCTTTGTACTTTTTCACCTCGGCCATGTACTTTGACCAAGCATCGCTCTTGCCTGGTTCACCCTGGAGGAAAGGAGGCACAGGTGGATCAACTGTGTGGAGTCAAAAGTAGATTCAGATCATGTGAAACCAAACCACCACCAACCCCACTTACTTCTGTGTCCTGTTTCTGCTTCTTCGCAACCATGCCGGTCTTTAGGAACACACCGCCTCTGCGCTTCCCCACCTGGGTTAGGGGATAGAAGACTGAAACCGTTATAGGAGCCCTTGCAGGCGGACTGCCAATGATGGAGACTACACCAGAGCAGAAGGTCTACATTTAGTCTCCTGCCGCACCACCAGCGAAACCATCGTCAGTGAGGAGCATCCCCAGACTTACTTGACTGCTCTATTTCTTACATAATGCAGTGCAAAATAATGCAAGTACAACACTAGCACTGGCATGTGTGTGAAAGGCTACTACAATCAATACTGATCATTATTTCAGGATGTCATAACTGAAGTGTCAGATAGAGTAAGACTGTCAATCAGTTTGTGGTGCTTTAGTTTGGATGTGTGTTGAGCTACTGCTATCTCATCTTACAACTGGCAAACCCCTTACAAAGCTCGTCAAGGGAGGGGGCTTCTTTTCCACTGATGTCTGTCCTTGCTCTGTGGCTCTCGCGTCTCCACCTGTTTGCTGCGTCTCCTTTTTCCTCCTCTCCTCCTCCATCTTCTTCTTGAACATCTCCATGAAGCTGCCGTCGTTAGCGAACACGTTGCCTCCGGGCACCGGGGCTGAGCTGGCTGCCGGTGCGGGGCTGCTGGACGGGGACGCGGGGCTGTCGCAGCTGGAATCGCCGCTGCTGCCTTCGCCGCCCGTTTGAGGTTTGCCGTGTCCGCGCTTTGGATCCATGTTTCCTGGGCGTAATGTTCATACACAGGCACAGTCCGGTATGGCTCTGAAGCGAAGTTGGCCTTTATTGAACAGCACTGCCAACACGCTGCGAGACGGGCTGGACCCCACCCGTGATACAATATAAAAGCTCGAGTTAATCTAAGCAACTTCACAACCCACTTCGGAAAAGGTGGTGGTTTCCTTTTAAGAAATAAGGCAAAATAAAAAAAAACTTGAAGGCGTCACAGTGTCAGCCCTCTAGCGCTTACCCCGTAACAAAAACAAAAGCAGGCGCTGGTTCGGTGCTAACGTGGCTAACACTGCGGGCTAATGCCCAGTTTAGTAAGGCCTTTGCGGACGAACAAAGTCAATTTAAATCTCCAGTTCATGTGAGAGACGCATCCACATATAAAAAAATACATTTGTTGCGCAATACAAAGTTTAAATACCTGCTGCAAACACTGAGAAGTTCCCAGACTTTAGCAACGGTTTTCGCTAACTTCAGCATCTAGCTCTCACTGTCGGCCATGTTTCATTTCCTCCTATGACGTCACGTCGCGACTCCTGCGCCCCCTGCTGTGCCGGAATTGAAACTGATTAAAAAAAACAAAAAAATAAAAAAGACATTTCTAGTGATTCTGGAGAATTTATTGCCGAAAACTTGAACAGGTTATCTGCGTGAGTTGAACATTCAAACATGTCACTTTTCTACAATATATTACAAACCTTGTGTCTAGGTGCACATACGCTTAAACATTGTTCTTTATGATATGGTATATTATAGCTGTTATCTTCCTCTTTGACCTGTTGCCTTGGGGATTACTATTATCTTACATTATTATTTATTTTACAGTATTTACCCCTGTGTTTTTATCATTTGAAGTTCTGGGTAGAATAACGTACGGCTGGACTGTAACTAGGAGTGTATATTACTTATCTCATAGGATTTTAAACAATTTAAGTCAAGCTGAACTATTTTGAGCTTTGTTCAGTCATGGATATGGCTCAGAAACGTTTAGACTGAAGAACTGTAGCACAAAGTACTGTACTGCACTGTATTTGTCATTTGGTTTTCATGTTTAGATTGAGGTGTCAGTTATCACGTCTTTCAGATGCGTGTTGAAAGTGATGTGATTGATAAAGAATACTTTCACCATTTCACTCAACTGTTCGACAGCTGCACAAAAGGAAGTGAGAAGTCTGACTAATCAGTTTGGCCTTTAGATCATGACAGAACTAAACTGTACCCTCTAGATGGAACAAGGTGATAAAACCAGGGTTGGTCTTCTTTCTCAGGTTCCTCTGAATAAGCATATAAAAATGGTTTAGTGAGTGAAGGCTATTAAGCAGTTCTTTACTTATGTTTGAACGTACAAATGAAGACAACACCAGACTTGAGTTCTTAAGATCCCATTTATTTGTAGTGCAAAAGTAGAACAGACAGGACTACAAATCTTTAACTTGCTCTATCCCTGTGTAAAGTACCGTATGCTATAATCTACTAGACCATTATATGATACAAACAAACACTGACAACCTAAAAGTTAAACCCTTCAAGCCATGCAAATGTGCAGCAAAGATAATGACTCAACACCATAAATATCAACTTAAAATAAAGAAACATCAGTAGAAAACAGTGTGCACACAACAGCAGGATTCTGGTCTGTGTAGATCATAGCACAAACATTTACAGGGACCAAGTAGAAGTCACAAACAGCAGCTCTGATATGGGACAGTCTAAAGTTACTACATCTGCTGAAAAGGAAAATTAATCTGTAGTGAATAAAGGCAGATGCAGTGTCGATGAATGAGCTATCTGGTGCAGGCTCCACCTTTTGTATCTGCCTCTGACTTCCTGTCAACAAACAACAAAAGAATTCCAGTGTACTGTTGAATAAATTTCCTTCCAGTTCAGCTGAACTGTAAATGAGGTCTGTGGCGGTAAACAGCCATTAGCTGAGTCATTGTTTTTAGTGTTATTATAATTAGGGGCTGAAATTGTTTTTTTCCAGTCTTAGTGATGAAGTAAGGGGCCTTCAGTTGCCAGTGTTCACATCAGTCTAAAGTGGTGAGTGCAATTAAGTCCTACCCACAACCAACACCCTGTTTCAATCTTTGGGAAGAGGGGATGAAAGGGAATGAAAAAAAAGCAATAAATCACAATCATACACAACAAATGAGAACATTGTTGAGAAAATCATATGTGGAAGTCACATTATCATCAGGCATAAGAAAATGAACCTGCAGGATTCTTTAAGTAAAATGTGTTTCTGCCGAACGAGACAGGGAGACCGGGTTGGCGCTCTTGAACTTCAGTATCACCCAGAGTATTAAGCGAGGCACCGAACAAACCCACCTATTTATCTAGAGAGAAAGTGCTTTGGTGTATCTTGTGAAAATTCTAATAAATTCTTATTATGAATATTTAGTTTAGAGAAAAAGATTCAAGTGAATAAAAAGTAAAACAAGACTAGAGCCATTAAACAACCCTCATGGTATTTTCAATGTCCTTCAAATTCAAACAACAACAAAAAAAATATTTCACCTCAAAACACATGATCTAGAAAACAAAAACGAAAGCTACGAGAAAATTCAAAACAAATACAACCAAAGAGATGTACTAACGGCTGAAAGTGATTTCAGTCTGTAACTTGTGTAGCTTTGTTCTCTTTAGCATAAACAATGGTAAATGTATTACACATAATATCTCCTCCCTCATCTGCCACATTTAGACTGTAACCTTAACAAAACTAGTTCATATTGTATAACATAAAATGAATATTAAAAAAAATTAAAAAAGAGACCTTGAAGAAACAGGAGTGAGTATAAGAGGCTAAAGAGGAAAATAAAAGTCACCTTAAAAGGTGAGACAGCCTCTTTTCAGACCCTGCAGCTCCTTCTTCTCCAGTCACTTCTGTTTCTGTGGCTCAACTCTGAATTTAATCGACAGCAGAGTTAAACACAGCAGTATCTCTTTCCTCTGGGGCCCCACAGAGAAAATAAAAAAAATTCTCAGATCACTATGAGCCAGCAGGGGGCAGCAGCAGCATTAAAAAATACTCTGAGGTGCAGCGATCCAGTGAAGGCATAAAGGCAAAGTTACAGGGAGTTCAGATGAAGTTTGCAGTAGATCACTTCATCTTCTCTATGTTTTTTTTTTTCTGCGTGTTTTTCTTCTCCTGCCTGGACATGTCTATCTTGGGTGGTGTCGTGCCAGCCCTCTCTTGGCGTTGGTGGACTGTCTCTGCTGGGCAAGGAAGGACATGGCCTGGTTGGAAGGTCCCAGCCGCTTGCTGGACGCTGCCTGATACCCTTCGATCCCCTGAGAAGGGCAGAGACAGAGTGAAGAGTGAAGAGTCATTATCTTGTGCAAATAGTTTAGAGATTTTTACTGGACAGACACGCTTTCATTAGAGCGGGTAAAAAGGTGGTTTAAAAAAAACAAAACCTTTTTCCACGTGAAAATCTATAAGTGCTGCCAGTCGGTCTACATGTTTTTATGCATTTGTGCCCTCACCATGTTGTACCACGCAGTAATGATGAGTTTCTCCTCTTGGTCATGTCTGGCTCTGCTCTTCTCATAGTCATGCTGTGCACAGGAACAGATCATCATGCATTAATGTGATTTAACAGAGCTAGAGTAACCTCATTGTGTCTTTAAGTTAAGGGTTTATACCTCTAGGTGGTGGATTTTTCTCTCCTTTTCTGCCAGCTGGTTCTTCAGAGCCTGAATGTCAGGAGGTGTAGTCTTGGGATCCAGGGTTTTGATCACCTGCACACAGGAGAACTTCACTGATTTAGCCTTATATGTATGATACTACTTCATCTTGTGGCTGATTTGGGCGTGTTATTCCTGTAGCAGCTGATGTAGCCTTGAGCTGTTAGCCTCAAGCAGATATGAGGAGTGGGCTACAGAAATTTAAGATCGCTTCTTTCTAAATCCACAACTCAAGATTTTTTCCCCCATTCTCAAACCAACACTGACTCAAGTGACAAGATTTGACATATTCTGTCAGATTTTGCTCTCAGTGGAGCTGAAAAAGGTTTATACAACTTCTTTCACATAGGTGGTAGAACTCCAACAACCAAACAGACAGGATGTGTTAAAATCAGTGGAGTTCCCCTTCAATCAGTGAAAAACAACCCCTTATTTTTTTTTTTTTTTTTTTTTATTTAGAGCCACATGCTGAGGACAACATGTTCTGTTTGGATGGACTGACCGTTCTCGCCTTCTCCATGTAGCGTTTGTATCGCTCCTCCATCTGCTTCATGTCATCATCCTTCTTCCGCAGGATCTCCTGAAGTTCATCTATCTTCTTCGCCACTGAGAGGGAGGGAAAAAAAGTGTTTGGTAGAGACGACAGAGTGGAGAGTGGCAGGTGTTCAAAGAAGCATGAAATGACATTATTAAATAATGACTTACTGTTGCTGTCCACTTTGGGCTCCAGGTCATCAATGACCTCTCTTTTCTTTTGAAGATCGGAGTGAGCTTCATGGAGCTTCTCCCTGCGATAATCATATAACAAGAACGTGTGAATTTATGTTTTTGGATCACACGTGGATGAATGATATGTAAGAAGCAGTGGAGAACTTACAAATGCTCCTCAAGCTTTTTCTTCAATAAGGAGGACTAAGAAAAAGGGGAAAAACACATTAAGATCAAAACTCATATGGTTTTATAAAAGACACAAACAGACAAACACGTGCACACACACACACAGTGTAAGCTGTGAAAGTCAAGCTGTCAAAGAGTTAAATCATGGGCCAGTTGGACAGAGGGTGGGCCGTACTTACGATAGCCTGATTTTGGCAGAGTTGATCGATGGGGGCAGGCGGAGAGAGACAGACAGAGAGGGGCAGGCGTTAACAGTGAATCACCACAGCAGACTTGGGTTAAATTCCCACACAACATGTATCAAAAGTAGAACAGACATTGCAGTCCTTGACAGCCAAGTATGTTCAACAGTTAACTTAAAATAATCACTGTGCCATGCAAACATTTTGGTTTTAAACACAGGGAGTGTTTGCTAAAACATCAGTGCTTCAAAATATAATTTTTGCTTTGTTAAAGGTGCTATATGCAAGTTCTCTCTGCTGTAGAACCTGGATCCTTTCCCGGAGTGGGTGGTGGTGATTGTTGCTTGACAACAGCTTCATCCATCGTTGCGTTTACAGGAAAAGTTATAATAGGCCCTGTGAGCAGTGCTCTGTAGCGCACAGACTGTTCAGGGTGGTCTGGATGCTGCAGTGACTTGCTATCAGAAAGTGATGAGATGAGAGGGCTGGCCGGTTAGCATGCTAACTTCAGTAGAAGAAAAGGAATAGAAATAGAGTCAGCAGTGGTGTTGCTTTCCACTGCAGGATACAGCACTTGGTGAGTAAAGGAGTGAAGCTTGATGCTGAACTCACGTTTCATGTAGACTTTCAAGTAAACAGCTGTTAATGCAAACTTTGGATATGTTGCAATAACAAAAACTTACATATAGCTCCTTTAATTCAAGTAATGAAATGAATGTTATATCTTTGCCATTCCCATTCCACAATATTGTTAATTTACCACTAATTAAAAAAAAAAAAAAAGCTAATAAAGGCAAAAGAACATAAGGGTCAATATCATGAGGAGACAAAAGTTTTGACTTGCACACAGTGTATTTAGTCTCTGTCAGCTTGATTGTAGAAAACTATAATTTGTGATGTGGGAAGTTGTATATGTGAAATGACAAAAGTAGGCAGAGGAGAAGTAACCAGCTGTCTGTCCACTCACATCCTCAGTCTTGCTGTCCTGCTCCTGGAGCGCTTTCTGGAGCTCCTCGATCTGTGAACGCAGCTCTGAGATCTGCTGCTGGTTCAACCTTGGAAACAGACCAGGAGGGAAGGGACGAGGAGGAAGGTTGGTAAGAGAAAGAGCAAAAAAAAAAGATACAAGAAACAGAGAGAAAAGAAGAAGATTTAAGGAACAACATGGAGAGAGCCACAAAGAAAAGGGGGGGGGGGGGTGACAGAGGATGTGAAAACATGAGAGGAAAGATGAAATACAAGGTTATTAAGTTGCTTCTGTGGGTGGAAGATGTTTGCAAAGTATCATGTGGATCCTTGTACATCTGCTGCAGGCAGCGTTCATCCATTCCACCAAGTGTGCTGCCTGACCATTCACTGCTCTGCTCTACTGAGCATGCTCACTCCACTCCTCTCCTCCTGTTACTGTTGCTGGGGATGCTTCCCACACCCTGGGCCTGGTGTTGCATTGGAGACACACACACACACACACACACACACACACACACACACAGTCCACCCACATGTCCACATGCCCACAGGCATGTAAACACACACATACACACAGTCAAGGGACAATCTGGCTTTCTGCTGTCTGTCCTCCAGTCCAGCCCACACAGCTCAGCTGAGCACAGTCCAGAGGGTGAGTTGACATTTAGGCAGATATCACTCCTACTATCAGCCAAACAACCAGATTAATGTCCAGGAACATACAATATGGCGACCTAGAGGGGGGATGATTATTTAACACTGCTGAACACAAAGTTGGACTGTACACACACGTACACACACACACGTACATACGTACACACACACGTACACAAACGCCCTACCTGTTCTGAGTTTCCAGGGTGTTCTTACTACGCTGAGCCTCCTCCAGCTCAGTCTGCACCTCCACTAGTTTCTGCCTGTAGGTCTCCTCCTGGACACACAACATCTTGTTTTCACTCTGCAGACGCACAACTGTCTCCCTGTCGAAGGAGTGAGGAGAGAAAGAGGGAATAGGAGGTGAAACAAAGGGGGAAGAAAAAATTGGAAGACAGATGAAGGGGGACAGATGAAGTGGGTCAGAGAGTGGAGGAGGCAAAAAAAAACAACCTCTGCTGAGTTGACCGAGCCTTCTATACGACAACGCCCAGGCCAAATGTGCAGCACTGCCATGTGTCGCTATTTCAGAGGCCAATTGCACATTCAAGTTCTAAAAATAACCTTTTGTGGCTGATAGCATGTCTGACTAGTTTATCGCAGGCTGTAGGAGATGAATATAGGGTACGAGTGGGCTACTGATAATGACACCAGTGCATGTTTTTTTTACAGGTTTAGAGGGAAAATCTCATTTGTTACGCCCAAATCTGATTGCTATGCACACATTAACCCCTCCACACCACAGCTTATACACAGACATACAGCATGTTAACGATAACAGACGTACTTGAGCTCAGTAGGCATGATCTCTGCAGCAAGGTTTCCCACTGTGACACTACTGTCACACAAGCCCCCTGTGGAGAGAAAGAGACGGATTAAATGCCAACTGGAAATATAACAGATTTAGCTAAAATCACCGCCTTGTGTTTGTATGGCTGCACCACTCAGAATCAGGACCATATGAAATATGAACCATTCGGTGAATTTTTGTCATAATTGCTACGTGAGGTCTTAGTAAAAAGTGTTTGTGTGATCACACTGACCTTGACCTTTGACCACCAAATTCTAATCAGTTTATTCTTGCGTCTCAGTGGACATTTGTGACAAATTTGAAGAGTTTCCCTTGAGGAGTTTCCAAGACATTGTGTTCACAAGGCTAAAAGTGTATTTTGTGACATCACAGTGACCTTGACCTTTAAACTTGACTGTGACCTTTCACCAAAATCTAATCAGTTCATTTTTGACTGCAAGTGAACGTTTGTACCAAAATTGAAGAAATTCCCCCAAGACTGTTACTGAGATATAGTGTTCATGAGAAAGGGACGGGTGGATGGACAACCTAAAAACATAATGCCTCTGGCCCTGGTGGAGGCATAAAAAAATAGCTTCATCAGCTGAGAAATATTTCTCATTGTCACAACATCATGATTAAATGATTAAAACTCTTTTGGGTCAATGATTTTTATGCTTCCACACTAGTGAAAGGCCATTTTAAAAAAAAATTAAAAAAAATTGGTTGTCCATCTGTCCATCCATCCCATTCTATATCTCAGTAACGCCTTGAGGGAACTTATTCAGATTTAGTACAAACATTCATCTGGACTCAAGGATGAGGTGATTATATTTTGGTGGTCAAAATTCAGGGTGACAGTGACCTCACAAAGCACATTTTTGGCCATAACTCAAGAATTCATATGTTACCAATGACACAATCCAACTGAAATGTTTATCAGGATAAAATGAAGTGATGACATTTTATATCCAAATGATTAAAGGTTAGTTTCAAAGTGACATCATAATGTTCTGCAGAAACACCTCCGGCCATTATTCAACACTCTAGGGGGAGATTGTGACCATATTTCCTGCATCTTAGCTGAGGCATATAACTGCAATTCTAGTTTACAATATTCATTTTAATTATGACTAAAAATTGTTCAATTGCATCTGTCACAGTTATCTATTGAATGTTGTTTTAATTATTTGTACTTCATGTAAGTGTATTTTACATTTCTGTGAAAAGCACTTAGTGAGCACTGTTGAAATGTGCTCTATGAATAAATGTGACTTAACTGGATAACTTGACTAACATTCAGCCACCAACACAAAGAAACTGCTGGTCCAAAACTTTGTAAGCTGATAGGTTTACTGCTGGATCACAGCATGATAAATCTACTCTACCACAAGTGGAATATTGCTGTTGGTTATTTTACCAGATTGAAATTTATTACAATTATGACTCACCTGCTCCACTGAGACACCTCTGTTGGACTTGTGCACACCTGAGCTCATCATTTGTCTCCCGAAGTGTGTCTCTTTCTGAGATCAGACGCTGAAGAACAAAGAACATACAATGACCTCAGCTTCAGTTCAGACTGCATTGGATTGCGTGTCAAAGGATTGAGCTTCTATAAAATCGGTCTAGTATAAAATGAAACGCCTGATATCTAATGAAAAAAAAAAAAGCCCCATTAGTTTTGTCAGACCACCCCTGGTTTACAGATGGAAATAGGCCTTAAGTCATTTTGGAGATATCGGATTTACATTACAACATGACCTCACAGCCCCATGGTGTGAGGGATTTCCTGGTGCATCTCAATTTGCACCCTATTTCAATTAGAGATTAGTGTAACATAGAGGAACTGAATGTAAATGTAAACTGTATGTCAGGACAGTGTGCATTTCTTAATTATGACCACAAGTAACCAAGGACATTAATCACTCCCGTTGGATTGGAGAAGGTGTCAGAACTGACACCGGACGTGGGAGTCTACTGAAGAATAGTACGACATTTGCCTGGCAACAGTTCCTCCTGAAGCAGTGTTTGTCCTGTAATCATCACAACAAATGGTGATCCACACAAGGGCTGCCATCACCAAAATAAAAGCTATATCACTACCCCTTGTAAAGTGATACGACAGGGCTTTAGTGTGCGATCATGTTATGAGACAGAGCCACCACAAACAGATGCTACACACTGATAAAACACCACAGTAAAAGCAATGTGGACGTGGCATGAGCACACTTTTTTTTCCCTCCTCCACAATTGACCTTTTATTTCCTGACGGTCCTCATCAACTCACTTCTTTCTCTTTCAGCAGTGCATCATACTTGTCGTGAAGGTTCTTGTACTCAAACTGCCACTTCTCAGCTTTCATGGCCTCTGCCGAGTGCTTGGTGTGAAGCTCATGAGCCTGCAAGTCAGAGAGCACAACAGTCTGTGTTGGCAAGAGCTCTCTATAAAAACTGCAACGTTTTCACGTGCAGAAGCCAAGTATCACTCTCCCTCCTCCTGTCAGCCCACAGCTTGCCTGTCTCTTGTAGGTGTCCAGCTGGTTGCGGACAGCATTGGCCCTGCGGAGCTCCTCCTCCAGCTCGCAGGTGCGCTGCATGTACACAGTGTTGCGCTCCTCCAGGAGGCGCACCTGTCTGCGCAGGTCTCCTAGATCCTCCAGCTTCCTCTTATACGTCTCCACCATTGCCTCAAGCTGGTTCACCCGGTCCGACGAATGCCTGCGGAGGGAGGAGTGCCAGAAGTGTTGAGTACCGGCACCGGAACGTGACTTTTAGTAAACACAATACATCCGTGTGGATATGTACTTAGCTACTGAAAACCAAGTCTGACGCAAGCCAGCATCAATGCATGAAATTCATATTGACAACACGGGTCAGAGAGAGGGGCTGAATGGACGTCTGTGTGTGGGCAGTGTGGCAGTTGTTTCTTTGAGTGGAAAATGATAATAGATGAACTTTTGCTTTAAGGAAAATGCTGGTGATGTTCTTCATTTTTGATATTGTCAATAAATTGCTTCAAAAGATCAGATCAAAAATGAACAATACATCAGTTTATATCTGAAAACTTCCCCATCCCGTCTTTCAGTGGCTCTCTGTGCTAAGATTATTCATTCCTACTCAGGATGTAAATCCTAAAAATGCATTTACTTTTTTAAAGGCTCAGTTTCCTGGGGACTATTGTTTTTCACAAACATTACTCAAACAGGAGGAAATAATTGGATTGGGAAACTGTTGGGGACCATTTTCAGCTGCAAACAAAATATGAGCTTGTGAATATTTATGGCACCAAAACAACGTATGTCGGGTTGAGTTGAAGAAAAACTGCAGTGCCCATGTTCATTATAATAAAGGAACATGTCACCCAGTGCAAGGGTGTCATTAATTGATGTGTTTTAATTCTTTTGGACAATAATGGAGCTGTATGACACAGAGGAATAAAATAAAATACATCAACCTATGATCAAGCTGATAATAATTTCATTACCTGAGATTTATCAATGGTGACAAAAATGCAGAATATCAAAGACTTAAGATAGAGATATTTTTTTGCCAAAATGGTACTTTAATGTACTGTCTCAGAGAGGACTTGTTTAAATTGAAATGTATGTTCAACATACATTTTTCATATCTTCACATAAGGAACATTTAAGGTTCTGATGGATTTTGAATGCACTGCATTTTAAGACGCCCGCAATGCATTGAGTCTTTCATAGCAAATGCTTTTGAACAGCTACAAAGCAAAGACAAAACCCTCATTGACCATGTGACTTGACGGCCACCACATGCAACTTTCTGTAGTTTTGCCAAGTATAAATGTAGGTTATCATGTAACCTCCACTCCCATTGGCTTCCACAATAAATTCAACTTGATCCGGTGCAATATTGTTAGAAGACTGGCGGTCTCACCTGAGAATGTCCATTTCGTCTTTGAGGGCCTGGGCTTCCTGCGCCAGGCTGGTCAGCTCTTCGTTACGCTGCTGCAGGTCGACCACCTCACGCTCCAATATCTCGCCCCGCACACGCATGTCATCTCTGCTGTTCTCCAGTCTGAGACGTACATGATAGAGGAGCAGTCGTTTGTGTAACGGATGCGTTGTTAGATACAAAACAGGGCGTGGTGAGTCAACAATAGTATCTGTTTTTTATGTCTAAGTCACTTATGAATTTTACTTTTTTTTTTTTTTAGAAAATCTTCAGCTACATTTATTCATCGTTCAGCAAATTAAGTAGATGTCAACATGTCTATTATATACAGGCCTGCTGAATGTTTATGAGTGCTTATGCATTTGACTTAAATTTTCCTAAGTAAATCCAACTCTGTGTGTGTGTGTGTGTGTGTGTGTGTGTGTGTGTGTGTGTGTGTGTGTGTGTGTAGACAGCCTGTACCTGTAGTTCTCCTCCTGAAGCTGCTCCATCTGACTCTGCAGCAGCAGCAGCTTCTTGCCAGTGATGGTGTTGGTGGAGGCGTCCAGAGAGTCGCAGCGGCTCAGCTTCTCCTTCAAAGCGCGTGTCTCTGCCTGAAGGGACGACTTCTCCTCCAGTGCCACTGACAACTGTTGGGGGGAAGAGAGAGGGACACAGGACAAACATTACAAAAAGAGGTGTAAAGGCTGGGAGACCTGGTATTAGACTGCTGAGAGAGAAGTCATGAAGATGCACAAAGTGAAAGAAGATGCCAATGAAAAAAAAAAAAAAACTTCGCATCAGAAAAGTCTTCATCGCTGATTTACAGAATAACTGTATCAAGAAAGCTGACTTAAAAAATTCAAATCTTCTCTATGCAGGATTGAAAGCCACAGGACTAGCACTCGACAGATTCAGAGGAAAAACACTGATACACATCGACAAACTCACCACCTTTAGTGCACACAGAACTTCGATCACATGCTTTATTCTCATTTCACATGCTCAGTTGTCAAAAGCTAGTTAGTCAGCTGGTGTGCAATGGTCTCAGGCAGATGGAGCTTTCTCAATAGTGGAATTGTTAGCAGCAGCCTTAGGGTCAAAACCAGATCCATATGATATAAATAGAAATAAATGAGTATGCACAGCTCATTGAGGAGCATTAGTGACACTGGTGATATTATTATATTTGGAGGGGAGAAATGTTCCAACTTCTGAAGCTGAAGCTGATTTGAATTGAAAGAGAGAGACTGTAGTTTAGAGTTGTATTATGTTAACAAATGTTGTGTTGGAGTCAGGCTTAACTGAGGTTACAGTTAGACAAGCTGGCATTCCAGTGTTAAAAAGGGGAGTGTAGACTTACCTGCTGGACATCAACAGCAAAACCCTACACTGAACTTTAAGGACAGATTGCATACTTTAGCATAGGACCAGTAACAGTAAATAGCTTTCAAAACAACACAAATGACTAATCCCTAATGCGTGGGCTAAGTAAGTAAACAAACAGGTGGGCTGAGAGCAGTACAAATTATTGTTGGCTACTGCTCCATCCTAAGGCAACGTGTCAGTTTTATCTTGATGTTATGCAACTATTGACTGGAATGTTTCCTTAAAAAAAAAACAGAAAAACTAAATTAATCCCTTTCTCTGTCAGTGGTGCAAAAACAAGCCATGGGAACACAAAGTCTCAGGCGGGCTAATCAATAAGGGCCAGAGCACAGAAGCTGCAGGCACACACATACAACAACATGCTGCGTCCACACCACAGCAAAACTAGGTCTTCAAATATCCCAATATCTCATCACACGCATACAGTTAAAATGGTTTTATATCACTCCATAACTACAAAACTGTTTGCCCTTTGAGACAATTCTAATGGCTCTGTTAGACAAATTGAAGGTAAAACAAACTCAAGTCCCACTATACCATCTTAAAAGTTATAATCCTTAAGATTTTTATAGAATCAAAGCCTGTTTTTGATGCTACTTTTGGTCAGCAGTTTCTCAGCTATAGCCCATTATTAAGATAATAGCTATAGATAGTTGTTTTCACTGTTAGTGGTGAAATCTGCCATTCCTGTGCTGGATTGAAACTGCATACACAAGGGATTCACAGTGTGCATTCACAGTGTAAATGAAGGATTGGCAGCATGACAGCATGACATGTAATTTTCTGCATTTTTTGACAATGGATGAGGTGTTAAATCTGCAATGTGAAGTAATGCTCAAGAAGCAGCATTTGCTCCTCTATCGTATTTCTGACAAACTAGCTGCTCAAAGAGTGTATGCTGCCCACAGGGGTCTGGGACCTGTAGTATTAAATTGCACCTGTTGTTACCATAGTAACCATGGGTGTTACCAAATTAACCAGGCCCAAAATCTTAAGGATTATAATGTCAAGATATCAGAACACGTTTGCAAGCCATAAACCCAATTTAGTGAACCCACCTGATGTTCCAGGTCTTGACAACGCTGACTCAGGTCCTCCTTCTCATCTGTCTCCTCGCTCAGAAAATAATACTTCCTGGACTGTAAACACAGAACGTGGAGACAGAGGAGATGTCATACTAGTCACAGTAGGAGGGAGTGAACATTAGTGAAAGAGTGAGGGAAAACACAAAAGAAAGAGCTAACAGATCTGCCAAGTGGAGATCAAGTAAACAGAGGGGGGCTGAAAAGTGCTGTTGGTTTCACCTGATAGTCAAAGTCCCCATAGGTCTCTGGGCTTCCTGGGTCAGATGAAGGTTCTTTTGAAAGGAGCTAAAACAAAGCAGCAGTAAGAGAGTCACTGAAAAAGATTAAATTATAGGAAAAACAAGAGCATTTCTAAATTTCTAAAGCAAGTTTATTGGAAATACTGTAAAACTTTGTTTGGTTAAACCTGGCATCCATTTTTTCCATGTTTTATGTTGTTTCCAGTCCTACGAGTGTCAATGGAATGCTAAACATATTCTTGAAACATAACAGAGTTGGGTTTCTGGGACGCTGTTCAGCCTTATACTTATCCGGATTTCTCTGATTGTGAATTCACCATGACTAAGAGCTGGGATTATTGCAAAGTAGAGAGAACCAAGGATAAGGATAAGGAAGAGGTTCACTCACCTCCTGAATGGCTGTCATCACAACATGCTGAACTGATTCCTCAAGTGTCATTATTTGCTGGATTTGCTCTGTGTTTAGGAGAAGACAAAAACAGAGAGCAGTGACGGTGCAGCCAAATACAGATTAACACAAATAATCCCCTAAAACCAAACCAGAACTGCATCTATTTTCAGAGAACCTGTGCTCATCAAGCTAATATTTAACTAAAAAACGCCCTTATTAGCTCTTCTGAGTTAAAATCTGTCAAATGTTTTTTTGTGTGGGGAAATCACCATGTGGCCAGTTTAAAAACTTGTGATGCTCAGAACATGACTGACATTTAACAAGAATCATGTGAGCTAACTTGGAGTTAATCCCATGTGCTGTTTTCACAGATGGCTGCATCTGCCTGCTTTTCTTTCTTTTACAGCAGAAAGCGTACCTTGTTTTTTCTCACAACTGACAGCACAGCCCAGTACAAGCTGCACCAGCTTGCCCAGCTCAGTGACATCCCCCATCTCTCCTATGAGGTTAACATCTGGCAAGTGCTCATCTGACACTTGATGACCAAGCACCTGTACACAGAGAGTAAAGTGAGACAGGATTGAGTCTGAGATATAGGAGAAAATCTAACAAAAGAAACACAAGAAATTCACACTCAAATGCTAATTTAAAAAAGCAAAATGATAAAAAAAATTGTCTTACATCATGATAATATTCCAGCATGCTCTTTAGAATCTTTTTCAAGTTGCTGACCTGAAAGAACAAAACAAGAGTTACAATTAAGATCCTCCTTTTCATCAGGGAAAAAGAAGTAAGAAGCAAAAAACAAATGAGAGACATGTTGATTACTTTTTGTTGCTGTAGGGTATTGTGTCATATCCGTTTGTCGTTTCACAAATTACCTTGAGGCGCCAGTTGGCCCCGCTCTCCTCCTTGATCCTGCCTAGCCATGTCTCATTAAACCAAGAGGGGTCTCTGTCAATGAGAGCACAAGAGAACTCTAGTGACACGGACAACACATCTCCAGACATCAAGATTCACATGAAGCCACAGGGTAACATGGCCCTGTGCTTCTGTTCTGCTAAGTACAATGACATTTGAATGTAACAGTTCATTAAAGTCACATGTCACACATGGGAAAAATGCTCAAGAAGCAGTTAAGGTGACTTTAAAATAAGAGAACATTTTGTTTGATGCAGAAATACTTGGGTTCTCTATTTATCGATGGGAACATGGGTATAAGGAAAACAAAAACTTCACTACAAGCTATAAAGGTCATTAGCCTGGACAGACTGATTTACTCGAAAATTGAACCTACACTTCAAAGCTACAGTGGGGCAAATTCACTCTGAGAAAAAAATGACCTCAGAAATCTGTTCTCAGTTCATTTAAATGACTTTAGCATTTGCATAGATAATGGACTTGTGCAATTCAAAAGGCAATTTAGTGTGAATCACATAGATAAGCAAATCTAAGTGAGTAGGTTCTGAATTAATTTCCATCAGTGGTTTCCTCTCAGTTCATGCTGTACACTTAAATAATCAAAACAACACAGTACCTATAAATACTTAAACATATGTGTGCCCTTACATTCTGTGCAGCACATGTGCAATGGCCACTCCACTTGTTAGGTCGTGCTTGCTGTTGCATGATGGAACCTGAAATGTCTGTAACTGAGAATGGAGATGTTAAGAATTAGTCATTAAATAATTAGCCTTTGACGAACGTTTACATTTAATGCACTTTATCAAATTTTGAACTAAACTGAACCAGACTCATAAATGTGTTACTCATTATCACTTTCCCATTGGAAAAATGGTCTCAGGCCTTTGGACCCCACTGCATATCATATGTTTGCATAGATAATAATATGTGAGATTTGACACCAGCAGTGGCTTGACTTTTACAAAACTACATTCAAATCATGCAGTTAAATAACATTTCTAAACCCACTGAGTTCTTCTAAACACCACTTAAATGTCGACACTAAGCAGACAGGATTTAACAAGCTCTTCATATTAGGAGGTGTCTTAGTTTAGTCCTGCACTTGTCTGTGTGTGAAAAGGTGCCAAACAGGTGGATTTCCCCTGAGCTAGAGTAGTAACTATTTTGGATAGCCTAACATTACTGCATAAGACTCTCAGCTTACACTAAGCTATTTGGGTTAGTTTTTCTGGCAGTCAACTTTGCTGACCCTGCAGTGAGTTTGACAACACAGATAACAAGCTAACAGACCACAAAGGGCAAACTTCTGAACTGTGTGCCTAGCTAGTTAGCTTGACTGGCTAGCGACAGTTAGCTTCAAAACACACTACTTTCATACCTGCTCACTGCTTATATGTTCATTTACTCTGTCAGTAAAGTAGCGTAAAGTAGCGTGTGAGGTCTTAACTTATAAATAATGTTATTTTTCTTCTCACTTTGCCACCACCTGCTGCCAGCTGTTAGCCGGCTGTTAGCCCTGCTACTAAACCCCGCTAATATCAAACTTACCCAGGTTAACAGTGAGTCACACAGCTCTGCTTTGTCCAGACTCATTCTGCTATGCGCAGCGAATCCTCCAGGAGCTCGCAGAGAAGCGACAGGTTTTGCTCTTAAGACTTTGTTTTCCCCCCGAAGTTTGTTACTCACTCCTGACACCCTCCACGTCAGTCATTACCAGCCACGGCCTCCTGCTGCTCCTGCCCGCTTCGCGTTTCGGCTCCTGTTATCCAAGCGAGCTCCCGTATTAAGGGCGTTCCCATGGAAACGGATTATGTTATGGGTTCTCTTGTCTGGTCATGGTTAAAATAATAATAATAATAATGATGATGACAATAATAACCCAGTGTCTTGTTAAGCTCTTTAATGTTCCCGATGAGCTCTGAGACTTCAAAGGATTTCAATATGAAGTCCCACAGAAAAGATTTCAACTAATATATTTTATCAGACCTTTATATTACTACCGGTAACCAGAGATTGTGAAACGCTTTGTTTGAGAGTTTCCTGGCCAAGACAGGCAACATCAGTGTGTCACAGACAAACAACAAAAAACAATGTCAGAATTATAGAGGGATGTGATTAAAAAAACCTGTAAAATGTTTAAAAGCATAAAAACACAAGACCAACCTTTAGACAGTATGTTTGTTTGTATGTCTGTTTGTTCGTTTGTTCATTTGTTTGTTTGTTTGTCTGTGTTTTATCTTTACCTTTTAAGTTAAACACTTAAAAATCCAAACATCTAAAGGGAAGAATGTGTTTTGTATTTGTATTTTGTATTTGAATTGAATATGTTACAAGCACTAGTCACCTCTTTCATTAAAACAACAGTACTTGTAGACTGCTATTCAGTTTTTGTTTAATTCCAAGGGAGAAAATCCCAACATTGAATTGTGGCCATTGTTGCTTTTGAAGGCCTATTGATTTCTCTTCACTATAGTCAAACTTCCTTAGAACACCACTGGATGGCTCTAGTTGACAAATAGCTATAGAAAACAGCCTGACGCACAACTGGCAGCCCTGAGAGCTCACACCATCTCCTGTTTCACAGGTGTTTTAAAAAATGTTTCTAGTAAGACATGTTCACCTCTAAGTAGCTGGAATGTGGATTTTAAAATAAACCAATTATATAAATTCATCATTCACTTTACATTAATAAGTTATATTGGCTTTTATTCAATAATGTGTCACACCTTTTGTGAATTTATACAAATGTTCTACTGTGAGTGTTTTTTTTTTGACAGAGTACCAGACTGTCTCCAGAGTGTGAATATACTGACAGGTTCACACTGGTTTGTGATTTAAAGCGATAAAAAAAACTTTTAGCAGGTTTCTGTCAGTAGCATCTCTCATATTATTAACATGCTTTCACGCACGTACTTCCTTGCCTTGGTAATCTCCCAGTCCACACGTCTCCCTCCTGCACTCTCTGCCACTGTCACAAATCAAATTACACTGACCAATCACAGTAAAACACTGCCCACTACTTCCTGTTTGCTTTGGCAAAGTCCACTGGGCTTGTTGAACACCTGCCTAAGATGAAATATTTGCTATACTTCCGGTCCTTCCCATACAAAACCAGTCTTGTCACAACACCGCCGTACATCTGGCTTTACTGTATTTGTCTGGCAGGAGTTCCTGTTTTTCTAGATGGTTTTCTAGCCAGAGGAATGCACATGTTTACCCATTCCCCTCCACTGGCTGTGGCTGTATTATAAATCATACCACAATTACACTCCTGTTATAGCTCAGTGGATTGTAGTTGAAGTTTTATTGTACACTTTTATCATTTGTTTTGATCTGTTTGGACACGGCTATCTAATTCTCTGGAGGCCCAAAGTGCTCTGTATCTCCAATCCCACACTCCCTTCAGTGGTGTCCTTTAAAAAGCAGTTGTGTACATAGCGGGATTGGGGGTCTCAAATTGAGTAACCCCCAGACTAGATTGGGACACCTGGGAGGAAGTGAGGTTCGAGACATGGGGGGGGGTTTGGTTCGGTGGAGAAGTTAGTCACCCGCTGAGGGATGGGTCAGGGCTGACTAATGCCTGAGTGGCAGGAGGTGTGGTGTTAGGGACTCTGGCAAGGCAAGGCTCGAGCGGAGGCTGACTATTTTTGGCCAGCTCCTCTTCCTCCACTCTAATTCCTCTTTTCACCCGTTCTCTCTTTCCTTATTCCCCAGATGTGTTTCCTTCCTGAAAGTCAAAAGGCTTTACTTCTCCTCTTTTCCAACCTCACACTGACGCACTCGCATCCCTCTGGGGGGAACTGGAAGGGTGGAGGTGGGAGGGCCAGAAGCTAAGATTGAGTAATTATTCCTTTTTTTGAAGCTTGTGGTTTTCTTGTTTGGAAAAAAAAATGGGGACAGTTCCCTTTTTGAAAATTCTTAAAGTGCAACGGACAAACTATCTGCACTCTACACACATCAAGGCTGCATAGCTGTGTGAGGTTCTTCTTGATTTCTTTTGAAAACTACACATATTTCACATTTTTTATTTTATTCATCAAAGTCCCCCTCCACCCTGTTCATTTAGTCTGCCATTTGTTGCTTCACTTGGATGTTTGACCTTCACTGTGCAGAAAATATGTGCAGATTTGGACACTAGAAGGTCGTTTTCACATTCATCTGTTGAGGGTGAAAAGTTTTTCCACTCACCTTAAATCTGAGCTCAATATGGGTGTGTGTGAGGATGATTTTGTGACATCACAATGAATGTGGAATCCAATTGCGGTTCAATATTCAAGTTGTACAAGTGATATGACATTTGACAGATAATCTTGCATGTGAAACAACCAAACCTGTTCTAACTTTAGCAGAAAATTGTATTCATGTAGGATCAGATGACTTATGGTAAGAAGCTAATTGAGAAAATCATTTTTGAGGATTTTTTAACTTTGGGGAAAAAAAACTTATTAGGCAAAGATAGTATCTTTATATGTCTTAAAACATATCTGGAAGGAGTCTTTAAGTATCTGCAGAAGGACCTCACTTTTGACCCCTATGACCTAATTTCCAGGTCATAGTTCAGCCGTGAAGGTCTCTAATAAATTATGAAAAGCAAATCCTTAAACAGGTCTGCACATACCTATATTTGAATGATTGGCGTGGTTTGGAGAGACAAAGAAAGGCTGCACCTTTAAATATAAGAATGCCAATGATGTGCGGCTGTGCCCAGGCATTTAGAGCAGGAATGTGCTGGAATGCTGGCAGTGGTTTATTTCCCCTACAGCTTTCCCAGGTGTTACAGGGAAAGGAAAACAACAGCACCACGGAGCAGAGAGGGACAGGCTATGAATAAAAGAAAGGGCGTGGGGCTGTAGGTGAAAAGCACCCAGGAGTCTGATCAGAAAGCTCCATGCTAGACATGAGGTCACCCATATAGTTACATATAGGTGCTGTCAAGACATGTAAACCAGAGGAGGGAAAAGACAGAGATTTATCACCCTCTCTGCCTTATCACTTGTCTCCTCCCTTGCTCTCGAAACCACAGATTTATGTCTTTGGTAAGGACAGGTTGTCAATAATAAACTCACCTCTGGCACCTGGCAGGGAGTGGTCATTTTGAAATACATAAACAGGTTGTTGACACACAGAGAGGGTGTCTTCCTTTAAAAAACAGTTCTTTTATCTCAGTTAAATTGTAGTATACAGCACGTGTCGAGCACATTTCTTCAAGATGAGAGAATATTCAGCCAGCTAGTTCAGCTCTCCCCTGTGACTCAGTGGTTGTTGTGTCTGTGCCACTAAAAAACAGCAAAGTTTTACTCATGTTATGTAACAGGCACTAAATGACCCTCATACTTATTGATCTCAATCTTAACATGACTCATGGCAACAGCAGCAACTGCAGCAGTCAAACCCCACTCTGTTCTTTTCAGACTCGCTCCAGTCTAACATCAAACCAGAGGCCGAGGTGGAGGAGGAGAAGGGATCAGCTGCGGTGTGGAAGCAGCCACCCTCAAAACTATCCATCACTGTCGTGATATCTGCCAAACAGGTGTGCTCTGCTTGCTTTTACTCTCACTGCACTATTAAGTTTACTCCTTCTTTGTGTTTCTGATAGGTCCCTCTCTCCATCTCTGTCTTGCTTTCTGTTCTAATGCCTCACCCTTCTCTCTCTCTCTCTCTCTCTCTCTCTCTCTCTCTCTCTCTCTGTCACACACAAACAGGCAGCACATGGCCAGCGCAAGTGAGTCACAGTAGACTGGTAACAAGTGCCTCTTCTCAGGGAGAGTCCCTCCATGTGTCTGTGTGATTAAGGCCAATCCCCCTGAGTGTATCAGGTGCCCTACTTCGCTGGGCAACGTGAGACTTGGTTCCATTGTCTCCAAGTTGACAATAAAAATTTGCTCATGCAGCAACGCGCCAGACAGATGATAGGCTACACATTCCTTCAAATAATAACTTGAACTGGAATCAGAAACAGTATGGTTCATTGCTTTTGGTTTCATTGCTTTGATACAGATTTGACATAACACTTGTGCATCTAAAAATAGAAATATTGAAGCGTATACTATGAGACACTGAGACTCCGGAGGATGCAACTACTTGGATAGCAAGCTGACTGGGCTCATGTAGGGACAGTAGGGTGTGCAGAATGGTTCAATTTGCCCAGAAGCAACAAGCACTGCCCCTGCTACACCCAGCATGATTACAGTATGATGAGCTTGAAGGATGGTTATAGAAAGACAAATAACGATTTGTACTGTCCTTCCTTTTTCAAAACTATCAGAAAGAATCAAGGTGGATTCCTGCACAAATTCATAGTAATTTTAAGCAACATTTTACACATGAAACACAGTATATTGACCATGGTTATGCTGCCATGCTAGCAGCTCCGTGAGGCTGTACTTATGCACAGCAGTGCTTTGAGCTAAATGTCAATGCCAGCATGCTAACATGCTTCCTGTGACAATGCTAACATGATAATGTTAGGAGGTGTCATGTTTACCTTTTTTTTTTCTGTCTTAGTTTTGCATGTTGGCGTATTTACTTTTGCTAATTAGTGCTAAACAGCGGAGTACAGCGGAGCCTGGTGGGAATGTCACTAGTTTTGCAGATGTTTGGTCAAATCATACAGGGGTCATCAGCTGCGAGTGCTATTTATTATCAGCAAAAATCACCTCTTGAAGTGTGGTTATGTCTGATTATGGTGTTTTTTTCAGTGGTCATGAATGCAATAATTACTGTGCAGGACTAATAACAGGCAAGAGGCCCAGTACTTAAGCCTGCTCCTCCCAGCATATGTCCACAAACTAGCAAACACACCTCACACACTCATGTTTAATGTAACAATAGAGGACTGTGCACTACACTCCACCTCAACAGTGCGAGCCAGGTGTATCTTTCCTCCACCCTGTTTGCCTTTTCAGATACACTCCACACACCTTGTACCAGAATAATCTGTCCCACTGGGGTGCTGCTTTTGTGTAACCAGGCATGGTGGCCTAGTGATGTTGGTGGTGGCTGGCTGGATTTGGACTGCAAGGGTGTGTGGTTAACAAGACTGGGCCTGCCTGAAGGGCTGTTATCCCTGTAAAACAAGTAATCCATGTCAATACTGCAGAAAAAAAGGTAGTGTAACTGTCAGTTTTCTCTGTCTGTTTGCTGCTGGTATATGGATATGAGTACTGTGTCGGGTCAGTATCAAAGGACAGGCTCATAATTTTTTTTCCAAATCTGTCTTAAAACAACACTCACATGCCCCCATGTGAAGGGTTACTGGTCACTGTAATTGTTCACTCCCTCAATACTGACCCTGAAAAAAAACGTTCTTATGTAATTCCAGTTTAAGTGATGAGGGGACAAAATGCACAGTCCTCATTCTGCGTAAAAGTTCATTTGAAGCTAATATGAGGCTCCATGTGTCTGAATTGGGCAAATCAAGTGGGGCTTTTCCAAAACGACAGTGTTTTTCGTTTTGGAATCAAGTAAGGAGGACATCTCTTTCCACCCAGCGTGAACAGCAGCAATAATTTCAGCCATGAATAACTGTTTCAATGTGCATAGGTATGTAATTGAGTGTCCATAGGTATGTGAACCTATCTGTTAATAGCCACAAATAGCAGTGATCTCAAAAGCCACCGTGCTTGACAGTTTGCTGGGTGTGAGACCAGATTCTAATGAGTTGTCAACACATGCCAAAAAACGTCAACCACACCTTCTGCCTTGCGCAACTTCCCTATTCTTTTGGTCCACACACTCTCACCAAACACACCCAAACGATCTTTGCCCTCAGTCCTCTGTGCTCTGTGTGCTGCAGCCAGCCCAGTTTAATTGATGCCCTTCCCTAACAGCCTAAATTACACAGTGGGGCTTTGAGGGCAGAGAGCGGGTTGTCAACAAGTGTGGCCTGAGTGAAGCCGCGGTCCTTCACCCGGAGTGACACTCCACCTGACTCAGCAGCACACAGGCCCTGTTTACTGGACCTGTCCACCGCAATCAACACGCCTGCATCTGGCCTGACTGTAATCCTACTGTTAACCTCATCAATGCTGAGAGAGGGGAGAAGTCCGGGAGTGGAGGCGGAGAGGAGGCTTACCCCCCCCTTCCCTTCCCCTCTCTCTCTGTCCTTCCTCATTCACATCATCCACTTGGGCATGCAGGGAAACAAATTAGGCTCACACGCACAGGGCAAAAACTACATCTCCTCACAAACACACAGGGACACACAGTGAAAGCATCTGCATAAATTATCCTCCAGAAAATGCTAAATTGAATTGCAGTTTCATTTGCTCCACACAGCGCCTGCACGTAACGCACAGCAAATGAAATTAAAATTCAATATTCCAATTACAGCCAAAGTTAAAATGAAAATGAAAGCTTTATTTAGGACTCCACATATTTTACCATATTGAAAGCATAACCCTGCAGGAAAATATAAAATGGAGCAATCACATTTGCATTTCTATTTTCTTTCTGTGTTGACATTTCTTATGACAAAAATAAATACCCCTATATTTCACTTAATATCTCATATATGTTTTTTTTATTTATTATGTTTTCTTTCTGATCTGGTCTTGTTATGTACTGTAGACTCAGTGGCATTTAAAATCTGAAGCAAAACAGAAACAGCTCAGCCTTTACAAAGATGACAATGTTAATTTGACCCCCCCCCCCCCCTTTCAGAAAGGTGTTAAATTAACTATATGTTTATTCTTGAGGTTATAATTTGTGGTGTTGTCATACTGGACTACATTATAATAAGAGGTGTTTCTACTGTTTCCCAAAAGCAGCCCTGTACCAAACCAACACTAACCTCAATCTAAGTAAAAAACATATGCAGTGTTGGGGAGTAGTGAACTACATTTAATTAAACTAGTAGTTTAATTACATTTTACAGTAGCTTGCTGGAACTCCAACTACATTCATACGTGCATAGTAATTCAAGTTGCTAATTTAAAAAAAACAAACATTTTTTGCGTTCTTAACTACTGAAACTACAAACAATTTTGGGCCATAAAAGAAAAACAATTTTTTATTTTTATTTTTATTTTGTCTCTCTTTCATCCTGGTGACTGTGAAGGCACGGCCAGGCAGTGCATTTGTCAGGGAGTCCACACCACGCTCAGCGACAACCTCATCATGGATGAACCTCCTGAATCTCAGCCTGAGGACGAAGCACCATGGCCATGAAGCAGTTATTGTTTACAAAACCAAAGCTGACGTTCCAGCACTTTCCCGTGAATAGTGGGGTATTTTAGTTTTTTAGTACGTACTTTTTGCAATAAACTGCATATGACTTCTTTTGTATTATGCTTTGTTATAATTGTGTGTCACATGTACATCAATTTGATCTTGTTTTTTTTTCCAAAGTAGTTTGAACTACCTTTTCTCCGTGGCTTTGGCTAAACAGACTAGGTTTCCCCCTGGGTTAGCTTTGCTGTAGTTTAACTTCTTCCTGTGTAAAGAAATTGTTAGCTTGCAAAGCTATTCTCTCAAAGTAGCTGAACATATGGTTGAATTTACACCTCTGTGAAATCTTTAACATAAATATTACAAGCTTTGTAAAGGAAGAACATGTGGGAGAGGTGTTACACTGGATTGCATTAGATTGTATAGGTTTACTTTCATGCATTGTGCTGGTTGCTCACTTGTTGCTGGCCCATCTGTCTCCAGCACCGTCACCACAAATCTAGTGTGGACTGTCCAAGTGAGACTGATCCACTGAGACAACCGCCTATAGTTACTGATTTGGACACAGGTGAACTAACTGTCCCCTCAGCTCACACACACAAGTGATGGAAGGGCTGCTCGGCTGACTGACACACTGTGAGCCACAGCAGGCTGATGACCTGAAAGAGTGAAAGATGCTGACCCCACATGTTGTCTCATATCCTCAGGATCCATCAGCTGCCGTAAACTTGTGATGAACTTGTCACGTCTCTGATCTCCCTTTTGCAAAAAACGCACTCGATGAATGAGAAGTTGAGTTCAAAGCCCTTTGAAGTGGCGATGGCTAATGCGTGGCAAACACACAGTAAAAGGTATGTAGTTGTCATATACTCCTGCTACAAAGAGATATATACACAGAAAGAAATGATGGCACCTGTGGTTTAAGAGATAATTACAGGAGAGTGAGTAAAGGTTCAGTTTGAAATGTGTTTGAAAAGGGAGTTGTCATGTAGGATTAGAGCCTTGTTTAAGCAATAACTCCCATGACCTTTCAACCCTTTTTGGAGGGTCAGCCTGAATTCCTCCCAACAGAACGCCTGCAGCATCTCTCCCAGACCTGAGAGCCAGATGACCTCACTCCCACTCCCACTGTTACGCCACTGCTGCTGTTTTCTGTAGAATATCATGCCAGTAAACGTTCTGGACTTACTGTCTTTGCTGATGAAATATTGTGATATTACAAACATGAGAAGTTCAAAAGTACAATATTTATGAAAAAAAGAAAAAGCTTAGTAATTGTAATTCTTGTGCACATTGTGAAAAAAAAAATCCCAATGTTCTCACAATACACAGTTGTAACAGCTGTGCATAGTATTAAGTATATTTTAGTGCATTTTTGCAAAGTGGTTTAATAATTTGACAATGTGTATTGTCAGCTTCTGGTAATAAAAGTAGTTTAATATTTGAAGGTCCAAAGTGTATCACATAAGATAAAACAAATCATCATATTAATCATTTGTGTAAAAAAATATAAGTGAACCAATAACTTGAAATAATTCATGAGGGTATTCTAACAAATTTAATTTAATCATTGTTATTGTATAAATAAGTCTTTTTTCAAAATACTGTTTTTAAAAAGTCATTTTTATTCTTAGAATTACTTTTTTTCCTCCTTTTCACTTTTCATAATGACTCATTTTATTTAAGGACTCAGATAATCTTACACATGCTGGCTGACTAACTATAGGCTGGGTTGTGCACTTGGATTATTACTCAACATCAATGTGAAGAGTTCAGCTAGGTTTTATTGTCATTTCCACACATACACATGTCGTGCCTATACAGGGAAATGAAATGTCCTTCCTCATGGACCACAGTAAGTACATGTGCAAAACAGGAAGTGCAAAGAACAAAATAATTGTAGAGAAAAAACTAAAAGTTAAGGGAACAGATACAAACACCACAGTCTCAAGGTTAAGTGTGTGTGCTTACTTGGCTTCTCATCAGCTGCCTTTGTAGTAAACATTACTGTAAACAAATGACTGGTACTTTATTCTGTGAAGCACAGGGGGCTAAAGTGATGACGGAAGTTTGGAGGTGTTGAGCTGCACAGCTGTTGATGATCCTCACAGCTTGAGGGAATAAGAACGATGAAGAGCGGAGGCTCTAATACTCCCATACCTCTGTGTCAGTGAGGAAATTACCATTGAAGAAATAAAAACAGACTCACCACAAAACATTCAACATCTTCAGATCTCATTTGCACAACAGGAGCCCACCTGAGGTGAAGAGTGGAACAGTGGATGACGTCATCATGACATCACTTGTGACAGCTGTGGGCCAAAGGAAAGCACCCTGACATCAGAAAGGGACGACATCAGCTATCTGTGAACATCAAACACAGCATGGGTCAAAGGTCATCGACCGGGAGTCAGTGGGCAGCTTGAGAGTAATCGAGGAGGTCATCTACATCTGACACCAGAAACTGTCTTTACACAGCTACTTGTTCTCAAGTGATTGAGGGTCCACACTTCAGTTACATAATTACTCTGGGGCCATGTTTAATTCACTGATGAAGACCATGCACTTCAAACTTGCTATGTGAGAAAAATAAAGAAAAAAGCTAGTAAGCAGACCTTGAGTTGCACACTGGTTCCATGTGTGGAATAAATGTCATATAATCAGCATTTAACTACTTTGTTAACAGCTTGTCTGGTCTCAGAGATGCTTTTAAACAGCACACAGCTTATGAAATCCTTCAAATGGCTTAAAACAATGTGGTTTATTAAAATCTCTTGAGGAAACCTAAAACTAAGCAGCTCATTTCAATTTCGCCTCTAATCCCTTTTAGATGAACAGTGAATTAATTTGTCAGTTGGTAAATCCCACCCTCTCCAGTGTAAAACATTGGTATAAAAGGCCTGGTAGTGATGCAGAACAAAGGCTTTTCTGTTCCACAAGTGAGTGCTCCATCTATTCACGCCCTCCCCCGCACCGCTAACAAACTTTCAAATGTCCGCCTCACATAATTAGACCTGTTCGGCAGATTGGCCCCCACAGAAAGGGATGAAACAATCCCACAGACAAACATTAACCCAGGCTCTGACCCTGCAGCCTGTCAAGAAGATGAACGTCTGAGACTGGAGAAAGAGAGAGGGAGAGAAAAAAAAACAGCATTCCATTTCCCGTAAACCAGGAAGGGGGGAGGGAGGGGGATTTTGGGAAGTTTGGTGAGTCATCACTTTTTCTTTTTCTACCGGCGCTCCCCCCCCTTTTTGGCGTCGCAACGTGGAGCTTGAATACCTCCATGGCAGATTGCCCCGTCATGCTTTCAATGGACCCTTTTGAGATTTGACAAGTGTCTCACACTGAGCGTTAATGCCAGAGTCACAGCTGTCTGCACGGCTGTCAGCATCTCATGAGCTCTCCTCTCTGCCTTCACTTTGAAACCTGAGGAGATAACAAGTTAAGACTTACAGTACGGCATAAAAAAAAATAAGCAAGCAATGACTTGAACTGCTGCGGGATCAAACCCTCAGTTTGTCGCTCAGGTTTTTATTTTTTTGTGATCGTGTGTTAAACAGTTTGAAGTGATCAGGTCAAATACAGTGGGTGAGATGAGTCAGTGGATATCTGCTACCATGCTGAGCATTTATAACTCGCTAACTTCATCTTGTGTGACAATAACAAGCTGACGAATGCTTGTAAAATGATGACAGAGCTCAAATATGGGAGCTTTTACAGCAGTTTTAGGAGCACTCCATAATGGAAAGTGCTTAAATTCTCATTGAGAGAACCACAGATTTTATTGCTCCACTTTCTTCTCCTATTTTTATGTCAGCTCTTTTGTGTGACCACTCACTCGTCCTCTGTTCCACTAACTGATCATCAACATCATTTTGTGGTCAGGGACTCTCCCCAGCGGGCCCCCTGCACACCGCACAATAACACCCTCAAACCTTCTATCAGTGGCTATTTAGCTCCAGGGGCCAAACGTCTCTCTCCACTGTTCAGTGCTGCACACACACACACACACACAGGATATTTATCACCCTATAATGACAGACTTCACAAAGGGTGATGTCACCGGCCGCAACACAACAACGTACAACAAAAAGGCGGCCATCCCACTCTCCTCTTAGCTGGACCGCAGTGACCTCACTTGATTGATAGGCCTCAGTCTTACTGGGCTCTTTGTGCCAGTGTGGCTGTCGTGGTATGTGGCACATGAGGCCTCAACGCTGCTGCTGCTGCTGCTGCTGCTGCTGCTGCTGCTGCTGCTGCTGCTGCCACTGATGACTAAGAGTGAGTAATCAAAACAGTCGTAGAAAACCAGGCTGCTTCACAAAGACGGTTGTTACCATTAAAATGTCATCGAGCACTTGATGTAAGGCAGTGTTTGCTCTGGCGGACAAGCGTCTATCGCCTTCATCAGCTGTGGTAGATAGTCAGTCTGTTTGTATTGTGTCTGCCCATACACAAGAATATATGTACATATAAAATAAAAGCATACATGTAAAAATTAGGCAAGATAACTATTTCATATATTGACATACAGTGTATGTGTTGCCCAAATATGTATATTTATCTAAGTATGCTCATATTGTAGACGTATGTTACAGTATGTTGATATTATATACAAATAATATGTTTATGTTGTTTTAATACAGTTGCAACATATAAAGATTCATCATAGATATTTTTATGAAAATATGTACATATCCAAATTTAACTATACGCTTTTCGTATATGTTATTAACAAATATCCTCATGTATCCAGAGGTATATGTATGTGTATGTATGTATACATGTGATAATAATATACAACATCACAGGTGACACATATGGCAACATCAGTCTTGGTATAAGGACACAGGTGTCAAAGGTTATATTATGTATGGGTGTGCACAGTTAGTGAAGCAGTATGTCAAAATATGTGGCCCGAAAGGTGAGCGTGTGTGTGCATGTGTGTGTGTGTGTGTGTCAATTGTCAGACTCATTTCTAGATGTGCCAGTTATTGTGAAGAGGCGTTTTGTCCATCGTCAGTTATTACCACACACTGTATTCAGAACAACATCTTCAGTGTTGCCCCCCCCCAACCTCCCTTCACCTTCCAGTGTGTGTGCTTCTCCGATGTGACTATAAACAGTCATAAAAATCCCCTGTACAAACAACTCTAATCTAAAACACATCGATTCTCTCATTAACTTAACTGAAAGTGAAAAATGAAATTATTTTCAGTGGAAAATGCTTAAAATTAATCTCTCAATGTCTGTGTACCACTGAACTCAAATACACACACACACACACACACTCACACATACACACACACACACACACACAGTCATATACACACATCAGAAGCCTGTATTAAGTTAAACACATGGATTCGGTCCCACAGCCGTTACACACAAGCTTCTTTCAGTTTCCAGTAAAGGTAAATAACTTCAACAGCATTTCTTTGAATGTGTTCCCTTGTGCATAAACACACATATTTAACTAATAGACTCATCAAAGACCTTCCGTTGAAACATTAAAAAAAAACCCCAACAACCTTTACCATGATTTATGAAAAACAAAATCCATTACTTCTCCTGGTTGTGGTTTTCTTCAAACTGGGAGCTTTGCTAGCTGACTCACTGGCTGAAGTACAGCGGATTTCCACTTCCACTTTGGCCCGTTCATCTGAAACGCTGCAGAAAAACACAGAGATGGGGAAGGGGAACGGAGGGAGGAAGAGATGCAGATCTGGAAGCCATTAGAGGCTGGCAGCTGCAGCCTGGAGTGGCTGATTCAGAAAGGAGAGAGAGGCAGAGGGAGGGAGGGAGGGAGGATGGGTACGGCACATGATTGCCATAATTTAATATCTGTGCATGTGCAGGTCATTAATGCAGAGCCTTGTAATTTCACAGCAGGGAAGATGGAGAATGTAAAAAGTCATTTCAAAAAGAAGACTCATCTTACAAGTCCCCCTGCTCTGCCTGCGTTTCCTCCGGAGAGTAATAAAGTCTTATCAGCCTGTTTATCTATCTTCCCCAATCAGTTATCTGTCTTTTACTTGCTTCCTTCCTCTCTTGGTAAATCTGCAGCTATCACACACACACACACACACTCTGTCAACCACCCACCTCTGTACCCAGAATCTACTTATAGAATAAACCTAGAGAGGCAAATGGAGACATTCACACATTCACATAAACAGAAAGCACAAACAGCTCCAACCCTCCCATATCCTGTTCACAGAGCCCATGGAGAGGCTCCTCGTACGAGGCAGGGGCCACAGTGAGACTCTGGGTTTTTCACCTGTGACTCATCCGCACGAATCATAAGGATGAGGATCATGCGACTCACTCAACTCACTCAAGCATAAGCTCATGTACAAATAATGTGTGTAACATGCTGATTTCATGCCAGATACAACAATACACACACATACACACTCACTATAAGGATGTAAATATTGATGGTTTTGTTTTGAGTGGTGGCAGCGTTTTGAATCCAGGGCAGCGACGTCCAGTGATTGACAACCATGCGAGGGAGAAGATATTATTTCCCCCTGAGGCTGCGGGGGATTTCTCTGTCTGTTGTGGGCCTGCCCTTATAAACCAGCAACATCACAAACACACACAAGACAGTCAAAACACACAGCAGATTAATTTCTTCATCACTATCTCAAATAAAACTGTTTAACTCACTGTGCGCTGTCAGAAGGGGGCATAGAGAACTCGTTGTTGTTCACTGGGTACAATAGGAAAAAGTGGGTCTGTCCCTGCGCCTGTATCTAGATTTCTTATGCTCACTCCTGAACCACTCTCTGCATGGCTGCATTTTCAGTTAACACCAGAGTGCCTCTCCCCCCCTAACCTCTTTGCTCTTCTCCTTACCTCTTTTTTTTTTCATGCTGTACTTCTTCTCTTCAACATCTCTGGTGGTCTGCCATCATCACTGTGGTGGTCTGACACTCGTGTGGTCCTCCAGGTCGACAAGGGGAACAGAGACATTGACTGGGTCAGAGAACACACGCACAGAGAGAGAAAGAGAGGAGGGTTTTCACCTGGTATGAGCAGCTTTGTTGGCTGAGAAGAAGAAGAATAGTCCTGCTTGTAAACTGACAACAAAGACCACTTAAAGAGTCATAGTGGTCGTGATGGTACAGATTCAGACACTTGTATGTGCTGAACATTGCTGCTAACAAAGCGTACCATGAGTTTCTAGAATTACTCAGGACATTTAAACCACTGATTTCAGCTCATGCCAGTACAAACAAATTGCAAACACTTGAACCTTGCTTGAGATAATTAATCTTGCAGTAATGACTTTTAAAATCAGCAGGGACTGTATTTAAAATATCCCCATGTTGGTCTCTCCAAGTGATTGTTCTGAAATCTGCCTCCAATTCAGAGCCGAGAGCCAGATCCTGAACGGCAACAGCTGCAGAAGCCAGAAAACCTGATATTTCTGACAGCAGAGCCTGTGAGAGGTGTCTGCTTTTTGGCAGCACTTCATGAGTCCTGTCTGTGGTTAGGTTTAGGCAACAAAGGTGTTTTGGTAAGGTTGGAGAAAGATCGTGGTTTTGGTTAAATGCAAATAAACATGTTATGTCTGAAATCACCAAGAACTTTTTCTCTGTATTAAACCAGACCACAGTCTTTCCTTCACATTAACCTTTAGTTCTCTGAGTGCCTGAACACACACATAAAACATTTAATAATGCTGTAGTCACTACATGTGAATGTTGAACTGCAAAAAAAAAAAAAAAACATCAACAAATTTTCTCATTATGTTAATTATTATTAACATTGTGTTAATAATAGAGGCCTCGTGTGTGGTAATAATAGACATATGATAATATCATAATGGCAGTTGTTAAACCTTGTGGATCTTTTGTTAATCAGTTCATCACATTTACACTCCCTACTCTGTATTTGAGTCTAAATCATTTGCCAAAAAGAGACAAAACACACAATAAACAAAACTGAAGATAAATTTTAATGTTAGCATAATGTATTTATTTATTTGAATTTTTTATAGATATAGCAATAATAATGTTACTGTGAATTCTTTTGGCCATTGTACTTGTATAGTGAAAATCCGATATCATAACAGCTCTAATGTTAATAGAAAACAAAATCTTGTCACAATTAGGTTTTGTATAAAATGGATTTGTTGTTGCTGTTTGGAAATATTTATAAAGATAATTTGGGAGACAGGGTTGCCCTGTCAGCAGCTAAATTACCTCATAATGAAAAGAAAACCAGTAAAAAATCATGACTAAAGGTGACCAACTAGTTGATGTCAGTTTCAGATCCCTGTTGGTAGATTTGTATATTCTGCCCTGGCATGAACTGAAACCAGCAGCTCTCTAGACAGCAGAGAAAAAAGACTGAAGTGTTCAGTCAGTTTCTGTGTTTTTCCCTAGAAGGACATTGCACAATTTGCACTCAAACAGAAGACAGGTTGAAAATCCAATGCACTACAACACACCAGAGTGGTTCTGAAAACTGTCAAAGACAAAGCTAATTACCTCATGTTGTGAAATGGTAAATGTTATGCCTGCTGAACATCAATATGTTAGCATTGTCATTTTGAGCATGCTGCCATGCTAGCATTAGCATTTAGCTCAAAGCACCGCTATGCCTAAGTACATTAAAAAAATATGATTCAAAAAAACAAAAAAACAACAATGACAATGCAAACGGACACCACAAACTCATTACCACTGCTGCCGGTCGCTGTGTGTCCATGTGTTCATCAGAATGTGCCTGTTTATCAGGGAATTTTAATATAGGTTTGACTGTAGGAACCAGGCCCACTTATTGCAGCGTTTCACTGAAGAGAAGTGTAAACAAGTAAAAACCCAAGAAGTGGGTGTGAAAATGTAAACAAACAGGTGAGTGTAAAGCAGATCTTAAGTGCCCAAGATAAAAATGAAAAATCAGACATTGACAAAAATCTGAAAATCTCCCTCAGCTGTTTTGCATGTAATTTTAACACGTTCCCTAACTTCACATCATCTACTGTCAAATCTGTCAATATCACATAACACCTGTGCAACATCAGCCAAACTTTATCCTCAACTAAACAACAAACTGATTAAGACTGAAAAAAATTATTGAGGTTAAATCTCCTTAAAACATGACAACTTTGACTTAAATGTGACTGTTGAGACACAAAAACTACTACAGTAATTTAGATGCTCTTTGTATCTGGTCAGAGCTGGATTACTGTTTATATCAAACTAATAACTTCATTCATTATATTAAGAGCAGTTGGTTGGGGGGAGGAAGAGAAGTGCGTGACACTGGCTGTAGGCTATCTCATGTCATGGGTGAATGAGGTCTTGAAACTGACGTTGGAGCTTAAAGCAGAAAGATACCACTTCCTTTTGGGATTATTATTAGAAGACTTGGTGGTGGAATTTAGCCAAAAATAACTTGTTGTCATAACTTGGTCAGATCCACCCTTGACCTTTGTGTGTTGGCGAGGTGTGAGCTGCAGTGTGTTTTGAAAAGAGGTTGAGCGAGAAGATGATGAAGTGGTTTCTCATCACTTTAGGTCATCACTGTTTTTTTTTTTTTTTTTATCGAGATGTGCCCTCACACACATTCCACTTACTGTAAACTAGGTAAAGTACAACTAGTAAGCAAACTAGTAAACAAGTTATTTAGGAAACACAGTAAATGGACAAATTAACTCTGAGCTGCATTGTACAGCGTTTTAGGCCAGACATGGGGGGAAAAAGCTTAGTGTAAATTATATGACTACATGTTCAACACACCACCTTCTTCCAGTGGAAAAAAAACACCAGTGGCAGCCTCATGAGTCACATTAGGAAGTTATTCTTCTTATCGGTGGGTTTCTTTATGGAAAATGTAATGTTCTTCTTAACTTTGCAGTGTCTCTTATAGATCTCCTCTCTTGGTAGTTTGCACAAACCTGAATACTTGAATGAGGTCACAGCTTCCTTGGTTTGTGGTTTGCGAAATGATTGAGCAACATTGTTCATTGACGTACACAACTTAAACTTGATGAGTCAGCTTCTGAAAACTCCTGGTGCATGTGTCAAGTCCGGCAGCGTCTTGGTACAACAAATGATTCCAGATAATCATAAGACTGCATCAGCTGAACATCACAGGCAGAAAACAAATGGAACAGTGGGGGACAAAATAATGTGAACTCCTTCACATTTTAATGATCTGCAATAAATGTGAAGCTGTTTGTTGATACAGTGACAGAAAGGAGTTAGAGGCTAATATTAAACTATGCTAGAGACAAGGCTCTAGGAATGGTAATGTTGGTCATTCAGTCAATCCAACACCTTGCTTCAGACTGAAATTATCGGTTGGATTGCCAAAAGCCTTGGTACAGGCAAGATCCAGAACTGTAACAACTTTTCCTCTAGAACCACCATCGGGTCAGACTTTTACATACTTTTATATACTTTTATATTGTAGAAAGGAAGATGTCCATGTCTTTCTTTATTATAAAGCAAGTCTAGGTGTTATGTTAATAGTGTGAAAGTAAAAAAAAAGTACAATCCATAGAAACAATGCACACAGCCAGTTTTCAGAAGCGGTGCCTTAAAACGAGCCATCAGGCCGTTGGTAGATTTGTGATGTCACAACAAAACAGTCACCACCCCCAGTCACTGCCCACATGTAACCTGAATCACTCAGAAGACAATCTGCCGATCAGAAGAGAGGATCAGAGCCTTTCTTCTGGTTGGCTCACTGACCTGTTGTTGTTAGAGCTCCAGCAAGACGCCTAAAATAGGAGATGTACTTTTTGGTACTAAAAACCACAAATATATCTTCTTATGGATATCAACACTTGAAATAAAACACCAGAAAAGTGTCAAATATGAGACCTTTAGTTTATAAATACTTTGGTTTGTGACCAGAAAACTAATAACAGCCTATATTTAGTGCTAATTACCTAATGTTGTGAAATGGTAAATTTTATGCATGCTGAACATCAGTATGTTAACATTGTCATTTTGAGCATGTTCCCATGCTAGCATTAGCATTTAGCTCAAAGCACTGCTTTGCCCAAGTACAGTCTCACAGAACCACCAGCAGGGCTGTAGACTCCTAGCATGATGTGTTGTCTTATCACCACGGGGTGAAAAGAGATGCAATACCATTTGAATATGGTGACAACGGTGTGCATTTGCAAACAGTGTCTCCTGGAAGGTATTCATCATGTTGCATTTTGTTGTTCACAAGGCAAATGAAAAAAGAGAGCCTGCAAAAGTTCAAACCCGGTTTAAAGTAATTCCTCTCCTCTGCACAGCTGGCCACCCACTGGTGCGAAGTGGGTGTGAATGACAGAAACTGGCGGACACAGCCTCCTCTAATCCGACGTCAGAAAGTAGTGAAGGCCGGGGGTTTCCAAAGGTGTTTGACTGTCCAATCATCAGTTCAGTCAGAACATATTGGCAGCTGTACTCTTGTTGAAGCCATAGTTTGTGATTGTATTGCATTAGGTTGCATTATATTATGTGGTGTTTCATGTGTTTTGTCCAACCCCAGTACATCATTTTAATCTATTCACACAAAACTGCTCAGGCCTTGAAATGCACTGCATCTGCCTTTGCTGAAGGCGCAGTGAGAGTGTATTGGACTCGGCACCCTGCCACAAGAGCCGCTGCTTTTAGGGCCTTTCTCGTAAATTCATTGTGAAAGCTTCAGGGCGCTGACCAGGACAAGGAGAGTGAAAATGCTGTTTCAGGGAAAGATGGAAAAATACAAAAACAAAAAGACTATTTTCCAGGAAAGGGGGAAAAATCCAGGAGCTGTGTGCCCGTTCTGTTGGAATTCACTGTGTTCAGCTCCCAAAGGCAAGAAAACAGATCCACCTGATTGAATGACTGTTAGTCTTTTGTGTAACAGTGAGAGTTTATACAGTTAAATGACTGAAAGTAATACATGACATGAAAGTATGAGATAAGAGATCGCATGAAAAATTATGTATTGTGTATGGCATTCCAGTGAGTGCTATCTGATTCCACACATCTATTGTTTGCTCTCCCTGAATATGTGTGTGCCCGTGTGTGTGTGTGTGTGTGCCCGTGTGTGTGTGTGTGTGTGTGTGTGTGTGTGTGTGTGTGTGCCCGTGTGTGTGTGTGTGTGTGTGTGTGTGTGTGCCCGTGTGTGTGTGTATGCGCTCAACCATGAAAAGCTTTTAAGTGGGTAGCTCTTGGTAGATTCCTGTTTGTTTTCTCGGCACAAGATCAAAGTCAGGTGGCCTTAAAATTAGCTTGGAGAGGTTTGCATTGTATGTCACCGCTGAGTAAAGACCCAGAGGAGCCAGCGGGTTCTTTAATGTTGATCCAAAAACCTGACTTTCCACTTCGTAACACCATTTCACAGGTGAGAGCCGTGTCAGCCTCCATGAAACTAATTCCCACAGTGAGCCTTTGCAGTAGCACAGTGAATACTAATGTAATGATTCTGGCTTCATCCTGTTAATTTATATGGATAAGTGATCCAAATTCACATTCAGGAGGAAATGAGAGGCCCGTGGAGGCAAAGCTATTCTCAGTGACAGAATCGGATTATGTGACGATCCATATGCAATCATCTTATGCCAAGGGAGAGGACAGACGTGGAGGAGAGATGGCAGAGGGGAGACAGAGGGATGAGAGATGAGAAGGAGGTGTGGGGGTGTGCGAGGAGGAGGAGGAAGACAGAGAGGCAGAGGAGGGTGATGGGAGAAAGAAATAGCAGGGTTGCCAGGACTCCAAAGCTTGTCTGTCATTCTGTGCGTCAGTCAGCCTATTCCCAGGCTCACACGCAGGTACAGTATCTGCGCAAATGAGAGTATATATACACACACACACGCGGACACAGGGCACACATTTTCTCACTCTATCAACGCAAGCTGGAAGCTGGAAATATCCCTCTTTATCCTCTGTCACAGTCTAATTAGATTCCACCACCACAGCGATCCTTTTCCCTCCACAGTTCTCTCTCCTTCCTTACCTCACTCGCACTCTCTGCCACACTGTAGCACTGCAGACCTTCTGGCTGTTTCCCTGGCAACAGCTGCATCCTGTTTGTCTGTCAGTGTTGCCATGGAGGAAGGGTAGGGGTGATGGCGGCGGTGGCGGGCAGCTCACTAATGACAATAAAGTGGCCCTGAAGTGGACATCAGGCTCCCTCGTCTGACCTGCGTGATGTTACAGTAGGTAAACATTTCTCAGTACAGCAGCAGCACTCGGGCCTCTGTAAATACTATGATCGTCCATTCTGAGGAGTAATTAACACATTCAGGAGGGAACTGTATATCCTTATGTTGCTGAAGGCAACATCCACCCAGTGAACTGTGCGACACTGCAGCTCTGCTCTGGCTTTACATCTACACTTAACGCTAACCCCTGCCCCACTGACAGGCTCTCTGCTCTGCACATACGCAGCTTACAGTGATAAACGGGGGTCGACTCACCAAAATTCTCGTTAATGTTTGAGGCTGTGTGTCTTCAGTTTCACATGAGTAAGAAAAATATCTGGCTTTTCGTTTCTTCTTTCATTTTTACCTTAATTTTTTTAAGGCTGAAATGAAGCTGACGCCAGCAGATAGAATGATAAAACTTTATCTCAAGTTGACTTTTGAATAATTTCAGCTGATTCATTTCAAAATGAGAATCCTATAAGAAATGCTTTCATGATGCCTACATACGTGATATGATGCTAATAGACTGAGGCAAAAAATTAGCATCTTCCCCAGGTGATGGAACAAAGGAACATCACTGTAGATCTAGTATTAATAGTGTTTTAAATAAAAATGTGATTAAAATGTTATTCATTGTAACATCATGGTTAGAAATATGATCTATTTTCAAACTGTGTGTTTAATTTTTACAAGAGAAAAGGATTTGAAGATGAGGAATAACCACTGGGTTTGGTAAACAGGCAGAGACAAACAGAGATACTGGAGTGTAAACTTCCCAGGCTCAAATAAAGAGCAGGACAGAGCTGCTGTGTTACTCTAAACCACAGACTGTAAATAAAGATGGATGTAGCCTCCGTGATGTAACCCACAGGTTTGTTAAGAGCTGCGCCATCGCCATCTTGGCAGTGCCTGACTCCGCCTTACTCCTGGATGTGGAGCCGCGACTTCAGTGGATGCCATTTTGTGGCAAGCATACGCTCACCTGTCACTCAATTACACATAACTTTAAGCCTTAATAAAACATTAATGGGTGAGTTATATAAGAAATCAACCCCCTGTACAGTTGTCTTAAAGGAGGAAATTAGCTATAGACACCAAAACTGTTTTTTGTACCAGGCTGTAAAAATGTTTATTTGTGCTGTAATGTTGGACATTTCAACATGAGAGTCTGTGGGGATTGACTCACTTTTGGAGCCAGACTCCAGTTCGAGGAACTGCAGTTTTTACCACCGAACATGTTGGCTTCATCTGTCATCCCCACAGGTTGCCGCTTGCTCTAAACTCTGGTTTACAGGTAAATTTCTGACGTAACCCATCACCCCACATGACATGTCCCTTGTCCCATTGGCAGCTTGCGTTAGAGCAGACAAACACACTGCTTACACTTTAGCTCTTGTGTTTTTGAGAGGTGATGTAAAAGACAGCACGTAACTCCTACTACAGCCCGCATATGGCCCCAGCATGTGGAGAAACCCAGAGCATACCTGCTGTGTCAAGTAAGGGTGGTGGGGGTTTAGTGAACTGTCACGTTAATTTGAATATGATATACTTTCATATTCTGTTTTCACAAGCCAGAAGGCTGTCCCCGCTTTCTGGGAAAAGATTTAAACATGTCCTCCTGACCCCACTTGACCCCGAGGTTAAAAAATGTTGTTCTGTAGCTGACGACTGATTACAGGTTGGTGGATTTAGATTTCCCCTTTCATTAAAAAGCAAACAAACAAACAAAAAAACCTCTGCAGTGCACTTTTGATAGACCAGCCTGTTTTCTAGTGCGCCACATGAGCTGTAAATAATATTCCACTCGTAATGATGTACAAACATCGTCTGGTTTCGCGTGGCCCACACAGATGACCAGCATAATTAATAATTTGTGGCATGTGTGCTGTGTGTGAACACCGATGTGGGCACCGTTGACCTGTGAGATGAACTGGCTCACTGCGGTGAGGCAGGTCAGCACAAGTCAGCTGGAGCAAATTAGACCCCAGAGTCCCGGTAAGAACACAGGCTATTTCTGGGATTACTGCTCCACTGTGTTTTAGACCGGAGTGGAGGATTAACTGACACAGACCTGCATAATGAAGCATGACGTATATGCACATCACTCGTAAATCATGCTTTGAAACTCCTCCATGTGAATTTACTTTTACTTAAATTTCATGCTTGGCTGAGAGAGACTACATCAGCACATATTTCTCAACCTGCAGTCGGCTTTAGAGCTGAACCGTTTACTCAGTTGTTGCAGCTGTGTTGTCTTTAACCAGCTGGGATTTTGCTCAATAACCTTATTCAGTGGAAAGAGTCATCACAGAGTTGCAACATCTTCTGCATCGCACGATGGATTTAATTTCTCATTAACCTATCCAAGTGTCGTAATTTTCACCTCTGAAAATGGGCGCGTCAGCGTTAGTGGAACTTTTGTCCTTGCAGATCTGAGGAGAAAGTTTTCCACTTTGTCTTGTCATCCCCACTTGTGACTCACTTTTATATGTGTGAGTGAGAGAGACGGGCCCAAAGTCTTTAGCTACAGATGAATGCTTTGAAGTAATTGTGTCTTTGTGGAGCAAGAAGCCATAATGACACCCATCATATTTGTCTACGCATACCAGACGTAGCTGAGCAGCGCTCCTCTCACAAACGGGTTTGATAAATGCTTGGAATGACATCAAAACTTTGCTCCCGAGGCATTTGTTTAAAGAGGAGCTCTTCATCGAAAGAGACCACAGTGTTTTGGCAAGAGGTGGGGGCTATACCCGTATCTTACAAGAAACAATAGCTCCTATTCAGGAAACTTCTCAAGTTCACAGGTACAACACATGGTAAATAGAGTATATGGGGCAAGTATCTTGTTCCATACCAGCCCGTTTCCCTCCCAACTCGCACACTGTCAGAAGATAAAAGAGGAAACACAGCAGAAAGAGAGTGGGAAACACAGAGCGACTTCAAAGCTGGAGAAGAATTTCTTTAAACATCGTTCTCCAAAGACCACATCAAACACAAGGGGGAGGCGAAGGGGGGGAGGGAGCGAGCTGGGTTGGGTTCATGTGTACGCATGTACATGGATGTGTGTGTGTTGGTGCATCATAACATGGCACAGAGTTGCAAAGATGCATCTAGGCTATGCTGCTCCAACCCAAGTGTGGACAAGAAAGAAAAAGAGGCTGTCAGCTCCGATAAAGAGTTTGGAGTGTGTGTGCGATTCTTCTCGTTCTGGGAGGCCTCTCCAGCACCCAGAGAGCACTTCAGCACAGCGGCTGCCAAGGAGACGATCAGAGGGTGGCCCCCAGCCCACACACACGCTCACGCATTCTCACCCTGCCGCATCAGGGCTCCCATCATCTCTCACACAGACACACACACACACACACATGCATCAAACCACACACTTCATGCTCTTTCATTGTGTATAAACCGGAGTGGATATTGATTGTTTTAAACAGAGCATTTACGACGCAAATGCTATTCCTAGGGCTTAGAGTACACCCACACACGTTTTCCCCCATGATGCACACACAAAAGCAACGCAAGTGCACACACAGAAGTGCACAAACAAACAGCAACACATTAAAACAGACATTCTTGGCATTCCTGTAAAACCCTCTAGTATCATCGGCAGGCAACGCTACACAATCACCTCAATGGCCCTTTGTCAGAAAAAAACTGTGTGACATTTCCTCTGTTTCCACAGAGTCTGTCTGTGGACGTTCAGACCTGGTGTTTCAGGCCTCTCTCAGTAACACTGGCACTGGTGGAAAAATAAAAGCTACTTAAATGGAAACTGTGCAAACTATTCCAGTCTGAGGGCTGCGTACTGTCTGAACCAGTGGCTCCTTTCCTTCCTTTCTTTTCATGGTGTTGTTCCTATTTCTCTGTAACTCTGGCTCTGTGGCAGACGAGCCATTGTGGGCCTGTATCCTTCCTGTCGGCCTTCTCCCATTGGGTGTCCCTGCCCGTCTGCCTGCCTGTCTCCATCCCTACCTATCTGTCTTGCTTTGTGTTTGTTTCCTCCTGCTCTCTGGCAATGATTATGGTGATGTCTCTACCTATTTTACCCTAAGTCATTACACAGCTGCAGGCTCATTTGATGTTTGTGACTATTTAGATTTTTAACAAGGCTGAGAGTCTCCAGTCACGCTATCAGCTCTGCGAGGCTGTAACAGCACTGCTTTCAGCTAAATGCTAGCAACAGCATGCTAATGACAATGCTAACCTGATGATGTTCACCTCATGGTGGCGCCACTGCAGTCATGAGGATTCATCCTCTGGGGAACGTGAATGTCTGAACAAAATTTCATGGGCATCCATCCTGCAGTTGAGATAATTCAGAGTCCCCTCATTAGCCATGTTAGCTGCTAACTTTGCTAAAATCATGATATTACATATTTACAGTAATCCTTTATCAGTATTTACACATAAACTTGTCTTAAAATGACCAAATCTTTATCTAAGTTAGAAGCTAGAGAGGGTTACTAAACGGTTAGTTTAGATGTTGATCAGTTAATCACAGTTGGACTGTTAGTACTGCAGCTACTCTCTGTGGGAGTGGGGACCAGGTAGCCTCATATGACTCCACTGCAACAACACCGAATGCTCAGTGAGAGGAACAGCTAAACGCTTAAAGGATCTGAGTGTCCAGGACAGGGTGGGCTTTGCTGGGATGACCATCATCTTTATGACAGGACGCTGTGGTCTTATCATAAGAAACAAAAATTACAAATGGCATTCAACTCTTGACACAAACATGACATGTTGGGTCACTGTATATTTAGAATAATCCACTGAAATTATATCATGTTGCTGGTTAATCTAAATATGAAAACAGTAATTTATTAATTCTAATGGTACAACTTCATACTCCATACTCCAGGTGCAGTGGTGAAAGGACTATTCAGATCCTTTATCTAAGTATCATTACTACAATGGAAACATGCTCTGTTATGAGTAAAAGCAGACTGTAAAAGGGTGAACTTTGTGCTCTCATCATGCAGAGTGTTTTCTGGATACTGTGTATAGAACAGTGGTTCTCAAACACAAATTAGACCACAGACCCACATCTGATAAGATGATGATGTCTTTTGCTTTCTGATGATTTATTACTGAAAGTATTTGAAACCCTTGACCCAAATAGTCAAACATCCTGTCATTGTGTTATTTATGGATGGAACTACAGTGAAATTAACTCATCCCCCTTTTGGCTGTGAATCTCAATATGAGAACTACTGATATAGAGTATATATATATATATATATATATATATATATAAAGATCGATTATTATTACCCTATAATGCTTCAGACTACTGCCTTCAACTTGTACAGCTGTGATAGACTGGTGGGCGTCGGAAAGACTGACCTGCGGAAAATTAGACGTTCATACTCTTTGCAGCTGTCTGTCCTTTAAAGGCAGTGGTGGATGGTGAAAGCTATCGCAGGCACGATCAGTTCACACATCAGAGTTTACGTTTGTCATTTATCAGTTATCATTTGCGTCTTCCTCCGAATAAAAAACAAAAAAAACCCAGACACAAACGCGAATACACACAAACACACACGACCACAGGATGCAATCAGAATTCAAACATCCTCTCTGCCCCCTCAACATCCTGTGTGAAAACCTTGCTACCACAGCAGCACAGGAAGTCACGTCTATAAGGAAGGACATAGAGGTTAGTTGGGACATGATGGGGCCTATACTGCAGGGGTCTGAGCTGCATGAAAAAGTGACGCAAATATTGCAATCAATACTAACAGCATTTAGGTTCAATACAGCTTCCTTCTTGCTGCCACACGCACGGTGGGAGTTGAAAAGTGTCTGAAGGGGGTTAGATAACATCGATTCATTACCACATGAGTGAGTGTACCAACCTGTGTGAAAAGAGTCAGTGCTAATGTGATTAGGCCTGATGCTCCAGATGATTTGCTCCAGGACATTGTTTTGCTCTCTGATCCTTCTTAATTGATACACGGATGTGGGTGGATGGCTAAGACTAGCCAGCACGGGGAGAGGGGAGGAAGATGAAGACGTGGAGGGAAGGGAGGCGGTTTTGTATATGTAGAGAAGAGGGTAGAAGAGACACCTGCTGGGTCCACATGGCTTTGAATGGCCCAGTTTAAGTGGCTGCACTCACGCATGCATCAGTCTGAAACGCTGCTCCTGCTGTGAGCAAATGTGGTTGTGAGCACATGGTGACTCTGATCAAGGCTATTGGCAGAGACAGTGGGCAAGGTTTTTTATTTCGAGGGAGTTGAAGCACAGGTGCATGTTGTAAAGAAGGAACGTTAAGAGTGAAATGGGGATAGAGAAGAAAAGAAACAAGTAAATACACAGAGGGGTTGGGGAAAGTAAAAAACAAGGACATTAAACACCAGAAAGGGAAGCATGGATGCACTTGTTTTTATTCGTTTTTATTTCTTTCTTTCTACAGTATCTGTGCATAGCAATTATGGTATGGTTACGGTCACAGTTAGGTGTTAGGTGATTTTCACTGTAAAATGCTGCCATGTGTGGAAAAAAAAAAAAACAAAACCCAATTAGATTGGTAAAAGTGAATCAAAACAGTAATGTTGCAGAAACCAAAACAATGAGCTGAAAGACACTACAAAGCTTTGTTGAGCGGAGGAGAACTGCTGAGTCAGTACGAAAGACCCCTTTCACATGTAAGTAGTCGTGGGATCCACTGTTAATATGAAAATATAATATTAACAATGTTTCCCCATCTTTCAAGTTTTAATGCCAAGCTAACACAGTTCAATAGATACGTTTCCCCCCTTTCTTTCCAAAATATGTTGATTGTTGCTAAATGTAACATGTTAATCAGTGCCTGAAAAAAATAAAGACATTTTGCACGAGAGTTCATCAGGTTGAGGTTGAGCGGTGCCCACAGCTCGTTATATGAACAGTGCTAGCTTTGCTGTTTTGTGCCCGAGCTACAGAGTTCACAACCCAGCTTATCTGCCTTGGTCACTGATGTGAACGTCAAAGTAAAGTTCATAAACAGAAGTTTCCCTGTCGTGTCAAGTGTTTCCACCCACACACATCCAGGCGAAGTAGCCTAGCTTATTTCAATAGGTCCCAGCACGACAATATTAAGATAAGATAGCCTTTATTAGTGCCACAGTGGGGAAATTCACATCAAGAGTGAGTATTGATCATCTATCTGTTAGCACGAGAGCAAACAATCACACTTCCCTAAATTATTGCACTGAATTATTGCTTTACAGTTCAAGAGTCTTAACTCTGGTCAGTCCAGGTGGCTCCTTGATCCATCCAAGTACCCATCTGAGTAGCTAAAGTGCCTGTCTGATGTGACCACAGGGTAAGAATGAGCCCTAACCTTGAACACTGTGGTGTTGCCCCTTTCCCTAATTTACCCTCCAACCTTTAGAGAGTCTTTGCATGCCACTAAAAGTCTTTAATGCTCATCAATGCTCACACACTTGTTATTTTCTGACGTCTTTTTCCTTAGTTTTTCTCAAGCGCTGAGGTGCCAGCAGTGGAAATATATTAATAAGCATCACTTCCTGTGCACTGGGGGATTTTTTTCCTTCAAAAACAGCAGTGTCTGTGGGCCTGAGAAGTTTCATAAACGGTTTCAGTCATTATTACCTAATATTAGTTGATGGTAGAGGTTTTATTATTCCAATGAAAATCACCAACAGTAGTCTGTCATCTTATGAGCATTTCTTTCAAATCAACCTTTAAATTTTCCATAGTATCGAGCGTGAGAGTGCAGTGGAAGGGAAAGTGGTCTCAGACTTTGAGAGAGAGTGTGTATGTGTGTGTGCCTATGTGAGTTTTCAACCCACTCAGCAGAGAGGAACATCTGTGCCTGAATCCACCTGCATGCAATCATCTGCACACAACATCCGTGCTTATCTGTCAGTCAGCACAAAGAAGCCAATCTGCTTATGCGATACTGCACTTAAACACTAAAATTACTTCTCCATCTCAACACTGAGCCACCATACACAAGTCCATATATTCAGGATCAGATGTCAGACGAGTGTTTATGAGTCACTGAATTTGAATGCTTGTGATCTTGGCAGAAGTTACAGCCAGATAACATCAAATGAAAGCTGGACACGCACGCACACACACACACACACACACACAGTTGGAACAGTGGTCTGTGTGTGTAACTGCAAAGGCTGAGCTGAGACGTCAGTTATCGAGGGCTTGTGGTAGGACAAGGATGGAGTCAACTGACACCAGACACCAGCCAAGTTTGCACTTAGAGTTTCTTTTACATCTGACACCGAAACTCGTTTAACTCTTCAGAGTCGTGGGGCGTTGTATCGTCTCAAATAGATGAATGGAGATGCTCTCAAACAGTCAATTGCACCGCAGCGTCGTCTCAGAACGTCAATGGGAAGAGAGTACAACTCTCGATATTACTCACAGCAGAAGAGAAAGTTGACGACTCCCTACAGCTGCTGGGTTTTACGAGTGAATCCTGTAAATTAATGCACCTTCAAACTGAGATGCATGAGCACTGCATGCTTGTAAAATGTCAAACAAAATGAAAGGAGCCTGGATACAAGTGCAGTTAGAGCTGGTGATTAGCAACAGTCTCTCAAGAAGGGATCATGGGAGTTTTAATCACACTAAAGTGCCCCAGCAGCCATAGTGTGAACCAGAAATAGAATAAAGTAAGAACAGCAATAGAGTCCGATTTTTTTTTTCCCCCTGTGAAATGGTGATTTTAGCCACTTAGTGCATGTCGGGGGTCCAGTTGCTAAACCTTGTGAAATGACCCTCTGTTGTATGTGTGGATCCATGAGTGAGTGTTTGAGAGTGAGGGAGTGAAGTGAAAACAGCAGCAGCAGCAGCAGCAGCAGCAGCACATATACCAACTGTGTGCCTGTGTGTGTGTGTGTGTGTGTTGTGCAGGTTGCGGGGCAGCTATGTGTGCATATGCAGCGTGAGGAGAGTGCTGGGGGGAGACCACCTACACTTCCACCTGCTCTGCCTTTTAGAGGGGCCTCTTCAATCACAAGGCTGGGGTCATTATGGATGCGAGCCTCTAGCCGCCAGGCATTGTTTAGCTATTTCTGTCCTCGCACTTTACAGTGAAACATCGAGCAAAAGCCCCATTAAAACCGACGCTTCAAAAACACGAACAGCCACGACAGGAAACATCAGGTCCTACACATCAGAGTTTCCTTTTTTTCATGTGAAAAATAAAATCCTCCGTAGTGCTTTCTGAGGCAACGTCTGAACTCTGAACTGTATGTTATTTAAGGTTGTTCCTGTAACAAATCTTTGTCATTATTTTTTATCAAGAAGGATAAAATGCATGCAGTTCTGCTAAAATGCACCATTTGAATGTTTTCCTTTGATATGGAGGTGAACGTGATAATAAATGGAGACACCTCTGACTTTGCCCAGGCTGACACGGCGATGAGGAATGACAAAGCAGTGAACTGTTTGACAGGCACTGTGAAGATGACTAAGTCCAAACTTTCAGAGTGAGATATGAACGGGGAAGATGTTGTTTGTTCTTGACTGAAGGGAAAACTATTTGAAGGCTTCTGTTGCCACTGAGGTTTTTTTTTCCCCCATGTTTTGGTGCCTGTGCAGCTGTTTTACAGTCGGCCGCTTGTGGAGAGGGTCTGGTTTGGGCAAGTTGAAAATGTCAAACTATCCCTTTATATTAAACAAATTCTCAGTGTTTTCTTAAAGCTGTGCCCGCTTCCAAACTTCTCCAATCTAACCGGATACGTTCTCTGTTTGAAACACTAGTAAACAACTCTGCCATGAAAACAATTAAACAGTAATTTGTGACCAAAAGAGACTCTTAAATTGCCCAGTGAGAGTCTATATTTGGAGCAGGGCTTCCTAAACGCACTACTTAAGGTAAACTACATTAAATGTGAGGTAATTAGTGTGCCACATAACAGACCACAAACTGCTAATTGTGCTGCCTGTGGTTGCGTCTACTCGCCTCCACCCAAAAGAACCTGCAGACGGCTCTTAATGCTAACCCCGACATCTATTCTGCACAAGATCATTGTCCCCAGTGCAGAAAACACGCAAACAATAATTGTCAGCTGAGGTGAAATACAAAAACATGTCTGACAGCAGGCTGAGAGCTGAGACACGGGGCACTGTGAGGTGTGTGTGTGTGTGTGTGTGTTTGGTACAAGCTGTGTACGAGGTGGTGCACCAGCAAAAGTGCATTTACATATATGAGTAAGAGCGTGAGTGTGAGCGAGAGTGGAGTGGAGTGTCTGTGTGTGTGTGAGTGGATAAAATATGTAGGTGTTTGTGGGGGAGTTGGATGATTTTTACAGGCACTGATTCACTGCAGGGCGTCTGTGTCCAGGCTTGTTTAAGACATGCCAGGTCCCCTGGCATTGGGAATGGCTCTCAGTTACGGGATCACGCAAGCGCTCCCCGAGGCTTAACAGGAGTTGCAGACACAGACAAAGTCAAAAAAATCTGTGGTCTTTTATGTTGACAGTAAAACCTGCATGTGAGTGTTTGCCCCCAGAAAGTGCTGGCGATGCACCTTTTCCCTGAACTATCTCTGACCTGAGAAAATCCCTGTGGATGTCAGTCACACGGACACAAGCGCTTGCACAACAGTAAAGTGAGTAATAGAAAATATGTGTTATAATGTTGGTTGTGTTGCTGTTTGTTTATATTACTTTATGAGATCCAAGGGTGTGAGTGTATGAGTGGCTCACTCCGTTGTCATCGCTTTAAACTCTGCATGTCTTAGTCTTCACCGACCAGTGACGTCACACCCGTCGAGGTCATGACCTTCCTATCGCTCATATCCCCCCTGAAGGGATTCCCTGGTCTGGTTTTACCTTCACTGTGACATCCTGCTGTCTGGAACTGCAGTGAGTTTCCGTTATATTTACTTGGACACTGACAAGGAGGGAAACCAGGAAGTGGACCAGACACTGAAGAAAAGACTCAACACAGACAAAAAACAACTGCTGACAGGCGAAGAGGAAAAGGGAGTTTTGCAGAGCATATGTGATTGTTCACAAACACGCACACACAGATTTGTGATAAAGAAGATTTTATTGGTTATCAAAGTGATGTGGGCTGCTGTGAGAGCAGAAAATGATGGAGCAGCTGCTTTCAAATCCGCCTGTGTTGGCAAAAACCTCCACAGAGGGAAATAACTGCTCGGGCTGATGATTTATATTACTCTAAAAACCCCAGATCGTGAACTCCTCTGAGGCTGACATGGCAGTACCCTGGAGGCAGTTTTGTTATAATAAAAGCCAAAGCCATGTTTTGACCATGTGGCAGATAAAGAACCAAAAGGAAACACACACACACAGAGCGAGCGGAGCGGCTGTGGCTGCCTGACTGAGCCAAACCATAACTGAGAAGACCCACTCAAAGGAAATCTCAAAGTAGCTTGGCAGACGCCAAACACACTGGGATCAAATGTGTGTCGACTCTGGTAAGAGGAGGAATTCATGCAGTATTTTATTTGCCACTTCAAGACTGTGAGTATAAAATGTCAGCTATCTCAAACCCCTGTCCTCCTCCCCTGAGATGCGCACACACACACACACAGACACACACACACACACTGAAGAAAGATCTGGAGCCAATTGTTCTCTCATGCCACAGCACCCTCACCCCCGCATTCCCCTCCGTTACGCTAAATGTCCTCTTGTGCTACAGGCTCCCTAGCTTTTAACTTATACCTCTGAATAGGGCAAGATCATTAAGGGCACATTCTGCATTCATTACCATGATTGCATGTTCCTGCACTACAGGCTAATGAACAGAAAAAGAGGGAAGGAAGGAGGAGGACAGGACACACGATGCAGCAAAAAAAAAAAAAAAAAAGGTTGAATGAAGCCATTGGACACAGCCAAACATGTTGACCTCTGGCGCTAACATGAGTGACCCACACTTTTGACTGACTAACAGTTTCCTTATCACTTCTCCGCTCTCGCTCTCTGCAGAACGAGGCCTGCTGCCTGCGAGCGGGGCTGCCCCCTGAAGCTCCGGTCAGCTACCTGACTCACAGCTCCTACAAGGCTGTTTCAAGTTCACTGGGTAGGATGGACATGGGACGTTGCCAAGGAGATTTCAGAGCCTTTTTAGTTAGCGTGGTCGTGGACAACACTGTGTGTGAGACCATGTGGCTGCCCACCAGGCGTCTTACCCCCCTCCTTTTATCATAAAGAACTGAGCGAGAGGTTGTGACAAGCCCAGAACGGGCTGATGCACACACTTGTCTCTCACTGCAGGGGAAGTAAGAGACAACTTGTCCTTTTTTGACTCTAAAATGATCAAAGGTTTCGACTTTGTGCGGAAAACTGCAAAAAACGAAAAGTAGTTTGGTGTCAGGATGGATTTCATGCAACATGACAGTTGAGAGCAAAGATTAACAACATAAAAAAATTCTGTGACATATGATGTAAAATGTGTCTCCAGATGATAGATGTTCAAATTTTCCACTACTTCTCATTTGGACTTCGCTGTGTTGTGTTGTACACTCCCTTGGTGCACCGCCACGGGCATGGGCGTGGGCGCAGTCTTTTTCCCTCCAACTATCTCCTCACATAAGATTAGCCAGATCTATTTTTATTCTGCTTTGGCAGAGTTTGGAGTTTTGTGTGTCTATCACTGTGTCTAATATGTCTTGTGTTAAGCCTGGTGTAGTTATCCAGAAATTTGTCAAACTTGTATTAAAATTGTGTTAATAAAATCATTTTTAAAAAGTGAAAATGAAATGAAACACAACTGAAGCCATATATGGACATATATGGATTATCATTACAGGGGGAGGTGGGGGATAAGATATTTGCTCCACTGTGATATGACTCATCATTCTTGACCTCATTTTACCATGGTGAAATTACAGGATGTGGCTTGGAATGGACATGGGCATTAAGCAGGACTAACCAAAAGACAAGACCAGTACCTGCCTGTGGCTGACACTACTACACAACATTTGACAAGCTCTTACTCTCCTAATTTTTTCTGTCATTGCATTGGTTTCCAAACAGACCAATATGTGTTAACCGTAGACTGTAAATAAAGGTGGATGTAGCCTTTGTGACGTCACCCACAGGTTTCTGAGGTGCGATTTTGAAGCTCAGAGTGGGCTGCTCCACCTTTGTCATCTTGGCAGTGCCTGACCCTGCCTGACTCTCGGCTAATCCAAAAACGGGCAAAGAGGCGTGGCATGTGTAGAGCCAAGACTTTGGTGTATGTCAGTTTGTGCCAAGGATACACTCTCCCACCTGTCACTCACACTGGCGCACCCTCAATTATGAATAACTTCTTGCCTAAAAAAAAATTTAAATGCATGAGTATGTAACAGTTGAAGTTGTGAAATGTGCCTTTAAGACATGCTGCATTACCTGGTTACGAGAAGGGCTGTGTCATCAGCCCGTGCTTTTGTTTTCTTTTAGTTGAGCCACATGCCTTGATGAAAGTGAATGTCTGCGGATGAGCTCCTTGTTCTTTTGGCTCCTCAACTCAAGAGTTACGTTTAGTGAACGCGTGGCTTCGATTTTGTTCACGTATAAGACAGAGCCGTCCAACCGGGCTTGGTAAGGCTGAAGTGTAGTAAGTTAATAAATGACAAGTATTGTAGAAGTCCCAGAGTTGGTGTGAATGTGCATTTTTGCCTTCCTCTCTTCTTCTACACACCCTCCAAACTGCTTAAAGCCAAATACATGCACCCAAACTGTTAAAAGTTATATAAAAATTCACCGCCCGTACAGTTGTCATGAAGGAGGAAATTTACTATAGAGACCAAATTGTTTTTGTACGAGCCTGTAAACATGTTTATTTCAGCTGCAAGGCATTTTTACACAGGGGTCTATGGGAAGTGACCCACTTTTGGAGCCAGACTCAGGTGGTCATTCAAGGAACTGCAATTTTTAGCTTGGCTTTATTTTTCCGACCCAGAGATTGCAAATTGGTGTTAACATATATCTATCAGATTAGCAAAAACATTTCTGTTTTACTGCTCACTCCACAAGTCAAATTTTATACTTTGCTAAGAAAATGAAGTAAGAGGAAAAGCAGCTCTTGCCAAGGAAAGAAAAAAAGCTCAGTGATTGACTTTAAAAAACAAGATGTGGCCTTATAGAGACATAAATCCTAATTGGTCTTAAGAGTGTACAGCCATGCTAGCAGCTGAGTAGTGAGGTACAGTGCTGCTTCTTGCTAAATGCTAATTTCAGCATGCTAACATGCACACTGTGATAATGCCAACATGCTCATGTTTAACAGGTATCATGTTTACCATGTTCACCATCATTGTTTAGCCTGTCGGTATGCTAACGTTTGCTAGGCTGATGGGAGTGTCATTCATTTTGCAGGTATTTGGTCATAAACCAAAAGTGTTGCACTAATTAAAACTTTGATTTACTGGTGGTGCTGGATGGAAAGTGAGGGGATCCCCAGAGTTATTTGGTGTCATCATCTGGACACCATGCATGTTTGTACCAAAGTTAATAGTAATCTGTCCCATGGTTGTTGAGACATCTCACACAAAAACACAAACGACAACCTTGTAGCAGTGCTAAAGGAAAAGTCAAGGAATCACCAAACACAGTAAGACTGATCTTGGGTCCGTGAATGTCTATACATACATTTTATTCAGTGTTGGAGCTACATTTGAGTCTGGATCAAAGTGGTGGACCCACTGACTGACCGACCAAAGGACATTGCCATCCTCAGAGCCATGCTGCCAGTGGAGCTAAAAATAAACCCTATCAGGCACTCTAAATAATCAAAGTAAAAATCTAATTCTCTGGTAGCTATTATTCCTACAAAATGCTAACCATGAAACATGATTACTTCTATACTTATGCTACTTGTCCTTTGAAAATATGTCCCAGTACAAACACGGTGTGGCTCGGTAACCTTAACCCACTGCAGCACAATTTCAGCTTCTCTAAAAAAAAAAATTAAACGAGATTGCATGACCTCAAAAATTTTCTATTGATGCTGTCGTGCAATATTAGACGCACTGATGCATGCTGAGTCGATCAAGCATCTCTGATTAGAAAGCTCATGAACTTCAGCCTTTAAATTAGTGGCACACAAAGGCTGAATGAGGTTGAAGCTGAAGGGCTAAAACATCAACGTCGGCTGTTTGGGATTGTCAGAGTGGAGCAGAGGAAAACACCATCAGGCCATCATGTGATGTTGACGAGGATGATGATGATGATGATGAAGTAAATGATGATGGATCACTCTATTAATAGACCTGGCAATAAAGTGACCACAGTCACAAAGGGGAACAGCAACGCTATGGATGAGAGGCCCCATTATGTCCAAATGAAGGAGTCAGCCGCTCTGTCAAGAGGGCACTTCACAAACAAACCTCATCTGACTGAGCCTGTCTTTCTCTTTCCCCTTGCCCACCCGCTCTCCCTGCGCTAACCGCCACTCTTTTCTGCTGAGTGGGTGTTTGGAGGAGTTGCGAAGGTCAGGGGAAAGACTCAGGGCAAGGATGCGAGGAGGGAGCTTGGGGCTTTGACCTCTGATTGGCCTCGGCTGCCCTGGCTGGTCTGAGTCACAGAGATGGAGCAGTCTTGCCAACCAAAGGGGCCCTGCGTTGTGGACAGGCAGACGACAAGTAGGCTGCCGGCCTGGCTCTGACAAAAGGAGAGTTGTGCAGAGGTGGCGAGGCACAATGGGACGGTTTGAGAGGAGGAGGTGAGGAGAGCTCAATCCCGAACATAAGCACCTCTATTGTGAAAGCCTGCTTTGTTAAAAGACAGAATACATAGGGTGAGGAAATTAAGGGGATTTTTCCTGTGTGTAGGAATTGGTGACACTGTGTGAGTGAGGAGGGAAAAGATGTGCTTCATATCTTTTGGTTGTGCACTAAAATATACTCTGTCACACACATCATAAATCATTTTCTCATGTGGAAATAAAGGCACAAAATACTAAAAGTTCAACCTACATTACCTTTTATGGGCCTAAGAAAAAAAAAAAAAAAACAACTTTACTAGTAAGTAAATGTGGGAGGTAAAAAGAATTTCCACTGAAAAATTGTCCATCTTTGTCTGTCATGCAGATGTTCACACTGTGGTCAAAAAAATGTACACCCATGAATACTCCACCCTGAAAGATATACGTGCTTATTCACACACACACACACACAGACACACACACGCGCACACGCTTTGCTTAATCTTACGGTAAACAGCTTCCTTCCACCCTCAGGCCTCGCCTGTCCCAAGAACAAGAGCAGGTAACACTCACACTGGTTTTGGCACTCATCCATGTGATCCCAACTGTTCAAACTGAGTCTGTTGCCAGGCAGCTTGTCCTGCCCTGGAACCCTTTGAAAGTTTGCCCAAAAAATATGCATAAAAAAAAAAAAGTACATCAACACAAAATCCTAGAACAGATCCTGGACCTCTGTGACCAAAAAAAAAGCAGAACTCATTTTCAGGCATTTCTGTACTTGAAGACACAGAGCAACTCTAAATCTAAACAGACTAAACAGAGATGTGACTAATCAAGATGTGACTAAGACGTCGGCAGCATTTTTTTTGATTTCGCATGAGCTGAAACCTGATAACTGTGTGTTTCTGATAAGTGCTCAACTAATCACCTCATGTCATTGTTTAGAGCCAAGTCCACCCAAAATTCACAGCACTACTATAATTAATGTGATGATTAATATTAGATTGTTCATAACAAAAACAATATCGCATATTAATGTATAACACACAGTACATCTGCCTCAGCCTTCGCACATTTGTCTCTCCCACTGGTTGGGTAACATGAGTGTTTTTGACTAACATTTGGCAGGATGGCACGGTGCCACCTCACGAGTGTTCCCGTAAACACTCACCACTCTGGACCCTATACTGTTGTGCTTTGCCAAAATGTCACTAGAACTGTGGTCAGCCTCTTCCACAACGCTGAATAAAACCTAAACCCAAGCAGAGCAGAGCAGAGCAGCAGCAGGAACAGGCAGCTGCACACAGAATAGAATTTATAAGGGAGGTGGCAAAGTGGAGACACAACACTGCCAGGAACTGTTGTTTTCCTCTGTTTATCCATATTCCCATGGATACTCACAAAAAGGCATAGAATTAAAATAGTCGCTCTGAATACCAGAGAATTACCTGAGATGAGGTAATTATGATCAGGAATGGAGACCCTAAAAGTGGTGATTTCAGCCAACTTTCCAAGTCAAGAAAATTCCTGTGACAGTTGTAAAAGATGTTGAGTAACTTATGTCCTAGCAGGAGTTTTCCCTTTGGGCCTGAACATGATAACAGGGTCTGTCTGAGCAAATATCTCTGTATATGTTCTTTTACAGCGCGTACATGTTGTTACAGCGTAGTCATGACTGCTCACTGCCAACAGGAAAGCATGTTGAAAGCCTTCTCCAGGACAGGTTGGATACACAGAAACTGACATTTAGCGGATGAAAATAGCAAAGGTTAAATAACCAAAGATAAAGCGGCACCTGTTTTTGACGTGTTTAAACATGATGTTGTTGTTGTTTGACTTTGCTGTGCTTTATTTTTGTTATTTAGAACAGTGATTCCCAACCCATGGGGTACATGAAAGGCTAAACTAATTGACTACATTTTTACTAAACAATGGAAACTGTAGATTGATTAAAAATACATCCTCATATTTGTGCTAAATGGCTAAATAGCTGAAGCTTAATGCTGATCTTACATTATATAAAGCTGCCTATCAACCTCATTGGTAGTAATACAAATGCAAACTCAATGCAAATGAAAATTCAGTTAAAAAAATGTAACACTATCATCTTTTACATAATTAATAGTGATTAACATCTAGTTTAAAATCCGTTCATATTTGGAGGATGATGGTTGGTACTTGAACTCATCTGATAGGGCTGTAGGGGTACGTCAGACAAAAATGCTTAGCAACCACTGATCTGCTCATTTTAATGAGGACAAGTGCATTTCCATAATTTATTGGTCAGCCATAATATGTATTCTGTTCTGGCCTTGTCTCCAGTTGTCATCTGTAAACAGGAGATTTGTTATTGATGTGTTTCCTGGAATAATCGGCTGTTGAACATGATCAGAGGTTCATCCCTCAGGTGCAGCCAGAGGATTTAGCGCCTGCCGAGGCAAGGCATCCTACCTGACTTGTTTTGTCTGTGCAGGGATACAGGATACATTGGTGGAGGCATTTGTCTGCGTTTGTGTGGGCGTTTGAAGAATTACAAACAGGAGACAAAGGTTCTCTTCTCCACATCTGAAACAGGTGCACTGTTGAGGAATCACATTTCCTTCCTCTGCATGCTGCGCTCTTAGAGGCTGAACCTCAGTTCTTCTGCTTGTAAAGCAAAACCAAATGAAAGGTGATTTTTTTCAGGCCTTGTAGATCAAAAGGATCAAGCTCTGAACATGAATCCTCCTGTTTGAGATAATTGACAGGGTTTGGTTCTTGTTGGACAACATTTGTTCTACTTGCTGCTCATGATCAAAGCAGCGCTACTTTAGGCCAACATGCCCAGCATCAGCAGCACCTCACAAACCTGTCCGGGTATCGTTGGAGTCTCTTCTGCGGCTGATCACAGACAGTATGCCGCTCCAGTGGTGCGTGTCACTACAGTTAACATTGGAATAAATCATATTTTAATGTCAATGTCAGTGATAAAGAAACAACTGAGGCTGTACAGATTATACTCTGTTACAGGCTCTGTCCTGATCAGTGAACACAGATGGATGAAGCTGAGATGTCTGAGCTCACGTCTCCCTGCTGAGGCAGAAAGTCCCTAACTAACTAGCACATGGACAGGGTTTATACAGGAGCAGGAATGTTGCTGGAATGAGGCCCGGTGGGCGTGGCTTCCCGGTTGTCCCGGAGAGGAACTTGCACGTCATCCTGCCCATATAAGGCCTCGGGACTTCCTCTACAGCTTGGATCACAATAAACAGCACAGTAGTCCGATGTTTTATATAAACTCTTCACTGTAATCGATAAACAATGAATCCAACATCAGGTTTCAGATAAACAGATCTGTATTTCACATAAGCAACGTTAAATTAGTTCAAACGAGCGATGGCGCATTTTTTTACGGTGTAACAACACGAGCGTCAATTACATCTAACGGAGTAATCTCACCTCTTCGCTTATCCAACAAACACTCATTCAACCTCTAAACGCGCATTAAAACTGTGGGCTCGTCTATTTCTGACACGGCTCTCCGCTGCGCTGCCTCCTCGCTGCGCTCCCTTGCCTACAGGCTTGTTTACAGTCGCCTCTTCCCGGCATTAGCGTCACTCGACGTCGTGCGGACACCGAGCCCGCTCGACCAATCACAGCGCAGCACGGGTCTGCGGTGTGTGCAGGCGTATATAAAAGGCGCGCACCGACCCGCCTGAACACACCTCAACAAGCACTCGAGAGCGACACGGCAGCGAACAGGGATTGAGAGTTACAACTTTTCCTTCACTGGGTCGAGAAGAGAAGCGGCGAGCAGACACTGGACAAGACTTGTAGTTGCCGACACTCCACTGAAGACAGCTTGTTGTTGGACCTTGGACTTTCACTCTTTATTATTTTGGAGTGATTTTTAAAAAAATAAAAAAAATAATCCACTTTGACTCTGGGACACAGTTGAGAGAGACGCCGAGTGCCTGAATTGATGCATGCTCTCTGCTGACTCTGACATTTGTTGATAACCCAGAGACTGTGTTTCTATAAGCAGCTGGTAAGCTCACTTTTTCCTACGACTTTATGTCTACAAAGATGGAACAGCCTTTTTATCATGACGACTCTTTTCTGTCGGCTTACGGCCACTCAGATGCAGCAATGCACGACTACAAACTGCTAAAGCAGAATATGAATTTGAACTTGACAGAGCCCTATCGCAACCTGAAATCCCAGCTGAGGGCCGAGACAGACCCGTACCAAGGGGGGCAGCAGGACGTGGGGTCCCTGAAGCTCGCATCCCCAGAGCTAGAGAGGCTCATCATCCAAAACAGTAACGGTGTGATCACCACTCCCACCCCCGGTCAATACTTCTACAACCGGGGCATCACCGATGAGCAGGAGGGGTTCGCAGAGGGGTTTGTGAAAGCCCTGGACGAGCTGCACAAGATGAACCAGATGCCCCCTCCCAATGTGTCCATCGGTGCCGGTGGAGTTACGACGTGTTCAGCGGCGGCCTCTAGTGTCTTCGGCTCCGCCTTGCAGCCGGAGCCTCCTATCTACACGACACTGAACGCCTACTGCCCGAACACAAGCCTCTCTTCCGCATCCAGCTACCCCACAGCCACCATCAGCTACCTGCCGCCACACCAGCAGAGCCACCCGCAGACCTCGACGCACGGCGCGCACCCTTTCCAGCACACGCTCCCCGCCTCCGGACTCCATCCGCAGCGGCTCGTCGCTCTGAAAGAGGAGCCTCAGACCGTGCCTGACCTCCTGAGCAGCGACGGGTCGCCTCCGATGTCCCCGATCGACTTGGAGACCCAGGAGAGGATCAAGGCGGAGCGCAAGAGGCTGAGGAACCGACTAGCGGCCACCAAATGCCGGAGGCGCAAGCTGGAGCGCATCGCCCGGCTGGAGGAGAAGGTGAAAGTTTTGAAGAACGACAACGCGGGGCTCTCCAACACAGCGTCGGTGCTCCGGGACCAGGTCGCCCAGCTCAAACAGAAGGTCCTGACACATGTGAGCAGCGGCTGTCAGCTGATGCTTACAAGCAAGATGGAGGCATTTTAAACAACAGAGACTATGAACTGACTGAAAAGTAATAACACTGGAGTCATGTTCTGCATGCGCAGCACTGGAATACCGGCTGATGTGCTGTCAGCACTGGCAGCAAGACAGGGCCGAGGGCAAAGTGTAGACAACTCTGTAGGCTATTTTAGGGTCATAAGACTGATTGATATGGTACTTCCGGATGCTGGACACCGCTCAAAGGACCATTCAACCCTAGAAACCAGGGCAGCATCCAGACTGAGCAAACACAATGTCGGGCACTGGCCCATAAGTCGGGTTTACTAATAGTAGCCTAGAAAAATGGGAATGATAATTTGTACTTTTGCAACTGATATCGTCAGGCAATGCTACATTTATTCTTTGTGTAAATTATTTTCGTTTGTCCGGTTGATCCAGACAAACGTATGATGTCCAATGTTTACAATGTCATTTTTTTTTATTTGTTGTGTATTTAAGTAAAGTGTCTTCACATGAAACAGAAACGATGATCTCGAGTGTTTGTTTTATGTCACTTCAGACAGTAGGCTACATGAGGCCTGTTTGAAAACACTGAACACACACACAAACACAAGCAGGAAAGAGTGGGGGGGCTGGAGGGTGGGGGGGTACAAAGCTTTCTTTCCTACCATACTGTAACCATAACACTTATCATAGCTCCCGGTGAGGAGCCCTCACACAAGCACACTCTGGTTTCAGTGTTTTTACGCACTGAGCGTAGCCCGCGTACGTAGGCCTTTCCTAATTACGCACGGGCTTGTCCATATATGGGCATGTTGGTGAATACTTCGTCACAGGGGAGGATTTCTGGGAACCCCCGCCCAGGTAATGCTAACTGGTTTCATCTCAATCCCTCCTTCTATTGTATCGATAAAGTCTGCGAGATTCATGAGGGTGGCGGAATTTCCTTTTTTTCTTATTGTGCAACTTCAGATATACCCGTCTCACACACACACACACACACACACACACACACGCAAATGGAGCAAAGATCAACCGTGTTATCAGTTAGACGGATACAAGTTCGTCTAACCTGCCAGAGGACAACAGGAAGTAGTTAAAACACTTTTCATCACGTATCCTATCACATTTTCATATTTCAGGCTCATTATAAAGCCGCGGTCGATATCGTTCAACCTGTCAGTGCCACTCACGCGTCAATCGTCAAGGCATATTTGAGGTGTCGGTATAATAGAGAGCTTGCACACCAGGGGAAGTGACAGTGGCTTCAGGAATGTCGGGGGCGTCTCGAAATGCCATGCTGCTTGGCAGAGCAATAGGCGAGAGTGGGCGTCCGGAGCGCACAGGAGCATCTGTGTGGATGGATGGAGACTTGCGCGCTGCCAAGGACAACATGCCGGTGGGACGCATCACTGACCAAATATGTGCTGCACCAAGGGGCTCAAGAGATGGATATATGTGGGGGAAAGTCCCGCGTTAAATGATGCGAATGAGTCATTAAGTAGGCTATTCGCGCTATTAGCCAGGGGTCACCTAACGGCTTCAAGGGCCCCAGATGCGCAAAACAATAATGATGATAAGAGGCGAGGAGGTGCGGTAGGGAGACTAACTGCTCACCCTGATAACTGAGGGGAAGATTTGGAGCTTCCATAGTAAAACAACTGAAACCAAAAACAAGTGTGTTGAGAACAGGCTCTGCTTTTGTGACCGAGTGAGAAGTTGTGCACAAGCTGGTCTTAGGAAAACCGGAGGGGGGTTTCTGTCCTGTAAAAACAGCCTCTGACGTACAAGTAAACAAGACAGCCGGTGTGGACTGAAAGAAAAAAAAAAAAAACTCTCTCAGTACTCACGAAAACCACTTCAAAAGACTGTGTGAGTGAGGGCTGCGGTTTGAGCGCACTCTCACCTCAAGCTGTTTTGGAGAGGAAGGTTTTTTTTTTTTTTTTTAACCTCTTTTCATCTGACACGTATTTAAATAGTTTAATTTCCATCAATAACAACTCCTCTATTTCTGCCATGAACGTGGAAACAAAACCGGTACGCCCACACAATTTCTCCCTTTCTGTGATTTTTTTTTGTATTTTTATCAAGAAACCTATATTTCAGGGGATGTACATTTTTGTGCTCATTGTCTGTTTTTGCTTTACAGTTTCAAATAACCTTTATGATAAGGATCAGCATGGCCTCACACGGTATCACAGAAGTCACAGACTCTGCTGTGGCCCCCAGGTAGCAAAATGTTTTATTTTCTATCAATTATTCATAAAAATTAATGAATTTCTGAGAAATAAAAACCAAATAACATCTCCTCTGAACCCACGAGCATCACAAGGCTATTTTCTTTGCTGCTATTCTGGAGTCCAGCTCCTACTCAAAGGAATATTTTAAAATATCACTGCAGTGTTCCAGTCTCCATTTACGCACACAGCAGGCCTACATATTATAATGCACTCACACACTCCAGAAAGAAGCCAACTGAAGCCATACTGGTTCTCCACACGCCTCGGCCCACAACCCACACCGAGTGTCTGTGGGAACATCTGTGATGTGAACAGTGACGTATGAAGAGCCCTGGGTGGGTTTGATTTTCCTCTCCATGAGCCCCCTTCCCCTCCCACAGGCACAGGCTCTCACATACACACACACACACACACACACACACACACAGGCCTGGCTCTCTCACTCATTCTCTCCCTCTCTCCGATCTTCTGTTATCTTCTTGAGAACCATGAATATTCCTCCCACCTTGCCTCGGCCATCTGAGGTTCTTACAGAAGCTGGATCACAAGTTGCATCAGTAGTTTTAAAAGGCTAATACAGAGCTGGTTTGGGAGGGGGCTGTTTTTTTTGGTTTTTTTTCATGAGACCTAGTTTGAGGGAAGTTTGCTGCAGTGATGAATACAGGATTATCAACATTTTGATATGAATATGAAGATTATGTAATGTGTGTTTTCACTTTCAACATGTACAAAACAATATTGCAGATGTGGAAATCTTATAGCGAAGTGAACTGTCTGTTTCAACGATAATATCTAATATAAGGCTAATAATGATTCATTTATCATCTGTCTCATTAAATGAACACAGTCACATACTCATCACTATGCTGCCAGAGACTGGATAATGCATCAGGCCCTCGCAGAGGAGGCCACTGAGACAAAGCTGGGACATACTGATTACACAGGATATTCAGTGTTGGTGTTTAAACAGCATTTTGTTGAGATCCGGTCACAGTCTGATGTATCCTGGTGAATAAACGCCACAGCAGAGCAGTGTCCCAGAAAGCAGGTCAAGATTCACACACACAGTATCAACCAGTCACATCAACAGTGTACAGTCTGAGGAGTTCTGTGGGTGCACATCGCCATCTAGTGGAGTAAAACTAAAACAGCAGCTAAAATCTTGAGGAAGAGAGATAAAACACCAACAATATCTGTCCCAGTTTAAACACGATCTTTGCTATGATCATGATAGGTGATATATTGATTATCACTTTTAAAAGATCTATCTAGAATCTATCTATCTATCTATCTATCTATCTATCTATCTATCTATCTATCTATCTATCTATCTATCTATCTATATACATACATACATATATATATATATATATATATATATATATATATATATATATATATATGGTGTACATTTTATATTTTACTTAAAGAATACTGTCTAAGAGCATTTGTTCTTTTTATTGATTTTTCAATTTATACTGAGCACAATTACATATTTTAAAAAGCCAAGTTAATTAGATGAGGCACATTACTTAGGTTCAGCTTTAAAGGGTTTCAGCCTAAGAAACAACAAACAAATTCTAAATTATGGTTCATTCCTCACTAATCTTTCTTTTTGTTTATAGAAGCCCAATTTGCAAACTGTTCATATTTTTTGTAAATATTAGCAAAATCAATTCAATATTTAAACTTATATAAATCTTATAATATAACTCATATAAATCTCCGGATTAAATTACCAAAATTTTTTTCTGTCAAAACACACAGAGCTTTAAAAATCAATGGGAAAAAACTTGATAAAATTACTTAACTAATGTGTTATTGTGCATTATTCCAAACCAAGATGGGCATTTAAAAATCCCAGCCCTTACTACATCACATAGACACTGACCTTGGGGCTGGGCGTCTTAGCTCAGGGGACATCGTAGACAGAAAAGGGAGCATTTTGAAACTTTTACTTTCTCCACACAGAAAAATTTAGGACATGTATTGTGTCCATGGTAACATATGTTGAGCTCTTGTAGAATTCATGCAGGTTCTTTATTGTATAATGAATAAATTCTTATTTTTTCCATCTCAGGTCAGAGCTTGGACCTGACATTGGTCTGCCAGGACAAGTGTTTTGTATTTTTCAGGTGTAACCTGGTATTTGGATGAACAACTCAATCAAAGTTTGGTCTGCTGTAGGTGTATGATTGTGTTTTGTGTAATTATAGTTATATATGGAATGATTAAAGTTCGAAATATTTCTCCCATTGCTTGAATATTAAGCATCACATTCCTCTTCAACAAGCAATAATGTGGATATTGTGCAGATTTTAGGTTTGGGTTTATTTTGCAGGGATCATGTATTTAAGCAGATCTCTATTATCCTCCTTAAAGCAGATAGAGTGCATTCATTATTTACATATTTAACTGCAAACCTGGCTGCAGCACAGCTTCTAGGATTACAATACAGACTGTATTTATTTTAGTAAGGGACTGTGTGAAAATTATCAGTGAGGGAGGTGGGCAGAGAAGAGGTCGTTATACTATATATTTTTTTCTTGCTGAAGGGAGGGTAGTCTGACTTTTTTTTAGGGCAGTGTTGTTATTTTTTATCAGAATTTATATTATTTCAAGACAATTAAGGAGTGGGTGGCGCCCTGCGTCTCACTCAGTGTCAGCTGGGACTGAGTACAGTCCCCCTTAACCTGTTAAAAGATAAGCATGCATAGCTAATCAATGGATGATGGATGATAATGGTGTACAAGGTCTCGGTTTTTGAAAAAGTGAAGTTGCCAGTTCATTGTTAAATGTGCCAAAAGTTGGGTGAGCACTCTTAGCATTCACGTTAAATCATGTTTTGAACCATCACAGCCTCTCCAGAGGGTGACACCATTCTCCAGGTGAATACCATGACCTGCTCTCTAGTGCAGTCATCATCCCTGCCAGTGTTGGGAAGGTTACTTTTGAAATGTAATAGGTTAAGATTACTAATTACTCTTTAAAAATGTAACAAGTACTGTAACTTTTTTAATTACTTCATCAAACTTCATAATATAACTAATTACATTTGATTACCTCTTAGTACCATAAATTCAGTTTGTTGGGTCCCTGTAGAAATGTCACAAACCAATAACCTCACTAAGCTAACATTTTATGAAAAGACAAAGAATTAAAAGAGTGGATGTTGTTAGATCTCACACCTGTCACCTATCTGACCCACGTTGTGCACAGATATGTCAAAAGAAGAGAGTTCCTGCTCGGCCAAAAGAATATGTACTATTCTACACATCAGCTTTTTACCCTAAAGAACATATTCGGATATAATCCCTTCACCAACATTTGATTAGTCACTATCATCTAATTACACATTTTTTTCTCAGTAACTGTAAGAGATTATAATTACATTTATAATGTAATTTCATTACATAATCCCATTACATGTAACTGGTTACTGATCCCTACTTATCTACCTCCACTCATCACAAGTAGTTTCTAGTTCAGATCAGAAGATTATCAGTCTCTGACCTTTAAAATGTTCTTGAATTCTGTTGTCCCCCAAACAAAGTCTTATATCTTTATTGTCCTTGCTCAGGTAAAGATGTGGTGGTGGCTCAAATGGCTTATAAGATGCCAGACATGCTCAGGTTTCCAACCAGCATCACTGCACAACTCCCTTACCAACAACATGAGGTCCAACCTGTCTTCCCACCTCAGGCATTTTTACACAGTCCCTAAAACACTGTATTATATTTTCTATAGCTTCATTGTGTTTACAGTATTGTATTGACTGCATTGTCTCTTTGATGTGAGGGTAATCCACAGACGGAGGATGCCAATGAAACTCAACACAGAGGCCCCTATGTCACCATTTAGATGTAGTGTGTGTGTGTTTGTGTGTTTGTGTGAGAGTAAGTAAGTGAGTGCAACGGAGAGGCAGAGAAGAACAGAGTGTTCTGGACTTTGCAGGTCAGCTTTTGGTCTTGTTGAAACCCATTAAAAAAGAAAGTTTCATCTCATTTACGTTACAATTTGTTTCAGGCGTTGGCCTTGGAAAACTCTGTGACGCTGCTGCAACGAATTAAAAAGATAACCTCGTCTCATCTATGTTACGATTTGCCTTATCACTGAAGTCATGAGCTGGTGTGTGTGTGTGTGTGTGTGTGTGTGTGTGTGTGTGTGTGTGTGTGTGTGTGTGTGTGCGTGCAGAACGACACTCATTTGTGACCCTCTCTGTTCAGCTCTGTCATTTGCTGAGATGATGACTTTCACAGAGGACATGTTATTAGCTAACATCATCAAGTACCAGTTCACTACAGAAATAGCTGCAGTGGATTCAAACAGCCACACACACACACACACACACACACACACACACACACACACTGTGCCTCATTGTCTGTCCTTTTAACAGAAAAATGTCAAGTGGTGTGTGGCATTATCAACATGATGCACAGCTTGTGTTCTCTGGATTTTCACCTGCAGAGGGCACACACCGTTCCACTGAGAAACCCTCCACCAAAGATAATCTATGTGTGAAGTCCACGTATTAGTCACTTTTAATGAGGTTGTTTTAAAAAGAGATATGCCACATTGTGATGCCTATACTGTTGGTAATTTACACATTATTCATGTGTCCTGATTTATCGGGAGGGTCTAATTGCTGGATTCAGATGATGAGTCTTGCTGTCAGTTCAGTTGCAGCAAAGCTGAATCACTGGAAGGATTTAAATCTTCTCAAGCCCAACAGGCATTCATTTTGAAAGTGGTCTGTATAATGAAATCAAACTTAAAATAAATTGTCCTGATACTTATTTAAATATAAGAACATTTGAATTCCTCCCTTAAAGCGATGGTTAGGGAAGGGCGAGACTGAGTGACAGCTGTCTGAACAGGAGGGTAAACACACTTGTCATGATGGATCAGTAAATTGCGGGCTGACAGTGGTGAGAAGACATAATCAGAGGTGGAGGCCATGTTTTGAGACACCGACACTGCAGTTAAATGTTTGTCAGCTTGTCAACATGCAATGCTCTGCCTGGGGTGATGTATAGTGTTGCTGGGTCTGATTCACTAAGCAACAAGGAGAAAGTAAAAGAAAAACATTCTCGTTAAAACAATGGTTTTCTTAGTTCATGAATAACGGCGTTTTGGTAATAGACAAGAGAGTTAAATTTCAGTGCTGTAGCAACAGCAGAAAGAGCACAGAGGAAGTGAAGCTGTCTGCGGTGTGTTGCCTCTATTTCCAGAGCTTTGAGGTTTCTGACGCACGGTGCAGAGAACCTCTGTATGTAGCTCTGCTCAGTAGGGGTTTTGGTATTTGAAGGGAGCATTGTACAGTAGCATTTTCGAGCAACCTTACTCCTCTGCAAAATTCATCCTCCCTGATAAAAAATCTGAAATCGTCTCTATGTTACAAAAGTTTGAACACATTTCCAAACTTTTCTAAGTAGAACAATAAAATTCTTTCAGTCTATTGAAACAGTGTTTCCCAGCCCGGTACACCTGCTGTTAGCAGGAACCAAACTCAACGCAGAGTGTCATGAGATTAAAAATCAGATCTACATATTTATGGTAAGGAGGAAAATAAACAGCCAGGCAGGATATCATATTAGTGTGTTGCTGGTCTAAGGTAAATTTACAACAACCAGTAAAGCTGTCCATCAGTTGTAACCACAGAGAGAGAGTGAAAACTAGTTACCAAGTTAGCAGAGTAGTTGACAAAGTTAAGGAAAAGTAAGAGAGAACTGGTTGAAACCTGAAATCATTAGCCAGAAGTCATGGATAAATGGTTCAGAGTGGTGGTTTAGCTAAAAGCAGGTGTGGACAGTTATGAAGTACATTTCCTTGATCATTGCACTGAAGTATATTTTTGGAGTATCTGTACTTCACTTGAGGATTATTTTGTTTGGAAACTTACAACTTTGACTTCACTCCACTTAAAAGACAAATATTGCACTTTTGACATTTCTGTGAAGTACTCGCTACTTTGAAGCAAAGATTTTAGTCAGCGTACTGAGTTTTCTTTTGTTTTGAAAAATGTGATAGATCAAACACTGTGTTCATTACAGGGGAAAAACCAGAGGCCTAACAACGGCTCCGTTAGATAAAAACGAGGCAGAAGCTTCTTCACCAGAGCACCACGGCCTTATCTTAAGTCCATGTTTGAACTTTTAGAAAAAAAGAAAGTTGCCTTTGGTTTCAAATGTTTGCTGAAACAGGAAAAGGACAATGGCTCCTTTTGTTGATTCAATGTGTTTTTATGGTCATTTCTATATTCCAGGTAAATATTTAGCTACAAAAAGAAATGAATAAATGGTTGAAAGTAGATTACTTCTTACAAGTAACATGAATGAAAACTTGACCAGATAAACATTAATAATTTCACTGTATGAACAATGCCCACTTTTATAAAAGTTAATAGTGTTAAATAACATCCAGTTTATCAATTTAAATGAAACATTTGAGCTCATAACATCCATAAACATCCAGTATAATGTATAATGCATCGTCTTCCATTGTTTTGGATGAAAATAGATCGATGACAGACTCAGGATGACATTTAGAAATGTTGTCTTTATTGAGAATGTAAAGAAAAGCACAGAAACACCCATTTCAGCAAGCTTACCATAAATCAGACGAATCACTTTCCCTTTTTTTTTTTTTTTTTTACAAAACATTTACATGTAACAGTGCCTCACTCTAGAAATACATGATGTGATTGTAAAAGAAACCTCCACAGTACATTGATGATGCGTGATCAAACTACCAGAGCAACCTTATCTGGTACGATTACTGCCTCTGTGGATTTATTCTAGTGAGCAGATTTAGTTTCCCTCAGGTATTATACTTCTCCATTGTCATTATCACGCCACATCTTTTATGCTCGGGCCAGTAGTCTCTGTTAGAAAACCTAAGTTACATTCATCATTATCATGACTCGGTGTGACTTTCTCCACTATCATATACCTCATGACATGTAGACTGCACGGTACAGCATCACAACAGTAAGATCTGCATGTAACAATTGACTAATGCACAGATTAAAATCACCTATGATTGGAAGGAGTAGCAGGGTAGTGAAGTACTGGCGCAGGTATGTTACATTTACAGTACTGCTGTGAGCAGTCCTCTGGTTAATGACGACATGACTGACTCATGCAGAAATGCTAATTATGTAGCACTTTACAGTTCCCATGTACAAGACTTCACAAATCTCATACCTGACCTGGTAAAAAAAAAAAATCACCTTGTTCACTGGCAATGAAACCATTGTTCAACATCAATAAAATAAGGAAGGATATTCTTATTACTGAAGTCAGAGCCCTTGCAGAATTAATGATTTTACCTTTAAATACTCTTTTAATATATTGTATCATTCAGTTGTGGTATTTTTAATAATAGTATTAGTTTTTTTAAATCCTGTTTTTTTCAATCAAATAATTGATCAGGAAGTGTTACAAGCTTGTCAGTCTATCTTATGCCAGATATAGAACTACTTAAAACCATACAGATTATATCTGAAATGTAATGATAATGATAATGAGAGCTTAGGTGTGTGTGGTAAGGTTAATTAGAGGAGCAAGGTTACAACTCCATTTCAAGAGATAGATTTGTATATTAGGATCTAGACAATTAATTCTAACTTTATGTCATGTATCACTCCTCTCTACAAGCCGCTGCCACTACCCTCCCCGTCGTCTACCATGACCGAGCGTTTACGCAGCACAGAGTTCCCCTTCCTGCTGCCCCTGGCCTGCAGTGGCAGCTTGGTCTGGCAAGGGGCCCGGTACTGAGGCAGGCCTGTCTTGGTGGTGTCCAGCTCCTCCGGGTCGTCCTGTTGGGCTCTGAGGGCGGCGATCACGTCCTTGTCGGATGGACTCAGGGTCAGGCAGCCGCAGGGGCGACTGCCGTCCCCCTCCACTCCGATCTCTCCAGCCTCTCCCACATCCTCTGGTTCATCCTCCACTGTCATGAAAGCATCACCCCACAGGCTCTCACAGAGGTCCCTGCCATGCTGGTACATCTACATGCACACATACACACACAGACGCACACACAAAATATCTTTAGGCAGATGAAGAGATATTCTGTTTGAAAACACCTTGTCTGACAAAATGGATAACAACCAGAAGTGAAAGTGAGTTCTCAGTTTCTTTACATAGGTAGAAGCAGTAATACCACAGTTTAAAGACTGGAAACACATGTACCTGAAGCTGTACCTACTTTACACCAGTGGTAATTACAAGAGTTCGGAGAATTCTTCAGTAACACGTAACAACATTTTGAATGAATACACAGCATTTGCAAAGTAAAGGCTTTTTCTGCTTGTGAACATCTATTGAAATAAGTAATTCTGGGCTTTCAGGGCAGCATCGGCCTTGAAAACAAACACCGTGTGCTGCAGCTGCTCTGGCAAGCGGCTTTTGTCTGCCTCCCTCACTCGCCTCACCCCATCTCCACTAACCTTGAGAGAAAATTAGAAGATATGACCTTGAAAAGCTCATACTCTATCTGAAAGATTTCATCTCTACACCGTCTTTACGGTAGAATGACGATTCTGTCAAGCTTCACGGGGTAGACGGACGGATCTAAACTCATCGGAAAGGTCACTCCCGGCACCTTTTGTGTCGCTATCTGACAGGAAATTCATTACAACGCTCCGTCTTTATGAAGTTGTACTTTGAGGAAAAACTCCAATTACTGCTGACATTAGCTTTATGGTTTCTGGAGCATGAAAAATTATACTCCTCTCTAATAAGACACGTATGCGGCTTAAAAGGGATATTGCATTACATTGCAAAAAACAAATCACAATTCAACATTTAAGCTGTTTAACTTGAAATGGTGTGGGCCTACATACTTGGAAATGGCTGAGAATGCTAATTAGTGAAGTTTCAGTGACACACACAGTGTTTTTCTGCCTAAGCTCCCATTATCTCTCCAGTGACTGCCTCATAGCCAGTCATTAAGATGTGCTGCCAAGTCACCGTCTCTGTCTCCGACTATAGCTCATTTTGTCCCCCACCTAACTTCCACTTTATCTCCCCACTGCATTTCTCTCCTCTCTTGCGTGTTGCTGCACTTGCTGTTTGTATATCGCTCTTCTTCTCCTGGTTTCTGTGTAGCACACCCCCACCCCAACGTCTGCTTCCTTTCATCCTCCTGTCTGTTGGGGGATTAAGACTGAGTCACACAGGGTGCACACAGAAGAAAAAGCTGTAATATATTTACCGTGTTCGAAGGACAAAAAGGATGACTGCTATTCCTCTTCACTACATATGCTCTCTGTCTGATGCTTAGGTCTTAGCGCAACGACCCCATAATACACACACACACACACACAGGCACACACACACGCAAACAAACATTTCTGTCCTTCCCCAGGCGGACATGGTTTGCTGCCAAAGCTAATTCAGTACAAGCACAAGTGGCTTTAGACGACATGGTGTGATCGAGTAAGTGAGATACAGAAATTTCCCGGGGCAGTAGTCTGTCCTTCCCGTCCTTATCTTATTCAATTCTGCCCCCTCCTCTGTGCGAATAACATGACATTACACCTGGTGTGAATGGGGAGGCAGAGAGGAGAAAGGAAAGATCAGTTCTTTCTTATAGCAGTCATCTGTTGCAATTGTTCTGTTCGCCGGGGGCCAAGATCAGAATAAGTAAAATGGTCCATTTCATTTTTTATGTGACAGAATAAAAGAGATCCTGGTTTGAGAATATATGTATATATGTATGTGTGTGTTTGTGTGTGTACAGCACAACAATTAGAAAATTATTAATCTCTTTCAAGATGTTCAGATCTTTTGAAGTCAGGACAATATTCAACTGTTTTTTTTTTGATCATCTTAAAAAAGATGCAATTAGTAGAGCTGATTCTATGAAGGACAACGGGAGTTATTATTTCATATAAACAGGCTGAACTACTCAGCAGGTACCTACACAAGGACAAATAGGTAAGTACAAGGGTAGAAGACAAGCGATTGGGAAACAAAAGGGTAACAACATATTTCAAGGGGGACTTAAAGGGGAAAATATATTATAATAATTAAATATTGTACATAATTATTCCTTTGGATGGAAAAATTAGACTAATCCTGGAAATAAAGGATGTTCCTCTGTTGCTGCAGCTACAGAGAGGCCATGTGTATGTTTTGAAAAAATCATGATAAAATACTGGGCAACACTCGTGTACTTTTGGGATCCAATGTCAGATCGTCTGACAGTCACAACTGATGTCAGAGAAGAACAAAGATATGTCCTGTCATATTCAGTCAAATCAAACATATACGTTCACTCACAAACTGACTTTATTCACTTTGTTTTTGGACAACATGCTGTATAAAGAATATGGTGGCAAGCTCTTCATAAATTCAACAAATGACAATTAAAGGTCATTTTTTTTCAATTCTTTTTTAGTAAAAGCATGCATGAGGAATTTCAGGTGAGGTAATGATCTTTATTTTAGAGTAGTAGCAGTACTGCTCTATGGTCAGGACAAAGCAATAAAAATGTACAGGAGAGGGACAATTTTATAATGTGAGATATACAATAAAGTGGTCTCCCTGTGTTTACCCCCTCTCAGTAACTACACTGTAGCTATAGAGTATGTGGGCTGTGAAATAAAATGCTCCCTGATTCACCCCTTTTTCAAGGAATTAACATATTGAGTGTTGGGTATGCAGGCTGTGATATGTAGCATCACAGCCCAAATATGAAGAACATAGGCCAAACCTGCCTGTTCTAAATAATCAGTAATTATTCCTTATATTCTGGATAATAAAAAAGTACTTGTGTAATTTACATCTACATAAACTAAGTGATTTGTTACCCACTTCTTCCCTTTTAATTACGGATATATACCTGGTACAGTATGTACATACAAATTATTTGCACTGTTACCGCAATATGTTCTGTAAAAACACATGGTTCAGTCTCACTGCATCTGATCCACAGATGCGGCTCTATATGTGTTTGGTGCCAGCGTCGGACACAGACATGGCCACTGTTTGCAGATTTAACCTCATTCCCACAAAACCAGGAGCAGAAAGAGTCTCCACTGCTGAGATAAATCAGACCTTGGCTGGAAAATAATGTTACCAATGAGTATAAAGAGAGAGTGAGACAGAGTGCCAGAGGGATTTTTGCATGCGGTGGATGTGTGCGTGTGTGTCTGTTTGTGTGTGTGTGTGTCTATGTGTGTCTTTAAATGTATTAACTTGTTTCTATGCAAATCAATATCTACTGCAGTCAGCAGTTACAAATCCTGTCTGCATCATTGTATATTTATTCCACACACATACGCAGACACACACACATACAGACACACACACACCTATATCTTGTTTGTGTCTACCCGCTGAACTTTTCAGGAGCTGGCAGAAACACCACCGAGGATCCTGAAAAGGTTTTATGAGGATTATTTATTTTTTTGAAATCACGATGAAACTCAGTATTAAATCCTTTGGAAGTCAAAGCCTTTCAATCATTAAATTCAGAGTTGTGAGAGGTTTTAATGCGATGCCAGAGATAGCTATGTGTCCGTGCATGTTTGTAGTTTTTGCTTTCCCGTGCAGCCTGTCTCAGCCCTGAGGTGGACTTAAGTGCTGTGAAATCTCCCATCTCTGCTGGCTGAAAAGAAAACAAAATGAAGCTTTATTGCTGTGACCTCCAAAGATGTTGTGAGAGGCAGGCACTTGTTTGCCGACTCTCTAAGAGAGGAGATTTGTTGAATATGCTGTGACTCATTTCTTTGTATTCAGGAGCTGTTTAAAACACTCTGTTTGAGAGCTACTTAAATTTATTGGAGCCTAGTTAGTGCCATTAGTGGCGTCCTACATGAAAATGGGCCAGAATGAGCACACAAAGCACAAAAATACACAAGCACAGAGGCACACACACACGCACACAACAAATACACGCACTCAAACACTCAGATATTGTCTCTTTCATTTTCTCTCTTACTAAAAATCTGTCATTTCTTCTTTAATCACAGAATATCCACCAGACAGCCTTAATAGGTCTGATGTCTGGAGGTGTGTGTTCATTTGTGGGTGTGTGTCTCTCTTTTTAAAGGTGTGCGTGTGTGTGTGAGAGAGCGAGACAGAGAGAGACAGAAAGAGAGAGAGGAGATAAAGGAGGAGAGAAAACGGGGCGAAAGAAAGGAAGGAGAGACAAGAGAGATGTGTGCTATCGGATAGATCAATCGATCAATGATGAGACAGACAGACAGATGGAGTGTCGTGGCGTGTGGTGTGTGACAGTTAGTTTGCTGTTGGCCTCAGCTGCACATCAGCCCCTCGGTCACTCTGTCTCTTTTTAAATCACCCAGCTGGCCCCTGCCCACTGAAGCAGGACCAAACCTTTTCATGCTTCAGCCCCTGCACTGTTAACCCTTCGCTCACCACACACTCTCCTGACCGCCGACACGCAGACTCTGCCGCGGCACAGTGTCTGACCTCCTGCCTGCAGCAAATAACGACCTGAGAGGTCGGTCAGTGGGATTCAGACCTCTAACACCTCCTCTGCAGGGCTAGAAAATCTTAGCTAAGGTGTGACTGTACTCTGTTCACACACAGCACCACCTTCATGTTAGTGCTAACGCTAAAACAGCAGGTTACAGTTAATACCACACCTATTGTAATGGAAGCTCACATTTCACTCATGGTTTTGAGTGAAATGTGAGCTTCCATTATAATGTGAATCTCATAGGGGCTCTAGGGAAACAAACAAATTAACAAAAACCCCCACAAGGTCCAAGGTTATGTAAACATGCAGTCAGAGTCGTGCCAGATCACGGCCTACCTGCTGGTACTGGACACAGGCTCCAGTGCAGTTCTGTCCTCTGGGGTCTCTGGCCCAGTTACGAGCACATGTCAAGTCCATCCTGCAGGCATCAAACCTGAAGAAAAGCAATAAAATATAAATGTAAGGAATAAATATGAAGCTACAGTCAGCAGCTGGTTAGCTTAGCATTAAGACAAAGGGATGCAGCCACACTAGCGCCCCATTATTTTACATCTTGTTTGTTAAATCTGTACAAAGTTATGTGCTGCACTATTTCTTGGCCAGAAACAGTAACATCCTAGAAACTCAAATACAACAAATCATTTCCACACTTTGATTTTAGTAGGTTTTAAACAGATGAGACATAACGTGTTAATTAACAGAGCTGGTAGGCTGATTTTGTTGCCTTTTGGACAAAGCCCGGTTAGCTTCCAGCCTGTATGCTAAGCTAACTGGCTGCTAGCAGTATTTACCTTACAGAGTGGTATTAAGCTGATGAGAATATTTCCCAAACTGTGGAACTAAACATAAAAACATAAATCCATGAACCTTATATTTAATTACTCTTCAGTTTATTTAGCCATTCAAATATATTTTCGTGACAAGAACAACTGCTAGAACACAAATTGAGTCTCAGTTCACTAAGTACATATGTGATGTAAAACCGTCTCTATCAGTCTTTCTACTATATTTTCCAATGTGTCAAATCTTTTTAACAAGCCGACCATGAAATGAGCAGTTTCTCATCGGTGGGGATTCCCTGGGTGTCTTACACATATTTGCAGACTCTGATACATGCAGCCTTGGTCTTATCTGTGTCATACAGTTTTGTGCTGTTTATCGGACACTCTATCTCAGTATGAATAGCCCTGTATGCTGTTGTTACAAAGGCTGGTAATCTCTCTCTTGACAGTCTTATAGGTGAAGGGGTACAGATACCAATTTTGATGTGGGCTTGCTTGGCAATGTGTTTGGCAGCCTCACCAATCACGACAGAAGCTGTGGCAGAGCGGCACGGCCTGGATGTATGAGCGGCGGTGGGGATGAGGCCACCGCGCGGCGTCGGGGGAGCAGCGGTAAAAACATGACACACGCTTCAGGAAACCCTCACACCTGAGGAGAGAGGGGGCAGCAGTTACTACTAACATGATGTTCAGTGACATTTTCATTTACACCTCCACTGACCCTGGGAGGACCGACTCCTCATGGTCAACAAGGCAGATCATAAAAGTAATGATGAGGTAACCCAGAAGATGAAACTGGTATTGTCATGTTGTCGAATGTATCTTATCCCTTTAGTGTGTCTGCACAGCTTCTTTCTGTCTTGTGTTTGTTTTCTGTAGACTGGTAGTGTTTTTGTCATGTTTCTGTTTTTCTTCCTGTTTTCCCATAATTCACTACTAAGGTGCCTTTTCCCACCGCACAGGGCTCTTTACTTAAGACTATCCCAGTTGAGTAATGGTAAGTGTCTTCATCAGACCCACTGACCCACTGGCATATTGCATTGCTCATACCAGAAACCTACATTAGAATACAGCTTTAAAGCCTCAGAACAAACACATAAAGACTAGCCTGTGTATTATCATAAAATTGGGGAAAAAAAGTCACGGCACTAAAGCTACTTAAACCAGCAATAATTGATTTGTGACCACAACACTGACCTCCTGTACAGCTACATATTTACACATCTAGCATATACAGAGGAGCATTAGTTGTTTTTCTGCTCATCTATCCACAATTCACCCTTTTTTTAGCTCTGTTTTTGGTCACCACCAACTTGGTAAATATCTAAACTGGTAAAAATGCTATGAGAACAAAAAATAAATCTGTGAAACCAAAACAATGTACTGAAATGTTCTGTATACCTGTAGACCTGCAGAGTCAGATGTTGCTATATCACTGATCCCTTTCAACTGTATGTAACCCTACACGTAAATGCAATGTATGTACATATATTGAATTTCCATATATGAAACGAATGTACATGTACGTAAGTTCATATATTGAAAAATATGCCTATCCCATACAAATACATATGTATATATATGTATATTTATATTGTAGACATATGTTACATAAATATATGTCCATCCCAAAGCCTGTCAATATATGTTAATATTACATACAGTGGATTCTAAAACTCTGAGACCACTTTTCTCATAATGGGAAGATACTGTAAACATGTTTAAAATGAATGTGATATCAATAAGAAAAACGTATGTAAGCATATAGAATATGTGTGTGTATATATATATATATATATATATATGGTTGCAACATGTTATACCATATAAAAATAGATAGGGATATTTTGAATACATGTACATGGATATTTCACATATGTTATATCTTCATATATCCAGAAGATCTATATACATGACATATATGTCAACATTACTCTTGCTATAGGGACATATATGTTATATATTACATTTTTGTATGTGACATTGCAAAATATGATAAATTTTTGATTTAAAAAAAACCTTGAAATCTACAGTGTGAGACTTACTCAGCGCTCAGAGGCCCACATTTGTCCCAGGGTTCATTCTTATTACTGGCTGAGGGAACATGGGAGATGTCCTGGATGTCTCCTTCTGTGCAGCAGCTATCTGCCGGGACAGAAAACCTTTCAGCCAGCTGTCACTCAGGACATCTAGTTTGATATTTTCATCTCGAGTTGTCATTACACCACTGAACATACAGTGTTTCAGGAGAAACACACAGCCACTCACTGTCAGCGTACAGCGCACAGCCCCTCAGGTGTGGCTCCGGGCTGGGCGTGGCCTTGTGCTTCCCGTCCTGAAGACACATCCCCTCCGAGCGGGTTCCACCAATCAGCGCAGCCGCCAAATATGCGCAAACCAATAGCAGAGGGCGAGAGGTGACATCCATCTCTGCAGCCACAAACAGGTCTGGGAAAGAGTTCAGCACATTGGACAGAGGCAGACCCAACGCAACGCGACTTTTAACTGCACCACCAGCAAAAGTCAAACACACTAAACAAGGTAATGCACTCACAGTGTGATGCGCAGGCCTACATATAAATTACCCCCACCAATGAAATCACTCAACAGCTGTTTGATAGACACACGAAATCAAACATCTTGGATGTAAACGCCACAATCAAAGTTGCTTTCATCCAGTCATTATGCCGCACAGCGAGTGACAGAGTGAGACATCCAGAGCAGGCTGCTTAGCTCTGCATGTGGTGACCTAGTAGACGGGGTGAGCCTGATTAGGTGGGACTGAGACACCGCGCTGAGATGGATGACATGCGTAGTTGTTTAATCTGACAAGCGGCTGGCCGATGTGTAGCCTGCATAACACGAATTAAACAAATCTGTCGGACATGGCCGCATGGCCTCGGGCAGGTCCAATGTGGCCGTGATCTCATACAACAGAGATGTATGCTACAGAAGAAGACGCGGAACAGGCAAAACTTTGGCACATTAGTTCATTCTCAATTACGGTTTTAACTACGTCTATTATTAATGTATAAACAACAAAAACAAATACAGTTGCAGGCTTCACACGCAGTAATTGATGCTTTTCCCCCGGTAGTTTTATCCCAATAAAACTATGTGTTAAATATGAAGCAGACAAACTTCACTTTTTCAGTGATTATAGGGCATAAAATATATTAAAAGTGAGGCTCAGAGAGAAACTGAGATAATTTACAACATATTCAAAACATGAAATGCAACTTCAACAGGTAGAAATCACGCAGTTATTCTAATCAAACCCTTGGAAAAAAAAAAAAAACTCAATAAAATCTGTAGTTTTTCCTGCGGAGTCCGTCATTAGTGACTTTACAGTGACCTTAAGGCACTTCACGGTTATCTTTATGGCACAGTGTTGTTCATGTCACATCCTCACATAAACCTGGAGTTTTGTGACAATGATGTCACATCCTTGTGAAAAATGTACTCACGACGACCTGTCGCATCAGGTGCTGCTTGGTCTGTGGTGACACGGTTCAGCTCGTCCTCGGTTTGCTGTGTTTACCTGTCGGTGGGTAAAAGATGCTCCGTCCGGATTAGTTTCCTCTGTGTTCTTGTGCTTCTCTGCTGCCGAGCGTTGTCTCTCTGTCTCTCTGTCTCTCTGTCTCTGGTGTGCTGCTGCTGTGGATCCAGCGGCTGTGCGCGGTGCTCGGAGCTCCGGTCTCCTCTCTCTCTCTCTCTCTCTCTCTCTCTCTCTCTCTCTCTCTCTCTCTCTGTGCTGGCTGTGATCTCTGCTGCCCAGGGGCCGCTGCTCGCCACTTTGTCACCGGTTTATATGAAGGACATTTCAGCCCTTTCCACCAGGCAGCTCACCCCTCCCCTCTGCCCCATGCTGGGAAGTCCTCCCTCTCTCTCCTGCACACACACACACACACACACACACACACACACACAGAAAAGCCCGGACTCCCTCCTTGTTAATCTCCCAATGAGATGTTTACCAAATCCTCCTTGTTGACAGCCTTCCCTCCATCCGTCCAAGTAATGCTGTTGGTGGAAACACTGAAAAAAGAAAATTACATTTCTCAAACTGATTTAAAGGCAAAATCCAATCTAATAAGGGGATGTGTTGCCCTTGATTTGGAGAGGATCATTCACAGGTGGTGCTGAGTCACACCTGTCCTCCCCCAGCTCTCTCTGTCCCCACACACACTGAGGTCAGGGCTTTTTCCAGATGACAGGGTTAGAGGAGGGTATAGCTGAGATTTAATACTGTATGATATGCTGAGGACAGGGAAGGCACATCTCTGAGGAACAAAACACCGCAAACTCACCGGCAAGCTGCTGCGCCTTGCAAAACCCTCTCCGTTGTCATAAAGACAAAGTTCAGGTCAGACTATTTTTCTGGAAGCAGGTTTTTGTCTTTCTGCCACCTGTGTCAATAGATGTATGTGGGTCATCTGTGTGCAGACCAGGAGCTGTAATCTTGCCAGCAATGCCACCAAAAAGTGTAATCCCTGAAAGCTTGCTGTTAATTCTTCACATTTGGTGGCAAATATTTGACACAATCATATTTGTTTGATGACATCTGCGAAGCACATGGTCTGACTGGGGTTATATGTCCACATGAGAGTGACCAGCCAGTGTTTTTTTCCACCATTTGTGTATTATTACTCGTGGCTTTTAATCTCACCTCCCCTTGGACCTGCTGTACCAAACTAATCCCTGGCTGGGTGCATCTCTCTCTCTCTCCCCAAGTGCCCTCCCAAGGCTTTTGGCCACAGAGGAGCAGATGGAGAGTGTCTTGTGGCCTAGATACGTCCGCCTAAAACCAAGACTGTGAAATTGGTGACATGCCTTAGACATGATTGGTCCTGGCAACAAAACCGTGCAGGGACAGGAAGGGACCAGACAGATTGGCCATCAAACAAACACGCAGATTGAGTGCAGATGAAATGGTCTCGATGGAGATACAACTCCAATTCATAGTGTATGAGCTGAAGGAGGAAATGAGGGCTCGCTCAGGCCCTGTTGTCCACCAGACTGTTTCATAACAGCCGAGGGTCGTCACCGCAGAGCATTTTATTTCTGGGGGTGCGAGCAGAGGAGCGAGAGGCAGACAAACAGCTCTCCATCTGGTAATTAGAGGAGGAATAACGATATCCTTTGTGCAAGAGCTATTCAGGGAACAGAGAGAGGGAGGACAAAGCAGGCCATCGCTGCTCTCTGTGTACCCTTGTTGTCGTTCTCATTTAACAGGGTTGGGTCACTGCCTGCATTTGAGCCTTAGGCTGGCCCTCAGCTGGCAAACACTATCACCCATCCTTGTCGACTCACTAACTGACAAACATTCATTTCCGACATTTAGAGTTTCTTTGTGCCACTGACCTATTTCTCCAGGTTAGCAGACACTTTAAACGGTGTTTGCATCTACACAAAGTTTGGAGATAAAAGCTAAAAAGTGGAGAAGTTGTCTGAAAATTCTTCATGACAGCAGGAATACAAGATGTGAATCCCAACCAAGAGTACTTGGGTTTGGGGAGAATACAGAAAGCTTTGTAGGATTACAAATTTCCGTGACGTTGATCTGATCAACACCTAAATTAACAAAAACCAGCAAAGTTGGCACTACGACGACCACTAGAGGGGACTGCGAGGTGCCTCACAGGCGCACCACAATAGGACAAACTGTGCTTTCAGTAAAGGGAAGTAAATATTGGAAGGGCTTACCACTTACATATCCCACCTTCAAGACACATCTCAAACACTGACTTAAGTCAAACCAGATCTGTGATCACTTTTAACTCAGTATGCTGCAAAATGTGTTTGTCTTTTGTGTAATTTATATCTGTATTTGTGTATTGTTACTTGCAATGTTTTTTTTGTTTGATGTTACCTCTCAAGGGACCACGGATGTAAATTAGCATGTTCGCTGTTTACATTTTGCATTTTGTACTGATGTTCATTAACATGCATTGTCCCCATCACATAAACAAATAAATAAATAAACTCCCCATCAACCCAAGTGCATGAAAACTACAAATAATTAGGTGAAAGTGATGGATGAATGGTGGAAACATCCAGTTTCTGTCACACTAAGTTGTACAATGAAAACCTGACCAAATCAACCTAAATACTGACAGTTCAGCTGAATGGAAATATCCACGTTTATATAATCAGTAGTGTTAAATGAAGTCCCGTTCATAATAAGAACATTCTAGGGAGACTGGTAGTGATGACTGGTTTCCTGCATGTTGGACCTGTTGAGGATCTGCCTCTGTTTCCATATCTGAGATTATACATGCAAACTTACAGGAAAGCCCTCAGGCTCATTAAACACTGTTTGGAAAATGATCCAGCATTTTTTCTCAGTCAGGCATAGTTTGTATTTATTTTGTAACATTTAATGGTAAAAGGAACCACTCCTGTGAGTGTAGAGGCTTCTCTCAAAGAAAGGTCAAATTCAGTGACCTTTCAGTTGACAGAAATGTCACTGGTCAAATACCAAATTGTTGGGGTTGCTGATTAAGGTTTTTGGCTAGGAAGAAATGTTTCAAATGTCACAAAGAGTCTGAGGGTTGCAGTTGGATAAACAGGAAGAAAATGACTCATGTTTATGCTTTTTTATTCAAAATTCATTCATAATATTAGTTAAGGCCAAAGTCATTTTCTAGCGTACATGTCTAGCGTGTTTGGACCGAACGGCTCTTTCCCCTTAAATCTTTATTTTGTATCCTCTAAAACCTTTTCGTCCAAATGCTTGGTGCTCAGGGGTGAGTTGACAACAAATAAATACAAATCAGAAGAGAACTCTGCACATTAGACTATTTTTCATATTTGAGTCATTTTCTGTACAGTCAGCTCACAGTCATTTGAGCAATTATGTTTTATAAAAGAAAATACACATCTCCGATCCACTGTCACACAGTTAAACAGGCATTAATTGAAACTCAATAGGCAAATTTATGACAAAGATTTAAAAAACAAACACCCAAGTACATATACAAATATCTAAGATTCTGGTTGTTATTTGTAGACTATCTGAGCATCTTTCTGAATAAATTTCTATTCTTTCTACTGACTCTTAAGGGTCGTGTTTTAACAACATCAGTGTCCTGCTTCATTAGTTAGCTGTCCAGGTGGCAGACACATCCAATCTTCAGTGAGACTGTGATTTGTTGTTGGAAGCCACAAAAGTAGAGAAATGGTCCCAGTTCTCCACCAAGTGGCCACAGGCCAGCACTGCATGCAGAGTATTCATGTCCATTCATGTCCATTCATTACTGGTCATTCATGACCAGTTAATTTAATGCTGAAATCTTTCTTTGACACCAGATTATAGGGTCTTCTTGGTAGAAATGAGTCTAGTCATGACTGACAGTGGATGGTTTGTTTCCACATCCTTGCAGCATGAAGTTGAGATGAGTTGAAGTGACAGATTTGCACTGAGGCAAAACATTTCTCTTCATTTCAGCTCTTTCTGTCGTTTATACCGTTGTTCGAGAGAAGAGGTTCTGTCCAGATCTTTGATGGGGTCTCTGGTGTTAGTTGCCATTTGGTCTTAATCTTCGCTCCTGGATGTTTTTCCCCATGTTCATGGTTAAGGTAGTGACAGCATAAGTGGACAAGATCATGATGGTGCTCCCCACAAACTGCGACGAGGCTCCCCGCCTCGACACAAGCTTCCACACTCGCCTCTGTGAGTGAGCATCTGCTGCCTCTACTGTCTGAGCGATGGGCTCCATATCTGCAGCTCGGACAGGCAGCTCCATTATCTCCTGGACGCGCTGATGGATTCAAATGTCAGTGTTTCTGTCTGCCTCTCAGGATGGACCGGGTGTTGAAGCTCAGAGCACTTGCTTACCTTTTCCCAAATGTGGCTCCTTATCTACTCGGCCTCGTTTGCACACGTCAAATCCTCAGACTCAGCTGGGTGCCAGAGTGCGTCAGCAACACCTGCGGGAGACTGGCAGAATGAACAAGGTTTCCTGTCTGTGGTGTGAACGGTCCAGATAGGTCTCAATTATAGAACGAACACAAGTCAGTCAGTCTGATGTGACTTGTATTTCAGGACCAAGGTCAGCACCAGGCAGAGCCTAAGATCCTTAAAGCAGACATGAACAAAACTATCAGCTTTACATAATCCCACCACCTGTCAACCTGCAGTCCATCACGGTCGACCTTATTTTACTCAAACCCTTGTTATATTATTTTATCAGTGGTGATATCTTTTTTAAAAACAAGTTGTGCTTAAGTCAACCTGAATGAGCCTGCTTTATGTTCAAGTATGTCAGAACCTGAAACTCATTATAACTGTGCATAATGTCATTTAGCAGTGGAATTAAAGCTGACAATATAATAACATCTGCCTATAATGTCATAAAGATGGTGAGCAAATAATGTAATATCATTTTGTGCATAATAAAAATTATTAAATTTGACCTAAGTTGTTACTTAGGTTCAGCTTCAAACTTTTTCTTAATAAATGTAAAAACTCAACATATATTTTAGTCACAAATGAAAATTGAATGCATTATATGTCGCATTAATTCCATCCCAACCATCACATTGTGCTCTTCATGATCTACATTCCAGCTGAGCCCCATCTGTTTGCATGTGTATTTATTGCAGCTATTCAAATGCAAGCCACATACAATGATTGCAGATTCATCTTTTATGAGCATTCATATGCATATATATAAAAGCACATCCACTTCCCAGAATTCATCTCAGAAAAATGTCAAAGCCAAAAGAGTAAACAAGATGTTGGCAAACCTGATATGATATGACTATATGTATAATCTACATTTACATTTACTCATTTGGCAGATGCTTTTATGCAAAGCAGCTCAGAAGTGTAGGACATCACTAAAGCTTCAGTGCAGTAGGTGACCTTGGCATAAGTACTAATAAGTACTACATCTATTTAATACGTCCAAGGGGATCGAGTAAACAAGTGCACCAAAAGTACATAGTGTTAGGGTGTTAAACATGCCAAACTAATACTTATGTTCTTGCAGTATGCATATTTATTCAGTGTGTACTGGATGTACACCTTGTCTATGTTACAAGAGTGTAACATTTTGCAGTTATAAATTCATGGTACATTTGTTGAAAATATGACTGATTGTATTTCACCTGTAATTGATGTATCCCTTTTATTATTCATTTCAGCTAATGTGAAATGTCTTATTCTGTGGGTTTTACACATTATTCCTGTTGATTCAGAAGAGGTCTGTAACTAAAAGGCTCATGATAAAAAAGTGCTGAGCAAAACAAATAAACATATTTTTGTTGTTATAGACCAGTATCTCTGTAAATCTTTTTCAGGTGAAAATCACAAAACAAATTTCACAGCTGCACTTTGTTCTCCTCATCATCTCTCTCATATCCATATTATTGCTTTCTGGATGGAGGCTGTTGTTTATCATACCTCATTTCCGCTGCTCACATAAGAAGGAAATCACTTGCTGGAAAAATATAGAGGGCGAATCTCTGAGTCATGATCAGACCAATATTTTGACTTTAAGGAGGGGATAAAGAGACACAAACAAGTGACGAATCTTAATGCTTGAGCCGCGTGGGTGCACCTTTGGGAAGATATATCACATGACAGGCGCCCAGACAGATTCATGTTTGTATTACGAGCACAGGCTCTGCAGCTGTAGATGGATGGCAGAAGAAAGTCCAGACAAACAGTTGTGTTTGTCCCATAACTCTGCTTCTGAAATGACACCCCAGTGAGAGCAGATCAATAGAGAAGACAAACCTTAAAATGTTTTTCACTTTCTGTGCAACAGTCTGGTTCACTGGTCTGTCCGCAGCGTCTAATTTCTCTATGTCATGTTTTTAAATTGTTCAGATTCCAAATCCGCATACAGTACTTATTCAACTCATCATTGTTTTTAAAGACTCAAATTTAACAAACTGTATGATTGTAAGAAGTCAGTGAAGGTTGCATCAGTCTGAACTCAAAGTTGCAGCTGTGTGCTATTTTCTGGATGTTGTTGTGTGCTCTTGCAGGACTCTTTGCGTCATTGTAATAGGCTTAGCTTTGTGTGTGTGTGTGTGTGTGTATGTGTAGGTCGTTTCATCAGCTGTCTGAGGGAATAAAAACACTGGTTGAGCCTTTGCCAATGCTGCTTTGAAGCTGCACCCAAATTACCATTCAAGTCAAACACTAAAACACACACATGAAAAAAAAGCCTTGACTCTAATCGATTCATCAGCTTGCTCTCTAAAACTTTACTCAGTGACGTCTGCCTTTGCTCCTCTCTCTGTTCTGGACTGTTCTGGCTGCTTTTAGCTTTAGCTAAGTAATAATGAATAATACAACAAAGGTCCTGTCATTTATCTGTCTCCTTTCTTCTCTCCCCAGTTTATCTCTCTCTTCCCTCACAGATCAACTGATTCTGTACAGAACTGAAAGCTAAAGCTCTCTCTGCGTCAGTGTTGTTTACATTGCCCTAAACCAAGAGGACCCACTTTAAAAACACTTACAAATAAGACTGTACAGCCCATTCATATAAAATGAAGTTTCTTCATCTGTAAGATCTTTGAAAAATAAAAAACACCAGTTTAAAGGAAACATTTGTAAGTTTTGCTGTTTCTAAATAGATAGTGTTAGCATTAACATCTGTTTACTTACCAGTCTTTGCCAAAAGCTTCGGCCATTACTGTATTTACAGTATAAGAGGTTAGAATATGTCCTCTGAGCTGGGCAACTTCTTCATGGCAGACTGTGACAGTGACTCGGTATCGGAAAGTGATGAGATGGGCCGACTGGGTTAGGGCTAGCTGGTTAGCATGCTAACTTCAGTAGAAGAAAAGAAGTGATAGAAATAGAAGCAAAACAATGGGGTTGTGTTCCAACACTGGAAACAGTGCTTAGTGAGTAAAGGGATGAAGTTCGATGCTGAACTCGTAACGTTTTCTTCTAGACCGGTGAGTAAACAGCTTTTAATGTTAATGTTGGCTATGTAGCAATAGCAAAACTTACAAAAAGCTGCTTTAATAATTACCAATGGTCTGACTTAAATTATATTTACAGAAGAGGAGCTTTTTAGTCTCTGTCTCTGAGTTCAGGTCAAAACAATACAAAGCTTCATCTGGGGCCCCACAGGGTTCAGTTCTTGGTCCTGTTTTATTTGATCTCTACTTGCTTCCAATTGCACTATTATTCACAATAACAATATTTACTAACATGATTATTTGGCTGATACTTAACTTTACATATCTTATTTCTCCTGACAGCTCACATCCTGTTAAAAACTAATTCAGTGCATTGACTAGATTAATGACCACTCCACAACATGTAAGACTGTCATATGAAACCATAAGTCAGGAATCTAATTGTTGTCATAGACTTTAACCTTAACTTTAGCAACCAAATTAACTTTAATAACCCTTTTATCATCTTAAGAAATGACAAAGTTAAATTATATACAGAGATTCGTGGTCCCCAGAAGATGAATCCTAATGACTTTGGTGATTCCCTGTATCTCTGCATATTTATGATAAATTGCCCCAAAATTTTGTGCAGAACTTCATGGCTCCCAGACAATGAATCCTAATGACTTTGGTGACCCACTTGCGCCACCATGAGGTTCACATTCGTGGTTTTGAGTGAAATGTCTCAAAACCTGCTGGATGCCCTTTTTTAAATATCATTTGTTTGTTACGTACCTGGATGCATTGATCATGTGTGAATGGGCTTGTGACTGTGGCATGTGTGTGTCTCTCTCTGTTGATGTGCATTTGTTTGTTTGGGTGCTCTGGCCGGAATGAACGGACCAATCACCTCACAGGATCCATTCGTCAGGAGCAGCAGTGTGTGATGCAGGGATGAAGAGAGTTTAAGGATGTCCTGCGGGGCTGGGCATTTGGGCTGCCAGCAGGAGAGGTGCCTCCTTCAGAATAAGACATGGTTGGCCATCAGGATTACCCATAATGCCTGCCACTGCTGTCTAGCCGTCTAAATGGTGATGTCAGTCTGTGGTTGTGTGTAATTAAAGATTGGGGCATAAAAACTGGGCGCAGGAATGGAAAGAGTGATACAGAGAGGAAAACAAGAATGAGATGGAAACATTGCATCCACAGCTGTTTCACATATTTGAGAAAGAAAAGCCAAAAAAAAACAACAACAAGAAGACCTCATATTCTCCTCTCTTCTGTAGACAGGACAAACACTACTGACTTAAGAGCATTTACCACATTATCTTTGGGCTTTAGTAGAGTGTGTGTTTAATTCTAGCTCTGTCGTGACCCTGTGATCGTCTTACAGATTAAGTTGTACCTCCAGTGCTCAGTCTAATTTATCTGATGCAGGGAGTGACGTGTACTTTTGAATGAGGGCGGAAATAGATGAAAACACTGCTCTGGCATCCTCTTGACGTAGATGAGGATGTTTCCCCAAGAGATCAGATTAAAATAACCAGGAAACACCATTGTCCTAAAAAGTTTTGTAAAACAGATTATTCCCTTGTGCAATTCAACAGAGGGCAGACCTTTGACATTAGGTGAAAGGCTAATTGTCATATGTGAGGATAAAATAAAGTATATGACATCTTAATTCATGCAGATCTTTAGAGGCACCCAAAGAAAATACAACACTGCAGCAATCATGCAGTGTCTCTGCTGCACTGCCATGTCTGACCACAAGGTGTCACAGTGGTGATGTCACTGTCAGGAAATGGTGGAGCTTCACATTATTGATGTGTATTAATATTGCAGGACCACTAGAAAACATACAGCAGTCAAATCCAGGTGCAGGTGAGATAAAAGGCCAAAAGAAGCTTATGTAATTTCACCAGATTCACCACATATTGTTACAGCACTGACTCCTGGCAACACATCAGGCACCCTGTTCTCTCCAGAGAGCTATGTTTCCTTGTAATAGTGACCCTCCTGAGGTCTCTCTGTGTGTTCATATGTTCACCCAGTCTGTGCACACACACAGACACACGTGTGTAAGCCCATGATGTGTTGAGGAAAACACAGAGACATGTTTGTGCCATGTGTGCGGTGTGGACAGAATGACTCAGTTGTTGTGAAAAATGGCTGTAGCTGCTGTAAAATAATAGAAACTTTGATGAGCCTTTATATATTGTCTCTATCACACTCCACTTTAAAGACCGCTGAGGCTAAATAAACAGATAGAGGTTTAAAAAGGCAAATCAGTTCCTTTTGAACTTGTTCCATGACTCATAATGTTTGAGAATCATTCCTGCTTTTAATATCACACATTAATCTCGAAGTGACTTTTTTATTCAGAGTCTGTCTAACACATCTGTGCTGTTGCTAATGGTGCTTTGCATTATTATGTCATTGCACAGGCCTTGGAGATAAGGTTATGTGTGGGAATGTCAATAAAGTGCATCTATTGAATGACTAAGTTTAAGGGTTATATTAATTAAGGGTTATTATATTTTTATTATATTTTAATTTTTTTATTTGATCTTTTTTTTTTTTTTATTTCAATAGCAATGTAAATCCCAACAGTAACTACACAGCTTGGATGTATTAGGTTGAATACCATCTGACATTGCACTTCAGTGGTTCAGTGGTTTAATGCAGAGAATGAGCTAAGCTACCAAAACCCTGGATCCTACACTTCCCATAATGCAGCTTGTTAGCATCTTTCGTCAAACCTTTCCTTGCTGATAAATCCCACATCTTTCAAACTCCATACCCTCAGTTTGTAACACAGACTTTCTGTTGAAATTGAAGTTTCAAGCCAAAACTGTGATAACCTTGATGACATTGTTATAACATCATCAGGGTGATTAGAAAAATTTCAACAGCTCTCTTCAGTGCCATGACATTAAACTATTGTTTACACAGGCAGTATAGTATAACTTACAGAAGTACTGATAGACCAGACAGTTGCATCCTGGGCTGCTCATTCACAAACAAAGAAAATTATATAACTGTGGAGGAGAGTGTCTACGATAATGATGATGGTAATCAGGACGTAATGACGACAACAGACATGGGAACTGAACTGTCAAAAAGCAACAGCTGAGCCTTTACTGACAGTTACTGTACCTGATATATGTGATTACTGTAACAAAACTGCAGACTAAGGCTTCAATCAAGACCACTCATCATAGAAAATCAAACCCTCTGACAGTCTCAGCAAAACGCAAGTGACATTGTGAGCTTCAAATATTGCTGTGCACTGCCGTTGTGTATACTATGTTGTCTTTCCTTGTGGTTAAGAAGTAAAAGAGGTCTGAGAGTGTGGTCAAACAGTGTTGACTGAATGTGATGTATCCTTTTTCTTTTGTAGACTGCTTCAGCAATTATGCAGTGCATAACACATAACACATACTGTAGCTAATTTCATGCTGTGTGCTGGAGCTTGGTGCACTGGAGACTGGCAGCTGTACAGATGTTTTTCACTCATGCTGTGGCAAGATGAGAGAGGAGGCCATGATGTGTGTGTGTGTGTGTGTGTGTGGTGGAACATGAACCAACACCATGTGTGTTTTCTCTTCCAAGGTCATGGGACTGGAGGAACTCTGCCACAGTTGTCATTGTCAACTTTACCAGAACATAGGACACTTCTCAACTTGGCAACATTGTTCACTGGATATGTTCAAAAAGTGTCACTAAATTACTTGAGGTTTTCACATGACGGCAGGGGAGAGACTTTTAACTAATTTTCTTTGTCTTATACAAGGCTAATAGAGTGTGAGTGTGTACTGTTTAATGTCTCAGTTGTGTAACACGAAATAAATAAATGGGAAATTGAAGTCTGTGTGTGACTGCCTACTAATCCTGATATCATTTTCTTATTGAAAATGAGCAGAAACAGGAGCTTTTAGAAGTGCAGTAGCCATTTACAGTTCTCTAATTCAATAATAATAATAATAATAATAATATGATGTTGTGTTATTATGATAACATATTAACAGATTGCTGTGAGCATCAGTTTTTAATATAACTACTGGGGTAATTAGGATGGTTTGTCCTTGATGTTTGTAGCCATGAATAGACGAGCATCAGCTCTTGTTGAAAACCAAGCTGAGCAGCTGTTACTCTACTAACTGGAAGAGATTACAAAATCATTACGTAACAGGATATAAAGCAGCATCGCCTCTGTATTCAGGAGCTGCTGAGCGCCAGCAGGTCATTTTACAGCAACAATAATGACGGCATTATGAAACTCAATGAAGTGTGTCTCCTCGTCCAGACTTCCACCTGCGCTCGGCTTTTTACAGTGGGCTGAGTTCGGCCGGTGCTGGAGCAGAAATCAATAGCCTCTCCTCCCTGCTATGTGTCCACCAGCTCCACTGCAGCACCGGCTGCGTTCAAACTGTGACACAGCAGAGAGGAGACGCAAGCAACTTTATGTGAACATGGAGGAGTTGACAGGACTGTGAGAGGTTTGTCTGTTAGTTAGGGTTTACACAGCTCCACAGACGACAGAACAAAGCTCTGCCATCAGCACTGAGACAATCTGGCGTTCTGACTGACAGCCAGACGGCCCTGACAGCTCCATTTAATCTAACAAATAACAGCCTGCTTACTGGAGCTTTTTTCTGACTAGATTTGTGCATCTGTGAACACATTCTGCCACAGCAGGGGAAAGGTTTTCAGATTTCACTGTTAAGTTTTTATTTTGTGATATGTATTCTTTCTATTATCTCTATCTATCTATCTATAGAAAGAAAAAGAGAAATGTGGGTGTTGTCTTTTTTTCTGGTAATATGGTTCATCTATGTTGTGCTTTCTATTTTCACTTGATTGTTTGTCTACTGTTAATCATTTGACACTGCAACCTTTACATCTGTCCTTGTTTCCTGGCTCTGTTTACAGCCACGCTCGTAGCTCTGAGAGGCTGCACTTCAGCACAGCGGTGCTCAGAGTTATGCTAAAGTCATCATGATAACACGCTCACGGTGACAATGCTAACATGCTGCCGTTCAGTATAATGTTTACCATGTTTTCCATCTTAGTTTAGTGTGTTTCAAGGCTAACATTTACAAATCTGGAGCCATTGGTGATTTAATCAACACTCAGCATGCTAACATGCGCATAACGACAATGCTAACATGCAGGTCAAATGTTTACCACGTTCACCATCTTAGTTTAGCGTGTTAGCATACTAAAATTTGATCAGTAGCCTAGCACTAAACACAAGGTACAGCTGTGGCTAATGGGAGTGTCCTTAGCTTTGCAGGTGTTTGTGCTTAAAGTTAGTAAAGAAGAAAATTTAAATGTTGATCAGTCGCAACCTTATCAAAGTTAATACAGGTCATCCTGTAGGAAACATGAATGTCTGTGCTCAATCTGTGATATTTTAGGAGGCGTGAAAGCTTCGACCTTCACTCAGTCAGCTATGGATGTTTTGCAGACAGATTTTACTTTCAAAACAATGTTTGTCAGTGATTTGAACACAGTCCAACAGTTTCCCTGCAGCCTTCCTGACGATTCCCTCTCAGATGGGTCAGTGTGGGCTGAGTTTGGACGCTCTGTTGCAGATCCTGCTGCGTCTGGCACTGATGAGCTTATAGCTGTGTGGGCAGCTTGGACCATATGTTGCATAAAAACAGTGTGAAAGTCCTAATTCCCCACCCAGGCATTATGCAACGGCTTTGCCAAAGGGCCACCCGCTTGTCAATCAAGGAAATAATATCACGGGTGGAAACATCATGTTGCCCAGTGTGAACCAGCAAAGGCCAAGACTTTGTATTGGTCTATCAGAAATTGTTGTATGTTCTAGTACTGGCCTGTTGTACCATATACAGTATATATCAAACAAACACCTGAGCTCAGCCATAAAATGTTGTTTCTGTAAACACACTGATGGGTTGATTATGCTGGTTCATGATTCTGGGTTGTTTGTGGTACTATGAACACGCTGTTTGGTTGCTCCTGCTGAGTCGAGGAGGTTTCAAGGGGTTAATTCACAGCGGATAAGCTTTGATCCGACTGCTTGTTCATTCATTGTCCCGCTTGGCCATTGTTGAACTGTCTGGGTCGATCTTTCATTCAGAGAATCGCACAAAACATGGTGGGAAGAATTTTATAGTAGGTTAGGGTTAGTGACAGGAGCATTAGCTGCTAATTCTGTCCATTACAAGTTTAACATTGATACATTGAACAATATTGAACAGTGACTAATTATACCTGCCTGCATATTGTCTAAAAAAAAAGTTAGTAGTAAGGTAAATAGAAAAAAATGACAACATAATGATTCTAAGTGAATGCAAAATAATAAATTGACAGTAACCTTAACCGATAAATCAGCCATTAATCATCATGTCCAGGTATAATATTGTAAAAACTACAATTGAGGTGGTGACATTGGCTCACTGAACATTGGATGTGGAGTGCACATTTAAACACAGGATGCAGAAGCTGCTCCGACTGTTTTATTACTCACAATGAATTGTGCTTAGGTAGATGGTTAAATGATGATAGATGATAGATGATAGATGGTATTCTCTGTAGATGAGATATCAAAATTCATAAAGATAAAATAAGTACAATTAAAAATTATAAACTTAAAATATCAGTACTAACAATAATAAAATTAACTTTTTAAGTTTACATTACTTTTACTTACATCATTTGAGTATCCACCATCTTCATATTTTCACTTTCTGGGTCTTAAACGTAGGGATCTAGTTGTGCAACAATAAATAATAATAATAAATACTAACTAAATAACTGCTATAATATCAACTAAACAAAATAAGATACGTTTTGAAAAGTCCATTCTTTAACTCACAGATCTCTTTGTTCTCAGTGGTTTGGAGGGAAAGGGCTTTGCAGACCAATAGGGTGGGGTTATATAACTTCCTGGGTGTGGTTAACAGGATGACAGGTGATTGCTGGTATTAAACTTGTGATTGAACAAATATGATATCACCAGTAACATCAGCTGCTAACCTTAGCCACCACAAAGTCTAGAGTTTAGACACAATAAACAGTGTAATGGACATGAGCTGATAATTTGGTGATTAAGGTTCTCCCGAGAAGATAAAATGAAAAACTTCCTGTTACATCCTATAAAACTACAACACCCAGCAGCCCCTGATCCGATGATGGTGTCTGTCAGGATGCAGCCGTGTGTGTTTTACAGTTTACTTCTTGTATCGCTGTTGTTCCGTCTCCTCTTTTGTATTTCCACCTCAGAGAAACCGGCGAGGAAATCCCGGAAGAGACGGTGAGCGCACAACTTCTTACAACGTATGGCTAACACAAGAGCAACCTCAGCAAATCGAGACATTAGTTTATGACCTCCTAATTAGTCACAGCACATTTATGTCTAAATGAAATTATCATCTTCAAAATGAACATCATCATCGGGAAGTTGCGCAGAAACAGGGGGTGGGGGCGGGGCGACAGGTGGGTTTGAGTAGTGTCCACTCTCACATCAGCTGTTTGGAGGTTACTTCTGAATGTCAGCTGATCAATAATCAGATATATTGATTGGCCTAACGTCATGGTGACAACTTTCTTATTTCTTACTGCCTTATTATTCATTAAAATATTGTACATAGTCTGATGAATTGGAACAGTAAAACCTTCACAGCATAAAAAGTGCTAAAACTGTAGCAGTTTATTTTTGATAACTGATGTAAATATAATTATCTACAGATATTTTAAAAAATGCAGTGGTTGCAAGTGAAATAGAAATAAATAAAAAATAAAATAAACATAAAATATGAAGGAAATCATAGTAAAGGTCAAATGAAACATAATATATCCATGGATGAGATGAGACAATAACAGGATTATTATTATTATCAAGACAGGACCCTTTTAAATTATTGTTTATAATCAAACAACAATCTTGATTTTAATTGAATTAGACATAATCTAATTTTACAGTTTAACACACATTTTCATATAAATATTATGTATTCACAAAGGATCCTCTGTGCCTCTCACTACCTTAAAATGCCTCCTTGTTTCCTTCACTTCCTGTCCTCGTGTCTCAGTCCCTCCCACAAAAGAAGAGATGCAACATCCTTTTCTCCGACCCATCATCTGAAGCTACGCAAGTTTCTGCACAGCTGGATCACAGCTGGATCAGCTGCAGGTGTTAAGAGCTTTTTATGCCTTGAAGTATTTAATTGCACAGATAAAATGATGCACTGTCCAAGTAATAAGTACAGCCAAGTGCAGCAGTGTAGTGACGTCCCAAACATGACAAAAGTGACTGAGGTATCATAGATAAAGTTTGACAGCAGCTGCTGGTTGATTAAAAATCTGTATTTTGTACTTATATTGTGAACAAATCCATCAAACCATGAACCAAAGTGTCTGACTATAAAAACATTGCTGCCTCAGCTTCATGCAGAACGCAGAGGAAAAGTGGAAAAGCAGCTTCGAACACTGCTGACAGGAGCCTAATAACCATGCAGCGCATTCAGAAAGTATTCAGACCCCTTCACTTTTTTCAACAGTGTTTTTGACATTTTAGAAAACTGAAAATTGAAAGTGAATTTAAAAAAGTTTTATGAGGCTGCAACATAATATAATTTGAGAAAAGTGACTGAGTACTGTCTGAATGCGCTGTATGTCTAAGTGATTGATCTGTCAAAAAGGACATCTCTTAATATTCTTTCCTAACAGGTACGTCCTGCAAGTCTATATAATTTCTTAACTCCTTGTTGTTCTAGTTACATTTGTTTGTTACTAGGTAAGCTATTATAGTAATATGGAAAGACAGATGAGATATTTTTGAAAATAGACTGTATTTCAGTCTTTTCTAACACACTATCTTTGGTAAATATATAACTTTAAATATAAAATATATAACTAATATATAACTTTGCTGTTTGTCTCAGTACTGAGAAACTTGTATCTGAAGTTAAGTACCTGGGTTCACAGTGTCCACTCTTTACCAGTATCCTCGCTGTTAGAAGTTATGTCTTATCTGCTTACCTCTGCCTCTTTGCCTTTCTCTCTCTCTCTCTCTCTCTCTCTCTGACTTGTTGTGTTAGAGAGGGGGGTGGGGGTTGGTCTGCATGTAGTAGACAGTTGCTCTTTGACATGTTCATTCTATAGCTGGAGAAGTACAGTAATTATTTCCTTGGACCAAACTACTCTTTGTCCAACAGTCTTGCTTTTGTTACCAGTGGCTGTGGTTCTGCCCGAGACTCTGGAAAACACATAACATTTTTTCAAGCATCGTAGTGCAATAGCATGTGATCTGTGTACAACAGAGCTAAAATTCAATGGCAAGAGGAAAAGCAAACCTTAAGGGCTCAGTGTTCACAATGCACAGGTTAAGCAAACGGATTTGAAGTGCATCACGAGAGGTGGTCTTGCAACACTGCAGGCTGCAAACACCCCTATTAGAAGCTGTTTCCACCAATGATGAGACTGTTTCCACCAATTTGTGACGGCCAATGGGGAAACTCCAACTCAGTCACATGGCATTCAGTTGACCACTGGTCAAATTATGGTCAGACAGTCAGTCACTCAGTCAGTGGTGAGATTTGTAATTATTGGGCTGGTCCGGCTGTTTGTTTCAGCTCAAAACAAGGCTGAGTGATTAACTCGTGAGCTGTTAGGTCTTTCTATGTTTATTTTATTAAACAATTCTTTATTTTCAAATATGCAGCCATTACCAAGAAGACAATAAAGACTAAAATAATAAGCCTCAAAATGTAGAGCCCCTTTACAAAACAGGCCTTTCAGACCAACTGATAAACCTGCTGATAAACATTTTGGGAAATATGCTTATTGGATGTGCAATTTTTTAAAAATGTATTTGTCAATGCAATTAAATGAACAAAACCAAGCAGTTTCCCCGGTTGACAACGCCGCTTTTCTAATTGTAACTGTATCTGCTTAATCTTTATGTAAAGATGAGAAAATGAATCAGTCACAACTACAGCAAATGTCTGTCGCTGTCTGTGGTGCTGAACTTGGCTCTAACCGGCCCCTGTCCACACATTTACATTAAAAAGAGAGACGTAAAACCCAGGTCTTATGCTTGAAGTGGGGTGGGTCGTATCTCCAGGACCGGGACTGGATGTTCCTCCATTCATCTGAGCGGAGCCCCCCCGCTGTGCGAGCAGGAGGAGGAGGGGCGAGAGGGAAACCCAGGAAGGGGTTACAAATATCGCGTTGCTGCTGTCGCGCCGTCAAGTCTCCACATTCACAGGATTTGAAGGTGTAGGAGCGACGCTGGATGAATGAAACGGAGAGGACTTCAAACTTTATGTGGCTTTAAAGAGGGACGTGCTCTCCCTGACTCTCGGTGATGGTTACGGGACCGGACAGGCTCCTCCGCGGCGGAGCAGCGGCAGTGTCAGCCCGACCGAGGTGCTCAGGGATGAAGCGCGTCTCCGAGCGGCGCTGCTCAACTGCGGTGCAGTAGTGTGTGAAATAATCGCCTGGTTGTTTTCGCCCGGGCCGAGCTTTGAACACGTTGTCCTTTGTAAGCAAACGTGAGGAGAAGCTCACGTTTTCTTAGGGTGGTTGTTGTGAAACGGGAGAAGAACTTGGGCTCAGCGTCTGAGCGGCGGGTCCTGCGTGGACATCGTGTTGGCGGTGGCTGTCGGGCCTGCAGTCGCTCGGCTGGACGGCATCGAAGCGCGCAGACCTCTGGCAAGATGTCAAGGATGCTCCGAGAGGGAGCGCAGACCGCAGAGGCGGCGGCATGAGTGTCCACACCGAGACGCAGGACACGGGTCAGACGCGGGGCTGAGAGAAGCCCTGTCGCTGCTCCCTGAGAGACATCGCTTGAATCGGACAGAGTGGGACCGCTCGGCATGTGTGTATTTCCGTGGGCTTCATCGACGTGACACCGGACTCCCTCTGAGTGTGCGCCTCTTTGGCTCCGAGTGCACCAGGACGCTGCCGCCGCTGCCGCCGCTGTGCAGCCCGGGTGTGAGGTGGATTTGCCGGTGGATGCCGCAGCTCTGCCGGGTCCAACCACAGATCCGTGAGGGGGTTAAGACATTGTTTTAGTGAGGGGAAACCCCCGCCAGGAGCCCCGCCGCTCTTCATTACGCCATGGATGACTCGGGGATAATCCGGCGCCGGAGGCTGCAGGTGAGGGTGGACACACAGCGGATCATCATCCTGTGCTGATCCGTATAACACACAGGCAGACCTGTCATCGCACCAAGGCTTATCAGTAATGACAAGTTACTGTGGTGGATTTTATGGCTTCAACATCATATTAGGAATCCTTGTTATGGTATTAGGTGAAACCTACTGTGTGTTAACAATGTACACCCAGGCCTCACTATGTTACATCCATTACAACAGTTTAATACAGACTCTCAAGCCGACTTTATCTTGCTGCATGGCCTACTTCACAGCGTTTATTATCTCCTATAC